>NW_028277475.1:651551-1303102 GCF_059751315.1 Micrasema longulum | reverse complement strand
TTAAGTTGGGGTAGAGTGGGATTCGAACCACGGACCTTTTAGGTATATACATACACACAATACAAGGCTAGCACAACGTGAAAGCTTGTCAGTACCGAGGTGTGTTCACAAGTATGGCCAAAGAACACTTAATTATACAATTACTAAATTTTTTAATAAGACTCCTAAGCAGAACTTAAAAGAAAATGTTGACAAAACTTTTCAGGAAAAAATAATTAAATAGCTCATATGTAACAAGGCATTACATTGATTATTATTTTATGTTAACAATCATCTATTAATTTTTTTGTAAATAAATTTTGCCTCAAAATACGCATGCTTTTAGTTCTTAATAATGTTTATATTACTTTTTAAAATTATATAATTTCACTAACGTTTTTCTTTGGAAAGGAAAAATATGAAACCTGCTGACAGCCGGTCTCGCGGTTTAGCGGGTTTAATTATGTTTCTATTTTACTTTTCTGTTCATGTTTACCTTCTTAAATAAAAATAAATGCAAAAAAACAAAAAAAAACTGAGACACTAGCCACGGGACCACAACCCGATTTTAATGAACCTGTTGTTTTAATAATGAAGATCCGTTTATGGCGTGTGACGAATTTTCCAGAACAATAATAATTTGAAGAAAGTAAAACATACCTTGTCGGGTCCATTAAGAAAGTCCGAATCAGTGTAGATGCAGAGGGTGGATTTCCTGGAAAGGGAATCAGAAGCAAGGCTGCTAGAACTACTTCCAGTGGAAAACTTCATCGTCCGAGAGTATGAGTAATCCAGATGCAACCTCGTGGGTGACCAAACACAACTAACACTGTCAACTCACTCAATACGAATTCAGTACACGGAGCACTTATAGAAGTATCTGCCTATTTCTGACACTGGAGATTGTACACTCTCCTGTGTTTGTAGGAGTGATAACGGATTCTGGACGATTGATACCGGTAAATCTGCAAAAAAAATCATCAATAAGTATGGAGTTTAAAATACACCTGCAACAGTGTTTTTTATCTTGAAATAGGGCACACCTTAACACATTGCATGTACATATTTTTATATATTTTTTATTAATAACAAATAAAATTATAATATTAAAACTAAATACAATTTTACATTAATCAAATACATATATTTACATAACGGTTTCCCATTACGCAAAAGAAATAAATAATTCTTGCGTACATAATGGGGAGTGACGTCTTACAATAGATTATTTTATTTTAATGAATAATATTTTTAGAACAACATAAATAAATTACAAAAAAGATACAAACGATGTTTTCAATCAGTGTTACATAAAGAAGAATTATAGATGTAATTTTTTACTTCTCTCTTAAATATATTGAATTCCTGACCGTACTTTTTATTATCTTTGTTCATTTCATTAAAGAAAAATATTCCTCTGTAAGTATAATGATGTGCAGTAGTTGTTTTTAATTTAGGAATGAAGATATTAACACCTGTTCTAGGTCGCGTACTTACGTTTTGAGACCTAGAAATACTACTATTTATTTTATCTTTATGTATTTGAAGCAAACAATTCTTTTCATATAGCAATTTTATTTATAAAACCTTAGATTTTTTAAATAATTCATCAGTGGGAAAAGTAGACAGTTTTTTCAAAATAACTTTTATAATTAATTTTTGTATTTTTTCAAACGGTAAAATATTTGTTTTAAAAGCACCACCCCATCCGATTATTATATTTCATTTATAAACTGTTTAATGCATATGTCTTAACTTTGAGTTTAAATTTTGTTTGTTTTTCCCCATTTAACATTATTTTACTGCCGTTATACACGGTTCTTAAGGGCCAGACCGCAAAACTTCAGAGGAACATTCTTCATAGTAAGCTTTAAAAAAATCCTATAATTTTTTTTTCCAAAAATTAATTTTAAAAACTATTTTTTTTTATTATGATTTCAAAATGGAGTAAATCTATAATTTCTCGGACAAGCATCCTTTCCGCAAATCCCTACCCCTCCCCGACAAAAAAAATTGCGATAAAAACGTTTTTGACCAACGGAGCGATACGCACCAGACGCGGGGAGGGGAAGCGGCTGGGTAGGGGGTTTGTGGATGGACTGCTTGTCTGAGAAATTAAGGATTTACTACATTTTGAAATC
Source organism: Micrasema longulum (assembly GCF_059751315.1). Lineage (NCBI taxonomy): Eukaryota > Metazoa > Arthropoda > Insecta > Trichoptera > Brachycentridae > Micrasema > Micrasema longulum. The sequence continues at coordinate 1,300,982 of NW_028277475.1, read as the reverse complement.
ACAATTTTTATTTTTTGAAGTTTTGCGGTCTGGCCCTGAAAAACCGTGTATAAAATTGAAATTTGCGACTTCGTCTTTTTTTAAATATTTCCTCTGGTATTACGATCATGCACCTACAAGTTGATTTTTTTTACCTAAATCTGTATTTTTAATGTAAAATATCATGGTATTTTAAAACGTTATTTGCCCATATGTAAGTAATTGTAATTCGTTAAACATCGACTTTTCCCTTGTGTATCCAATTGTTTTCTAAATAATTCTTATGGCTTTGTTTTGTAAAACAGTTAATTTTATTAAATTTTCATGGTTTGATAAAAATAAAATGCAACAATAGTTAATGCGTGGTTTAATAATTGCGTTGTAAATAGTTTTGCATGAATTCTTATCGACAAATCTTAAATTAAAACATGTTATGTTTGCGTATTATTTAATGGATGTTTCTAGAAGCGAAGAAAACGAGGATTCATTTTTGGTTGGAATCTGTAAGGTTGATTAAAAATATTACAAAATTACACAGGCAAAGAACAAAAGGTTAAAAAATGAGACAGCATGAGATCAATACAAGGTAATCAAGAGATAATAGACGATTTAATTTGAATTACCCTCAGGAAAACTTCAATGTTTGTACTAAATTACATTGATACCCTACTAAGACTTCAAAATGCGTACAAATAAATATAATGTTGAAATTTCGAAAATCTCTTTTTTTTTCGTAATACAGGCGTCTGCTTCTGTACAACAAAGACCCAAAGACTGGACTAAACTACAAAAAAAAAGTCATGTGTATTGTAATTTAATCAAATTACAATGACTTGTTTTATTCAAATAACTCAAAATCATAAAAATATTTGCATGACATAGTGTTTGATGCGTATGTAATTTATTAAATCAAAAGTATGTGATAGGTAGATAGATATTGCACGCATCGTGTAATATAAATCTTCTGACAAGATGTAGAGAAATTTTTATTTCTATCAAGACCCGCAATTAATAAGGTTTATTATTCCATAATAATACATAATTAATTACAATTGCTCTCGAACAAAGCCCAGCAGAGATAGGAGAATCTGTGTCGTGTGGCGTAAAGCTGCGTGCTCCACGTAAAACACGAGTGCATATCGGAACCATTCATACATGATCATAAAAAAACGAATACCGTATTTGTGTGTCGCCTCATTTCTATATATCAATCACTGTTTATTACTTACATTTATTTATTTACATACATAAGTTTATTGAAAATTGTTTGAGACATAAGTCCTAACTGCATAGGACTAGAAGTCATGTGTTAAGATGGGGCGAGCAATTAGTTGACACAGACACATGAGTATATCACCACAAATATAGGATCAGAAACATAAAAAAAAAAATTTAAAACAGGTATGTGGTACATCAATATGGTAAACAGTAAACTCAAACATTCGGGAAATCATCAAGGAGTTTCCTACTCAAATCTCTCCCACTAAGGAAAATCCAGTTCTTAACTCCTTTCTTGAAAATAGTTTTTGTCCGTGAGAGCTTAATACGCTTAATCCAAAATATTGAATACTTCAATGAAAAAATTAAGTGTTTTGTCTATATTTATTTCTGTGTTAATATCATATTAAACTAAGCCAAACAGATTTTTTAAATAATTTTTATGTATCGTATTATCAGCGCTATGATTTTTCAAAGTTTTGTATTTCTGAAATTACTACGCGTGTGAGGTCTCAAGTTCTCTTCCGCTTCTCCTTTGCAGATTGGTCTGTTAACGGTAAGCAAACCGGAAATCTTCTACAATTTTCTTACCATTGGTTGATTCATATGAACTAGTGACGTCGTTCAAAGTGATTCGTTTTTATTAAAATATTTTTTAGTATTTTTTTCGTACATTTTCAAGAAACTTCCCCGTATAATTGAATGCTCTAATTTTTACCGCGCTTTATTTTACTTTAATTCTACTTTAATTGAAGGCCTATCATTCGTGGCCTTCTGGCGTCTCTGCGTCCCGTGAATTTCAACAAATACTTGAAAAGAGACATGTTTAAAATTACAATAATAAAACTTACTCATGCAGTAAGCAGCCAGCCAAAGAAAAGTGAAACTGAGGTTTGTGGAAAGGCACGTTTGTGGAAAGAGTAAATAATCAAATCTACAACAGTTGGAATATTTTTTTACTTTGACAAATGATAAACGATGAATCCATTACTTTTTTTGTATTACCAACAAGAATCAAATTACGTACTTGACCAGTTTTAATGATTTTTATAGTGCAGTGGGTGTTTTCTGTCAATTTAAAAATGCCGTTTTTGTGATTTACACTATTTTCAGAAGGTGATTATGACAGTTTTTTGTATGAAAGCGGCCTGGCTGTTTATAACAGAACATAGAATTGACCTTACTGCACCCGATAACACTAATATATTTTTTTTCAAAATTGTGGGCTGGCTGCTTTCTGTATAATTACTTCAACTGTCGTGCGTGCATGAGAAGATGAATAAATGTAGGAGAAGCGAGGTCTGTACACAAAGACAGACTAAAGTGGCGTTCTATCCTCTCTGTATACAAAACAGTGCCTATATTCAAAAAAACAGTGTTGAGTTATCCCTCCCTCTCGGTGATTGCGTCTAAAAACTATTATATCTTTATAAATATAATAAATATGGGGTTTAGATTTGCAGTATTCCTCCAATACACATTTACGTATTGACTGAAATAATAAGAACTTATTAGGCACAAAAAAAGCATTTTATCCGAAATCGGGGATAAATTACAAATATCATCGAAAGTATACTCTCATTCAGTCACGTAGTCCAGTACTATATATCTACTTAGTAGCTCTCGGGAAGTTGGCGCGGGTGCACGTTTCGCCAGAGTCGTTAGTGATACCCAATGGTTTTTTCATGTTTTCAGCAGTTAGATTTGAAATATTATCATATTTGAATTAAATTATAGTTAATTAAAGCCATTCCCTATAAATATTCCATTTTTCCCTTTTTAAATCTATTATTTTTTTAATGTGTAGTGACTACACAGCACCATAACGCGCGGGTGTTTTAGGGACAGTACGGGACAGGTTATTATCGTCTGTTTGCAGAGAAAAAAAAATCGTGCGTCAACCAGATTCAAAATGAAAATAGTTTGAGGAACGACATATTAATAATCCTTTTAATACCCTGTCATCGCTCTAATTTTCTTGCCTCCTCTTTCACAGTAGTAGCCGCTCGATTGTGGAATAATCTACACACTAATGTTAGAGACGCCCCTTCTTTATTTACATTTAAGTCAAGATTTAATTGTCACTATCTTAATATTTGAATTGTTCCTTTATCCTTCTTCTTTCTTTCCCATCCCTTCTCCTCTCTTTATAGTATAGTGTTAATTTTTTAATGTATTTTTTTATTTTGTTAATCTTTGTTTTTAATTTTTGCATAAAATTTTGAGATTCAATATGTCTATGAATTTATAATTTTCTCAAACTGAACGGTTTGCGTAGGAAGAAATTGCCTTAAGGCAATATGCCCGCCCTTATATGTATATATATTGTATACATCTATAATTCTTCTTTATGTAACACTGATTGAAAACATCGTTAATATCTTTTTTGTAATTTACATGTTATTTTAAAAATATTATTGATTAAAATAAAATAATCTATTGTAAGATGTCACTCCCCATTATGTACACAAGAATTGTTTATTTCTTTTACGTAATGGGAAACGTTAATGTAAATATATGTATTTGATTATTGTAAAAAATTGTATTTAGTTGTAATATTGTATTTTAATTTGTTTATTAATAAATAAATAAATAAATATATATATTACATATTAAATAAATATTTTATCATAACCATTAAAAAAAAACATGTATATAAAGTGTCAAATAAATAAATAAACAAATACGTGAAAAATTTACCCCCGATAGTTATTATGTGGAGCACGATGCAATATGCAGTGGTATTGCACACACGACACAGAGCACGTTGCTCAAAAATATTATAATCAATTTATATTACAAGCAATCTCGTGTAGTTTAAATTTAATTATGTTATTTACTGTATGCAAGCGTGGCGAAATGTTGGCGAGCTGGTGTTCCATGCCACAGCACATTGTGGCCAATGCAATGCTGGGTGGCAGAGCCGGAAACATCCATAAATTGCATTATTACTAATACATCAGTGTTTTGTGTATGTTCGTATTTGACCACCCAGCAATGTAGTGTAATATAGGGTATTAGAAGCAAACTTGGAAATCTCCACTAAAAACGGAAAATTAGTTATTGATGCCAAAATAAACTATACATAAAAACCTACTTACCTAAATAATAGCGTTATTCAAAACCGTCTCTAAATCTTGCAAAAACAGGTTTCAATTATATGTACTTGACACCGCAAACTTAGCATTCTCCATAAAGTTGGTGAAGCATGATTAGAAATCTCACAATTCTCTTTCCAAAGTTTTTCGCAAGTATCTCGGTAACTCCTTCAATGGAGATTTCTAAGTTTGCTGGTAATACCCTCAACAATTGAAAAATAATATATAATCGTTGGTATTGGTGGGTTCTCCTCTAAAGGAGTTTAGAGAAATCATTGAGTCGGTGATAACATGGTTGAAAAAATATATTTATAGCACCAATAAGTGAAATCTCAACAATTGAAAAATCATATATAATCGTTGGTATTGGTAGGTTATCCTCTAAAGGAGTTTAGAGAAATCATTGAGTCGGTGATAACATAGTTGAATAAATATGTATATAGCACCAATAGGTGAAATCTCAACAATTGAAAAATAATATATAATCGTTGGTATTGGTAGGTTCTCCTCTAAAGGAGTTTAGAGAAATCATTGAGTCGGTGATAACATAGTTGAATAAATATGTATATAGCACCAATAAGTGAAATCTCAACAATTGAAAAATAATATATAATCGTTGGTATTTTTTTTTATTTCAAAATACAAAAATGTACAAAAACACAATTGTATTCCCACGAGTTAGCAAACTCATTCTGGGATTGATACAATTAAAGATTATCAGATAAAAAATAAAAATACATTTTGTTGAAAAAATTAAAACAAAAATGTACATATCTTGGAGACCTTTTTAAAAACAAATTATAATATATTATTTAACATCAAATCACATGGGTCAAGGGTTATCGAGAAATAATTTGAGGAAATGATTTTTTAGTGTTATTTGATTTCCATTCGTAGACTGGTAAGAAATTGATTTAAAGTGAATAGGCAGGAGGTTATATTGAGTAGAGGCAATGTAGAGGAGTGACCTCAATCCGAATTTAGAGGAGTGTACAGGGGGTAAATGTAGACAGTTATGAGATCGTGTGCGATGGTTATGTATATCACTGTTAAAAGTAAGCGCTAAATTTGAGTTTAATTTATGTTGCAATATTTGTAAAAAAGTGTTAGTTATTTCATATGAAGGGAAAATACTAAAAGGAATTATATTTGTCTCGGAATATATCTCCTGTATGCTTTTATCTCTTGGAAAACAAAATACATTTCTTATTGCTCTATTTTGTAGAACCTGTATTTCCGCAATCCTCTTTTTCGTCGCAAATCCCCAGACACAGGTATTGGTAGGTTCTCCTCTAAAGGAGTTTAGAGAAATCATTGAGTCTGTGATAATATAGTTGAATAAATATGTATATAGCACCAATAAGTGAAATCTTAAAGAGTGTATTATGTACATAATAGTGTAATAATACTGATACTAATCTAGTCGGCCTCGCGGTGTAATGGTCAGAGTGTTTGCCTACCATGCAAGAGGTCTCGGGTTCGATTCCCAACATGGTTGATTTGAAATATTTATTTAAAGGGATGTTTTTACACTAGAATATTTCATAGTCCCTGGACTGGTCATCTTACCTTCATGTAACAAAAATATAAAGATACGCTACAATTGGTGCAGCTGGGCAAAGTGAACAAAAAACTGTATATATTATAAAATGCATGAATAAATAAATATAATTACCATTCACCATCTTTGAAAAAAAGGTTTGTTCTATGGGAACAATACCCTATACTAAATATATCAGATACGTGGGAATAACTATTGCAAAGTTCATGAAGTCTGTTTAATACGGCTTTACAAGTATACACTGTCCGTGAATTGTTACTACAAAACGGTGGCACCTTTCTAGTCATTCTTCCAGGCACCCTGAAGTTGTTGAGAGATAATAGTTCAGGGCAATCCCATATTGAATTTACAATTTTGAATTTTTTTTTTTTTAAGGGAATAACCCGCTAAGCCTCTATTTTGAGGCTTGTCAGCAGGTGGGATAGAGGGAATATGGAAGAAGGTAATGAAAAATACACCACAACACCCAGACCAATTGAGAAAAAAAATCTTTCTTGGATTTTTTTCTTGCAACTGGCGGGAATCGAACCCGCGACGCCAGTTTCACAGATAGCCGTCTAACCAACTGCGCCACGGCGCCTGTCAGAATAAATTTAAAAGGTCTATATTGTACAAGAAACTGCACTAGATTTTGCGCAAAATTTTCTGACCCATGTAATTCGACCTTAAATGTTAATATAGAAAATAATACCGTCTAATAAGTAGGTACAACATGAAAATACCTGCAAAAATTATCTCGAAATTTTGTTCGGATTTTTGACCGATTCTCGTTCATTTTTCAATAAGTGTAATGCAACTTTAAGGCTAGTGGCTCTGGTAGTGACTGCCCACTGCCCACTGATTCCCACCTACTGCCTAGTGCAGTGATTCAAAACCTTTTCGAAGGCACCGTGCAATTTCGATCATACGAAAAAGTTGCGATCCACAAAAATCGTACGGTTAAAAAACAAAGAAAAATATGCGGACATTACACATAATTCGTTATTTACATTAAAATTCAAAATACGAGATTCTTTATTAATTAAAAAAAACAACTTCAATTGCATATTCTGCAAAAGAAAAATAGTGGGACATAAGTTTTATTATAAATTAATGAGTTTCCAGATCAGTTGAAGAAAAAATATTAAAGAAAAGATATATCTACATATCGACGCTGGAAGGGAAAAGTTACCAAACGACATGTAGCAACTTTACAGAAGAGTCAACATTTTTTTTAATCAATAAAAAAATCTCATACTCATCATTATTTTTTGGTGATTCCTACTTAAAAATTTAAAATACGAGATTCTTTAATAATAAAAAAAACAAATTTATTTGGCTATTCAGTAAAATTGCTACGTGTAAAGGACAAAACAAATATTTTTACATTAGTTATTGTTGGAAAACTAAGCTTAGACAAATATGATGTTCAAAACTGTAACAAGATTTTTAGTTACCCAGTAAAGACATCTGGATATTCGTCATGAACAGAAATCCGAAATCCTTAAATCTTTATTTCAGAAAATTTTACTTTAGTACCTACGATCCGATGTCAAGGTGACTAATTCTCCTTCTTGATACTAAAATTTACAATCCGGTATATCAATCGTAGCAAACGGGTTTCGTATCCAATGGTAATTTTCTATATTTAATGATACTTTTTGGTCGGCTTCCATAATTTCACGAAGGTCTTTTTTGATCTTTAGCGAATTTTTCTTCTTCAATTTTTTTTCGCCGTGCACTTGCAACACGCTCGCGGTGCACCGGTTGAGAACCACTGCCCTAGTGCGTGCTCGTATCTGGGTTGTGACCCCGAAACCGCTGGGAAGAGACGCGAGCTGAACCGCCCGAGGACATGGGAACATCTTCCTATAATGGGCATCGTGTCATCGCTAGTCAATGCCCCGATTCTAAATGGACAATGATTGAGTCAACTCAAATTTTCTAATTGAAAAACGACTTTAATTCAAATAAAAATAAATAAATTCTGCTCCTCGGTCATGAAAAGACTAGCGACAGACCGAAACTTCGGTTTCGGCCAGTTTCGGCCAATAAAACGAGTTTCGACCATGGTTTTGGATTCGGTCTAAAATCAGCCGAAACCTGCGGTCGGGATGTGTCGGATTACGTTCGGCTGTACTCGGGTGAAAAATAGCACAATAGTGAAATATCACATACTACGAATACAGATAAAAATATGTAAAATAAATTCAGAAAAATTAAAAGTATTTTCAAAATCAATCTGGATATTGTAGGGAAATGTTTTTATACATACATTTTGATAATTGTGACGTCAAGATTCGTGACGATGTTCTATTTAAATTTAAACGGCCACAAACAAAGTTCAAATAACCACAAGTGTCAGATTTACTTATTTTTTTGCACCACAACCGGCCAGGAGGCTCAATTACAGTGGTGTATTACATCACAGAACACCCAGGGTTGAAAAAATTCACCTTAAAATTGTTGTGTCCTCACCGGGAATCGAACTCGGAACTTTCCGTGCGTTAGTCAAGCGTCTTGACCACTACACCACGGAGGCCGTCATGAGGGACCAACTAGAAGGAAGAATTTTATTTAACTATTCGGTTATAATTAAGATACAATTTGGATGTTCGCGTGGGCTTTGTAATGGCAGTTGGGCTACGAAATAAAAGATAATTAAGCCTTTTGAAAATATAATAGATTTGCGTAAGACCACAAAGGCGTTCATCGTTTTCCGGGGTATGCGTTAGGCAATACATGACTGATCGGATCATTACTGTGAATTATATTATATTATGTTTTATGTAGTAAATACACGGTTTAGAAATAACAAATATGTATGATACTTTAAAAAATGCGTCCTTCGAACTAACGAGCTACAACTGTGTGGGATGTTTCTGATACTTAGACATTATAACATATCAATAAAAGTATGTATTTTATTTTTATTAACATTTATTAAAAAAAGCTACTTAAAGACACAGAAATACAAAATAGTTATATGTTTAACAAAACCTAATGCTTACGAAGAAAGCACGTTTTAATTACGAAATTAAAACTAAAATATTTAAGTGTGTAAGGCTGAGACATGCATTATTGACAGAATCAAGAAAGGGGTGCTGTGTTGGTTTGGACATGTAGAGCGAATGGACAGCGAAAGAATGACTAAAAGGATCTACCATGCAAATGTTGATGGATGCAGAAAACGAGGAAGACCGAGAAAGACATGGCACGATCGAGTCCATCAAATACTTAAGAAGGACATGTCAAAAGTAGGAATAATCGGCGTGCGTGCATAAGAAGATGTATGAATGTGGAGGAAGCGAGGTCTGTATGCCAAGATAGAGTGTTATGGCGTTCTATCCTCTCTGCCTACCCCTACGGGAAACGGCGTGATGGTTTGTTGTTGTTGATATTTTTAATTACATATTTTTTGTATTTTTCATATAATAATTATTTTATGTATGGGCTAATTTGGGGTCACTCCGTTAGATCCGTGGACGAATAGGTTTTCTTAAGACCGAGTTAACAACAAAAACTTTTTCTTTTCATATTTATGTATTATTTCATTACAGTGGTTTTTTTTATTTTTACAAGTGGGGTGATACTGAATGACTTAATAATAATGTTTGTATAATTTGTATAGCGCTATTTTCGTGAAAATCACCTCAAGGGCGCTGTACAATAAATAAATATCCCAACACGTCTTGCAGCTACAGAGCGCATGGACGGTTGGGATTCTAGTTCCGTGTCTCCAATTATGATATATTACAATTATGATATATATGAGCTAGATAACAGAACGTCTTGTAGCTACAGAGCGCATGGACAATAAGAAATCTAGCCCCTATTTACATTTTTATTTTTTAAAATTTTATTTGACAATGAAGTTTAGAGTTTAAGTGATATTTTAAAAACGAAATAAAAAGCAAATTTATAAAATCGGAAGTTAGATAACAACAAGTATTGCAGCTACTGAGCGCATGAACGGTTGAAATTCTAGACCCCATTTACTAAATTTAGATATTTTAAAGTTGATATATGAAAGCTAGATAACCAATCATCATGCAGCTACAAAGCGCATGGACGAGTGGAATTCCAGCAAATTTAAAATGATAACAATAAATTTATAAAAAATAGAGCATAGTAGTAAATTGGTCAAGTGTTCATGCCAAGAAGTAAGCAATAAAAAACTAAATAAATCAAACACTGTTTCAACTCCATGGTTAATAAAGGGAGATAGATGTCCGAAGAGAAGATTTTGTGGACAGTGGGTAGATACCGTCGCCATGTGGCCCTGGCCACTGGCTGCTTGATAATTTCTGAAAACGCACGTGTGTAGTTACTGGGCGGCTCATACGGCAGAATTAAGGGACGTGGAAGAAGGCGAGTGCTGGCTGCCGATAGGGTCTCCTGAAAGCGTCTGGTGATGTGCACATGCTCCACTTAGGAGAGGATGTGCAGAAAGAAGAAGATCTTAAAACTCCTATTGGAATTCCTTAAAATAAACCTTATTCGTCTGAGATGTCCATCCATCCAAAATATTACAGCGGCGAAACATCAAAATAGTTGTTCGCCATCCACTAATAAAAACATGTTCAATATTAGAATGTTCGGAAATGATTTTCCTAACCAAATTTAATTTTCCAGTCGCGAGATTTTCGGTTCAGTTATTTGTATTGTTTGGTCGATCTGTAGTTATGTCCGCCCACGATTCTTCTTTTCACGGTATGTTTGTTTTTAATATCTTTATAATTGAAATAAATAAGCAATTACAGTAGCAAGGCCTTCGTCTCCGGTATGCAATGGGAACTCGCGAATGAAAGTAATTAATAATCGAAACAATGATACTTTAACAATTTGCTCGCTCTAAGAATATTTACATTGTATAAGAGATTTTAATCTACCAATGCATCACAGGTATGCGCTTAATAGAGAACACTTTTGATTGTGAAATTATTATTTTATGAAACACAAGTGCTTCAACGGGTTAGGAAATGCGGAGGATTGCACGAACATGTGGGTCTTGATCACAAAGAGGCGACTTTTTTACCCAAGTCCAATTTCATAAAACCTTAGCTTCGTGTAACAGTTGATCAAAATACGCCGCATTTGGTTTACAAATGCGTGCCCAATTGAACGTCGAATTAATCCAGGTACCGATTGACATTTACAGTATGGGATGAATATTGTTTGGCATGGGTTAACTCGAAGTCTTATACATAAATGTTGACCGTGATTATGAATATTATATTGTTTACCATAATGTCTTGAACAAGTAGAAGAATTTGTGTATCTGGGAAGCATGTTTTCAAAAGATGGAAGAGTCGAAAAACATCAGAGATTTAGGAGTTGTTTTGGACTATAAACTAACACACAACGAGCATATAGATAGTACAGTAAATAAATCACGGAAATTACTCGACATCATTAACAGAATATCCTCTGATTTTACTAATGTCAGTACAATCAAAACTCTTTATTGCGCAACTGTTCGCCCTCTTCTTGAATATGCCTCCGTGGTCTGGTCTCCATTCTATGTCAATCGCATAAATCACATTGAATCAGTCCAACATCGCTTGCTTCGAAAAGTAGCTTGGATGCTTGGACTAGAGATAGGTAATTATTCTTTTGCTGATATAGAGTCAATGTTAAATATTTCTAGTCTTAGAACGAATATTGCATACTAAATGGTATGGCATACCAAGTGGTATAATCGATGTTCCATCATTACTGGGACAAGTAAAATTCAATATTCCGACTCGTAGGTTGAGAAACAATGAAGTACTGTTCATCGATCAGCATAGAACAAACTATGGCCTTAATTCTCTAATGACCCGTCTTATACTCCTTACTTTTTTACAAATGCAATATACCTATATTGTATTATTTTTTATAGTAAACGCCGATTTTTTTAAAACTGTATTTATTTACGAGGAAAACAAAAAAACAAACCGACACGAGCGTTGACTTAGAGATTACACACGCGTTGACTTATGACTGCAATAACTTAAGCATGTTTTTTCGACGAGTTATTTGTGATCGAGCTACAGTTCGCGTTCAATCACAGGAATAAAACTGCCAAAGCCGCTCGCGATATTTGCGCAGTGTACGGTGAAGTTTTGTAGAAGGATTTTGGATTAGAACAGAAAAACAATGCTACGTCACCATAGACTAACGGATCATCGTATTTCTTTCATAGCGATAGTTTCATAACCACGCTACTTTCAATCACGATAAAATATATCACTCTATTGGGATAATTCTTATTGTTAAACAAAAACTCTAATTGATTATAAACGGCACAATCAATTAACTACCTAAATAATTTATATCTAATACCACGTGAGCGAAGCTACGGGACGGGTAAAAGCTAGTATTGAATAACCGACAAATTCCAGAGAAAAATTCTAAATTTCTCATAGAAACTTGAATTGATAATATTATTAAATCCGTTGGGCGATCAGAGTTGTTCGGTACAAGAATCAAGCATTTGGAAAAAGACGTTAGAAAATAGTAAGCCAATAAACAAGTAATAGGTGTGTCTACCTACACATACACAATATAAAATCAATGTGTTAATATCAAATATCCAAGGTGACCGGCTTCACAACCTGAGAGGTAGGCTCCCCAAATATATATAAAGGTAGGTATATTATATTTATAATGTTAAAGAACGGCGGTTGTTCAAAACCAAATCGAAATCGTAAAAACGATGGAAAAAGTTATTACAATTTTTGTCTTTTTCGTAACTCTAGTATACTATATACAGGAAGATTTTAATTTAAATTTCATTCGCGATTTCATTATATCTAGTTGAGATACGCTCCCACTTGCTTTTTAATGATACACATTGTTACATACACCCGAACACTTACTCTCATGCAAATATACACAAACACAACTTCTTACACATACGCACGCACATTTATAATGTTTTTTTTTTCTTTTCTGTTAAGTTGTGACTGGGGCATTGAGGCAGACTAAGGTCGAGAAATCGTGTATATTTATTGATTGCACGCATTTTTTCTGCCCTAGATTTTGACCCAGGGCCTCAAGAATGGTTGGCGAACACGTCAACCACTGCACACCGAGGCGGACATATCGCAACTCGATATCCTCAGTCGAGATTTTTAACCGCTTTACAGTCGAAAACACTCGTCCAGGGATTTTGTTATATTTCACACACTTAACTGTGTCCTTCATCCGCCTGGACACGGAGAATAATCATATATAAATACTAAAAACGGTCTACGTGAAATTATAAACATTTAAACAACTTCTAATTACATAAATATTATAACTTAATCGGTCGAATTCAAAATTTCCGTTATTATGAAATAATATAAAATATTATATTATACCTTACCTAACAAATTAAAATTTTACAACTAAATGTACCGTATAATATACATTGTACCTTATAATATAATATAATTTATTATAGTATAAGGTACACATTCTGTTTAACGTGTTATTAAATGCAATATTTGAATAAGTTATTTCAGTGGTTTTTTTTCTGTTAATAGACTATCAAACTAAGCCAAAAAAAACATTTTTGTATCGTTTTATCAACTCTACAATTTTTAAAGTTTTGCAATGTTGAAACTACTCCGTCTGTGACGTCACAAGTTCTATTCGGTGAGTTCTGCTGATTGGTGAGTTGGCTTCCCGAAAACCGGAAATCCATCACAACACTCAACTATTGGTTGATTATTAAGAACTTGTGACATAGTTCAAAGTAGTTCATTTTTATTTCATTTTTTCGTTCGTTTTCGAGAAGATTCACAAAAACAACTTTTATATCCAATTTTCCATAGCACTGAACTTTCTAAAATAAAATAGTTTTTTTTTTAAATAATTTTTCAACATGTGAAACAAAAAAAATAAGCAGATACTTAACTTCATAAAGACCTTTTCAAAGATCAATAACACCCTTAAAAATATTGAACTAATCTTTAAAAAGGTTTCGCATAAGTTAAGGAATTTACAATAATAAAAGGTCCCACACACAAAGCATGCTAAATCTCTGTAAATTCGAGTGCAAACTTAAAAGTATAAGTAGGCACCTACAATAAGGTAAGAAGTACCATAATTTAAAAATGCAGGTACAAAAATTCTTTATGGCTGTAAAATGTAATACAATATTTGTACACAAAGTTCATTTCATTCAAAGTATGAATAAAAAGAGGTGCTTAATTATTACAACATTGCGCCAAAAATTGCCCGAAACCTGTGATCGGAATGTGTTGGATAACGTTCGGCTGTATTCGGGTACATCTTATGGATCGCGATTCGACCACGTGACGTTTCATATACATATTTTTGTGATTCCTTCATAGCTAATAAATTAATGTTCCTATGGCGTAAATTGATAAACCGTTACATATAAGTTATGTAGGCGCTAAAAATAATTAAATTTATGCCTTTTATTTCATTATGTATTTTATTTAACAAACAAATAAACCATCACGCCATGGGCAGAGACGATAGAACACCTTATCATTCTATATTTGCATACATACCTCGCTTCTTTTACGTTCTGCATTCATACTATTTAAATGTTATTTGTGTTTTTTTCTTTTTATATACTTTTTTTGGCTTGTATACATAATTTCAATTTTTTCAACGTTTTTGATAAAAAAAATTAACCTGTATTGGGTGTGCGCATATTTTGTTAATTAAAAAAAATGATTTTATTTTGTACTAGTTCAGTATGTATATATACATCCATGTAATTTTTAAACTTTTTCAATTTTCTTTCCCAGATTGCATAATGTAAACATTATTTTGAATTTATTTCCATGCCTAGTATTCTGTTTATTCTGTTATTTTCAAGTATTTTTCATACCCTTTTTAATTTGTAGTATATCATAATTTTAATTTTTCTGCTTTTGTTAAATAATATTATAGTTTTAAATTTAAAAACGTCTCTAAAAAAAATATTATCTGTGTGTCCCTAAATGAGTTTTTTTTTAAAAAACTCCTTGGGAATATTGTATATAATTATGTATAATATGTTTTCAATATAATAAATAAATAAATAAATAAAATATATTTTCTAATGCACGTGCGCCGCCGATTATTCCGACATTTGAGATGTCCATCTTCAAGTACCTGTTGGATTCGGTCATGCCACGTCTTTCTCGGTATTCCTCGTTTTCTGTATCCATCAACATTCGCATTCGCAGCCGTTCTTTCGCCGTTCATTCACTCTACATGTCCGAACCAACGCTGAACTAATTGTTTTATTTCGTCGATAAAGCTTATTTCAACCTTATAATATACTTGATGCACGGAGCTCGTGCTCCGCACCATCGTACGTAGTTTGAATAAAAAAGTTTAATATACTTATCCCGAAAGGCAAATAAATAGAAAAAAAATGCTAGATGCTAAAATGCATAATTTATCGATAAATTTACATTTTATGGTGTTGAAACGATGATTTTAGGTCAATGTTGCTTTTAAACACTTGGGCCCCGATTACAATGGGAAGTTAACGGAGTTATCTTCGACTATCTATAAAGAAAAACGGATATTTGTGAACGTATATATATTTTTTATTCATATTTTTCTCTTACAAACTATAATTAATAATAAAAATAATGTGTCCTAACTGGGGTTACCCGTGCCGAGGACACTTAACAATATACTTTTTTGAAATGTGTTTACATTAGAGAATAAACAAAGAAGACTGACTTAATAAACAGAGATAATTAACAAAATATTCACAGTTTTAAAAAAAAGGTATATATGTACATCTATATTATTTATATTACAAAACGCACAATGAAAATAACAAAAACCTAACATAAGCTATATACTTGTGGAGCGGTTGATTCAATATTGGTTTGGGCGAATGAGACAATCCATTTTACTTCTACCTAGCTCCACTATCCATTTTTTTAAAGCCTTTTTAAACATTTTTTCGTTACTGATTGTTTTAATAGATAGTGGAAGTAGGTTATAGATTTTAATTGAATAATACTCAAAATCCCTTTGTCCGAAAGTAGTATTAGTTTGTATTTGTTCAAGTTGTCTTTGTGTTGAGGATCTAGTGATTATATTATTTGTTTGTGATGTATTGTAGGGGTTTTGTCTTTCATTTGAGTAAGAGTAGTTTTTTAATCTGTAAGTGAGTATTGTTTTAGCGTATAATTGTTTTGGTGTCATAAGTTGTGATTTGTGGAATATTTCTTTAGTAGATGTCTGTATCGGGACTCTGAGTATTATTTTAACTATGGATTTTTGTGCAACAAATACACTATTTAAAACTGTGTCACTCGCACCACCCCAACCGATTATACCGTACTCCAAAATTGATTGACACAATGCAAAATAAATCTTTAAAAGTTCCAGTACATGAATTATACTTCGAATTGTTTTGAATATATACGTTAGTCTTTAAAGTTTGTTAGTAATATTTTCAATCTGCCTTTTCCACTTTAAATTTATATCAATAATAACTCCTTACAACAAAGAGGGAAAACATTGTTTAAACATGGGCAGAATGGTAAATATTACACAGTGCGTAAAGTGGCCACTTAAACCAGCCAATGACAGGTCATAAGCCCTGTAAATGCCTAGACTTCCATATTCCCTTCTCAACAATGTTTTCCCTCTCTGTTGAAATAAATTTAAATATAAATAACTCCTTAGGGAGGAAATCCAGCCAGTCTGCAAGCATTTGGACAAACTCAAACATTGTCAAAATTTCTCGTCCACTGTGCCAAAAATCGAACCTTGGAATTATTGCATTGTAGACAAACACGCTAACCACGAGGCGAAAATATCGGACATGTCGAGCGAATGGACAGCGAAAGCACGGCTAAAAGTATTGACGATGCGAACGTTGATGGATGCAGAAAACGAGAGAAAAGGACATGGCATGACAACAAATAATTGAAGAGGGACATTTCAAAAGTCAGAATAATTGTCGTGCATGCATAACATGTATGAATGTAGAGGAAGCGAGGTATGCAAAGACAGAATTATGTGGATTCTATCCTCTTTGCCTACCCCAACGGAACACCGGTGTTATGGTTTGTTATTATTATTATGGATAACTTATATAAACACCAGTTTCGTTATATAATACCTCAAGGGCGCTTTACAAAGTGATTCTGTCAATACCTAATATATATAATTTTTTTTAATTGTATTATTTTTAATATTTTTTCTTGTTTAATTTGTGTGTTGTATTATTTTTCTGCACGCCCTCAATAATAATAATACTAATATGTCGGCCTACAATGCGAGGTCTCGGGTTCGATTCCCGGCATGATTTTTATTCCAGTAAAATAGCTAGTAAATAGTACGAAGCCAATAATTTTAAAAATCATTTAAACCTATTACAACAGAGATAAATAACATTTTAGAGTACAGGGCTTATGAGTTGTCATTGGCTTGTTTAAGTGGCCACTTTACACACCGTGTAACATTTACTATTCTGTCTATATTTGAACTTCTATATTCCTTCAATTCTTCCATCTGTTGATGTTTATGAAGTTGAAACCTTTATTAAGGCGGGTTAAATTCATCTGATTGAATTATTTCACCTACATACTAGGCAGCGCCTGAAAATATATTTTTTAAATTTTTATACTTCTTCATGGATAGGTGGTGAAATAATGCAATCAGATGAATCTTACTGACAAGCCGGTTTCACGGTTTAGTGGGCATCATTGTTTTTCTTTTATATTTTCTTTTCATATTTACCTTCTTAAATAAAAATTACCGGCATCGATACAGGTTTCGCTTTTTAACTTCACAAACATCAACAGGTGAAAGAATTGAAGGAACATAGATGTTCGAAAATAGGCAGAATATTGAAAGTTACAGTGTTTAAAGTGGCCACTTATTGAGGTCACATTATTTTTATTATTGATCAATGTTTATTATATGGAAAAAATATTACAATAATAATAAAATAAACCAGCTAGCGACACGTCATAAGCCCTGTAGATGCCTAGACTTATTTTTTCTCCTCTCCAAAATGTTCTTCATCTCTGTTGTAATATATTCATATCAACAGCTCCCTAGGAAATTGAATCCAGTCCATGTCTACAAATGTTTGGACAAAAACAAATTATTGTTGATACATCATTATCATAGAGCAAATGTAGAAATAACTCACAAAATACATATACGAATAAAATTAATATAAAAACTTCATAAAAAAATAAAACTATAAAACAACGTGATTTTCTTACTTAAAAATAAGTATAAACTGTTTTTTATCAATTTGTAAACGACATTAGGGTTCAGATTTTAAAATCAGATATCGTAGTTTTGAAAAAAGTTTTGTTGATTTGTCTTACCTTCAATCCATTACCGTCGTGCGCCCAAAAACTTCACAAAGAGTTTATATTTCACGTATTGGCAAACGAAAAATGTTGTAAATCACTACCATCAGAATTGCAATGGTGAAAATAATATTTTGAACCGCACACAATGACGTCTAGTTCCATCTTAAAAAGTTTCATCAAGATATGAAAAAAATCATGCAAATGAATCGCGATATCCATGCTTTGACATCACGAAGTTGAAAATACACTACATTATTGTTGATCGTTGTCGAAGAATATTGCACAATCACATAGAACACAAGTTTTCTTTTTATTTATAAGTACTCAACCATAGCAATAACGGCATCGAATGTCTTTAGGGAATCTTCGTAAATCTTGTTCCGTAAAAGGCGCCCAAGCGCAGATTTCACATAACTAAGTGTATTTAAATCACTAGGAACATATCTCACAAAAGGAACACGCGTATATCGATAGTTTGTGTCTTTATTTTACTTTAAACTTCACAGAAATTCGCAACTAGACGTTCAAATTGACGTTTAGGCCACAGATCGCCTCAGACGTTGGGCCGACCGCGACATTCCTCGGGTAAAATAAAAATGGCGATCGACGGAGTTCGAAACTCGAAACATTCGAACTGGCCGGTTGTAGGCTGTTGAGGACGGGAGGGGGGCGACAGCGCCATCCAGGTGCGCGCCTTATAACTCGCTTACCTGAGATACTCAAGCTGTGGTATCGCAATAATATTAAAAAACAAACGAAAATATTAATATATTACAACAGAGATGAAGAACATTGTAGAAAAGGTGATATAAAAATTTAGGCATTTACAGGGCATTGGTTGGTTTAAGTGTCCACTTTTTAACATTCACAATTTAAATAGGTACGTAGATTTTCACGGTGACTCATCAATATGCATATTTTTTTGGGTGATCCTGTGTAAGTTGGATTTGTAGCGACGTTTCGGCTACCGTTCCGGGAACCTTAAAACTATGTGTCGTGTAAAAAAAGCATGTGTTTATGTACTAGTAATTTGCACCGTGTCTCAGTTGACAGTAGATACATTCAGTGTCATTTTGATCGTGTGTAGTGCAGGGAACAATGTTGAATTATTTTTTTGTGTCTGTGTATTTCAATTGCCTCATTAAATTTATGGGTTTTCGCCTTCGAACTAGGCATTCTGCATAAACAGTAATCGAAACGTTGGAACGAATCCAACTTACACGGGAACACCCTTCATATTGATACATAAAGACGATTCATATTGATTCACCACTTTGCCAATGTTTGAACATCCATATTTCTCTAATTCTTCCCCCTGTCGATGTTTTTATATTGTAATGTTGTATTTTCTAATCTAAACTATCAATTGAAACTTGAACTCAATTTACAACACGCTATAACCGTAAAATCCTAAAACGTTGAAGGAATGTACATAATGAATTATATTATAATAGAAATGACGATTAATATAAACGTATAAAAACCGAATTCATTTCTACTACTTATACTACCATCATGCCATTTCCTCGTATACATACATTCCTAGCTTCTTGCACATTTATACATCTTATCATACATGCTCTTCAGTTGCGTCTGCTTTTGACTTTTGACATAACCAGATTTGAGATTTTGGTTTATATGATCATGCCACGTCTTTCTTGGTCATCCTCGTCCTATGCTACTATTTATCATTGCCATATGCATCTGTTTTATGTTTCTTTTGTCATCATTATTTTCTCCTACACGATTTCGTTTGCACGCATTTCTGTATTGGTTTATAAAACTAAATGTGTTTTTTTTAATATTGCTCAATTGGCTCTGCGCTATTCGGTCTTTTATTGAAAAAAAGTATTATTGTCACAAAATAAAATTAATAAATTATTTTTGGTATATTCAAATATCAACTTTATCAAAATCTTTGGATTGGATTTTATCCTTAGAATATTATCCAAATAGACATTTTTTTAACAAAATAAGGTGAAAAGAAGGAATAAATTTTGAAACTATCAAATCGTGGGATTATAACTTTAACCAGATAATTTCAAAATCAACATTTTTGATTTATCTACCAAAAATACTCATTTGTATCTTCTAGGAATGTTACAAATAGGCAAGTCGTGATATCGTGATTCGATAAATTCACATATGAATGCATGAAAAATGTGTTTTATGTGGGTAACTCAGAAATGCTGATTTTGAAGTAACCTAGTTGTAGTAATTAGTAATTACCACATTATTCTAAATAATATTTTTATTTTTTATAGAATAAACAAAGGTTGAGAATCAGCCGTTCTCCATTTTAATCTTCCACATTTGAATTTGGATTTTTTGCTGACCGTTTTTTCCTCTTGTGGGTTGATGTATATACTCTAAGGTTGATAGGCACGCTGTAAATAAGTTTCGAAAAAAACATAGGAATGCAGTAAGTGTTTATTATGGTACCTACATACGTCCATGCCTTAATCTAAGATGTTTTGCCCGTTCGGAGAGAGTGAATGAACATTTTTTGTTCGTACCAGAAAAAATGGACGTTCGATTAATTTGCCACGGGCGATCGGGACGTTTCGGAAAATTTATTTAAACACCCGCCAGCCGGACCTTCGTCAAATTAGTTGCCTACTTAATGATTTAATGAGCTGAATTCCATTCTGGACAGAAAACGAGTTGCGTCGCGGTTCGAAAGTTTGGAGTTCGATGTCGGGCAGGGTTTTAATATAAGATTGAAGAGGATAGCCGGTGGCTGAGAATTTTGATGAATAGGTATTTAAACATTGTTTTTTTCTGTCGCTCTCGCAAATGCCTCCACGTTATTTTGACAAAAAGACAACTGCACGTCGGACTTATTCCAATGGGAGCATTCTTGACTTTTTGGATGCTCTTAGCTCTTATTAGAAACAATTTATCAACAACAAAAAAAAACGTTAGGGACACGCAATTGGTAAATATCTATAGCATTTCAAAAAAGGTGTTTTTTAGTCCATAAAATATAACTTGATTAGAATGACATAGAATTAAGAATAGTCCAGAAGGAGCGTAGAATCATATTTGAATACATCAGACTGTGTCCAATAATTCCCCCACTTAGACACACTTTCGCCGCGCGCATACGTTAAGTTGCCGGGAAATGTTGCTTGATGGGGAAAAAAAAAATCATAACATAAATGTAAGGTAAAAAAAAAAGCAATCTGTTAATTTCTCTAAAATTTTATTGTGCACGCGGAAACATTGATTGACACAAGAAATTAGATAAATAAAGGGTCATTTAATAAGAGTAATTGAATTTATGAACTTTGAACTTAAAATATAAAACAAATTTTATTTGACAAAAAACGGATATTTTCATATCATGCTAAATAATATTTGATGTTTGAAATATAATGTCGTTAACATGTCTCCCACGGCGTTGTACGAGTATAATCCAAGGTCTAATTTTCATTATTTCTTTTATTAAATGAGCAAAGTAGGGTAAAAAAAAAATTTACCCTGGCAACACTAACGAAATTTCCATTTTGTTTCTTCGACAATCTGACAGATGGAAAAATAATTCAATTTTTAAGTAATTCATTTGCTACTGAAAACATTCGTTTGTTAATTACACATGAAATGTGATGCCATCCTGTTTCTTTAGCAGTATTTCTACACTTTAAAAGAAAACAACACGACATAGTTGAATTCAAATCAGGAGTGGCGTACTGAGCGACGTCTACAAAGAACCTAATGGGGCAAAACGTAAACCTACTCATTTATGAGTAGTTGAGTCGCCTTATGTTTGATGTGATTCTTAATTCTATGGTGACGACATAACTTTGTAGTAACGTCTAAGGAGTGATTTATATTGACACACGAAAAATCATTCGTATCTGGCATGATAATTAATTTTTCAATACAATGCTTGACATACAAATTAACGTAATTATATAAAATCAGCTTTTACACTAAAAAAAATATTATTAACGACGTTCTTACAAGGTTACGTCATTTTGCAAAAATGTTAGAGATGAGACAAATTTATCAATGTAAATCGATCGCAAAAAAAATTAATTCATTTGTTGTTGTTCATAAAAAAAAGTATTTAATGTCTCATTTTTTAGAGAATACTTGTGCTAAACACACTATAATAGGCTTGCGTTTTTATATCAATTTTCGGAAACAGAGTTTCATGTTTGCATTAAAAAACTGATAAAATCTATTTGATCGGTACATGGTCAGTCATGAGTACGTTCCCATAACTGGTGACATTAGTTTGGCAGCTGTAATTTAATCAAGCTATATTTTAAAGACTATAGTGCCATAATCCGGGGAGAAAATACGAGAATACGTTTGTACGATGGAAGCCAAACCGCCTTTCCGTTTAAGCACTGCATTGCCACTCACTCAAATTGGAGCGTATTTGGATCATTTTTTAGATGGAAAGTAAGGTGATTAGTTTTGCGCTTCAGATTCTAGTCCAGGGTACGTATTCTTATGGGTACCCTGGACTAGAATCTTATATTTTATCTACAAAGTAAAATTAATTTTAAAATCTACAAAGTAAAATTAATTTTTCTGTCCGAAAAATAGAATCTGTTTACTTTTTTTTTCTAAATATGTTCAATAACCGGTAATCGACGAAAATACATTGAACTTTCATACACTTTCGTACATAAATATCTATATTAGTTTATTCCGTCTTAGAAGGTAAGATAGAAGATGAAGATAACCGTTTATAATCGCGACCCTGTAACAATAAAATATACCCGTGTAAAACAACAGTTTTTTTTTAAGCCACGAGACCATAACCCGATGTTGTCAAGTTTATTTTTACATCCCAGGAAAAAAATACTAAACTCTTTTGAAGTTCTTACCTATTTGAATAATGGCAATACTATCATCGAATTTCATAACGTGCTGTCATAAATATATTTGAAATTCACTTTTGTTTTTTGACAGTCAAAATTTACAGTGTAAGATTGAATAATTATTTATTTAAACGAAAATATTTTATAAAAATACAATGGCAGTTGCTGCAATGTCCACCCCGCAACCTCATTTGATGCCTGGGTGAGTTTTTCTAATTATTTGTTAATTAATTCATTTACATAGATGTTTGTACAATAATGTCGTGTTTGTGTTTGTAGTCTCTAACCATAGAATTAATAATAGTCCTGAAACCGCATATGCACATCAAACAGAAGGCGACTAAACTACTCATAAATAAGTAGGTTTACGTTTTGACCCATTAGTTTCTTTGTAGACGTCGCTCAGTAGGCAACTCCTGGTTTGAATTCAACTATACCGTGTTGTGTCCTTTCAAAGTGTAGAAATACTGCTTGGATCTCTAAGAAACAGGATGGAATCACTTTTTATGTGTAATTAGCAAATTAATGTGCAAGTAGAAAATGCATTACTTAAAAATATAATTATTTTTCCATCCGTCAGATTGTAGAAGAAACGAAATTAACATTTCGCTAGTATTGCCAGAGTAGTATTTTTTTTTACCCTACTTTGCTCATCTAATGAGAGAACTAATGAAAATTAGACCTCGGATTAAACAACTCTGCTCTGGACATTTGACCAACATTATCTTTAAAACATCAAATATTATTTAACATGATATAAAAATATCCGTTTTATGTCAAATAAATTTTACATCATAAGTTTAAAGTTCATTAATTCAATTACTCTTTTTAAATGACCCTTTACTTATTTACTCTGTTGTGTCAATCAATATTTCCGCGTGCACAATAAATTTTTTAAGGAATCAACAGATTGTTTTTTTTTTACCTAACATTTGTGTTATGATTATATTTTCCCCATCTTGCAACATTACGAATGCGCGCGGCGAAAGTGATGTATAGTGGGGGGATTATTGGACACAGTCCGATGTATTCAAATTTGATTCTACGCTCCTTCTGGACTATTCTTAATTCTATGTCTTTGACGTATAATAAAAAGATACTTTATTCCTATAATAGCTACATCTTAGATACAATTAGAAAAAAAAAAGGATCTGGCGAATTACGGTACACACGTAAATATAAATAAATTCGTGTGGCAAAGAGATATTAACAAATCACAATAGAGATAGAGAACATTTTAGATAAGGAAATATGAAACTCTAGGCATTTACAGGGTTTCTGACCTGTTATTAGCTGGTTTAAGTTGCCACTTTACACACTGAGTAACATTCACCATTTTGCGTATGTTTAAGTGGCTACTTTACACACAGATGCGGCTAGTAAGGTAATAACAGAAAACTAGCACCTCAGAGTAATAATTATCTAGAGATGTCTTTAAGCCCTATTGCATAGAACAAAAGTGTTCCAAATTTTTAGTTTAACAACAAACGTGTAATGGACGGTTTCGGTTTGCGCTTGTAATTCTAAACCCAAGTATCCACAACCCATTGTGTTGCTGTAATCTGTATCTAACTTTGTGGTCTATAATCATGGAATTGTTTTTCTCCGTATGGGCAACTCTATTAGGTTCAATTCAATTCAATTTATTTATTTTAAATAATACATATTATTTATTTATTCAACACTTTGTATACATATACAATTCATATACATATAAGGGCGCGCATATTGCCTTAAATCAATTTCTTCCTATTACCCAAACGGTTCAGTTTGAGAAAATTACAAGTACATTTACATATTGAATCTTACAATTTTATACAAAAATTAAAAACAAAGATTAACAAAATAAAAACATTTAAAAAATTAACACTACACTATGAAGATAGGATAGGGGATAGGAAAGAAAGAAGAAGGATAAAGGAACAAGTTTAATATTCAGATAGTGACATTTCAATATTGACTTAAGTGTAAATAAAGAAGGGGCGTCTCTAACATTAGTGGGTAGATTATTCCACAATCGAGCAGCTAATACTGTGAAAGAGGAGGCAAGAAAATTAGTGCGATGAAAGGGTATTAAAGGAGTTCTCTCGTTACTAGAACGAAGAGATACATTACAAACTAAAATTTAATGCGTGCATATTATAAAAAGACAAAAAATATATAAAAAGACTCGTGTCAAAATAGTAGAAGAATCTTGCTCTGGAAAACCCCTTCAGATACATGGAACAGATCAACATCCAGAGCGATGTTGTTTAGCATAGCAGTAGCCCTTTCAACAGGCAGGTTGGTCCTGTATATCGGACTATGAAACAATCTATGCTGACGCTGTCTTAGGTAATTATCAGGAACATATAAACTAATGATCGTCATAATCTCAGATTTGCCGATCATACCGCGCAACAATCGATAAAAATGTGTAGTTAAATACACATTCCTTCTAGTCTCTAAACTGTTGTAGCCATGAATACCCTGAAGAAACTAGGTCGGGTAGAGCCAAGGATAATACCCGCACTCTCTAATGTAGAGATATCTTAGAAACTTATTTTGGATTTTCTCTTGCATAAGAGAGTACTTCATTTCATGTGGCCCCCAAATCATCGAGCCACTCTCGAGTCTACTTCGCACCAAGGGGTTGTAAAGAGTTCTCAGTACGCGGGTACTTTCTAAAACTCTGGCAGTACGCAGAACAAATGCTAACATCTTCAATGCATTACCACTGATTGTCTCTGTGTGTTCGTGAAATGTGAGGTTATTACTCTAAAGCCAGCACCAATCTTCTTGATACTGGTATTTTATGCTAAAATTAAAATAAATTACTTCTAAATAATAAAATATCATTCCTACCTTTTGCTGACGAGACTTGTTACGTTGTAAAATGTGTGTAAGAAAATCACGCAGTGGGTGGTATTTGTTATCCTTAAGCAATCCTTGCGGGATACAAAATTCCCGTTACATTTCAATGGTATTTGTCACGGATAATAAATATATACCCTCGAATATACCTCGTGAGTCAATATGACACTTTCTTGTGACATTAGTTAAGTATTTTACTGACGCATTATCTGATAAAAGCTCACCAACTGGCGTACCAAGCCGCCATTTTCGGACATGTTAAGGCTAACAAAAATGAATGCAAAAAAGGATTTACAAATAACAACAGGGATGGAGAATACCTTAAATAAGGGAATATGGAAGTCTAGGCATGTACAGGGCTTATGACCTGTCATTGGCTGGTTTAAGTGGCCACTTTACACACTGGGTAACATTCACCATTTCGCTTATGTAACCAACTGGTCCAAGAAGAAGTTTAAAAATTGAAAAATTGTTTTCAGGCGTTGCCTAGTAAGTGAAATAATTCAGTCAGATGAATCTCTTCACAGCAATAAAGGTTTCAGCTCTTAAATTCACTTAAATCAACAAATGGAAAAATTGAAGCAATATGGATGTTTAAACATAGGCGAAATGGTGAATGTTACACAGTGTGTAAAGTGGCCACTTAAACCAGCCAATGACAGGTCATAAGCCCCGTACATGCCTAGACTTCCGTATTCCCTTATTTAAGGTATTCTCCATCCCTGTTGTTATTTGTTAATCTTAATGACTCCCCAGGGGGTGAAATCCAGTCTTTTGTCTGCGAACATTTGGACAAGCTCAAATATTGTAATAAAAAAGGATTTGCTATTTTTTTAAATTTTGTATTTCGCCTGCAATCGGTATATCTACCTAAAAATCGGTAGAGTTGGCAACGCTGATGAAGACAATGATGGCAAAAGGGAAATATCACTTACAACGAATACCGATTTTTAAAAAATGGATTAAGAATAAGTATTTTTAAGTAATATTTTCAAAATCAATATAAATATTTTAGAGAAATGTTTTTATGCATAACGAAAAACGCGACATGTTTGGGCAATGATAATTGTGACGTCAAGACTTATGACGATGTTCCATAAAAAAATTAACGGTTACAAACAAAGTTGATTCGTGACATATTATGGGCGTGGCCAATGCAATGACCGTTTTTGCGGAAGTTCAAAATATTATTTGAAAATATATTTTTCCTGCTACTAATAAGTAGCGAAAAAATAGTTTTTTGAATGGACAGTATTTCATAGACCCTTATTACTTTAAAAACGTTTTAAAAAAGAGATATTTCCTGGCGTTTGTAGGTACCGTGTATATTTAATTACACCGCAACCTCATTTTACACGGTGGATACGCACGGTGGATCCACGCAGTACCGTGTAAAAAAAGTATACTAAAATAAGAACAATTCTGAATAGATTCCCTTGTATAAAAACGAATTCTGGTTTTTAGACAATGAAATTGTTTCAATTTGCACCTTATATTATTCTTAAATTTAATACATCAAAATATATAACGTACAGAAGTAACATACGTAACTGGAGATCTGAACATTCGTTTCGACCGCAAGACGGATTCAGAATCTGTTCGTTTTAATGCACTTTTAAGTGATTTCGATTGTTCACAAGAAGTAAATACCCCTACACATGATGCGGGAGGTACACTTGATGTTATAATACGACGGAATTGTGATAAAAAAATCACAGTTTTTGTAACAGACATCGGACTTTCAGACCACAGATTAGTGCACTGTAAAATTAATATCCAAAAACCAACACCAACTTACAAAACACTCTCATCAAGGCCATGGAGAAAATTAAATTTAGAACATTTTAAATCCGAACTTCTGACATCGTTGATTGGTCCGGACATTGACCGTCGCTCAAACGACGTCGATCAATTGGTTGGGTTGTACAATGAGGTACTATCTAACCTGATAGACAAACATGCACCATTTACTACGAAAACTATTCGAAAAAGGAAATCTGATGCATGGTTTGACGAAAATTGTCGACTCAAAAAAAAAGAGCTAAGACGTCTAGAACGCAAATACAGAAACACACTGTCAACTTTGGACCGATCAATATGGTTAGATATGCAAGCCTCTTATAGGACATTTATAAAAGAAATAAAATCTAGTTTCTGGTGTACAAAAATCACTGAACAGAAAAAGTCTCCAAAACAACTCTGGCGAAGCCTTCAATCTGTTCGTGGTGACTGTATAGCAGAGACATCTAACACAAGCGCTACTGCCACTGATTTTGCCGACTTTTTTACAAATAAAGTCGAAAAAATCAGACTGGCGTGTAGTTCAGCGAAAAAACCTGTAATTTTAGATAATGCCCTTCAAAAATTCAGTAAATTTGAACCAACGTCTATAAATGAGGTAAAAAAAATTGTTGCAGCATTACCCAACAAACAATGTATATTAGATCCGATGCCAACATGGCTTTTGAAAAAATGCATTAACGTATTAGCTCCATTTTTAACAGATTTATTTAATACATCCATGGAGCGCAGCATTGTTCCGAGAGCCATAAAAAAAGCAAATGTAACTCCACTTTTAAAAAATTCCCAACTAGATGTGGAAGATCTTTCCAATTTTCGCCCTATTTCAAATCTTCCCATCGTATCAAAAATACTAGAAAAAATAGTTTCTCACAGGCTCGTTAACTATATCGAGCGGAATTCTTTATTTTCGGTAAGGCAATCGGCATACCGACGTTTTCATTCCACGGAGACGGGAGTGATAAGAGTACTGTCTGACATTATAACGTCGGTGGACTCTGGTAATCTGGTGTTGATGGCTCTTCTGGACATGAGTGCTGCATTTGATACTGTAGACCATAATATTTTGCTTGAACGTCTGGAGAAAACTTATGGTATCCGTGATCAGGCA
Organism: Micrasema longulum; assembly: GCF_059751315.1. Classification (NCBI taxonomy): domain Eukaryota; kingdom Metazoa; phylum Arthropoda; class Insecta; order Trichoptera; family Brachycentridae; genus Micrasema; species Micrasema longulum. Next base: position 1,272,252 of record NW_028277475.1, on the reverse strand, counting down.
CATATGTGGTTCAGTTCATATCTTAATAAAAGAGAATATGCAGTCGTGTTCCAGGGTAAAAGCTCAACCAACTTTCGGGTGTCTACAGGAGTGCCTCAAGGGTCAGTACTCGGACCACTTCTCTATCTCCTTTACACTAAAGATATAGAGAACATTATCAAAGAATGTGGATTGTGGTCGCACTGCTATGCAGATGATACGCAGATTTATTTTTATTGCAAACCAGGCGAGAGAAGTGTGCTTGTCAATTTAATTGATGGATGCATCAAGAAAATAGGAAACTGGATGGCTGAAAACAGACTAACATTAAACCCATCAAAAACTGAACAACTGTGGGTGGCTTCAGCCAGACGACAGAATTTGATCCAGGATACGGCTCTACCCAATGTAGGGAGTGCCGTTCTACCCACCGTTAAACTACTGGGAGTTTTACTCAATTCTGACCTATCTCTTGACGCTCAAATTAGTAGAACGATAAGTTCATGCTTCTACCAGCTGAGACAAATTAAATGCATACGCAAAAATTTGCCGGTTGATGCCGCCCGTCAATTAATAAATGCGTTTGTAGTGTCTAGAGTCGATTATTGTAATGGTATCTATGCAGGTCTACCAATGAACAAAATGACTCGCCTACAATCTGTATTGAATGCCGCAGCGAGACTTATTTTCGGAATCTCTAAGTTCAGTCATATCACTCCACTACTTCGGGAACTACACTGGCTACGTTTTCCACAGAGGGTCGAATACAAACTCTGTTGGCTTATGTATAAGTCACTGCACAGCTCGGCTCCGGAATATCTAAGGGAACTATGCATTCCAGATGAACTAGCTGACAGGCGTCTCACGCTTAGATCAGCTACGTCTACGGCGAGAGGAAAAATTATTATACCTCTACGCAAACAGCGCACTAAATTTGGTGAGCGCGCATTTGCGGTCGCAGGCCCTATGGCATGGAATGCTCTCCCAGCAGAGGTGCGAGGCTGTGAAAGTGAAGTGATGTTTCGGAAAAAACTTAAAACCCACTTGTTCTCTAAATCATTTGAATAAATCCGTAGCACGTGACAACAAAATAAATTATTTTAATCAAATTACAAATTTAAAGCTTCAATTAAATTAACTTAACAGTAGAATCACCATGTAAAGCGCCCTTGAGGTATTTTATTACGAAAATGGCGCTATATAAGTTATCCACAATAAATAAATAAATATAAAATCGCAACAAAATTATTCACTTTCACTAGCTTACAGTGTGTCCCAAAACAAACGACCGAGACGGTATTGATTTTTTTCCAAAAACCTATTTTAAATTTTATTGTTTTTGCTTTTAAAAGGTGAAAAAATGTTCAAACAGTTAAACGAGATTTTTTAAAGTAAATCAAATAAAATAACTTTGTTTTTAACCACTATTTTTTTTTCCACTGACCGGTTTCCAAGCAAACAAGCTTCTTCGTCAAGGTTTACGTAACTAACGAATTCTTCCCTATTTTATTTTTATCATGTTTACTACATACTCCACGTGGAGCCAATAAATCAAGTCTTTTTTTCCTAAAAGGATGGTAATTTGATTAGATTATTTTCAAAGCTAGACAGGAGTGGACCAAAAGAAATATTGTTTATATGGTTAACAATTATTTTTTGCTAACTTTGTACTTATAAGAGATAGAAAACCCCCCTTTTAGTTTTTTTCTTGGGTGCCTTTTTATTTATTTTCATATGATTATAGGGTATTTTCATAAGTCGGGAATAACGTTTAAATATAATACATATGGAGAGCGGATTTTTATGATTCTAATAATATCAGTGTTTTCAAAACAAGTTTTCGCATATAATTTTCGGGTTTTAAATAAGCATATACAAAACGGCTCTCGGTTGGCATCACGGCGTTTTGACGTCACACGTTACGACCGCCAGCTGGGCTTCTAATAAGCATTACGTACAAGTTTGGCGCCAAAACGTCATATGTGTCGTTTGGTCCACAGGGTGCATAACGTCTCGTTATCGGGAAATTCAAAATATGCATATTTAAAACCTTTGTAGAAATTTTATCCGGCGTCGCACGAAAAAAATTTAATATCGTTACCATCAAAAGTTATTGTTTTTTTTTTTTTATAATCATGAAAAGACCCTTATACTCTTAGTAAAAGAGTGACAAAGGGTATTCCAGTAACGAATAGTAAAATTATTATATTACAAAAAGTTCTTAAAGTACCTTTTGTATAAGTTCCAAATTTCTAACACTATGAAATAACACTATACTATGAAGAGAGGAGAGGGGATTGGAAGGAAAGAAGAAGTATAAAGGAACAATTTAAATATTTAGATAGTGACATTTCAATCTTGACTTAAATGTAAATAAAGAATATAGATACTCTCTCAGCTTTTGCGAATAATCTCTTAGGAATAAATCTTATTCAATTAGTACACCCGTACCACTTTTTTTTTATTGCATTGTATCCTATATAAAAAACTTAATGTATTAATCTATTTTGTGTAATTCTATAATTGAAGATATATGTTTATATTGTATATGCATGTAAAATTGTATCGACGAATGCTTTCGAATTGTATGTGTTCTAGTATGTATCTTTGTTGAATTACCTAATAAAATAAAACAATTCGAATTGTTAAATAAATATTTTTTTTAATTTGTAAATTTAATTTTTGGACCGTGTTATTTCGAAACAGAGTAAAAAGAGATTCCGGTGTATACGCCAATGGTGATAAAATTTCAATTTGAATATTCGCAAAAATCTCGGGGGCTAATAAAGATTTTTTTGTTATACCCACCTACGTACCTAGATATTTTGCATAAATATATTTTTATAAACATTACCACGCGCCGTATTATTATTTCTAGTCTAACCTTTATTATCCTCCCAACCCTCCAATATACATTTATAGCTGCCGTTTTCTATTCAACACCCCGTTATTTTGACACATTTTGTGCTAAGTATGTAGTATTATGATAGCTCCCCTCTATTATTTCAGCCCCTTAATTCTGCAAGCTTAGATCGTTTGAATTCCATACCCGAATCTCAATTTCTTCGCCATTAATTCCTCAGACAACATCTGCCTGACTTATTAAAAAGATTTTAATTTTAACGGAGTAAAAGCCAATGACAAAACGCCTCTCCTTTCTTTATAGTAAAGTGTAAATTTTTAATAAATTTTTGTTTTATATTTTTATAAAGTTATAAGATTCTGTATAAATACCTAGAATATGTCCATGTACTTGTAATTTTCTCAAACCGAACGGTTTGGGTAGGTAGGAGGCAATGGCCTAAAGGCCCCTTATATGTACATAAATTGTATATCTGCATAATAATTATATAAATTGGAAGTCAATTCCACTTGATCGAGGAATATTCATCTCCTCCTTCCGAAAACTCTACGACCTAGAGTATGCCGATGATGCGGTTATAATTGACGATTCAGTCAGGGATATTCAGGCCACTGTAGATTGCCTAAATAGGTACTCTGCATGCATGGATTTAAAAATCAATATTGCAAAAACCCATGTACTGTGTAACACTTCATGCCTTGACGCCCAAAATCCCCTGACTCTCTCAAACCAAGTCATTGAAAGGGTCGAGAGTTTCAAATAGGGAGTACATGTTACGGAAAATAGTAGCTTTCAAAAAGAACTAGGAGTACGGCTAGTAATAGCAGGCGCTACATTCGACAGTATGAAGGCTGTATAGAGATCGGATATTTACTCAATGAAAACCAAAGGTCGCCTATATAACGCCTGCATAACACCTATTCTCCTCTACGGATGCGAGTCGTGGTACCTCACTATGGCCCAAAACAGCACAATTCTGAGTTTTGAGAATAGGTGTCTCAGAAGAATCTCGGGTGTGCGGTGGTTTGACTCTGTAAGGAATGAAGTAATAAGAGAACGGACGCAGCAAACTCCGGTGACAACTGTCATCAAGCGGAGGCGATACGGTTAGCTTGGCCATGTGCTGCGGATGCCTACTGAGAGCTTTAACCACGCTTGCCTACTTTACAAGGCATCATGTTCTCGACGTCCTAGACGTCCACTGCTGACTGTTCGTCGGCAGTTCGTGTCAGAACTACGGGATGCGAACCTGACTTGGAAGGATGCACAGGAGCTGGCAACCAAATGAGATGCTTGGAGGATCTTTGTGGACAGCATATGCTCCAACTAGGGAGCGGACACGGAATGATGATGATATGAACATAAAGTTTTAAATAAATCTAACGCAACACTCGCTATTCTGTTTTTACAATAATGTTTGTAACACTCAATAATATATATTTTTTAATAAGAAATTTAAAAAGGGAAAAATTTAATATTTATGGGGAATGGCTTTAATTAACCATAATTTAATTCAAAGATGATAATATTTCAAATCTAACTGCTGAAAACATAAAAAAAAACCAAACGACTCGGGCGAAATGCGCACTCGCGCCAACTTCTCGAGAGCTATTAAGTAGCAATATGGTACTGGACTATGAGACTGACTGAGAGTACACTTTTAATGATATTTGTAATTTATCCCCGATTTCCGATAAAATGATTTTTTTTTGTGCCTTATAAGTACTTATTATTCAATAACAATTTTTTTCAGTCGATACGTAAATGTGTAATGGAGGAATACTGAAAATCTGAACCCAATATTTATTATATTTATTAAGATATTATAGTTATTAGACGGAATGTGTACTAGCCACACAACACCGGGGAGGGAGGGTTAAAATTGTGTGTACACAAACAACATGTATGTACAAATAAGTTTTAAAAGTTTTTAATTGTTTCTCAGTAAAATATAACAACAACAACAACAAACCATAACGCCGTTTCCCCGTAGGGGTAGACAGAGAGGATAGAACGCCATAACACTCTATCTTGGCATACAGACCTCGCTTCCTCTACATTCATACATCTTCTCATGCACGCACGCCGATTATTCCTACTTTTGACATGTCCATCTTCAAGTATTTGATGGACTTGATCGTGCCATGTCTTTCTCGGTCTTCCTCGTTTCCTGCATCCATCAACATTTGCATCATAGATCCTTTTAGCCGTTCTTTCGCTGTCCATTCGCTCTACATGTCCAAACCAACGCAGCACCCCTTTCTTGATTCTGTCAATAATGCATGTCTCAGCCTTACACACTTCAAGGATCTCGACATTTGTGCACCTATCATACATCGTTTTACCACACATTCGCCTGAGGGATCGCGTTTCGACAGCTTTCAACCTACTTTCATCATTATTTTTCCAATTCCATACTTCGCTCCCATACATTAGAGTTGGAACTAGAACTCCGTTGTGAACTGCTAGTTTAGCCTCCTGCGATAAACATTTGTTTGCCAAAGTAGATTTTAGTGCGCCGTTCACCCTGTTCCCGGCACTCACCCTCCTTTCAATATCTTTCTCGGCCTTTCCGTCCCTAGTAAACATACTTCCCAGGTACGCAAATTCTTCTACCTGATTCAGAATATCTCCGTTCACGCTGATCTCACATTTAGTTATATTTTCATCCCTTTCAAAAACCATCACTTTCGATTTATCAACATTCATAAGCAAATCGCTTTTCTTGCATACCTCGTAGACTTTTGTTACTAAGAATTGAAGGTCTTCTTTCTTCTTCTTCTCAGTAAAATATCATTCGTTATAGACTTATTCCAATAATTCGCCCATAAGTTATTACAATTTTACCTACATAATCAACTAACATTAATAATTATTTTATTGTATTGATTTAGTAATAGTCCTACTGGTGGCTTTGTTTGAAAATTAAATGAGACCTGAGGTATTAAGAATCTAGTTAGATACACTTTCGAAAATTGGATAATCCAATGAGTTTTTTTAAATTTCATCATGGTCATTCCCCTTTCCGCGCCTAATTGTACATAAGGCACTGTATTCTAATAGGTACCGATGAGTATAAGATGATCAGTCTTACACCTCAGATACTGGACTGGTCCAGAAACTATGAAATATTACGGTGTAAAAACACTTTTTAAAATAAATCGTTTGTATCAATCATGTCAGGAATTTTTGAATGTTGAGCCCGATACATCTTGCAAGGTAGGTATGTTTACATATTATTTCAAAGAATTATTCGCAAAAAAATATTAAATATTACGGTGCACTAAAATCTACTTTGGCTTGGAGGCTAAACTAGCAGTTCACAATGGAGTTCTAGTTCCAACTCTAATGTATGGGATCGAAGTATGGAATTGGAAAAATAATGATGAAAGTAGGTTGAATGCTGTCGAAATGCGATCCCTCAGGCGAATGTGTAGTAAAACGATGTACGATAAGTGCAATAATGTCGAGATCCGTGACGTGTGTAAGGCTGAGACATGCATTACTGACAGAATCAAGAAAGGGGTGCTGCGTTGGTTTGGACATGTAGAGCGAATGGACAGCGAAAGAACGGCTAAAAGGATCTACGATGCAAATGTTGATGGATGCAGAAAACGAGGAAGACCGAGAAAGACATGGCACGATCAAGTCCATCAAATACTTGAAGATGGACATGTCAAAAGTAGGAATAATCGGCGTGCGTGCATGAGAAGATGTATGAATGTAGAGGAAGCGAGGTCTGTATGCCAAGATAGAGTGTTATGGCGTTCTATCATCTCTGCCTACCCCTACGGGAAAACGGCGCGATAGTTTGTTGTTGTTGTTGTTAAATATTAATAAGTATCAACAATATTTTGTGTATATAATTCAAATGTCGTGGATTTAATCCGCTACTTCACTACTTACTTCACAAGAGTCAACAGATGAAAGAGTTGAGGAAATGTGGATGTTTAAATATGGGCAGAGTGGTGAATGATACACAGTGTGTTAAGTGGCCACTTAAACCAGCCAATAAAAGGTCATAAGCCGTGTAAATGCCTAGAATTCCATATTCCCTTCTCAATAATGTTTTCCCCCTCTGTTGCAATTAATTAAAATCACCGTTCCCCACTGATACTCACCCACACTAACACACTGATACACTAAGCTGAAAAAAAACGAAGTTTTCATTTTGTGCGCTGCGTTGCGCGCCCGATGCTCCCAAAGCGAGGTGTGTGCTACCAGGAGAATATGAACTTGGCGAACGACGCATAAGTACTCGTAAAATTACCTCCTTGTTGGGGAGGTTTAGTTCATGCGCTCGAGCCAAGTATTGTAACAGGAATGCAGAATATGGGTTGCGCGCCATATTGTGTGACGTCCGTTATCACTTTTAGAATTAAATATAAAAATACCGATCTAACCAAATAACCGTGTTAAGTAACAAGTTAAGGAAAAAACATAATAGTGAAATTAATTTCCGGTTAATTTAATCATTAAATTCATTCAAAATCTCAATTTTAGTGTAGGCTGAGCCATGTTAGATGGAGACTGTCCTAGTTAGAGAACACTCCGTATTCATTTTCTATTCACTAGTTTTATATACATTCCCTGGTATTAAATATGTATACTTATACATTTATGCAATAAATTTATAAAATTAAATTATAAAATTGCCTGTTTGTCACTTCAAATTTCAACTGAAATCTCTCTTTTTTCGTTTAAAATATCCTCAATTTTAAAATCTTAGCATAGTTAGAATGTATTTCTAATTTCTTTGAAATAAAGCGCCCTTGACGTGATTTTTTTTTACCAAAATTACGCTTTAAAAATTATACAAATATTTTTATTTATTATACTACTATACAATTAAAATAAAATTTGATTTAATTTTTACAAGACTACATAATTTTTAAATTTCTTATCTGTTTTTTTGTAGCATGAACGATAGATTATGGAATGTCCCTTCCACACTTAAAATATACACAACATAATAATATTATACTCTATGCTTCCATATCTCGTAATATTCATGTGATATCTAAATTCTCGGGCTCCCTTGAGTTATGTAATCCTGGTACATACGATTTCACTTTTCTCACGATTTGTTATCCAACGGGGTCTACAAAAAAAAACGCGTGAGTATGTGTGCCGGCACGTACGTACACACGGACGCGGACGGTTAAAATTTTGTATGTATTGGCAACACGTGTTCCTGCACTCCTGATCCTAGTACTATTAAAGTTCCTTTGGTTATTTTGTGACGTCACGAATTTTAAATCACGCATCAAGCCAAAATCTGATGATTTAAATAGCGCCATTTTCATGACAAATCTCATCAGAATTTCTCCTCCTATTTCAGTACAAAACATAAATAGTATGTTTTTAAAATATACGGAAGAAGATTTCTATGCCTATTGATGTAAAGAATTACAGAATATACAAAAAAGCACAGAATAGACGGTTTAGAGTTTAGACGAATAACCTTTCTTAGCCTTTTTAAGTCTAGATCTAGAATAAAAGAAATAGTTTTACTCAACAAACTAATAAACCATCACGCGCGCCGTAGACAAAGAGGATAAAACGCCACACCATTCTGTTTTTGCTTCCTCTACATTCGTATATCTTCAAATGTGCGCACGCCGATTCCATTGTTCCTGAGTCCATTGCTGAATTTAGTCATGCCATGACTTTCTCGGTCTTGCTAGTTTTCTGCACCCATCACATCATTATTGAAAGCGCCCTTGAGGGATAATGACGCTCTAGTACATTACTTAGTACCTTATAATCTTATTTTTAAATTAAATAATAATGAAGTTACGTTCGACTTCTCAAAAATATTTGCAAGGCTGGAACGAAGTATCTCCTGCATTCCTAATACATTCCATCTGGGGATATAAAAGCTCAGTCCTCAATCGAACTAGATTTTCGAAGCCTTGTTTATGTGATCCTGATGCCTGAGGCCTCTCTTGACACACTTGGCCTACATTCATTTTGACCGTCAAGTCGCCGAAACTTTGTTGGGCTTTCTGCAGATAGATAAAAAAAGTAGTCTTCTGATCTTTTTTATTTATTTGTGCGATAAATTTCAACTTCGATCACGGGTTGTATTTAAAAAACCAGGGTTTCAAAACATACAATTAGTAGGTGGACAATGGAATTTATGAGAGAACATTATAATTGAATGTTAATTCAAAATGGACATATTTTTATTGATCATCATCATCATCATTCCCTTTCCTCACATAATGGTGCATAGGGCACTGCATTGGTACATCAATTGCAGCGTATCTTGATAAAAAAATAAAGTACAGTGCGCCTAATTCATGATTAAACCTACTCCTCCACACTCCGTTTTGGTTGACTTCACCAACTATATCTTCCTTTCCACTGTACCCCAACTTGATTCCCAATTTCTAATAGTGAGTTATTTATAATTTGTTGAAAATGGCCCCAAAAAATTTATATTTTGGTTTATAAGAACGCAAATATTTATTTTTCCATTAAGAAAAAAAAAGTCTTAAGTTTGGTCATGTCAAAAGCAGACAGAACCGAAGGACAAGATGTATAAAAATGTGGAAGAAATGTATGCCAGGTCCCCGATTACAATGGAAATTTAACATTTATCTTCAATTTTATCTACAAAGTAAAATTGAGTTTTTTGTATGAAAAACAGAATATGCGTACATTTTTTTCTTCTAAACGTAGTCTTCTAAACGGTTAGCGACGAATATGCTTTATGCAAATATGCTTATTTTCGTACACAAATATCGATTTTTCTGTATGGACAGTCGAAGAAAACTGTTAACTTCCCGTTGTAATCGGGACTCTGGATGAACGTGTGTGGCGGTCCGCCTTCTCTGTCTACCCTTTCGGGGAAATGGCGTGATGGTAGTAGTAGTAGTCAATTTACAGGTAACAGGAATCATAAACATAATACTGGTATAATAATTTTAATACTGTTTTTACAGTGGATAAAATAATATAATTAAAAATAAATGTTTTAAAAAAATTTAATCAGAGACCAAATCATAATAACCACAACCAACCAACCAACTGACCGAGTTTAACTCAAAATCACGTTGTTTGAACGTTAACCGAATAGTTTTACTTTTATTTAACTTTAGTTTACTAGGAGTTCATAAGACGAAATGGGCGGTAAGCGGTAAGTAGAACTGGGGTGTGCTTTCTACAATGCGCAATGGGCTGAAAGAGGCCAATTGCCACAAGGGAGCGGCCGGTGCTACCAGGATAGCAGAAAGTGTGAGGGGTAATGTAACTAATAAATGGCGTGGCGGTTTTATACAAAAATCATTACGAAGTAGGTATCTAAAGGCAATGCAGTGTTGGTAAAAAATAAAAAAACACAACTAAATTCTCATTGTTTTCGTAAAAAATCTAATTAAATTATGTGGGTATAAAATTCTATTTTCATTTTCAATTACTATATTAAAGGATCAATTAAATCTGGTTTTTAATAATATACTTTTAACTCAATTTACATTATTTTCCTACTATTTTCAATTTCGTATATTCGTCATTCAGAAGAGGCCAATCCACATTTCCTCAGCTCTTTTATCTGTTGACTTTTGAATGCTAAAAATGAACTCACTTTATGATTTTAACTTTAAATTTCAACTGGATTTAGGCAACACAACTTCTTCTTTAGTTTTTATCAAAATTTTACTATAATTGATTACAAAAATAACAGAGACACAAAGCGAGGTGGCTTTGCACTGGTATGGGTATAGATTTTATTAGTTTATTTTTTTTTTTGTAATTATATCCAAAAATAGATTCTGAGTACATGCAATATTGTATATTATAAGTGTTGAACAAAATTTTAGTTATATGTTGAATTTTAAGGAAATTCATATTTTACCGTTGTTGGCTATTTTAATATCTCTTTGTTTCTAGCTATCTTACATATGTGGAAGTTATACATAGACATGTTGTACATAAATATTACAGTGTCTATATACATTAATTTTATAATTAATATTATATTACAGCATAAATGCATAACATTTCTCTACATTAAATATTTTTAAGTTCTGTGTGTGCATTCTGCATACTGTGTGATTTATTACTACTATATATTATGCAGATATATGTTACATGAAAATTAAAGAAAGTATGAGGAGAGGTGTATTCTAGTTTGTTGGTTTTATAGATAGATATTGCAAACAGAAAGGTTTGGTGCATATGTGTCTAAATATTTGTTCTAATGTATAAAAAATAAATAGTTTTCCATATTCACACAACTTATAGTCTACGCAAGATATAAATACGTATGAAATTATAATACTACATTTTTAATTAGTAGATTTCTGTCTTTATGGTCTGTATTTATATGGAAAGTGTTTCTGATGCTAACAAACATAACAAACTACCTCTGACGCAGCGAGATTTTGCACAAAATGAAGTCTTATTGTCATAATCAACCATACTTAACCACTATGTCAACACATTGTTTTTCATTTTATACTCTACATTACTTTTTATACTAAAGTCCGAGGAGGAATAAGGGCGCAGGCCGGGCCGTTATAACAAAAAACATTGAAGTCCTATAGTTATTTGATAATCCATACTTAAAATGTTTTTTTCTTAAATATTCTTATCAAAAGCTTATAAATCCAAAAAAACAGCAATAAATTGTGTTTTTACTTGGAGAGATACATTCGAAACTATTTAACAACTTCAAACGGCTCTTCTGAACAATTTACCAAATGTTACTTCCAGCATTTCAGCTTTAAAATAAAGATATAAATGTTAAAAAATAATAAATAAAAAGATACAAAACCATGGAAGTAGAGTTATTCTATTTTTGGGAAGTTCTTTTGTGCCAACTAAACCAACGATAAATCGGCTTTGGTCCAGGGACCAGGAATTGATCCTAAGATCTCTTAAATGGTAAGTAAAAATAAGTCACTTCCAAAAATTGTATTTATTGTAAAAAAATAGGCAAACGGGTCAAATACATTATTGTGTAGAACTATAGAAATTATATTAAAATTGTTGAGGCAGACTTAGAATCGACCAAGTGAACTCCATGTCCTGTGGAGAGGGTGCAAAGTCGTGAATGGTTAAGGCACATGTGAACATCACCTCATTTCATTTTGGTCTAATGTTTCTCATCTCCAACTAAGTTGTAAATAATCTGAAATAAAAAAACCAAATTTATATGAATAAAACTGTACTTGTACTGTTATAAAACTGGTGAGAATATTTGTCCAAAAAATATACTATTCAGTACCATATGACTAAAAAATAAATAACCTCAAAATGAAACAATGATTATGTACAAAAATATCAAATAGTTTGATGAAAACATAACATAGGTGCCCAGTAGACACATTTAAAAATAAATTCGATCAATAAACAAACCAGTTAGTACAAAATATTGTATTTCTGTAAAAACAATTTTTACTTGCTTCTTGTTTGCAATATAGAATATTTAGTTTATGAATATTCACTTTATAAAAATGTAAAATGTACTTACCAACTTACAATAATTATCCAAGTAGACTTAAACGCTAAAAAGAGCTAATTATTCACCCAAATGTTATTTTATATAACCCATAACAATGCAAACGGACACTAGAATGAAGTTAGATGCTGATTGTTCTTCTTCTTCTTCTTCGTTTTTTCATGGCCTTTTCACATCTCAACTTGGGTGTTCTGGCCAGTGTCGAGTAGTTTTGTTTTTTTTTTTTTTACATATATACACATGTGTTAGTAATATAATATGTAAAAGTTAGTATGTTAGTATTTAATATAATATATACATATAATAATAAAACATATTTACAGCTTTACATCATTTACAACTAGATATTTACATAGGATTTTAAATACACGTTTATTGGGTGGGGACAGGAGAGTTAGAATATGAATAGGGAATGGGATATTAATATTAGAGAGGTCGGATAGGAAATCAGGATAACAATCATTTATGGGGCATCCAAAAAAAATATGGTTTAAATCTTCCTCATCTAGCTGACATTCGCAAATGGCAGAGTCCCGGACATGGATTCTGAACAGGTGAGAACCATTGCAGCAGTGCCCAATGCGCATTCTGCATATGGAGGATGTCTCAAACTTGTTCAGAATCACTTTGGAAAACCAAGGCTTTTCTGTAACATTTGGTTTCAGTTGGAAAAGATGTTTACCCTTGGCTTGGGAAGAGGCTACCCAATATTCTTGCCATGTGCGAAGTTGCTTCTCCTTCGTCATAACAAGGAGATCACCTAGTGGTAGTAAATTATTATAGGCAGGATCCCCGGAGTGGACCGCCTCCTTTGCTAACGCGTCCACTTTTTCGTTACCGGGAATACCACAATGGCTAGGGATCCAGGACATAACAATACTCTTATTGGATGCCTCTGATATAGAAAGAAGAAATCGAGTTTCCACGCAGAGCTCATCCTCGGGATAAAAGGATGGAGGGGATTTGATTTTTTGTAAGGCACTCAAGGAATCCGACAGGATTAGGAACTTGCTATATTGTGAGCTTAAGGCGTATTTGACAGCTTCTCGGATTGCGATACATTCTGCGGTAAATACAGATGCATTCTTGTGCAATTTGTACAATCTTTGAAAGTTGTTGTCTTCACAATATATAGCCGCACCCGTATGGGTTGCCGAATCTGACCGAGATCCATCAGTGTAGATAATTTTCCAACCTATCCATCTTGACGACCGAATACGGTTGAATGTACACCGGGGCTGTAGGTGGCTTTCGACTCCGAATGTGAGTTCAATACTTGGGGCATAAATAGAAGTTTTAAATGGGAAACGATAAAGGGGAAGAAGGTCTTTAGGATAAATGTTAGATTCGAAAGATTTGTAAAAATGAAAACTGTTGACTAGTAAAGGGGGTGGTTTATGAAACCAAAAAGATGAGGATGTCACGCAGTCAGAGAGAAATTGTACCTTTTTGAGGAGCAGGTTGTTTTTTTGGATAGAGCATTTTAGAAGAAATCTATCCGCCAAGTATTGTCTTCTCATACCAAGTGGGGGATCACAAGCTTCTACTTGTAAAGCGTTAATTGGAGATGACTTCATGGCTCCGACGACTAGTCTCAGACTTTGGGATTGGATCCGGTCAAGTCTTTGGAGATTCTTTTTTGAACAAGGTTCTAAAAGGAACGAGGCATAATCTAGATGGCTCCGGATATACGCAGTATAAAAAAGTCTCTGTATAAAAGGGTGGCTCCCCCACCATACTCGCGAGACTGCTCTTAACGTATTCAATCCGGCTTGACACTTGTTTACTATATGATTTATGTATGAGTTCCATGTAAGATGAGTGTCCAGAATTACTCCCAGGAACTTAATCTGGGACGTAAAAGGTACTATCTCATCTCCGTGTTGAATTTTTATGGTTGGGATTTTTCGCTGTCTACAAAAGGTTATGGCATTACTTTTACCAGTCGATAGATCCAAGCCATGTTCCACTAACCAATTCCTGATGTTTCTCATACCTAAATTTAGAGTATTTTCTAGATTATTTGGGTCCTTCCCATATGTATACATGAAGAAGTCGTCCGCGTATTGAAGCAAACTTGTCTCTGAGGGAACAATTCCGCTTATGTCATGCGTATAGATATTGAAGAGAATCGGGCTCAGGACAGAACCCTGAGGTAGTCCCTTGCTTAACTCTCTCTCCACCACAGCATGACCGCGAACACTGATTTCTACCTTTCTGGAGAGAATCAAATTTGCTATAAAGGAAGTGAGTTTTCGCGGGATTCCAATTCGTAGCATTTTAGCTTCTAGAATATGGATAATAACATTGTCATATGCACCACTTATGTCCAGACAGACACCTATAAGAAATTCTTTCTTAGTAAGAGCGGCTCTGATATCAGATGTCAGAACCGACACGCTTTCAATAGTGCTCTTTCTTTTCCTGAATCCAAATTGAGACTCGGGGAGAGTTTTCGAGCTCTCCACAAACCAGTCCAAGCGTTGTCTCACCATATGTTCCGCCACTTTCAACAGTGTGGAGGAGAGGGCTATGGGGCGGTAGGAAGACCCAAAGTTTGGGTCTTTGTTGGGTTTAAGGATAGGGATAATGGATTGGGTTTTCCATGAAGGGGGGATGTTTCCTGATTCAAAGATCATGTTGATCAATGATAGGATGTAGGAGAGGGTAGGATCACTGTTATGTTGGATAAAACTATACAGTATACCGTCAATCCCTGGAGCTGAGTCTGTGAGCCGGGTCAGAATAGTCTTCAGTTCATCTAAACTGAAGCTATGATCTAACCAGCTTCTATTTGTAAACTGGTACCAATAGGGAGACTCATTCCAGTTATTTGCGGTCTGCGGGGCTAATTTGTTGGCGAACTCCTCAACCCACCCTAGGGTCTCAGGACGTCTCACTGGTGGAGTGAAAGAACCTCTAAATCGACGTATCATGCTCCAAACAGTAGATATAGGCACGTCTCGTGATAAAGAGCAACAGAAGTTTTTCCATCCTTGTCGTTTCTTGTCTCTTAAGAGGCGTTTTGTTTTAGCTTCAACCTGTTTAAAACTCAACAGGTTTTCTAGGCTCATGTTTAAGGAGTAAACTTTAGCTTGCTTTTTCCTTTTCAAAACTGCCTCCGCACATTCGCTATCCCACCATGGGGCAGGGGGGGGTTTACTTCTATTGCCTTTCTCCTTTACAGGGACATGTTTGTCTGCTGCTTCGACGATGCATGATGACAATGCTTCATAGCACTTCACTACATTCTCTTTCGTCGGGGTGGGCAGCTCGTTCACTTTAAGTTCAATGTCGTCAGAGAAGTATCTCCATTTAACTCTTTCTGTAATGTATCTCGGTCTTCGTCTTCCCCCAGGGGATAGGCCACTTTGGCAATATCTATGGCTGGATATGAGGCTGACTACTATAGGGTAATGATCACTACCAATAGTGTCATCCTTAATTGACCATTGCACAGATGGTGCCATTGCAGCGCTGGAGATGGTGAGATCCACTGCACTGGGTCGCTGATTTGGAAGCTGAAGGCGCGTTGCGGAGCCATCATTAAGGACACACATATTCAGATCATCCAAGAGATCAACAATATCTCTTCCCAACCTGTCGCATGTCGGAGCACCCCACAGGGCATGGTGAGCATTAAAGTCACCAAGGATAAGGAACGGAGGGGTCAATTTTTGGAACAAAGATAAAAGTATCGATTTTGAGGGTTTGTTGGTTGGGGAGATATACATGGAAAGGATGGTCAAGTCATTAACCTTTGCAGCTGTCACTTGGAAAGGACAGCCATCAGTCTTGACATTAATAGGGATAAAGGGAAGGGAGTTTTTGATGAGGAGGGCAGAGCCACCCTTCCCATCCTCACGATCATCTCGCAGACAGTGGAATCCCCGGAATCTAATAGTAGATCCCGGGACCATCCACGTCTCCGAAATGGCCGCAATTGAAATAGATTCTTCTTGCAATGTATGCAAGAGATCTTCTTTTTTATTAAAAATGCTATGGCTGTTCCACTGCAGAATCCTCATCTGAGGAGCCATGGTGGTGGTTAAGTAGGGAGGTTATATTTAGAAGTTGATGGGCGACGTTGGACGGTATTTGTGGATTGTTTTGAAGGATCGATACTAGAATACTCAATATGGTAGATATAATTGTATTGTTCGATGTTGGGACTGTGCTAGGAAAAGCATTCCCATTAGAACCAGATGGAAGTTGTCCATTCGGGAAATACAGAAGTGAAGGGTCATGATGAGGAACATTAGGTTTGGAAGGTAGTTTTTTTGACCTCGACTTCCTCTCTACTGATTTTTTGTAGGATATTGGCGCGGAGGGCGCGGGCATAACAACATTGACATTCGGTTTTGTCGTTTTAGAGACGATTTCTGCATAGGAAATCGTCGCTTTTCCGAACATTTTAGAAGCTTCAATATATGAAATGTTTCTATCAGCCATCGTGTGTTTTATGTTTTGTTGCCTTTTAAGCTCAGGGCACAGCTTGCTGGTGGCAGAGTGGTTACCAGAACAATTGAGGCATTTTATATCTTCTGCCGCCACCGTGCAGGATTCCCCATTGTGTGAGGAGCCACACTTGTAACAGCGCACAAGGGATCTACAGACAGTCTTTGTATGTCCGTACTTACAGCATTTAAAACACTGAATTGTCGGAAATACGTAGAGTTCTACGGAGAGGGACACATTGAAGATGGAAATGTGGGAAGGTAGAGATTTTGAGTCGAAGGTCAAAACCACCGTGTGGGAGGGTTTCCATTCGACTACGTCACCATTACTCGATCTGTAATTCAGTCGTCGAGCCTTGATTACTTTTCCGAATCCATGAGGTACCTCGGCATTCTCCACAATGTCCTGTTCAGACCAGTGCGAAGGGATGCCTTTGGTAACACCTTGTTTAGTTACTAGGAAAGTCGGAATGAAAACGTTATAATTATCTTTTTTAGCTATTTCTGATTTTACGAACGTATTGGCTTCGTTTGCCGTCTTAAACTCCACAGAAATACGGTTACGGCCGACGGACTTGATTCCGTTCCAGGCAGTCCGAATATTGTTTCTATGAAGAAATCGACCGAAGTCAATATCGTACAAGTTGGTTTGGGTGACGCCGTCTACTTGTACTTTTGTTACATGTACGATAAATGGAGCACGATCCATTCCATTGTACATGCGGGATTGGACTTTGGTAGGTGTGGTAATAGGCGATAAAGTGTTTGTGACCTCTGGAGTACCTGGGTTTGTAGAAGCTGAGGGTCGGGGGCTAGGTGTTTTGTGTGGGAGGGGGCGGTCTGACTCAGAACTCGATTTCCTCTCCGAATTTATAAGTTTGAGTTTTTTTGATTTAGGCCTTATTGTAACAAATTCGGCGGGATCTGGAACAGTGTCCATTGTACCGCACGACGAATCTAATTGAGATCCATCCGGTGGATCCGGAGGTTTCTCTTTATCATTCATTTATAACAAATAAAAAAAAAGAAAAGTACAAAACAAGTTGTAAAAACCAAAAAAAAATTTGGCTACACGTGTATGGAAAAAATAATTGTTACCTGGTTATTAGGTTTCGGGACAGAGAACGAAAACAAACACAAACTACTGAAAACACTTAATAATAGATAAAATTGTATGTACACCACTCTTTTTTTAACCCAATTAGTGAATTATTTCGACTTTTTAAGGAAAAAACACAATAATTATTATCTAAGACAAACAAAAACGACCGCCACCACTGTTAGTCATAGACAAATCCCTAGATGCTGATTGCATTTTCATTATGAATTAATGGCTGTTAAGTGTTGTGAGTACCGGTAGGTACTAGATAATTATGCAATTTAATCGTTTTTGTGTACGAATAAAATGACGTTGTTAATGGTTATTTGAAGATGTCATGTAATTACATTTTTTAATTATTTTTCAAATTCGAACAAACTATCCATTAAAAAAATAACATGGTATTGATCCTGGTTTAAATTGTGTTAGAAGGAACACAAAATTATGTAGAGCCAGAAACCACGTCCGTCTGCGACCGCCAAACGGCCGGTATGAATGTAATAAAACCCAAATAAGACATTGTTTAAATAGAATATTACAACTAGAATTATCGTATTGAAAAAAAATACAGTTCTATAAAAAATGGTTTTAACTAAACTATTTCAAAATTTTTTAATTTTTTATGGTATTATTGATTGCATAATTTTACGTAGAAATAAAGGAAAAATTTATGTGATTTAAAATGCTTATATTTCTTTTCAAAAACAAAAAAATAAGATTCTGCCGCGGCCATCTCCTTTTTAAATGTATTATCTTCAAATCGTTATAATAAATTTTAGTTCAATACTTAGTCTTTATTGAGATCCCAGATTAATAAGCTTAGTCTAAATTTAAAATGGCGTAATCTGCCAGTCTAAAAGTAATTATATTTTAGTTATATGAAACTTTTAAGTACATTTCTTTATAAAAATACCTATAAAAAATATTGTTTTTATCTAATATATAACTTTCAATTTTTTTTATTGCGCGATTTTTAACAAACATTCGTTTTAAAATGTTAAAATCGTATAATTTCCTAATTTTGCGCGCGTTTTACCAGACTGCCTTATTTTGTCTTTGTCATAAAAAGAAACCGATTCTACCAGGAGCTAAGAGAATGGAAGAGTAAAAATATCTTTCGAATGTTATGGGGTACAGGATATACAGAATGAATGTCAAAAAAGTAAGTTTGGGATACGTTTTTTGTTTTTAAGTTTTCAAACCATTTGGACATTAAAATAAACGTATAGATGTGAAGGAACATACCAAATATAAATAGCCTGTTTGTTTCGTATCATCTAAAATAATTTCCGATTTAAAAATATATATGGATAAAAAAATATTATTTAATGTTACAAATCTGCACATGTAATTATATGCATACATTCTGAACCTAACTACTATTTGTAATACGTTATACTTAAAACAACACAGTATTATATTATTTATTTATTTTCAACGGTCTTTAAAAAATTTTATTTTTAAATTATCATAAAACAAAATACAAAACATTTGTGTATGTTAACAAAATGAACAAAAAATTTAAATGTATTTATCAAAACTGTGGCAAACATAGGAAAAATTCATAAACATTTAAACCAATGAAGAACTTCAGCCCTGCGAGAAATTGGATACAAAAATGTTTTCTTACACGCGGTAAAAATTAGAGCATTAAATTATACGGCAAAGTTCCTTGAAAATGTACGAAAAAAATATTTTAATAAAAACGAACTACGTCACTAGTTTATATGAATCAACTAATGATAAGAGAGTTGAGAGGAAGATATCCGGTTTATTTACCGTCAACGGACCGGACCGATCGGCAGAACAGACCGAGAAGAAGCGGAACTTGAAACGTCACACGCGAATTAATTTCAGAAACACAAAACTTAAAAAAAATCATAGCGCTGATAATACTTTACATATTTTTAAAATATTTTTTAATTGGCTTAGTTCATTAGTCTATTTAGTAGTCATTCACCAGTTTACCTATGTTTGACAACATTTTGCCTATGTTTTACCTATATTTTGACACAATGTGTAACATTCACCATTTTGCCTACGTTGCACAGTGCGTTAAGTAGCCACTTAAACCAGCCAATGACAGGTCATAAGCCCTGTAAATGCCTAGACGTCCATATTCCCTTCTCTAAAACGTTCTCCATCCCTGTTTTAATGTGTTAATCTTAACGACTCCCTAGAGGGTAAAATCCAGTATTTTATCTACAAACTCAAAATAGTGTATTCTATCTAGTTAAGCGCATTTTGATCATGTGTTTTATGCATGTAGATATAGTGCCTGCCTAAAATCTGTATAATTGTAAATACATACGAGTATTTTTTAATTTCCCAATATTACCTCAGTCTTCCTAGAAAACGGCCCAAAATATGGAGTGTGAGTTAGATTTCAACATCCCAGACAGCCAGAACAGGGACCTTAGGGCCTTTTCACACATGCCACGCCAATCCACCCGGCCCAGTAATTTTCCGGGTACATCCTACAAACGCATACAAAATGTGTCAACTTTGAATATGATGTCCTATTTCGCTAACGTCCTTCTTCCACACAAAAACCTTGGGATTTTATTCGGCTTCATGTCAGCGAATGAAATTCCGGAAAATCAGTCAAAACACATGTTTTTTCTATGGATTTCGCTGACTGATAGATACTAGATGCGATCGTGTATAATCTTTAGACACGATCTCTGTGGATCACTTGTTGAAGAAGATCAACAGATTTAAGAAAAAGATGAAGAATGGGACGAATGTTACATGTATTATGTAGATTAGATTTTTCTTAAATCCAACAACAAAAAGATAGGCAACAACGAATTTAAGCGAATTTGAGCGAACTCCCACGATAATGTGAACTAATCTAGGTTCTAGAATACTCGCAAGTAGGTAATGCTTTATAGGTACCGTACCGAGAACACGATAACGAATTGACAAAGAATGTTGCTCGTTGCTCCATATTATTTTCTTTCAGTGCGAAATTGAAGCAAGTTGTTAATATTTCACTGCCGAATCTTAGCTATCAGAGATGGCCAACTTGTCCATGATTTAATTTTTTGAAATATATTTGTACAATATAATAATTTAACGGCGCCAAAAAAAATTTGAAAATTCAAATGTTTAAAATATCCACTTTTATTTTTACTTGTGACATTCTACTTTTTCCTAAGCTGTGGATTTTTCTACTCTGGTTGAACGGGTGTTTATGATTGACCGACTTATTAAATCAAATTTAATAATATGAACGATGATGACATAGGGACGTGTGTTTATAACGTGCTGAATTTTTTACTATTAAATTTTTGTATTGCGATTATGTCAAAGAAAACATTTTTTAAATACAGTTTCCGGTAGCATTTAACTTCCGCAAATTAGTTTTTTATAACGAGCATCAAAAATCAATAATGGCGTGCTTTTTCGTAGAGGGCGTTAGTAATGGGCGTAACTAAATATATTATGTTTAATTACAATACACGGTATGCTATTAATTGTGTGGTTTTGAACAACAAAACACGGCTTTCTTGTTCAAATTAAAAACGTATAGATTTTTTCGGAGTATTTTTTATGTAAATAATAATAAAAATTCGAATTGACCTCTTTCTTTGCATCTCTTCAATCGGTATTCTCGGTATTCCACAAGGTCTGTACTGGGTCCTCTGCTTTTATTTATTTACTTCTAACTGGTGTATAAAGTTAGTGTTTTGCCGGTTTGTTTCTATGTAGAAATTTCTTCCTAGTAATAATATTCATCACTAATGGAGCAACGGAAATACACAGTATTCTCTTATTTATGTAGAAAGCCTATTGTCGGGGTCACCAGTTGTGTTGGTCACCAATTGTTTACTCTACTAGGTCTTTGTAAGTACGTCGACCAGCGTGTATACGCGACGCAGAGATGTTTTTATTCCTGCACTGCAGGCTAAAATGTGGTGTGGAAAATCGTCTGAAGTCCTACATCCAACATCTTACGCGTGGCCCTCTCTTTGCTATTCAAAAGATTGCTTCAAACTTTATAAATAAAAGAAAGTCGGTACTTACATGAGTTTTGAACACTATTTATTAAACCGTGCTCCTTAATTCAACCAAAGTCGGATGTCATGTTAATAGCGTCTGCGCTAACAATATTAGTTATGCAGATGATGTAGTATTATTGACTCCATCTATTAATAATATGAGATTGTTGCTCAATATTTTCGAAAAATATGCAATTGATAACAACATGATATACAATGCCAAAAAGTCTGCCGTACTTATATTCAAACATAAGAGGTCATTTTCTGAATTCGTGCACCCATCATCACCTGTATTCCTGGACAAAAACAGTTTAACGGTAACTGCAAACGTCGAGTATCTAGGGCACATACTGACTGATGATTGTAAAGATGATCAGGACATAGAGAGACAGAGAAGAGCCATCAATGTCAGGGCCTCTATGCTAGCAAGATTCTTTCAGTGCAGTGATGAAGTGAAGAAAATCATTTTTACATCGTGTTTAAAGTTCATGTATACAGCGGAACTATGGAACAATTATACGCAAACAGCATGGAATAAATTAAGAGTCACGTAAAATAATTCATTCAGGCAATTATTCGGACTGCCTAGGCACTGCAGTGCCTCCGAAATGTTCACAGCTGGACGGCTAAACACCTTCGCTGCCAAAGAGCCTGGAGCCTATGGGAACGCCTGAAAAGTTCTAATAACACGCATCTCCAAGCCACTGCAGGGTGGATCCATTCACCGTTGTTCGAGCGATGGCGGGATATGCTAAGACCACCATAAGTGCTTCACATATAAAATTTTGTTTTATTTTTATGTTTATATGGTTCAATTCGCTCTGCACTATGTAGCCATTTTACTGGAATAAAATATATATATATATATATATATATTTAAAAAAAACAAAGATAAAATGAACTAGATATGTTATGGAATATTTAACTAATAAAACTGAACACTGAAGTTAAGATTATATTAGTATAGTCTACCATGCGGTTGACAATTATTTCGGAAGACGTATCTTGAATCTTGGTAGTAGGTGGCGGGCTGCAGAGGTAGAGAAGGAAAAGTGATCAGTGCGTCGGTGCTTTTATATGCTTACCTACGTCACTGATCCTCTATGTTGCCAACCTGTCGTGTTTGTTGTGTATGCTCAACGGTACCTATTTCTGAGACACAACATTCATTTATTTATTTATTCATATAAAATAAAATCGCATCAGAACTGAAATGGTTTGTAAAAAAAAAATTGGCTTATGCATAGTCAAACACGAACAAATTAAAAGGATTAGGGATAAACTCCTTTAGTTTTGTTAAAAATCCAATTATGTGCCAACCCTGGCCTACAAATCCACATTGTATAGAAAAATTGAAGAAATAGTTGACAATTTTGCCACCGGTTTTATTCATTGATTTTATAATGGTGATGCCTCAATGATGCTATTGTTTAAACATAAACAGTTTTTTTCGCCCAAAAAGTAGTAATAAACCGTATGATAAGGGTGATAAAACCAAAAATAACATTTAATTACCAAGTGGGCAAAATTGTCAACAAGTCTACAAAAACGTAGAACTAATATTGACTCCATATATATGTTCGGCATACTAAATGGTATAATCGATGTTCCATCATTACTGGGACAAGTAAAATTCAATATTCCGACTCGTAGATTGAGAAACAATGAAGTACTGTTCATCGATCAACATAGAACAAACTATGGCCTAAATTCTCCAATGACCCGTCTTTGTCGTATTGTTAACTCAAGACAAGATCTGGACTTTTTTGGTTTAAGTTTACAACGATTTAAATGAGCACTAAATAAATAGTCCAGATCTTGTCTCGATGTCCCTTATGTTTGTCAATGCTTCTTTTCTTTTTTATATGTTTTAAACTATTCTTTTATTGTAATATTTAAACCTTATAAATTGTATACATGGACAATGTCCGTTAATAAATAAATAAAGTGGAGATAATTTTTCCCAGCATGTTTTGTCTTCTAAAATTGCATAAATAAAAGAAAAGCAAACGTTTTGTATTTGTAAAAATGCTCAGAATAATTAGTATCACTATTCAACAAAATGGATAAGAGTAGTCCCATACAAAAAAAAAAATGATATTGTAAAAGTTTGTTGAAACTGGGCAAAATTGTCACATTTGACGGTGCCTATATAGATTGAAACAATGTCTATCAATCAAGAAACAATCAGACAAATTTTCACACTATGCATTACATATTACATTAAAATGTCGTTTTTTTTAATCACGTTAAAAATATTAAAAAGCGAAATTGAGCTCACCCACCTAAATGGAATTTCAAAGGTGTTTTAGATTAGTTCTTTTTTCATTAAAAACGATTTTAGGGATCCTTGTGGACTTAATGTTCATTAAATGCAATAATGTTTTAGTACATTTGGTAAAGATTATCGCTTTTTCCAGGTTTACTTTTTATCTCATTATTCATCTCTTTTGGTCGGATTTTATCTGGTGGAGACACCTATATTAATTTTATTCGTTTTATTTTTGGTTGTCTACCTCTGAATTAAATTGGCTAAACGGGGTCAACCTAGTCGAGTAGGCTATCTTCCTATATCTATTATGTTGCTACATAATATTACATTTTCAACATTACCTGCCGTAAAAAGTTGAACTCAATTTCGTTTACAGAGTAAAAAAAATACAAGTATTTCCTCACTGGAGATTTTTTTTAAACTTCATTTTACTTTTTCTCTCGCTATGAGTTGTAGTCGAACATTTCGTTTCGTGATCAACTGCTGTTATGTGCATTACGTTCGTGTGTTTTATTATTGTATTAGATACTTACTTCACGAAAGATAATTCTTAATTAGTAATACAAAAATACATTACGAAATTAAGATAAATAATCACATCGTGATCACGTTCAAAATTCCGCCTGAAAGTAAGTACCTACACTACCTACTCGTATACTATTGAATGGATTTTTTCCCCGGGTAACGCGGAGCAATATTACCTACATGATATGTATATTATTGTTTATACGTTTTATTTATTTTTATCTGTGTATTTTCTCAATAGTAAATACATAATAAAAAGTCGATTAAATTATTTTTGTAATGTTTCCTGCTCTGAAGTATCACAGTTATTATTATATTTTCTTTTTTTTTTTAAAATTAATATTTCACAAAACTCGTCTAGCCATTCTTGGGTCCCGGGTTCGAATCGTGACTGGCTCAAAGTGAAGTATTTGTTTTAATAGTGATTTAAAACTGCAAAATTTCACTGTTTCCGGACTGGTATCTGAAACGTAAAACTAGTCACCTTGTCTTCCATGTTTTAAAAGTGATCTAAATACTCTGTCATTGGAAAGCCAATGCAGCACCACTCGATGCGGATAAGGAAATAATGATGATAATTTCCTAAATTCCCTAGAGTAAAGTTTTTCACCATGAGAAAATTGAGTGTTTTTTTTTTAATGGACTACAAACCATTAAAAAAAAGAGAAGTTTCGTATTTTTTAAATTACTCTCCCTGTGCGTCACAAGTTATCTTCGTTGAGTTCTGCTGATTGGTGTGTTGGTTTCTCGTAAACCAGAAATCTATCGCAACACTCTATCATTGGTTAATTCGGTAGAACTTGTAACGTAGTTCAATGTATTTTTTATTTTTTTTAATGAAAAAAAGTCATATATTTTCGAGAAACTTAACCGCACAATTAAATGCTTTATTTTTTACGGCATGTAAAAAATCATTTTTTGCATACAATTATCCGTAGCGCTGAACTTCTTCGTTGATGAAAAAGCATTCATATGAACACTGTATATCGGAAATCGTAAAAAAGGCAAATAAAAAACAACAAGCAAATTGGCTTAAACTTAGTTTGTTTTCACTTTTTTGTTTTTGTCCATTTTATCTTTGAATACAAACAATGAATTCTGCTTCCTCCTGGCTGTACGAGTATGTCCCATTTACTTGGGGTCAGCCCTCCTAATCCTCGATTTCCATGTCGAACTGGGATATTTGTAGTTTTTTACGGCCGGTTGCCACCTAACGCCAAAACCCCTTGTGCAAACTGGGGCTTAAGATACTACCGTTGACTATTGTTCCTCCGCTGCCATCCTCAACTCAACGTCCTACCCGACGCCGCTGTCTCCCAAAAGTCCATAGCCCGAAGTATGTCCGGATGGCCTGAAAGAAGATAAATATCGACTGCTCCGAGTAAGACAGCACTAAGTCATAAAAGATAGTTTTGCGAGAAAGCAAATTAAAAGTTTGTTTTTTTCCATATTCTTGGGTCAGGATTGATAAGTTTTTAAAAATTGTAAAAATATATTATTGGTCTACACTTTCTAAGTAATCTAGTATTTTATTAGAATTCCTACTATTTTATAGTGTTTTGGGACATAGTACTGTTTTCTTCGGAATTTGTATTTCAGCTGTGTGTAGTATGTTGATTCTTTCTCTATTCCAGGGAAAATCAAATAAATTATTAAACTTTTAATGAGCTATTTTATATTAAAAAATGAAAAAGATATCAATTATTAACATAAAAACCACCCAAATTTATGATATTTTTGAAAATCCCAATAAATAAAACTATTCGAAGCATACAGTCGGTCTATAAAAATTAGGACATACTCAAAATATTTCAAAATTAAGAGATTTTAAACATAAATTTATCTCATCTCTTTAAAAACCTACATTTATCATGACAAATTAAAAATAATAAATTTTTATCGACATTATTATTTATCGATCGAAGAAGAAAGTAAGTCTGACTTACAACCATAGACGAAAAATATTTCCCGGAGAGTAAGGAAGTAAATCAACAATGTAGATCGGTGTTAAGTAAATCAACTTACTTCTTTATTCCATGAAAAAAAATGGCTTTTTGACATACAACTATTTTTTATATTAATTTATTAACCATTTCAAAAGAGATACAGTTATGAAAATCTTCTTGGAAGGAAGACAATGATTTATAACCTTCAGAAATGGAAGTAAGTCAAAAACCTCAATTTCGGAGTTACTGCCTTCTTCCTTGGAGCAGGCGATATATGCCTCTTCCGTTTGTTACGGCGTAGGTACTGATGTCCTCCATCTCCGCCAGCACATCCATTGAATACAAACAAACAATATTTTCAGTATATCGGAATGTTTTTAGACAAATTCTGGACCTAACGCTTTATGGGGTTTATCAAAATTCACAGATATTGAGAACATGAAGAACTTGATTAAGAAGGAAATATGGAATTATCCGTTGAAATACGAGCCAATTATTATGTAAATATGTAGTTTTAAAAAATGCTGTGCGTTATGGGATAGTTGAAGCTAAGTCGCTTAAGAAGGCATGCGTTTATTTAATTGTTTTTTTCTTTTCAAAATTGGCTTTTCTAACCCAGTCAATTACGCTTTTTAACTTTTCAGGATCCCCCTTTGTAAAACTTGGTTTGTTTTTCAGGTACACGGGCCACTGTCCCCAAGTAAGGTTCAGAATAGGCGACACCTACGGATCCATGACCCACAAGATCTTGTTAGACCCCTCTGTGGTCCACGCAGAGAAGCTGATTCTCTCGGATAGGACAAAAGATGATTTCCAAGTAAGTGCATATGAGTAACTAGTGGAAATATTTTGAACTTCGTTTTGACGGAATCATTCAGATTAAAAAACTACAAGACAAACCGTTATGGTTCTCTTCCCGGAAACATGTATTGCAAAAATAATAAAATAGATTGACCCTCCAACGCGAAGAAGTGTTGAAATTTTGATTGGTTTAAATACACTGCTTCTAGAAGCAAATTTAACATTTTAATAAACATCTCTACAGTGGTTTACGTTTTTAAAATCTGCCTGAGTAACATTATGATAATTTAAAGACTTACAGACCCCCTAAAGATGACATGGACATAGTGAATGCAAGACACCGCATAGATTATCCTATTTACAAGCATCCAATGATCCCTGGCTATGAAGGTAATTAAATCAGTAACGTTAGTGGGGTAAAAATAGACATGAAAAATTTATGACATTATGAAATAAACTAAATATTTAAATTTTAGGGTTTGTTCCGCGATTAAGTGGTGAATACGGACAAAGGTTTACCGTTTCTGCTACTGAGGCCATGGCGGAATACGAAAGGGAAAATTTGAAACAGAGATTAGCACGGCACCAACTCAAAATGGCCGTTAAAGGAAATATTGATCCTAGAAATTTTTCAAATAACTTTGTAAGTTTTAAATTAAACGAATTAATTACCTAACAGTGAAATTGTTGTTTTGCTGCAAAAAAATATTTATT
The DNA here is from genome assembly GCF_059751315.1 of Micrasema longulum. Lineage (NCBI taxonomy): Eukaryota > Metazoa > Arthropoda > Insecta > Trichoptera > Brachycentridae > Micrasema > Micrasema longulum. Next base: position 1,244,123 of record NW_028277475.1, on the reverse strand, counting down.
TTTGTCACTTTGAGCAGGTTGCCAAGGCCCAGTTTAGATTGCCATTGCATAAAGTTAGACCAGAATGTGTTGGTATCCTAAAGGATATGCCAGTAGATGAGCCGTTTCCGACACCGTCTCGACAATGTCTTTCTCCGCATTATAAATCAGATTCTGTGCATAGGGAAAAAGATGGTAAAGTAATATGTATTCAGATATTTATGTACATGTTTTTTTAACCGTGGTCTTACTAATAAAGTGATAATATTATTTACAGAGTTTAGTGGGTGTCTTAATAGTTTCCGTCAAACAGGAAAGAGGATCGAAAGGACATCCAAAATTGCTGAGATCGCAGATGGTTACAAACACAGAAACACGCCAGAGTGGGCACCAATTAATCTCATTAGGTAAACAAATACTTACCCCTTAATAATACTGAAACAAATTTATTGATTTATTTATTTATTTTACAGAAACAAACAGTCGATAATGATATAGTAACATTAAAAAACACAGTTTAAAGACAGACCAACGAAGTTTCTAAATAAGAATCATACATATTATTAAATTGTGTTACAACAAAAGGGTGTGTTTATGTGTATTTGTATGAGAGTAAGTGTAGAGGTGTGTTTATGTGTATTTGTGTAGGAGTAAGTGTTCAGGTGTGTGTAAGTGTTAGCATCATTAAAAAGTAAGTGGGATCGTATCGCAGCCAGAAATAATGAGTTTCAATTTATTTTTAAATAAATTAAGGGGCATTTAAAATATATCAATAGATGAAAAAAAAAGCATTATAGTTAGAGCAAGAACGATAGAGAAAAGAGTGTTGTGCATAGTTAGTGCTACAGACTGGCAGATGGAATAAATACTTGTTCCTTGTCACGCGAAAGGGGACATTAAGATTAATTTTGGAGTGTAGGTAAAAAGAGTCTACTTTATTATTTAATAATTTATGTAAATAGCATAATGCAGATACAGTGCGTCTATTTTCAAGGGTAAAAAATCCATTTTGTTTGGCAGATTAGCTGTAAGTACAAAGCGTTTAATTGTTTTTATAATCTAGGTATTTTGAAAATTTTCGTTGAACATTTTCAATCCTTTCTATGTTTGTTGTGTATTGTGGGCTCAATGATGTACTCGTTCTACAGTTGGTAGGTAAGAACTTTTTGCATTTATTATTGCATGCTATAAACCTTCGTTACACTCATGGCAATACCAAATTTCACGTTCTGACATTCTGTTTTGGATTTTAAAGTTTTCGTAATACGTCAAGTGTGTTGCATGTTATATTGATAATAAATATATATTTTTTACAAAAATGACGAAAAAAAAACCTATGGCGCATTTAAGTAGGCAGGAAAAAATGGTCTTAACAATCGGCGAGATTATTCAAGAACTTCTGACGGCGCACCATCAAGGCAAAGACGTTAACCTCAATCGTATGAAGTCTCGAATCTCTTCGAAGTACGGGTTGGACAGTTCCCCGCGGTTGGTTGATATAATTTCTGCCGTTCCCGCGGACGCGAAGAAGATCCTGTTGCCCAAGTTGCGAGCTAAACCTATCCGCACCGCGTCGGGTATCGCCGTCGTCGCCGTGATGTGCAAGCCCCATCGTTGTCCCCACGTCAACATGACCGGGAATATTTGCGTGTACTGCCCCGGCGGCCCGGATTCCGACTTCGAATACTCCACTCAGAGTTATACGGGGTACGAGCCCACATCTATGAGAGCCATCCGCGCCCGGTACAATCCGTACTTACAGACGAGGCACAGAGTTGAACAGTTGATGCAGCTGGGACACAGTGTTGACAAAGTGGAGTTTATAGTGATGGGGGGAACGTTTATGTGCTTGCCAGAAGACTACAGAGACTATTTTATAAGGTAAGTTTTATCTTTATATTTCTTCTTCTTCTTCATTTTTTCATGGCCTTTTCACATCTCAACTCGGGTGTTCTGGCCAGTGTCGAGTTTTTTTGTGTTTTTTTTTTACATATTTAATTTTCAATTTAATTTTACAATACGCCCAAGGGGCATTTACAAAAAATATACAGGTAAGTACAAACATAGTGCGTAAAAATTTAAAAGATAAACAACGCTTTTTTGTATGCATGTAGAAACAATAAGAAGCATACTGCCATGCAAAATAAAAAGTAAAACTTTACATAGTAAAAAAGAAAAAACAAAATTTTAATGGATATAAGAAAAGTAATTGAATTAAAAAGCAAATTGTAAATAACTTGTAAAGAATTCAAACAAAAAAAATAAATACATTTTCATACACTTATAAGTATAAAAAAAAATGGTATCAACAAATAATGAAAATTAGTTAACAGTAAGTATACATGTGAAAATAATATAATATACGGTACACAAAAATATTTGATAAATTAATATCAGAAAGAGATAAGATAATAATAATACACATCAAAAACAGAGAAAGAATTGTATGAAAAAGAAAGTTTTATTACGACATTAATAATTAGTTTCAAACCGTGGATTTAAGAACGTTTTAAAATAAATATTTAAACATGTGTTTGTAATATAATACATACAAGTTATTATATTAGTATTTAATATAATATATACATATAATAATAAAACATATTTACAGCTTTACACCATTTATAACTAGATATTTACCTCAGGTTTTAAATACACATTTATTACAGTGGGGACAGGAGAGTTAGAATATGAATAGGGAATGGGATATTAATATCAGGGAGGTCGGATAGGAAATCAGGATAACAATCATTTGTGGGGAATCCAAAAAAAATATGGTATAAATCTTCCTCATCAAGCTGACATTCGCAAATAGCAGAGTCCCGGACATGGGTTCTGAACAGGTGAGAACCATTGCAGCAGTGCCCAATGCGCATTCTGCATATGGAGGATGTCTCAAACTTGTTCAGAATCACTTTGGAAAACCAAGGCTTTGCTGTTACATTATCTTTACATTTAAATCAACTCATTCACTTCTCAAAATTTAATATTAGAACAAATATTAAAACAATATTATTTTTTTTGAAACATTCTTATAAATATTAAATCATTGAGATATAATATATAGGGGTAACACTCCATACAAATCCGAGCTAAAAAGTCGTCTCCAAAGAAAAAAATGACCAGCGGAGAGAGCATGTATTGTCACGTCATATCATGTCGACATTGACAAGCAAAACACGTAGTACAGTAAAAAGCACGATCTGTTTACATCAGTCTACTGTAAGTTCTATTCGGTATGTCGCTCCTTTCCGTATACGCGTCACCTTTATTTAGAGACAGGAGATAGCTTACAACTGGTAATATATCAATAAAATGTTTTTTGACATTACTATTAAAATAACTATTTTAAATAAGTATTGATTAAGATAAAAACATTGCTTACCGGTGAAAGGTTATACCATCGCTTTTTCTATCTCTTCCAGATTGATTTGTGCAGTATCTTAGCTTACATATAAGCATTTTAGTAATTGCGAGGAGAAAAGTAGCCGGGGAATGGTCCCAACAGACTAAAGTCTGTTCTATTAAACATATGCCAACTGGCTGCAGGTTGAGGGAACATATTTTGAACGCTCATGTTTACTTTAGTTATATACCTCAATGCTATCTTAAAACAATATTTAAAAATATTTTTTTATTTATATTAAAATTTTACATATATTTAAGAGAGAGAAACAATGAAAGAAAGAAAAAGAACAATAAAAAATAAAGTTATAAATATTTTGTCTTTGCGCCGGCAATATCTGTTAGTGATTTTTTTTTAAGTCTTTAATTCCTCATTAAAATTAAACATTTTGTTTTAACATAACATACTTAAATATTTGTTCAAAATAAAATTAGGTATTTTTCCTGGTTGTTATCAATAAAAAAATATGTTAAACAAACCTGTGATCAAAAGATACATTGTTTTATTAATTTTCTTTAAAAAATTTACAGTGTTACTTAACATAATATTCCTGGCGCAATGACGATTTGCAATTCACAATTTGTCGCCCAACTAGACAATAGCCTGTTCTAAGGCAAACAGATTTTGAATTTACTGGTTTCAAATCAATGGAACATAATAATATAGGAATACAAAAGAGAAATTATCCTAAGCATTAATAGAACATAATAGTATAGTTATACAAAAGAAAAATTGTACTAAGCATCAATAGAACATAATTGTAAAGTTCTACAAAAGAAAAATTATATTAAGCATAAAGAAGAAAGATAAAAATACATTTTTTATTGGATTCCCTACATAACTAGGAGTAAATCATAAACGTTTTTGTAGGTTTCATTCTGTTAGGTAGATGTACTCCAGAGTAATCTTTTACATTGAAATAATATCACTATAAAAAATGTGTTAAAATAGAAAAGAAAATGTAATAGATAGTGAACATTCTTGTAGCAAATAAACATTATTATTGTCATTACTTTGTATAATTAGTTTAATTTGATTGATAATGTTGGTTAAATGTATTTTATTTCTAGAAATCTGCACGACGCTCTATCCGGACACACATCCTCTAGTGTGGCAGAGGCGGTAAAATATTCCGAGAAGGCGAGAGTCAAGTGTATAGGAATCACAATAGAGACCAGACCAGACTATTGTCTCAAGAGACACCTCTCCGATATGCTCAACTACGGGTGCACAAGGTAATAAATACTACAAAACCCCTGGACTTGCTTGTTAGAGATAGAAAATGACATATCTTCAGTACTAGAATGACTAATACAGTATCTGTATTCTGTATCATAGAACTGTTCTGTATATGCAATTGAACCAGAACCCTCCACGAGTTTTTTTGACTCGATCGCTACTCATGGTTACTGTTATGTTAAACAACGTATCCACATGTATCGACTTATTTAATTTTAGCCTTGAGTAGAAAACATTTTGATGAAGTTTGATGGGCGGCGCTAGTGTTAAAATGGGTGATATTCCTATTGTTGGATTTTTTTTCTCAATCTTCAATGATTTTATTAGATTGGTTGTAATTTTAGAAGTTTCTATTTCTTGCGAAGGTTGGATTATCAAAATCAGAAAAAATCAACTTGATAAAATGTGCATGCTTTTATTTAACGAAAAATAAGATAAACTGTTGAGAGTTAAAAGAACTCCATTCTTGATTTTGTCGATAATGCTTATCTCAGCCTTACATAATGTACGGATCTCTACTCTTGTGCATCTATCGTACATAGTTTTACTACACATTCGCCTAAGAGATCGCATTTTGACAGCATTCGGCCTACTTTCATTCCTGTTTTTTCAAGTCCATACTCTGCTCTCATTCATCAGGGTCGGGGCCGGGACTCCATTGTGAGCTGCTAATTTTTCCTCTTGCGACAAACATTTATTTGCCAAGGTTGTTCACTCTGTTCCCGGCACTCACCCTCCTTTCAATATCTTTCTCGGTCGTATTTGTTTATTATTATTTGTTATAGGCAGGCAGCCTTTGCTGGTGCGCCTATATCTCATACATATGTATGTATCTTCATGTTGTATTTGCAGATTAGAAATTGGAGTGCAGTCAGTTTATGAGGATGTAGCTAGAGATACAAACCGAGGGCATACAGTAAGAGCTGTATCAGAAAGCTTTCACATGGCTAAGGATGCTGGATTTAAAGTTTGTATTATAAGACATTATTTTATTTTAATAACCATCTTTGGTAGGATGTATTTTCTGTTTTGAAAACCAGTGAAAGTGCTCATTCCACACACCTCAAAAACCGTTCTAAAGACCAAAGGTCTTACTATATTTAAATAAGATATAAAAGAGTAAAATTGGAACAAAACTTAAATGCTTGCTTTCTCAAAACAGGGATTTGAGAGTTAAAGCTTTTTGCCAGTATACCCATGATATATTAGGTATTAACATAAATTATGATCACTTTTTTCCAAATGTAAAAACGAGCACCAAAACAAAATGGTAAAGGTTATACGTTATTCGAAAGAAAATTTTCTGCTCTACAAGATATTGTGTTTGCTTTTATGCTATATATTTTATTTTATTTGATTATAAGCCTTCAAAATAAAATGTCGAGTAGACAAAAGTGTTGTGTTCTCTTGTACTCTTCATTTGGAAAAAAATGGACAGATTAACACCCAACGTTTTGTCCTATTTTATATAAATTTAATAAGCTCAATTTAGATTATTATTATCATTATTATGAAAAATAACTTAACTCCCACATGTCTGCCTAGATCATGCTATTACAATATGCCTACCGTAATTAAAAATAATTTCTGAGGTTGTCTAGGTTAAGTTCAGACAATGTATTATATTCAATGCCAATCCATGTGGGCTTTTGTAAGCCTGTTGATTGGTTTTAAATAAATGCCTCAATAACTTTAAATTTTTACACATCTTATACAAGTTGGCTTAGTCAAAAATATGTTAAGAATGTCCAAATGTTTGTAGACAAAGACTAGAATTTACTCCCGGCTAGAAGTTATCAAGGTTGACATAATGTCGAGTTTCTGGCTGAAGTTGGTAACTAACATTTCACTAGTTGTGGGATATTGCAATTTTTAAATAAAACGCTCACTCCAAATGAACAATTCAAATAAAACCAAAAGTAGAATATTATAAAACATTTGTTTTTGTATTTATAAGATACGAAATATTTGTATTTACTTTTTAAACAAAGATTATTTGATACCAGTTATGAAGAGATCCCCCTTTTCGATATTGCAATATTGAGAAAGAACATTTTGGAGAATAGAATATGGAAGTCTAGGCATTTATTTTATTTTATTTTTGCACCACAACAGGCTAGGAGGCCCAATTACAGTAGTGAATTACATCACAGAACACCCAGGCTTGAGAAAAATCACATTTAATTTTTGTGTTCTCACTGGGAATCGAACCCCGAACCTTCCGTCTGTGAGTCAAGCGTCTTGACCACTACACCACGGAGGCCGCCGACCTATGACCTGCATCGGCAAATTCCTTATTTCAACCATGATAACTTTTTAGAGAATGAAGAAATCCAGCCTTTGTCTACAATAATTTGGAAATTACCAATATTTATTTATTTACTTTATTTTATTTGGGAAACCAACAGTTCTACATACATATTTATAGTAAACAAACAGATATAGTGTATAAACTCACAACTAATAACAGATTTCCACAAAGTGTACAAAGTTAGTAAAGAAAATCTATTACATATTATATAAATACGTTTAAAAATGTTATTTTCATGTACTCATAAATATTTTTCAATAATCAAAGAATTTTTTTAAAGAACAGTAAGTTATGGTTAATTGAGCGGGATTCGGACAAGGATGCTTGAAGAGAGGATAAGGAGGGGAAGAGAGATGTACATATTTATTATTATAATGTCTACCAAGTTACATAATGCATTTTTAGTGTTTATTGTGTAGTTTATTTTTATATCATGAAATATTCAATCAATAAAATATCAATTTCTAGGTGGTGGTTCACATGATGCCAGATCTTCCCAACGTAGATCTCGAGAGAGATATAGAACAATTTGTCGAGTTTTTTGAGAACCCTGCATTTCGTGCCGATGGACTGAAAATTTACCCTACGCTGGTGATTAGAGGCACCGGATTGTACGAGCTGTGGAAAACTGGCAAATACAAGAGCTATCCCCCGTCCACACTGGTAGATCTAGTGGCTAAAATATTGGCTTTAGTGCCTCCCTGGACCAGAGTCTATAGGTGAATTTTATTAATATACATCAAGTATACTTCCCATGTAAGACTGTGTAATAAAGAATACATTTCTGTGTGTGAAATTGAATCAGAATCCTGAACAAGTATATTCCGACTCGATGGCTATTCTTGCATGTTCGCCTTCCATGATTTAGGTCCCAGGTTTGATGCCTGGTAGAAGATAGCTTACAACTGGTAATATATTAATAAAACGTTTTTTGACATTGAAATATCTATTTTAAACAAGTATTGATTAAGATAAAAATATTGCTTACCAGTGAAAGGTTATACCATCGCTTTTTCTGTCTTTTCCAGATCGATTTGTGCAATATCTTTTATTTATTTATTTAACTTTTTGTACATAATGTTATTTGTACATTGGCGAGCTTATTGCCAAATGGCAATTTTTTCCAATCAACCAATAAAATAATAGTTTTATTTTTATAATTCAAGTTACAGAACATATTCAATATAAAATAAAGATTAAAAAGCTAAAGATATATACTAATATAAATAAACATATCAAAACTATTACTCAATGGGAAAAAGGAAAGGGGAGGTAAAAGAAAAGGAGGAAAAATAAGGAAAGAGAAAGGAGATGTTTCTTCAGACGTGATTTAAACAGAGATAATTTAGTAACATATTTGATGGTGGATGGGAGATGATTCCACATCTTAGCTTACATATAAGCATTTTAGTAATTGCGAGGAGAAAAGTAGCCGAGGAATGGTCCAAACAGACTAAAGTCTGTTCTATCAAACATATGCCAACTGGCTACAGGTTGAGGGAACATATTTTGAACGCTGGACGAGTGTATTCTGACTCGATGGCTATTTTTGCATGTTCGCCTTCCATGATTTAGGTCCCAGGTTTAATGCCTGGCGTAGTCAAAGTGAAATATTTGCGTAAAAGGTGGTTTTGCATTGAAATACTTAATTATTTCTGGTTTGGTTTGCAGATCAATGATGATGTCACACTTGTGATGTCGTTATTCTTTGTACCAAATTGCAAAGCTGATGAAAAAAATCTTAATTTGACTCAAAGTTTTTACTTTTTAGTAGCACTTTTCAGTAAAACAATTTATTTTGCTATCACATGCCAAGGATTTATTCAAATAACCTAATCAGACTGAGAAATTCAGATCGAAAAAATTACAATGGTAGGTAGGTAGGTAGGTAGGTACATAAAATAATTAAATGACTAATCAGTTAAAAAGGTTAACACATCTTGATAGAAGACAAAACAACAAAAAACAACTTTCGAACTTTTCAACTTCTTAGTCTTGCATTACTATACCTGATCTTATATGAAGTTATAAGCTGCGGGGTCAGCAAATTAAAGCTTATAATGGAATAAATCATCGAAATCATAAAATCACAAAAATCTGACTTTTTGAATACGTGTCACTATTGTGAACAGGGACAGCCTGCATTGATAAGAAGAATAATTATATAAATTATTTAATGAGTTGGTTTAATGTCGATTGTTAATAGACGCATATACTTTTCCACTAAAAGTTATTCTGTTGTATTACAGGGTACAGAGAGATATACCAATGCCACTCGTTAGTTCTGGAGTGGAGCACGGCAACTTGCGGGAACTGGCTCTGGCTCGGATGAAGGACTTTGGTACAGACTGCCGAGATGTTCGCACGAGGGAAGTCGGCATTCAGGAGATACACAACAAAGTCAGGCCGTATGAGGTCAGTAGTACTAAAGATCAATAAGCAGGTATTGTTATTGTAACTAGTCGTAGTTTCAAAGTATTGCAGGGAAAAAATTTATACAAATATTTAGTCATCTTACTGGGAATTAAACCATGATGCTTGATAGATAAATTCAACCACTGGACAATGAGGTGAACTAATCCACACTAAATTGACTTTTTCAGAATTTTTGCCTAAGCTATCCATCAAGTTTAAAACACCAGGGCTCTTATTACAATGGGAAGTCAACATTATTTATCTTCAATTTTATCTACAGAGTAAAATTAAGTTTTCTGTATGAAAAATAGAATACGCGTACATTTTTTTTTCTAAACATGTTTAATTACAGGTTACCGACGATAATACTTTAAATTTTCATACAAATATGTATATGCATTTCATACATAAATTTCGATTTTACTTTATAGACAGTCGAATATAACTTCCTATTATAATCAGGGCCCAGGGCTACGGGGATGATAACAAACTCTATCTTTTACAGTCAGTATCGAAATGATATAGCTAAATTTTCTACTATCTTTATCTACTTCGGTATTATGATGTCGGCTCTGCCGGCATGTCGTTACATGTTTTTAGGAAAATGTATAAAAATTAAATGGTAATATTTATTTTTCATAGTGGCAACATTTCTTGTGATTTCTTATGATGATTTCGAAGTGATGCCATTGCACATTACGGCGCATGCGCTGTGACTACCTCGAATGTTCAAATCCAGAACACTAGATGGTGCTGTCGTAACTGTCAAACTTTACTCCTTGCTTAATGTCAAATTATAATTGACTTATTTCTCTTTCATCTTAAAAGGCTATTGAGATAAAAAGTAGCCACCTCGAAACAATTTAAATTTTAAATCGTTCGCAATTAAAGCAAAAAGTGCTCGCTTGAACATAATTTTTGTCAATTCCAGTGCTGTAGCGTACAAATGCCCTCGATAGCTATTGATGTACTTACCTCAAAACTCTGAAATACAGGGTCGTGAGTATATATTCATAATTGTTCGGCCGAATTCTTACCTTCATCTATACCAGTGCTTCCCAAAGTGGTCCTTACGGACCCCCTGGGGTCCCTGGGATCATTCAGGGGGTCCGAGGAAAATTTAAATTGATTTGGGGGTACCTGAACAATTCAGAAGGTCCGCGCAAGGTTTAAAATAACAATATAAAATAAAAATAATTTGACACATTTACACACTATAAATTCTATACTGTCATAGTAAAAAATATGGCTTCTGTTTCTTCTGATTGCAATCGCCTCCCTGGTTCTTTCCACACACAGAACTGTATTCTTCGTTCCGATTGAACATGGGAACCATGAATAAATCATTAATAAAATCCTCATTGTGTAATATAATATTACACATTACTTTATTGATTTTGGATTAAAGACAGTTTTTTATAATAAACAAACTATTAATGAAAATGTCACAAAAGTGATAAAGCTGGTTGTCCAAAATTTATGGATTAAAGTGTCTCGCTAAATAATTTTTGAAAATGTCATGCTTTTGTAGGTGGAATTAATAAGACGTGACTACGTTGCCAACGGTGGCTGGGAGACTTTCTTGGCATACGAGGACCCCGAGCAGGACATCTTGGTAGGACTCCTGAGGCTCAGGAAGTGTTCAGAGGAAACTTACAGACCAGAACTAAAACCCGGACCCAACTCTGAATTTAAGCAGTGCAGTATTGTTAGGGAACTCCATGTTTATGGTAGCGTTGTACCTGTGAGTATTTCCACATTATTTATTTATAACATTGTTGTATCGTGACTAATTTATCAGCTAGTTTTACTAGCTAATGTTTAAAGCAGAAAGTAAATCTCAATAATTAGTAGCACTACTGAAGATAGTGTGCGTTGCAACATAAAGACACTGAAATACCGCCAGATACATAGATAGAAAATAGTAAAATGCATGTAATCTTGCGAATAGCATGGACTCATTCTGACATTTCAGCTACTGTTGCTGGAGCCGAAATGTTGGAACAAGTCAACCCACACAGGATCAATAAAAAAAGACTACGCATATTAATAACAATGGCTGTGAACATTTACGCCTCTATTGTTGACAGCGTCTTTACAAACACACGATGTTCATTGTTTTTTTTTTATTATTATTTCAGGTGAATGCCCGTGATCCCACCAAATTCCAGCACCAGGGGTTCGGCATGTTGCTGATGGAGGAAGCTGAGAGGATTGCTCGGGAAGAACATGGCTCACAAAAGATGGTTGTCATATCCGGAGTGGGGACCCGGAATTATTACGCCAAGATTGGCTACCATCTCGAAGGGCCATACATGGTCAAGATGCTGATATGAGAGTCTCCTATTGTTGATAAATATATTTATTAAGAAAAATGTGTTTTATTTTCGCCATGGATATTTGTAATTGTATTATTTTCAGGAAATATGTAAATTCATTTAATATTATTTATTATTAACCCAAGAAGAACCTGAATGCACTGTGGTGTTTTTTTTCTAATACATACGTAATATATCTGTGGCTTGGATCTATAAGAGCCAAAGTCGTAAATCGCAATAATGCAGGAGAGTAATTTTTCAGCCATTTTGTGATGTTATAATAAATTGTTTAACATGTTTGATAGTAAATATTAATAAAAAACATTATCATGTATGTATGTGTATATAAGATAGCTTAATATATATTTTTTTCAATTGACATTGACCCTCATAATGTTGGTTAAAAAAAAAACTGACATTCACTCCATAGATCCAAACCACAGATATATTGAATTTGTAAAAATATTATTTAAAATATTTTTGTTCAATTCCAGATTAACTTTTTAGTAAAATTAATATTTGAAGCACTAACTCCATGTTAAACAATATAGCTGCATATGTATTTAGTCTGTGTAAGGTCTCTAAAATAAATTAAATATGCTGACCTGTTTCAGAACATGACTGCCTTTGTCAAGGTTTAAAAATAAACTAACAAAAATATTTTAAATCTTACAAACCTTAACTACATCATCCGCTAACACGTCTTCAATATTTTACATCCTGGCTACAAACTCTCAGAAAAGGAATATAGAAACTGGAACTTGAGCTACTTTAGGGAATTAATTCCAACTTGTCTTAGTTTTTCTACTACATATTTATTATTTCTTAAATGAACAGTCATGTTCTAAAAGTGGTCAGAATATCAATTTTGATATATTATGTGATACGGCACAGTGATTTTACGCAAACTAAGAACATAGTTATATTATTTAACTTTTTATTATTTAGATGTTGGTATGTGTTGCATCTCTAGTTTTGGGCAACTGCTTTTAGTTTGCGGATAAAAATTGTATATGCAGTTGAATCTGTATGTAATGAAAACATTAAATCCTTTCCTTATTGTACCTGTACATGGCAATACTTGCAACAACTAGCTCAGTGTGACATGTGTAAAAGCCGTACACTGAATCATTTTGTTAAACAATAGCCATATCTGACTAATTTACGATTATCGAATTTCCCACAGACCTGATCCTCCCCTTGTCCTCGATCCTACAGAAATATACCACAGGCATATCGGCCTTCTTCCTAACTACATGGGTCACATTCCTGGTGTCAAGTACAGGTAAATAAACCAATTGAATTCGTGTCAATGTAGAAATATATACACATCTACATTATTTTCAATCACAGGCATGAAGGTTAACATGGAATTTCTAGTAAGTCAAAGTTCATGGACATAATTCTTTCCTGGTCTTGTCACTGTGTCATATAGTTTTAACACCTGTGTATGACTTGCATGTATAGTTTTTTGTGTCATCTGTACCATTTTGATATAAAAAATGTATTCTTACGCACGGAAAAATTAGAGCATTTTGTACGGAGAAGTTTCTTGTAAATGTATGAAAAAAATATTTTCACTATTTCTTCCGAATCAACCAATGATAAGAAAGTTGCACTAGATTTCCGGTTTACAGTCAGTCGACTGAAGAATCGGCAGAACTCATCCAGAAGATGGGGAAGAGAACTTGAGACTTCACATTGCGCTGATAATACGATACATAAAAATTTAAAAATATATATTTTGGCTTTGTTTAATAGTCTTAACTTGGAACTTCTTCATTTTGAAATCTCCACCCGTGACGTCACTAGTTATCGGTGAGTTGGCTTTCCAGAAACCGGAAATCTATCCAATTGATTAGCGAGAACTTGTGATGTAGTTCATTTTTATTATTTTTTCATACATTTTTGAGAAACTACAATACAATTAAATGCTCTAATTTTTACCACATGTAAGAAAACATTTTTTACATCCAATTTCCTGTAGCACTGAACTTCCTCATTGGAGTATATTTCTCTTTTAATCTTTTTATTTGTTATGGCCACCATTGAAGAGAATGCTATTTCACATACTGTAGGTCAGATGTGGCGAATCCCACTAATAATACTTTCAAAGCTTATATTTCTTGATTTTATGATTTATAAGTAGAAAGTTAAAAAAGAAACGATATCAATATTATAAATTCTAATGACGAATTCTATTTTGACAATGACCAAAAAATATATGAATATTTTATGTTTTTAACAACTTGCAGGCAAGGAAGAACATTTGGAAGTGACACAAAGGATGCTAAGCGCTGGTTCAGGGGCAATTTCTTAACATAGGAAGAAAAATTAACAGTGTAAATAGTACGAAAAGGAAACTTCCATCCAATTTTTACTTTACACCTTCTCTCATGTGATGAATGCACAAATTTAATTATTTGGTAATTTATTTAAATTTTACAATCATAAATTATTTCGTTACACTGACAATATCCCACAAGAACAGAATCAAACCGCATATGAAGTCTGGAGGGAAGACACGTGCTTAGTCAGTTTATTTATGAATTTGAGTTAAATATGCCAATTTCTAAGTTTTTACTGTACGCACTGTTGTCATCAAAAAAACTTAATAAACATCACCAGTCATCGGCAAAGTGGTCAAAAAGTTTTGGACCAGGCGGAAGAAACATGCAGTCAGTAAGAAAAGTGAAAGAAAGAAAGAAAAATCAAATCTATTATTGACTAAGCATGCTTCTTCCATCCAGTCTTCACATTGCGGAGGTCATCACCACTAAGCCGTAAAGTTGGCAGGAACAAACACCGTTCTGGCTCGCAACGCGTAACCCGACGCAATGTCAGCTCGGACAAGTAATCAAACGTCGTGCAGCGAAAGAATATGCACATTTCATCTTGGCATTTCGTGTCGCCCGTCCACCAGTTCCGCGCCAGTGTTCGCTATTGTAAATCCCTTCTATACAAAATTGTAAGGATGTAACTCGTGTGTATGTATTTAATAAATAACTTCAATGTAATCCATCTTTCTCATAACCTCAAATCAATTCACCCATCTATACAAATGGATCACGTCGGGGTCACCATTTGAAATGTGCATGTTCTTTTGCTGCACGACGTTTAATTACTTGTCCGAGCTGACGTTGCGTCGGGTTATGCGTTGCGAGCCAGAACGGTCTTCGGCCCTGCCAACTTTACAGCTGATGTTGAGGTGATGACCTCCACAACATATATAATGCAATGTTTATAAATAACTAGTTACAATAAAAAATACCACTTCTTCCCGGCTCATAAATATTTAAAAAATACTATATAAATGAGGACTTTATAAAATGGAATAATAAATCAACGAAATCAGTAACAAATATATATTTTGTATTATTTCATTTTTATAAATAATTATGGGTAAAATATTATAAAAACAAGTGTTTTAAAAAAGAACTGTATTAACAATTGTACGTATATTTATTTAGTACAGATAAGATATAACAAATAGAATCATCAGTTGTTACAAAAAATATACAATATTGTCCACGCAACTGTAATATGTTGTAAGCCACCACATACACAAAATTAAGTTTTTCTTTTTTTCGGTGTATTAGTGGGTTAACTATCGCCTCGCATGTCATAATCCAGAAAAATCGATATATTGTTATTGTTCCTATTAACGAAGGAGAATGTCATCAGCCACAAAATCATTTAATGTACATTTGTCTAAAATTAAATATTGTTTTATTTTATTATTAATTAACCGAGATTCTGGTGAGTCGTTTTTAATTTTTCTAAAAACGGACATTTAGAATATCATAAAGTAATGTTGTTTTTAATAAAGTAATCTCCTGGGAAATTTGGAATTTGTGGCTCGTGAGATATTTCAGTTGCATAGACGATATGTAGCAAGAATAAATCAAGATACTTCCCCAAAAAAGAGAAAATTGCGCTTAGTAGGAGTACGTATGTTATAAAATTACAATATCCATTATAGAGGCTTTTTTATATTTTTATGTAAATCATTAAAAAAACATTTTGCAATATATTTATATCACAATAAACACTGGAGTGAGTTTCTGAGAAATATGTTTTTGATGTTTTAATAAGATCGAGTGGTACATGCAATTCAGGAAACTTATAGGTTTTCCGTGTTAACTCTCTAACTCGTTTTTTTTTATTCATTCAGAGCAAGCTTTGTAACTAACTCATATGCATGAAACGAGCAAAAAAATGTCATAACAAAATCTTGTAATTCACATGTTATAACTTTTATTTGTACAGTTCACGGTAAAGAACTATTGGTTGAATAATTTGACACAATTTTCTCCTCATCTTAGATGAGAGAAATGAAAACATTCCTAATGGATTATACTATATTACTGTATTTAAAGTTTAGAACCATTTGCATTAGCCGCGCTCCATTTGTGAAGAATGTCAGCAGCCTTCTGAAGATTTTCATCCTTCTGCAAGTAATGAAATAATGCGTAAATATAAGGGCTTTGTTTAAAATGTGTTATCAAATATTACATCACACTTTGATAATTATGTCAAAATAGGCCAAAGATTTGCGCTTCCTTAAGTCAATTTCAATGTTTTTATTATGCTTTTCCACTTGTTTACAGATGTCAAGAAAAGCAATAGCAAAAATTCGTCATGAAAGAGAAGTGAGCTAGAGTCAGAACCTAAAAAATGTCCTTTTTTTATATCTTGGAAACGGTCAGCAAAAAATAATATTTTACAAAATAAAAGAATATCAAAAATCAATACATACAAAAGCTTGATTTTACTTTTTGTAACAAGTAGTTTAACCTTAGAGTAATATGCACCTGGCTAATAGAGTTGCCCGTACAGACAAAAACCATTCTATGATTATCAATCACAAAGTTAGCTACAGTTTACAGCAACTGAAACCGTCCGTTACACGTTTGTTGTTAAACTAAAAACCTAACGGCGAGTGTGGATTCGGTATAACGCGATATTTTTCGCAATGTAATGACTTTAATAATAATCGAAATGATAGAAAATGGTGGTTAATTTGCAGTTGCAGGTAGGGATTTCAAATTGCCCGAGTCTACAGTGCGATCAATTGTGCAACAAAAAGACAAAATTAAAAATCTTTTGTAATCTCAAAATGGAGAAGTTTTTAAAGCGAGCAAAGGTTAGTTTGATCGGTTTAAAAAAACAATCAAACTTACACTGCCTCAAAATAATAATTGGCGAATCGGCTAGTGCAGACTGCAGACTGCAGACATACAATCAGCTGAAAAATATCCGATAGGCTTCCGTGAAAAATCCCCCATTGATCCCAAAATGTCGCTTATCGTGGCCATGTCCAGAACATATGCCCCGCAATCAACGGGGGTTACCAATATATACCAGTTATTTTATCACTATATTTTAAGTGAGCAATTCAAAGCATGTATGTTTAAATTTTATGACCAATCCTAGGTTTTGGCAGAGAAAGAATCCTTTACCTTAATAAAGCAGTACCGGACGTAATCCTCGGCCAGATGTTTGTTCCCCTTGTTGTAGAAGGCGGTGGGAGGGATGCCCTGTAGACCGACGTGCTTGGTCATGTACTTGGTGAAACGGTAATCCATATACTCGTCTGTCTCCGTTGTCAGGTCCACTTTATCCTCTGCAAAAAGGCATTTAAATAATACTTACTTTAAAAAAAAAAGTATTTTGATTGATTGATCCAGAATGGCGACTGAATAATAATGATATTAAATGTTAACATACGTTGTGTCTGTTTTTTTCCAAATTAAAAATGAGCAACAAAAGTAACACAGTAAATATAATATATCACTGCTATAGTAATACATATGTAGGTCCTTGTCTACAAAAATTTGAACAAACTCAAAACATTGTTGACATATGTAGGTATTATTGTAAAAAAAACTTAAAAGATTTTTCACAATTTTTATTTAAAGTTGAATATAAAAATTTAAATAAAACAGCCTGTATAAGAAATAAAATTGTTTGAAAATAAAATAACTGGGACTGAATACTGAGCGATAAAACGACACGTACGACAAGCGCGGCGACAAAGCGAGAATAAACACACAGATTGTATATGAATAAACAATAAACACATCAAAAATTAAAAGCTCGGTAAACCCAGAAGCCGGCCTCGTGGTGTAATGGTCAGCGCGTTAGCCTGCCATGCAAGAGGTCTCGGGTTCGATTCCCGACATGGTTGATACGAAATATTTATTTTAACGTTTGTTTTCACACTAGAATATTTCATAGTCCCTGGACTAGTACCTGAAGCGTAAGACTGATCATCTTACCTTCATGTAGCAAAAATGATCAAGATATGCTGCGATCAGCGCCCTATGCACCATTAGGTTCAGAAAGGGAATGATGATGAAACCCAGAAGCCGTTTGCCATCAGCGGCTGTATTTGTACGCCATAAAATAATCACGCACAGATACAAAATTAATCTCATTAGGACGAATTTGTTCTAATAACATATAAAAATGCGTTAAAAATAGTCCGTATGTTCTTAACCAGACGAGCAGAAAATCATTTTAAGTAACATGTCAGTATGGCGAGTTTCATTTGAAAACATATGAGAAATTGACCCTAAACAACATTAACCAAACAGTAAAAAAAAAAAGATCGATTACTCTACAGCCCTTTTGAATTTTGTTTCAAACAATGGTTTAGCCTTTTTATGTATTCTCGCGTAACATTGTTATTTCCTCTAGAATGTTCCTTGGGAAGGTTGCGTTGTTTACGTACTTTTATCGTGTTAGGTAGAATAATGCAATAACGCGGCATTTTGGTTTTGACCTCCTTAAGTTTTATGACACAAGGAATGTATTTCAAAAAATCTTGAACGTAAAACCGGGGTTTTGAAAAATTTTAAAAACGTTAATTCGGGGTAAATTTGTATGAGAATGTATGAAAAAAATGGGACTTGAACATTTCGGCGTAAAAAGCGGGAAAATGTAAAATGGAGGAGCGTAAAAATAGGGTTTTACTGTACATTACGTGAAAAAAAGATACTGTAATAAACTATTTTACAGGCAGAAGTAAATTATCCAGAATAAACTCACTCAGTTTGGACCAGTCAGCGATCATAAAATAACCCCCTTCTGGTACAGTGGGGTTCATTCCAACATCACTCAAAAACTTGGCCATGAAGTCTCTCTTGGACTCCAGTTCAGCAGGGAGAGAGTTGAAGTAGCACTCCGGTGTTCCCAATCGCGCAAACTCTATCTCGAATCCACGAGCCACGGCTTCCTAGTAAAGAAATTTAATAAAAAAATAACTTTAAACCGAATCAAAAGTACAGATAATGAGAAAAAGTTTTTGTGCCTTATTTTTCAACGGAGTCCCCCTGGACTTGTATGCACTTCTTCCAGCGATGCTCCAACATTTCTGTAGCTTCCTGGTAGGAAATTTATCCGACCCCTGCCAACCACACGCAAGAAGCCTCAGGCTGACTTGATATATTTACTTAAAAGGGTGTTTTGACACTAGAATATTTCATAGTCCCTAGACCGTCACCTGAAGCGTAAGACTGATTATCTTACCTTAATGTAATGGAAGATTTGTAAGATACACAAAACAATCTTTAATATGGTAGTGATTAATATAAAGTTATGGAGACATCACTCATAGATTGATGGAAGATTTGTAAGATACACAAAACATACTTTAAAATGGTAGTGAATAATATTAAGTTGTGGGGACAATACTCATGATGACACTCACGCGCCGAATGATTTTACAGAAATCTAGAGTGACGACCGAAGAAGCAACTAAGCATTTTCTGTTTGACACAATAAGACTAACATTATTACGAAATCGGATGACAGATCCAGTTCAACGTTTTAGAGTACAATAACTTAATTTCCCCGCCTCGGAGACGTGAAGAACAAGAATAAAATGGATTATTTATAAATAAATTTATTTGATAATTTTTTTAAAAATAAATTTGAAATGAAAAGAACACAACCTATAAAAGGACCACAGAGCGGGGTAAAATCAGTCAGTCAGAACAATAAGTTATTGTCGTTACTCAAGCGCTTCATAACCAAGTTCTGTATTTTTTTCATCACATAATAAGTATGCATTGAACTCAACTTAATTTCTTCTGTCCATCTCCAAGTGGTGTAAGAGCTGCACCCTCCCACAAAAACAGACAAAATCCTATGAATTTACCTGGATAGTTGTGTTGCAAGTGTAGACGCAGTTCTGATGAACCACTTGTAGATTCCTCATGAGATTAGCCGGTCCGTATGCCCACCCGGTCTTCCAGCCCGTTGCCGAGAAGGTCTTGCCTGCTGAGCCGATAGTGATGGTTCTCTCCCACATGCCGGGAAGAGTTGCTGCAACCATGAATTTATTTATAACTAACAAAGTCTGATTCAAACAGACTTTACACAAGAATTATACAAAGTTAAAATTTATCCACAAGTAGCACTAGCATTTTATTTTGATTTTATTAGTCACAATACAAGTTATCTAGAAAGTAAGTACTGTTTGTATTTCTAGCCATCACAGTTTCGCACGTGCGTAGTACTTACCCTGACCTATTGATAAGGTGTTGACGTAGTTATGGGTGAGTTGACTGTTGTGTACGCTTCGTGGTGCTTGTTTGAAATGCCAAATAAAATTAAAAGTCTCGCCGCTTGCGAGATAAGGTCTGTAATTTGTTTCCTTAATGTGAAAAATATTAAATCCGTCTACATTCATCAACAGATCTGTGATGTATACGGGGAACATGTGATAAGTGTTTCAGTGGTAAGGAGATTGGTGAGACAGTTCAAAGAAGTTTGCGATAATGTGCAGAAAAACAAACGAAGTGGATATCTCCTTTTATGAAGAGAAAATACAAAAGCCATCAAAATGTTAGGGATTATGTAGAAAAATAGATTAAGTTCTAAAGAATTTTTTTTTTCTGAATATGTACTTGTTTTCTTCAACCTGTCAAATGGAACTTACTTACACGGAACCTTTGTCTTGTGCTGAGTTAGGACATATTTATAAACAAACCAAAAAATAACAATAATTCAACAATCGAAATTTTTTCCTCACATTTGAAAAATTCTACAAGTCAATCATTGGCTTCGAAGTCTTAATGTTGAATAAATTATATTCACGGCTTATTTGAGAATTTTCAAGTAATATTTTGTAAACTTGCTAATCTAACTTAATTCAGTAAAACTGAATAGGTACTACTGATTTTTGATAGAAAAAATGTTTTCTTACGTGCGGTAAAAATTAGAGCATTCAATTATACAGCAAAGTTTCTTGACAATGTAGGAAAAACTACTTTGAACGACGTCACTAGTTCATATGAATCAACCATTGATAGGAGAGTTGTGGAAGGTTTACGGTTCAACGTATCAATCGACAGAACTGACCGAGAAGAAGCGGAAGAGAACTTGAGAGTCACACGCTAATTAATTTCAGAAATAAAAAATCATAGCACTGATAATACGATATATGAAAATGAAAAAAAATATTTTTGGCTTAGTTTAATATTCTATTAACAAATAAATTTTTAAAAAACACCGAACTTTCTCATTGTTTCGGATTTTTCACACATTCTATGCAAAATAGCTGGGATTAAACGACTTAAGTAATTCAACAATGTTTGAGTATGTCCAAATGCTTGCAGACTAATAAAGGTTTCAGCTCCTTTACTTCGCAAAAGTCAACAGATGGAAGAGTTGAGGAAATGTGGATGTTTAAACATAGGCAGAATGGTGAATGTTACAGTGTGTAAAGTGGCCACTTAAACCAGCCAATGACAGGTCATAAGCCCTGCAAACGCCCAGACTTCCATGTTCCCTTCTCAAAAATGTTTTCCCTCTTTGTTGCAACAAATTTAAATATTAATAACTCCCTAGGGAGGAAATCCAGCCAGTCTGCAAGCGTTTGGACGTACTCAAAACATTATCAAACTTTATGTTTTAGCTACGGTTTACACTTCTACATTTATTTTTTGTCGGCTGATTTGTGGATATACTTCTGCTGTCATCTGATATATCAGTTCGTACTCAACCACAATAGTGTATGAAAGTACTGTCGTACACTTTAACAAACATTGCAAATACAATCTCACTCATTCTGCTTCGTATGAATTCTACAATTACATGACAAAAGCATTAACAAGATATGGGGTGAGAGAGCAGTTTGATGAATAGGTATTTGAACATAGTTTTTGTTTTCCCTCTCTGTTGCAATAAATTTAGACTAAAGTAATTTTGATATGCTGTTACAATTTTCTTTTAATTTGTTTACTGTTTCTGTAAAATGTTCAATAACTTACCTATTCTAATATGCTTGAAGGGCTTATAGACCAACCACTCGTATACCTCGTCCGCGATACAGAGGACGTTGTGTTTCTTGCAGAGTCCGGCTATAAACTCCAATTCATCTTGGTGGAATACTTTCCCCAATGGGTTGTGCGGCGTATTGAGAATAATGGCTTTAGTATTTCCATTAAATAATCCCTCCAACTCTTTCTTATCCAGTACCCAGTCCGACGACATTATTTTGCCTTCGGTTTTTTTCTGTTAAAGATACATAAAAAATATTGTACATTTGAAAATTTGACAACGTTCATCTGTTGTTCATGTTGCATCAGTGCTGTAGAAGAGCATTTATCTAATATGTTGCATGTCCTCGGGTTTCTGGAACAAATTGGTAACTACAAATTTTCAAAAAGTGAGATCTCTTTATAACTGGCATAAAAAATCTTTGTTTAAAAATTAAATAGAAATATTTTGTATTTTATAAATACAAAAATAATGTTTTATAATATTCTACCTGTGGTTTTATTCAAATTGTTGATTTGGGATGAGCTTTTAGCTTTGAAAGTGCAATATCTCACAACTAATGAAATGTTAGTTACTAACTTGTGCCAGAGAATTGATGATGTATCATTATATTGGGTGTTGTATATAAGTTGCGTCCGTTTCTTTTTTCAAATTAAAACAAAATGGTAAAGTTACAATATTTTGAGTTTGTCCAAATGTTTGTAGACAAAAGACTGGATTTCACCCTCTAGGGAGTCATTAAGATTAACAAATAACAACAGAGATGGAGAACTTTTTAAAGAAGGGAATATGGAAGTCTAGGCTTTTACAGGGCTTATGATTTGTCATTGGCTAGTTAAAGTGGCCAGTTTACACACTGTGTAACATTAACTATTTTTCCTATTTTTAAACATCCGTATTTCTTGAATTCTTCCATCAATTGATTTTAGTGAAGTTAAAGAGCTGAAACCTTTATTGTTATGAAGAGATTCATCTGACTGAATTATTTACTGAAAACAAATTTTCCAATTTTTAAACTTCTTCTTGGACCAGTTGGTTTTATTACAATATTTGAGTTTGTCGAAAGGTTTGTAGATAAAAGACTGGATTTCACCCTCAAGGGAGTCATTAAGATTAACAAATTACAACAGAGCCAATGACAGATCATAAGCCCTGTAAAAGCCTAGACTTCCATATTCCCTTCTTTAAAAAGTTCTCCATCTCTGTTTTTAATATGTTGATAAAATCATTCTTCTAGATATTGTATTTGCTTTTGGAGTAGCCATTGAGTCAAAAACACTGGTCCAGGATTCTGATTCTATTGTACACACCTGTGTGTTCTGTTGCACATTAAAAAAAAAATTTACTCAAAAAGATTTTAGCATCTATAAAATTTCTGTTCGCAAAATACCTTTTTGGTAAAATTCTATGTCAAAATTGTATGCATATTACAAATTAAAGATTGAATAGCAGATAAGTCAATGATTTGATAATATCTGGTTGTTTTCAATGTTGATAATAACATGTGGTTTCTTTACATCATTTTAATCACACCACAAGAAGATAGAAATGGAACTAAACTGATAATAATAAAGTTAAAAATAATTATAATAGTTACCATACAATATTTGGTGAAAAAGTAGCAAGTAACTGGTCTTGTAATTGATAATAAATGGAATATATGCTAATAGGCATGACTAATTAATAATTAAATAGATCTGTTACAAGCGTACAGTAGATGGCAATTGCCTTCCTTGGCTCTTCTCTCACAGAATTTCTTTGTAAAAATGTTTTGATAACAGTACTAGAGCATAGACAATCGGACCATGTTTCTAATACCGGAACTTTTTCGATTTTACAATTTAAAATATCGGAAACCCGATATTTTGATATTTTCTTTATATTTTTGGTAAATATTTTATATATACTTATAAATCATAATATTTTTTGCTTCACCGTATTCAGTTTTCAGGTTAAAATCGTTGTAAAAGATGGAAATCCTAGAAACAAAAGTGTTTCAAAGTAAATCAATAATAATTATTTTAATTACTTGGGTAGGTACGTGTATTTTATGTGCTACAGTAACATATTTAACCTAACAAACACAAATATTTCTTAAAACACATTATGCTATGTTTTTTTAACAAATTTTACAAAACATAAAACAAGTAAATAAACAATACAAAAATTAGAAAATTTTACGCAAGTCTGTAAGCATTAAATAAAATCTAAAATAAAGAAAATATTTAGGGTTTTGTTGGCGGGCATCACTTGTAGCAGTAATTTTAACTAACTAAAAAACTAGGAAGCTACTATCGCTACTGACGCTAGTGACCGAGTTTGGTTGAACGAAATCAGCTTTCTGATTGGTTGAACGAGCAGAATGGCATATGGCATGACAAAGAATTAGGTTTGAAGTTTGAAACTTTAAAACCAGACAAAATAAAATATCCAAATCCCGGTAGTAGAGAAGTCAATATCGATGTATTCAATATAGCGTTTTTGGTCTGATATTCTGATTTTTAATATTATCAAAAACCGGTATCTATGCTCTAAACACTACAAATGTAAAAAACAGAACAGAAACATCGTTTCATTCGTAAACACAATCTAATTTATCAAATAAGTAGAAAATAATAGTGTATCCCTAACCCTATGAGGCCAAGAGCCCTGTGTAGAGTTGGGATACAACATAATGGAAAGTGGAAGCATGCATATTATTAAAGAATACAAAAGTAAAATTATTGCATAAACATACATTTGTAAAGCAGCTAAGGGCATCTTAACTTACCAATCTGAGAGGAATGAACCTTGGAGTACCTCCAGCCATACGCACCATTGGATCATAGCAATCGAAGAACGGCTCAATTATAATTACTTCATCGCCCTTGTCTACATGACCTGAGGAACAAAAAAATATTTTAGATAAAATTATATGACTCAATATTGGGGCATTATTTTTCGTTTTTGAAAATTTTGTTACAAAATCTCCTTTTTCTTCATATGATTTTTCTTGCTATCTGTATTAAATGTTAAATGTGCCTAAATTGTTACAATATGAAATTCATCATTTTAATTACTACTTGATTTCGGATCAACATATTTTTTACTTTGTTCTGTGGCCAGGCGGATTAAGAATACAGTTCTGTGTATGAAATAGAACCAGAACCCTGGAAGAGTGTTTTCAATTCGACAGTTACTCTCAGGTAAAAATCAAGTGGAGATAAGTCTTTGATAAGGCGTGTTTGCCTACCATGCTTGAGATCCTGGGTTTGATTCCAGGGAAAATCTACATGAAATATTTATTAAAAAGGTAGTCATTCACGGCAATATTTCATGTTCTTGAACTGGCACCCGAAGCGTAAGGCTGATCACCTAAACATACTGTAACAGATGATCGATATGCGCTGCATTTTAGTATAGAAATTCAGTATCCTATGCAACATTGGGTGCGAACAGTATGATGATAATAAAAAGTTTTTAACTGTTACAGACTGCCAAAAAATCCATCTGGAGACGGTGCTGTAACGCCGCATTACATTGAGATATTAACACGTATAATCTGTTTAATAATCTATTTTCCATAATTTGAAAATAAATATATAATTTTATTTTTTATTTTATTATTGTACAAACATTGAAAGCATCCACCACATACCTGAATCTGTTTTAAAGACTAAATGTCTTTCTTCGGATTCACTCATACAAGCAAAAATATATATTTTTTTTCATTATGAATTGATTATATTTCTTTCTGTACTAACCAAATTCAGTAAGGAAAAGCGCAAACAAATATTTACATTTACAACTTTCAATGTCCCTTTCACTGTCGCTTAAACCCCCCTCATCGTCTACAAGGTAGGGACAAGGGGAAGTATAAATAAATCTTTCACCCATTTCAAACTCTTTTATGTCGACAGTGATAGGAAACGTTAGTTACTACTCTCTGGAGCACCAGAACGCCCCCAGGTGACACTCAAGGCCAGTCACCGGCAGCGCACCCAAAAGCAGCAGACTTACCCAAAGACTACTGGTTGCAAACCATATTTTGCTACCACTCATACCTACTCTCTATTATTGTACAGTAGAACTCCGGTCATCCAGATTGCCAAATATCGTTATCAGTTAATAAAAAATATAAAAGATGTTATAATAATAAAAAAGGCAGCCAGCGCAGACATGTTTCAGTAAGTTTTCAATGTGATACCAATTCG
Organism: Micrasema longulum; assembly: GCF_059751315.1. Lineage (NCBI taxonomy): Eukaryota > Metazoa > Arthropoda > Insecta > Trichoptera > Brachycentridae > Micrasema > Micrasema longulum. The sequence goes on along the minus strand of NW_028277475.1, from coordinate 1,217,972 downwards.
CTGTATTATTTCAAAAGCAATAAAAAAGTTGTTAGAGTAAATTATGCATTTTTTTTTCAAAACATTGCTTTAATTTAATGGATAATCCAAATATCTGGATTTCTGCATATCTGAATAACGTCTGACATGCATTAATCCGGATAATTGTTTGACTTCATTATTTAAAAATATAAAGTCTCGTTTTCTTTCCACACAAGGGTTAAAATGATATAAACACAAATTCTAGGAGTATTGGGTATAATTGACTCACCTAAAATAGTAGAAAACAAAGCTTCGTACGCTCCGGAAGTGACCAATATCTCAGTTTGTGAATTAAGTTCCCTGTTCAACAGTTTGGAGTAGAGTTTTGCAATCGCATTTACTAATCTCGGGTGACCCTGAAGAAAAACAACATTAAAAAATAAATTAGAAAAATTAAGAATGAGGACGTTTAATGCTACCCAAAATTAAAGTCGGCTTCGTGGTGCAGTGGTCAGCGCATGTGTCTACCATGCAAGAGGTCTTGGGTTCGATTCCCGACAAGGTTGACAAGAAATATTTATTTAAAAAGGTGTTTTTACACTAGGATATTTCGTAGTCCCCGGACTGGCACCTGAAGCCTAAGACTGATCATCTTACCTTCATGTGATAGAAATGATCAAGATACGCTGTGATTGGTGTACCAATGCAGAGCCCATGCACCATCAGGTGTGGAAAGCGAATGATAAAATTATAGTAAAAAAATATTTTCTTGGACATAATAATAATAATAACAGGTAAATTGTGTGCAACAAAACATCTTTAAAATGATGAAAAAACTAAGAAAAATAGTTTAAAATTAAACATGTATTTTAAATTTGATATCCGTCACATTATTCATAAATTAGTTCACTAATAGTAGATAAAACCCATAGATTTCGTTGAACTAGCGGGTTAGATAGGGTGGCCATAAAAACATCTTAAAAATGACGAAAAAACTAACAAAAAAAGTTTAAAATTAAACATGTATTTTTAATTTGATATCTGTCACATTATTCATAAATTAGTTCACTAATAGTAAATAAAATCTATAGATTTCGTTGAACTAGCAGGTTAGAATGTTTTGGTGGGGACATAAAAATGGTACACTCAAATTACCGGGGTGGAGGGGGGGTTCTAAAGGAAAGCAATGTTAGAGATACCTTTATATTTTTTTGAATGTAGGAATATATATATTTTTTTATGTTTTGCTCATTTTAAGGAGTCTAAAATTGATCAAATTTGGAATTAATTTACCAATAATTAAACCAGTCGTAAATTAGGAATGTAACATTATAAGAAAGCACAGACCATGTTATTTAGACACGTATTAATACAAAGCTGAGAACTGCATACAAAGTTTCAAATGTTTAAACATAAATTTAAATTAAGTTTCAGTTAGGGCAAAAAGTTTAATTAACCTCTTTCACTTTACGGTCCTACAGTCTGATTCTAAGTTTGGGATAATTTAACACGAGCTCGTGTTAACAAGGGTGCTATTCCGAACCACTCTCGTGGCACGAGAAAACAGTTTTTCTTGTGTATTTTGTATGTAAATAAACAAGATAATACGGCCACGAGAGCATTTGGAATACCAACCCAGAATACGGATTTTAATTTACGTTCGAAGTAAAGTGCGGCCGTGGGCACGGACTCAGAATCAGACCGCTGGAGTTTATTCCAAAAATATTTCTGTGAACTTTTCATCTTTTTCAAAATGTCATCATTTTAAAAAAGTATTTCAAAAGAATGTTAAATATTTACTTGAAACATTAACATTGAACTTACTTTCAATTTGATGACGAGATTTTTCAGGAGATCATATGTTATTCATTAAAGAAAATACTATTTCTATTAGTACACTTTGTTCCTAGGAGACACAATGACATTACATCATATGAAATGCCATGACTTTGAATTTTTATTTCTTTTTGGTCAATTCAGTTCTACTCGGTTACGTTTTCAGACAATATTTCTCGGACACACTGCCACTGATCAAACAGTTTGGTTCCTTTATTATCACTTTGACTAATTTATTTTAAAACTTTTTTATGAGAAAATATGCTTTAAAAAGATTCATGTACCATATATTTTTATTAATTGGAGGAAAACGGGACATTTTCAGAAACTGATGGGACACCTTCAAAAGCTTAAAATAACGGCACTGTCCGGTTCAAAATGAGATGTATGGCCATTTTAGCGAAGAGTGATGTTAAAAGTAAAAATTGCGTCAATTTTAAGAATTTTATATTAAATCTTTAAAAATCATAATAGCTTCAAAATAACAGAATACATATTTTTTTTTGCCTAAGTTAAATAATATTATAGTACAGCTTGGTAAATTTTTACAAAAGCATTCCTTTGAACAATTATTTAATTCCCGCCAAACTGCAAAAGCAGTTTTTTTGCAGGGATTTCTCAATTTACATATTTTGGTAACACAATATAATAATTTTTACATCAAAATTTTTAATATCTGAAATATATCAATAAAATAAAAGTTTAAAAAATTAAATACAAGTAAATCAAGTCTTTTTTGATACCGAAATATATGAACAATTATAAACAAATACTTTTTAAAATAGTTTGGTTTCCCTTTTTTTTTTATTCACTAAACTTAGAATTTAAGAAAAAGATTTTTAAAAGAAATTTTACTTTATTTTTATTTATATCAGTATTCTTTATTTAATCCGGGAGTCTATTTGCTATTCGTGGGAGTATATACGCCCTGGTCCTCTCTCCATACGCATTTAGAGCTCTTTTTTCTATGAAATTTCCTTTCACTTTTTGGCGCGTTTCATGCATATGTGATATCAGCATTTTGTAGAAATCCACAAAGTCCTCTGTTACCAGGCGATAGTATATCATATTCTGTACCGTCAAATCTTTACACATCGGGAAAAGATTTTCGTAGTCATTTTGACAAAAAATCATGTTGGTTTTACTTGCTAACATTTTTAGGAATCTAATTTGTAAATTTTTTATACGTTTTGAATGTTAGCCCGTAACAACTCACTTAAAACTTAAAAGTAGAAAACCCCTATGGTATAATGATATTAAAACTTACAAATCCTCTTGTATACTGATACATGAGAACATCAGGTCCTGTGGCAATGTCTACCAAGGCCTGCCCCATATATTCTGGGATGGCAAAGTCAGGAAATCCCTGGCCTAAGTTCAAGGGCTTGTGTTCCAACGCCAATTGGATATACTCCACCCTAGAATTAACATATTTTATTAAAATATTTTTAGAAATATAAATACACAAGTGAGACATTAAAAAAATTGATTGCATTAAACCTAGAAATGTACACACTGTAGCATGATTTTTTTCAACTCCGCCCCAAATGATAGTTTTCGACTTCCGATGACCCCTCCTCATCTTCCAAATATACCTGCCTACTCATAATCTATGTTTGTCTAGATTAGTGATGGTGAACCTTTTTGAGAAGTGGGTCAAATTTTGTTCATTATTTTTTTTGTACTAGCTCATGGGTCAATAAGTCAGTCACTAGATAGGATACTCAGATATGATAAAAAATCAGTTTGTCAATGTCCACTTGGAAACATTTTTTTTATAAATTCGACATTAGATATATACACTTGATTTTTTAAATATTTTTGATATTCTGTTCTCTCTTTTATGATTATTATCATTATTGTTTTAATTTTAAGCGAGCAGCTTAAAGCTGATATGCTTAAATCTATTTTAACGAAAGTTAGTTGACGGTGCACTTAAACCTTTTAAAAACCAAATCTAGCCCATTTTTAAGTATAATGAGACCAGCTCTTGTGGCAAATATAAAAAATACATTTTATAAAAGTCAATGTGTGGGTCATAGGTTCGCCATCACTGGTCTAGATTGTCCATTTTTTGCCACAGTACGTCTCAGAAAAATAAGTTAATAATATTAGTTAACCGCTAGATAATGGCATCGCTCTCTTTAAGTTAACATCTCTGGTCACCGATGGATGTCTCGTTACACCCACCACATCACGGCATATCATGGCTGCTAAAAATGGCACTGCTTTCTAAGGAAACAATAGCTTTACAGCATCTCAAATTTGAGAGTTCAATAGGGTTATGTTAGGATCTGAGTTAGGACTTTTCCAGTTATTGTCTTAATAATTGGAATGCAAATTATTTTTCTTTTGTATTTTGAGTGGGTGTTGGTAAAAGGCGATTTTTTTTAATCTTTCCAATATGTATAGGAGTTTTCTGTCATTGTTTGTATTACTACGTTCGTCTTCCTTTTCTAAGCGAGATCTGAAGCGTACGGCCGCGGTCTCTATTTGGAACTAAAACTGTATTCCTTCACTGTCATGCTGGGAAATTAGAAGGTGATCGTACTGACCATGTGTATTTGATTAATCACAAATTGACAATACTGCAGTGAGGGGTACAATGAAAGCTTTTAAAGTGTTTATGTTTTTGTTATTTTCGGGGTCCGATTGTAAAGTAATATTAAATTTTCACTTAAATCATTTTTAAAAATTGATAGTAAATGTGCAAAACTGAAAATAAACTCTAGTCTTTATAGTGGGAAAAGGGTGGGCGCTTTCATTTCAAATTTCCACCAACGTGTTTCATTTTTATAAATAAATAAAATAAAAATGTACCGTATTTCTGTAAGGGAATAATTTCTGTAAAGAAATAATAAAATAATAATTAATGTTACAATGTTGACTTATTTATTACAGAAACATCATTCACAGAAAGTTGTATTATGTATGTAATTTATACAGAAGGTTAACGGGGTCGTGTGTGTGAGTATCTTCATTTGTGTATGACGATATCGGTTCCATACAATTGCCCTGATAATAATATTGGAAAATTAGTTGGAAATAACCGGAATTTTTTGTATGTTCAGTTACCAAGTGAAACTAACAGTAATAATAAAATATTATTATTATGGTTATTCACTATGATACGTATTTTTATTTAGTTGAAAAATTATAATTTTAAAACATTATGAACCCTACTTTCCTGGATCCTCTTCCTGCCCCCTTCCAAAAATAATAATAATAAAATATCTTGTCTCAAGTTACACCGGGTATCTCTGCTACTTTTCTTGTGATATCTTGAGTTGGAAGGGGATATAGATATCTTGAGATACTTATAAAATATGTATCGACACTTTGGGAAAATAAGTTTAACAAAAAAATGTTAAACAAATAAAATAAAAAATCAGGAGCAATAATATTTCCGAACTAATTTAGAGAAAACATGTCTCCCTCTAGAAACCTTTTCAGGCATATTTTCTTGAGACATTTGATCCAGACTAGCTGTTTTGACATTGCTTTCTGCTAGCGACTTTATAACTTCACATAGATTTTTTTTATGTCTTTTTCTTGGTATCACAACTGTAAAATGATAATGAGACATTATTACGACATAGTGGTCTCCTATATAAATATAAAATTTCCATCCCAAATGTTACAAGTTAGACCCCAGTCCAAGTTACCCCTTCTAACGGTATTGCAGAAATATTTTTTAATGAAAATTACTCGCATTCACGATTACGATTAAGCATATTGAAATTTTGGTACTAGAAATATTGGAATTTTTTTAATAACTGTAAATAACCGTTTTCTTTTTAATTGGAAACAAATTGTGATAGAGCAGGGTGCGAACCGCAGACTTCCTGAGTTCACGATACTATCACTGGACCACATATAAGTTATTTATCTTTTTATAAATATGTTTATAGTAAATTAAAAAGTTAGTGACAGAAGTTATTGACTAAATTAAAATTCTCCACTTACCAAACGCTTTTTTCACCGCCTCCATATCGCTCTGGTAAGGCGAACTTTTCTCCACTCATCTTAGAAGATGTGACACTTAAAGACCTTGAGAGATTCAAGCAGCCGGCAGCCTGAACAGAACTTAGAGAAGTAATTTGTTTTACCGCATTCCACAATAGATAAGAACCGCGTAGCATCCTACCGATGAAGACGAAAAGATAAGTTATTAATTAATAATTATTACATAAATAATATTACCCGGCGGGATGTACTCATGCACTTATTGTCCATCAACGATTCGAATATCATTTACGTAAATTTCGTAATAACATTATTTACTAAGTATTTATGTAGCAATGTTATATAAAAAAGTACGAAGCCCGAACCGATCTTATTTATAGCGACTCAAGTAGCGTATTAAGTATGTAAATGTTATAATATATACTCTGATAAAATTCTGATAACAAACTATTACTTACACACTAAAGTATTACCGTCAACATCTACTCATAAACATTGAGTGAGTATTATGGAGTTGAAGTAATCTACTTTAAAAATAAAGTACAAAGAAAATAAAACTAGGTAAAACTATCAAACACTGTAAAAGCACGTAAAAAAGTTAAAAATAAAATAGGTAATTTATACGATTTTCATTTTGAAAAACTAAGCACTGTCAAAACTCAAAACGTCATATTAATATGTTCCAAAATATGCTGCTTAATGTTGCCCACATCGGTAGGTACGGAAAAGAACTTGATATTCGATGTTGAAGTATATCATATTTTGATTCATTGTTATTGCGCATGTGTCGGAACTGTCAAAATTGTCAATTTTTTGCATCGGCCATTGGCTGTTTTTTGTTTTGGCACCCACAAAATTCTCAGTGAGCTAACCGCCATGGAATAATGATTGTTATTTTGCATGCCTTGTATTTTTTAAGATTTTCGCTGTTTCGGATATTAACGAATTTTTATAAATCACATATGTCCAGCGAGGGAGAGGACGGACAAACCCCTGCACTTACAAGTGAGGTTAACCTGCAGCCCAGGGCAAAGTTCTGTGAAAATGGTGTTACATTTTCTCCGCCGGCTTATGTGCAGCGGTACGGTGATGTTTGTGATATTTTGAAGAATGATACGCGTTGGGCAGGACATGTCAACAAGGTAACAATCATATCGGAAGTGCGCACTTTTTGTTTTTTCAAATTTATTGTTGTAATGATTAGACCGGTTAGCTCGTTTGCCTACTATGCTTGAGGTCCCGGGTTCGATCCCGGAAAAGTGTTTTTTTTTATATTTTCACCATAGAGGCCCAAATACAGTGGTCAATAAGGTATAAGTAACACTATGTTTGCAAAAAAATAACATTTAACTATTGTGACGACATTGGTAATCGTACCCAGTGCGTGAAACAAGCGTCTCTGTCACTACCCCACCGAGGTCGTCATGAAATTTTGAGGTTTATACGAAATATCTATTTTAAAAAGGTGTTTTTACATTACAATGCTCTGGACTGGATCTAAACAAACATCTCATTCAAGGTAGGCAAACACGCTAACCATTAGACCACAAAACAGACCACGATTTTTTTATAGTTTATTCCAATAAAAAAATATAAGTATGCAATATAACTACTAAATACAATTCTTATATCAATTTAATACATAAATTTACATTAAAGTTTCCCATTACGTAAAAGAAAAAAAAAATCTTGTGCACATAATGGGGAGTGAAGTCTTACAATAATTTGTATATTTTATTTTAAATTATCAATATTTTTAGTGGGACATATAAATTACAATATTTAAAAAATAATAAAGTGTTTTCAATCAGTGCTAAACAAAAAATAATTATAAATTTAACTTTTCACTTTGTTCTTAAATATGTTGTATTCTTGACTCCACTTTTAATTTTCTTTGTTCATTTCATTAAAGATAAATATTCTTTTTTAAGTATAATGATGTTGTGCTGTAGTTGTTTTTCATTTTGGAATTAAGATGTTACCAGTTATTCTAAGTTGCGTACCTACATATTGTGACGTTGAGACGCTACTATTTATTTTGTCTTTATAGATTTGAAGTAAACAATTCTTTTTAATTAATGATTTAATATCTAAAACCCAAAAATTTTTTGACTGTGTGAAAAGTTGACGGTTTTTTTAATATTACTTTTATAATTCATTTTTGTATTTTTTCGACTGGTAAAAGATTTGTTTTAAAAGCACCACCCCACCCAATTATTCCGTACTGTAATATGAATTGGGCTAATGCAAAGTAAATTTGGATCAGGTTGTAGTTCCGTGACTAGTGTCTTGAACTCACAGATCAGAGGTCCGAAGTTCACACCCCGCTCTACCACAACTTGATTCCCACTTTCTAATAGTGAGTTATTAACAACTTGTCAAAATTGAAATGTTTGGGTTTATCATCAGTAGCTCAATCACAAATAACTATCGACGTGCTAATAAGCGACGTGATAACAATTTCTCACCATGGTTGTTTATCGTATTTGCGATCACAATGGAACATCCGTGAACATCTAATATTAAATGTCAAAATGTTTACCTTTCGCTACGTATAATCCTGCTGCGCAATCACATACATATTTGAATTTCACCGGTGTAAATATGGAAAATATTCCAATACTTTATTATTTATCATGCTATTTATTGCATTTAGCCGGCGGTTGGCATGCCATGTCAAGCAATGCAGTTGCCATAGTAATTGTAATTTAATTTTTACTTTTTTTTATTAGATACTCCTTACTTTTTTGCAAATGCAATATATTGTATTATTTTTGTCAAGAAAAGCAGTCGCCATTGTAATTGTAATTTAATTTTCACTTTTTTGTTTTAGATACTCCTTCCTTTTTTGCAAATGCAATATATTGTATTATTTTTTATAATAAACGCCGATTTTTCGCCAACGAACTGTATTTATTTACGAGGAAAACAAACCGACACGAGCGTTGACTTACAGATTACACACGCGTTGACTTATGACTGCGATAAATTAACCATGTTCATTATTGTTCATTGTGATCGCTCAAATGCTTAGCACGTCGATAGTTCTTTGTGATTGAGCTACAGAAAGAAAATATTTCATTAAAAAAAAAAACATAATTTTGATTCTTTCCTAGTAAGTTTAGTTATAAAATGCTTTTTTTGCAGGTCGTGGATTTTGGCTGCGCAGAGTTATCATTTTTTACATACCTAAAGAACATTCCAGAAATCAACACAGTATTAGAAGTGGACTACGATGGAGATCTTTTGAGCCGATTTCACAGTCGTGTAGAACCACTTTTCTGTGACCATATATTGCCAAGGAAGGAACCATTGAAAGTTTCTGTTAGTATTTATACATTTATTTGTACAATCATCCGACAGAGGCGTAAAAAAGACTTCAAACGTACTCGATATTTGTCGCCAACAAATGAGGAAGTTCAGTGTTTTTTTTCATATTTTTTATTTGTTAATAGACTGTTTACCCTTCAATGCCCAATTTTTCTAATTCTAACTAAAATCATATTTTTATGAATTTTTTTATTCAAATACTGGGAAAAAAAATGATGAAAAATGTTAAATTGTTTAAGTTTTAATTTCATATTTTAGTTTATGTGGACAATATGCTACATCGGGCATTAAAAATTTAAAAAATACAGGAATGTAAGGAAAACAAGAAAACACTATTCTTATGAACATCTTTTTATGTATTAATGAAAGTTGCAGAAACAATTATAACTTCAAATCTTAAAAAAAAAAAAAAAACATTCTTTGACAAACAAACGAACAAACAAATGCATGTCTCAGTCTTACACGAAGAGTTAAAGATATTTGGATGGTAGAATGGTGAATGTCACACAGCGCACTTCAATCAGCCAATGACGGGTACAGGTACAGGACCGTTCTGTAAATGCCTAAACTTCCATATTCCCTTCTTATAAATGTTTTGCTTCTCGGTTGCAACAAATTTCAGTACTACATAATTTTTTGCAGCAATATATAAAATGGTCATTTTCAGATCCTGCAGGGCAGCGTGAGTGACCCTGACTATCGACTTGTGGGGTGTGATGCTGTAATATGTATAGAGCTGATAGAGCACCTGGACCCAGCGGCCTTCGATCGCCTGCCACACAATGTCTTCGGCTTCATCCGACCCCGGCTAATCATTATCACCACTCCGAATGCTGATTTCAACGTCCTCTTCCCCAACCTAAAGGACGGCGGATTCAGGCACTACGATCACCGGTTTGAGTGGACACGGGACGAGTTCATTGACTGGTAAGTACTATTTATATATGTGTGAAATAGAACCTGAATAGCTACTCTTGGGTAAAAATCTTTAAATAAGGTTGTAATTCTTCAAAAACTTGATTTATTAGCTCCATATGTTTCGATGAATATTTATTCAATAATATTTAGTAATCACTGTTAAAATAAAACAGATAAGATTCATTAATTTAGTATACCTTGAAGAAGCTTGTGTAGCTTTGAAAACGGTCTATAGAAAAAAAAAGTGGTTAAAAACAAAGTTGTATTCCTTGATAAAGAAGCTTGTGTTGCTTTGAAACCGGTCTGTAGAAAAAAAAGTGGTCAAAAACAATGTTGTTTTCCTTGATAAAGAAGCTTGTGTTTCCTTGAAACCGGTCTGAAGAAAAAAAAAATATTAAAAAAAATGTTTTCCTTGATAAAGAAGCTTGTGTAGCTTTGAAACCGGTCTGTAGAAAAAAAAGTTGTTTTATATTTGTCTGAGCCGAGTTGTGGTCCCGTGGTAGTATGGTGGACTCACGAGCCAAAGGTCCAAGATTCAAATCCCACTCTACCACTAATCAAATGAGTCATGGAAACATCGGCGTAATGTAGAATGGATTATGATAATATTTTGACCTTATATACATATAAGGTCAAAATATTTTCTTTCTTAAAAAAATTTGCTTCTATTTCAATGTTTGTTCCTAAGTGGAGCCTCTTTAATATTGCTACATAATTCTGATACAGGTCGATGAATGTGATTTCGAGATATCCCGACTACACGGTAGAGATGATCGGAGTGGCTCCCGGTCCTGAAGGAACGGAGAACCTCGGATGCTGTTCGCAGATGGCATTATTCATCAATCACAAATATGAAAAAGCGCAAGACATAGATGACAAATTTGTTACGAAAAAAATGACAGCAGGTATGTCAACAATTTTTATTGAGATTTATTGACCGTTAATTATTGAAATCATTTTGTACAGGGTACCCGTTAACAGAAGTAAATTGGTATTTTTATTTATCAAAATTTAAATAGTGACACGTTTGATGCTATTCCAGCTATAGCTGTCAAAATCGTTTCTTTCATTTAGGAAATGATGACTCTAGCCATCAGTCCAAAAGACACTGGCAGTAAAAAGATGGATATAGCCTACGTGTAACTGAAGTTTTTTTTATTTCAAAATACAAAAATGTACAAAAACACAATTGTATTCCCATGAGTTAGCAAACTCATTCTGGGATTGATACAATTAAAGATTATCAGATAAAAATAAAGTAATTATATTATTATTACTATATTAGTAATTATATTATTATTATTATATTTTAGGAGATATTGTATCCCTGTAAAAAAAGTCATCAAAAAAAGTGTCCCAATATGTTAGTTAAATAAGATTTACTTCAAACCATCAACTACGGTCCAATCCAGTAAAATATTTTTTTTTAAATTAGAAAGTAATGATATGTGTCCATATGAGTAGATCCTATGAGAAAAAAGTGTCCTTGAACATGTTAAAAATATGTATTATTTTATGTAGATTATCTATTGTGTATGTTGGTATTATAAGGGAACTGCATTAAAATCATCCATACCTCTCTTAAAATGATCCTTAATGATTTAAAAAAGTACAACTATTCTAAATACTCCGAATGAACTTTCACTATTTAGGTATTTCTGTATAGTCTCATCTTTATTCAATTAGCTTTGTGGCCATTGTAAATATTAGCCCCAGGGGTAATGGTATTTTTATTTAATTTTCAGGTTATAAAGCAGAGACTGAAATTAAGTAAGTGACCTTATATATATTATATCCATAAAGATAAACAGTAAACCAGAATTTTTTCCAACAATCTCAATTATTTGTTTATAATTTTATATAGCTATAAAAGCGGAATAAATAATGCAGTTCTGTGTGTGAAATAGAACCATCGATGAGCATTTTCCACTCGATGGCTAGATAAAAAACCATGCTTGGATCCCAGATTTGATTTCTGGTAATATAAACTGTGTATGTAGAAACCAATATGACATGATCGAAAAAAATAACTGTATTGATAGTTACTTCAGATAAAAATCCTAAAAAATACAATTGATTGAGATAGTCCATCTTGTAGTATACTGGTTAGGCTAGAAACGACGTGATCGTTTGTTTGACTCTTGTAAATGAATTTGATACAAGAAACCCCAGTTTTCGCTACCATTCTTGTTTGCAAAATGGTCATGAGGAAAAATGATAATATCTGACGAAGTCCTGCGTATAATTTACCAAACTCGCAATAAAAGTAGTAGATTTAAATTCAATTGAATAGCAATTCATGAAATTTAAAAATGAAACATTTTAAGAGTAACTCATTTATTGACAAAAAAGCATTGCTTTTTGTATGAGCGAAAGCAATAATGACAGTTTTAGTGACATCGACATATTATATTGTAAATACCATATTTTTATCAGATCTGTTAGACATTTTAAATTTATCTCCTGCTTGACTTTTAACTTTTAATTTGACTTTTAAAATTTTATCTTTCAATTTTAACTTTTTAATTTTAATTCTTAATTTTAACTTTTAATTTTAACTTTTACTTTTGATTTTAATGTTTACTTTTGATTTCAACTCTTAATTTATACTTATTCATGTGTACATCTACTTCCTGCATCTAATTAATTATTGTTGGTTGTGAATTTTTACAAAGAAATATAAATGTTCATGGAAGCAGAGAGAGAGTGAGGAAAGTAGAGTTGGAGCTGTACAATGTCTTCTCCCTTTTTTGTACTTTTTATTTAATATTCATATTTTAACTTTTTTAGAATTCAATTTTTCCCCTCTCCTCCTGCATTCATAAAAAATCTGTAATTGGTCTTACTTTTTTTAATTGTTCTTTTGTACCTTGTATTTATATAAAGACTGTATGATTTCCTTAATAAATAAATAGGAAGACCCACAAAGAAAGTACTTTTCTCTGCAAATACGCTTCAATTGTTGTACCAATGGAGTGCACTAGGTGCAGATAAGGAAATAGTGATGATTTAACTTCCTCATTGTATGGACTTTCATTTTAGGAACTGTGATAATTTGGTGGATCCGTTGGCTACTATTCCGGAAAGCGCCGAGTGCCAAAACGGCGGTGGCGTCAGCATATCAAGTAGCAGTGATGACGATACCATATTAAGTAACGACGATACTGGCGCCGTATTAAAGACAAGAGACTCTAGTTTTTATCATAGCAACGATGATCAAGTTGTTCTGAACACAAAGGAAGATTTTCAATGGGACTGCAGAGTTTGGGAGAATGGAGAAGTTCAAGAGTGTTATACCGGTATCGCTGAATATGTTTATCCTCACGAGGTAAGCTAATATCCCATTTCGCATCCCTGCTAGAAAAAAAAGTGTTACAAATAAACAAATGTCTGAGTTAAATATCCAGCTAGATTCCGAATTTTTTATTATGTTTTCAAAGAAATGCTGCTTCTCTGCTTGGTCTACTTACCACTATATAACTGAAGTGACTATGCCTTTATAGTATTTGATTGTGGCTGTGGTTGAGAGTAGTATCACAACAGACTTATTTATTTATTTTATTGGGTAAACAAACAGCATGTACACAAAAATTTCTTTGTATGTTAGTGTAAGACACTCATGCACACACCAAAAAAATTGTTTACACTTAATACAGTAATTTAAATTATGTTAAATATAACAAATGTAAAAGATAAGAAAAGAAAAATGTGTATATAATAATAAAGTTAATTAAATATCTGCTTCTCTCAATATTTCTGTGATTTTTGACCTAAATTTACATACATTGTCACAAAAAATATCAGCCTCGGTAAATCTATTGTTATAATGGTCGCATATTCTAGGTATTGTAGATTGTTTCAAATAGTTTGTGGACGCGTCAATTTTATATCTCGATGGCGTGTTTTTTGTGCATCACATCGCTGAAGAGAAGTGTTACATTTTGTATTGTGATAGTTTTTCTAGATCTTCATAAGTGAAACTATTACCCGAGCTAAGTAAAACGCCATTCCATTAAGAACTCACATTTGAAATATGCCATTTTTTGTATCTTTTTTTTTACTAGAAGTCTTAGTTTAGTAAAAAAAACTCTCACATTCTGTGTTGTGACAGTTTTTTAAAATATTTCACACTGAAATTAATATTGTCAGTGTATGAAATAGTAAGGTTCTTTAAAAATAAATAATAATTGTAAATTCTAAACAGTTTATTGTGAAATAATTATCAAATAAAACTAAAAACATGAAAAATTCAATAAAAATACTGTATAATTAACTACACTATTGTTATATTTGCCTCAAAAACAATATCAGAAGTTTATAATTTGACTAAATCATTTCTTCTCAAAACTGACTTTTTTCTGTTTTGACAGTTTTCTAACTGGGATATTTGTAAATGTATTTTGTACAACTAACATCGCTCATGTGTAATTTTGTTTGTTATGATATTTAATGTACATATTTGTTATACCTGTTATTATATGTCTTGACCTGTACATCACTCATTTACTTGTTATTCAGTTGGTTGGAAGATATTACTCTATAGTAATAAACCACCCAATTGTAAGGGTTTTCCATTAAGGGCACTGGAACTTTAAATTTAAATTGAACAAGTTGTCTATGAGGTATCATTAATAAATTATTAAAACCTCTAAATCTGACAGCTGTAGCTTCACCAACATAGCCGCTATAAATTGACAATGTTTGAACCCCCCTTTTGAAAAACCCCATACATACTCGTAGAATAAAGTTTTAAATAAATATACATATGTAACATATACATATTTTTTAAAGCATTTTAAATGTCTTGCATCATTCTAGTGTGACAATCGATCCAGAGAAAATAAGATTCTAGATGAGGTTCTGTACAAAGTTGGAATGTATACAAACTATAATGATGACTTCTATGATGAAGAAGGAGATTTCTGGCTTATTCCCATCTCTCAATTACTAACCTTTACATCCAATCTTAATGTCGAAGCTGATGAACTTCGGTAAGGAATACTGAATCCAATATTTTTTTAACAGATATATTTTTTTACGTGTTATTGCCACCTTAATGAGAATACATATAAATGTAGAGGAATCAAGGTCTGTGTCTATGCAAAGACAATGATATGGCAATTTATCCTCTCTGCCTGCTCCCACGGCAAATGGCCTGGTGGTGTGTTTGTTAATTTACAAGCATGTATATTCCCGTCCATTTTCAGTATGTGATGGGTCTCTTGTTCCCATTAGATCCGGCCCTGATCAACTCACCTTAAAAGTCAAATATTTTTTTAACATGCAATAGCTTACGTAGCTGCCATCTATATCAATATGCATATTATTTGATGAACCGTATTTACTACGGTACTTTTATTTAATTTTTTTAATGAAGAGTCATGAAAAAGGAGATTGTTACCCTTCGAGTTTTTTTTTTCAGAACGGTGTTAATTAATGCAAAGTATGAAATTCAAGATGACAAATTTGTATACAGAAAGCCTGTTCAGTCATCATCTAATACCTCTTACACTGAAGAAGAATTTCTATCTCCAGAAATGGAAAATCAGGAACAGGTATTGTTGAATAGTTAATATTTGTAGCACTGTCTTTGTGGTAATGTTATATATTTAGTTTTATATTTATTTATGTTTTATTAAGTTAGTTCATAACAACAATGTTTGATTATGTCCAAATGCTTGCAGACTGGCTGGATTTCCTCCCTAGGGAGTTGTTCATATTTAAATTTATTTCAACAGAGAAGGAAAAAGCTTTCGAGAAGGGAATATGGAAGTCTAGGCATTTACAGGGCTTATGACCTGTCATTGGCTGGTTTAAGTGGCCACTTTACACACTGTACGTGATAAAGGTTTCAGCTCTTTCACTTCACAAAAGTCAACAGATGGAAGAGTTGAGGAAATGTGGATGTTCAAACATGGGCAGAATGGTGAATGTTACACAGTGTGTAAAGTGGCCACTTAAACCAGCCAATGACAGGTCATAAGCCCTGTAAATGCCTAGACTTCCATATTCCCTTCTCGAAAGCTTTTTCCTTCTCTGTTGAAATAAATTTAAATAGTTCACAACATCTTAAGAACTAATATTAACTTTTAACAACATTACAATTTTTTATAAAAATTTCTAAAGAACATATTTTCTCAAATAAATTAAAAAAAATTCAATCATAGAATTAAGAATAGGCCAGAAACCGCATACGTGCAACAAACATAAGGTGACTAAACTACTCTTAAAACAGTAGTTTTATGTTACCCATTAGATTCTTTGTAGACATCGCTCAGTACGCAACTCCCGATTTGAATTCAACTATGCCGTGTTGTGTCGTTTTAAAGTGTGGAAATACTGCTGGGATCTTAAAGAAACAGGATGGGATCACATTTCATGTGTAATTAACAAATGCATGTGTAAGTAGCAAATGTATTACTTAAAAATTGAATTATTTTTCCATCTGTCAGATTATCAAAGAAAACAAAATGGACATCTCGTTAGTGTTGCCAGGGTAGTAAATTTGTTTACCCTACTTTGCTCATCTAATGAGAGAACTAATTAAAATTGGACCTCGGATTAAACAATGCCGTGGTGGACATTTGACCGACATTATCTTTAAAACATCAAATATTATTTAACATGATATAAAAATATCCATTTTATGTAAAATGAAATTTGTTTTCTATTTTAAGTTCAAAGTTTCAATTACTCTTATTAAATTACCCTTTACTTATCTACTCTGTTTTGTAAATCAATGTATCCGCAATAAAATTTTAGAGTAATTAACAAATTGCTTTTTTTAACCTTACATTTGTGGTATGATCATATTTTTTCCCATCTGGCAACATTACGCGGCGACTTCACGAATGCGCGCGGAGAAAGTGGGGGGATTTTTGGACACAGTCCGATGTATTCAAATATGATTCTACGCTCCTTCTGGACTATTCATAATTCTATGATTTCAATCCTTTCTCTTTCTTTTATTTCTTCAGGTAACTTTAGTCCCTTGTACATTGAGTTTTAAGATTCTGTTTTTCTCCTCATTGGCAATCTCACCTTTTTTTATCCCTAGTTTCATATGTATGACATGGTTAGTTAAATTTTATTATGTTTTTTTATTTTATTCATACCCTTAATTATTTTATCCATAAAAAATGCTACATTATATTTTATTTGTTGCCCTTCTGTAAGCAAGCCAATATCTTTGTGCATTATTTCTACATTAGAATACATATTTCTCTTTAGTATAATGCTCATCGCCTTATTTCAAAGAATTTGTATATTTTTAATTTACCCTTCATTACACAAAAAAAGAATGGAAAAACAGTAATTTATGTGTGGACATATGATTGTTTTATAGATAAGAACACTACTCTTTATATCTGCATAATACATTTCGTAATCTTCCCATTAATGTTTTTTTTTTGTTACATATATTGAGAATGTGTTTTGAAATGTCGTCGGGTTTCTGGCACAAGTTGGTAATTACATTTTACTAGTTGTGAGATATTGCACTTTTAAAGCTCATCCTAAAGCAGCAATTCAAATAACACCATAAGTAGAATATTATAAAACATTGGTTTTCCTATTTATGAGATATGAAATTTTGAAACTTTTTAAACAAAGATTACTTTTTATTTATTTAAATCTTAAAGTAGGGCACACATATCATACATATTGTCATGTGTGTTCTAATAATAACATTGCAAATATATTCAATTTATAAATTGTTTATCACATATGTCTTGACCATTATTGAAGAGATCTCATTTTTTCAAAATTTGTAGTTACCAGCTTGTGCCAGAAACCCGACTATTTTATGCAAGTCAGCGTAATTCATTTTCTTTCATTATAATTTCTTTAAAAAACCTCATATCTAAACATGAAAAAGTATTAAAATCGGACGCCATTTTGAATAATTTACAGTTGAGGATTTCCGGCAGAAACGATAACATTCTAAATCGATTTTACAGTCAAAAAATAAACTGAAGAGTTTTTCAAAATTATTGCTAGTGAAAATAATCATTATTGTATTTTAAAAATTCAGTTATGTGTACCCATGGATGATCAAGAATCTTCATCTCTTGATGATAAGAACATTGCAAATATTACACACAACATAATGAAGGGTTCGCTGTCCATGTTTGTTAGTGTAATTAATTGTAGAGTATCTGAATATCCTACAATTGTTTATTTTGTTTAGGTTTTTGTTTATGTGTTTACAGGTCTGGGAGGAAGCTGCAGATGAAGATCCTTGGGCGAGAGAAACAAAAGTGACCGATTATGTCTGGGGCTCCAGCAGAGATGATACAGGTAGTTATTTTTTCAACAATGTTTTGAGTATGTCCAAGTGTTTATAGTCAGGCTGGATTTCCTCTCTAGGGAATTATTTAGATCTAAATTTGTTGCAACCGAGAGGGAATTTTTTTTGGAGAAAGTATAGGCTATATAGAGACCGGAAAACAGCGGTGTTATTATTTGTGAAAAACGGTGTTATTTTTTGCCAAAAGCGGTGTTATTTTTTAAAACTGGCAGTGTTATTTTTGAAAACTGGCGGTGTTATTTTTTAGAACCAATTTGAGTACACGGGTTGATAATAAAAATCAAAGGGGTTGTTTTTTTGCATTAAAACTATTTATTTTACAACATTACAACATTAAAAACACTGAATATAAACTACATATTATAAACCGACTGGTAATATATTTTTTTAAAAACTGAATACAAAAAATTAACAAATATTACATAAAACGTGGAATATATATGTGTTAAATGCACATGCAAAAGATGGTCACCCAAAACCACCTTCAACGTCTCAACACATTTAGTCATGTAACACGCTGAATCTGTCACTACACTCTTCACATTTTTAAACTCAATATTGTAGTCTTTCAGGGCATCTATTATAGCCCTGACACAATTTGTAGCGTTGGCTGACTAAAAATTTTACCACTGCCACAAACAGTTTTACCTCTTCATGACTTGTATTAATTCTAAATAATATGGCGAACACACAACAGCCTGAAGAATCAGTAGTTTCGTCGCAAAACATTTTTTTTTTTTGTTTTGTAAAACTTCTTTCACTTTGCAAACTCTGTCGGCAGCTACAATTCCGAGATATTTCTCCCTTAATTATGGTTGGATAATTTATACAGCGCCATTTAGTAAAAATCACCTCAAGGGCGCTGAAATGTTTTTGTGCACAGCAAATCTCCAGCACCTGAAAAAAAACATTTGTAAACTGAGAAAGGAAAACTGTATTTTCGACAATTTTTTAAGTCTACTTTAAAATGTTTTCATTCGGCGTTGATCTTGAAATTATAATAGTGTTTGTTAAAGTTGTGGCTTTGTAAATTGTTTTGATCAGTTAAGTTTACGAAACAAATTCACTGCGTACTATAAAAATTACAGGTAAAATGTTGAATGTCGTATTTTTATCACTTTATAAATATGTGTCAAAAATAGTTAGGTTATCAAAATCGGTAAAATAACATTAAAAATAAATGTTTTGCTCAGAATAAAGTAAATAATTAATAAATCAAATACCTTGCATATATTTGTCAATCCAGGCTCTGACATGCGGATCATCGAGTTTTTCCGAAGGTATGTTGGCTTTGATTAAGGTTTCAGTCGTGTCTTTAGCCAATTCCGTAACAGCGTCCTGTCTTCTGGTTACATCTTTTATTTATAAGATTGCTTTAAAGTGCAAGCTGAATTCTTCTCGTCATTCTTCCTATGTTTCACACCACGAATATGTTTTTCACAAGAATCATTTCATTCCCAAGATATCACCATATTCGTCAGAATCGGCACATAACACAAATTTGACAGTTTCAAGCCAAGATTCCATAGAATGACGCAGAGAAACGAGTGTGAAGTTAGCAACTTAAAATATTCTTCGAAATATTTTATGGCTGTTCAAAGCTTGCTAAGCTTGTTATTTTACAAAAACACCGAATTTCGCGCTATTTTAAAAAAACACCGAATTTCTGGTTATTTTCTTCTTCTTCTTAGTTTTTTATTGGCTTTTTTCACACCTAACATGGATGTTCTAGCCAGTGTCAAGTTTGAAATAGACATTTAAATATTTACACATGTGTTAGTACTATACATACAAGTTAGTGTGTTAGTATTTAATATTACATACACTTTACATAATATATAACTTATTTACAATTTAATACCGTTTATAGCTACATATTTACATAATATTTTAAATATATGTTTATTGGGTGGGGACAAAAGAGTTAAAATATTAGTAGTGAATGGGAAGCTGATTTTGGAGAGGTCAGATAGGAACTCAGGATAAGAATCATTTATGGGGCATCCAAAGAAAATATGATTTAGATCTTCCTCCTCAAGCTGACATTCGCACATGGCAGAGTCCGGGACATGGATTCTTAAAAAATGAAAACTATTACAGCAATGTCCAATGCGCATTCTGCATATAGAAGATGTATCAAATTTGTTCAGAATCACTTTGGAGAACCAAGGCTTTTCTGTTACACTTGGTTTCAATTAGAAAAGGTGTCTTCCCTTGGCTTGGGAGGAGGCTACCCAATATTCTTGCCATATGCGAAGTTGCTTCTCCTTTGTCATAACGAGGAGATCACCTAGTGGTAGGAAATTTCTAAAGGCAGGATCCCCGGAATGGACCGCCTCCTTTGCCAACTCATCCTCCCTCTCGTTACCGGGAATACCACAATGGCTAGGGATCCAAGACATAAAAATGCTTTTATTGGATGCCTCTGATAAAGATAGAAGAAATCGAGTTTCCACGCAAAGTTCGTCTTCGGGATAAGAGGATGGGGGGGATTTGATTTTTTGTAAGGCACTCAGAGAATCCGACAGGATAAGAAACTTGCTATATTGTGAGCTTAAAGAGTACTTGAAAGCTTTTCTGATTGCAATGCATTCCGCTGTAAATACAGACACATTATTGTGCAATTTGTACAATCTTTGGGAGTCGTCGTCTTCACAATATATGGCCGCACCCGTGTGGGATGGCGAATCTGACCGAGATCCATCAGTGTAGATCATTTTCCAACCTATCCATCTTGACGACCGAATACGGTTGAATGTACACCGGGGCTGTAGGTGGCTTTCAACTCCAAATGTGAGTTCAATATTTGGGGCGTATATAGAAACATTAAATGGAAAAGGAGGCGGTTTATGGGACCAAAAGAATGATGATGTCACAAAGTCAGAGAGAAATTTTACTTTTTTGATGAGTAGGTTACTTTTTTGGACGGAGCATTTTAGCAAAAACCTATCCGCCAAATACTGTCTTCTCATTCCGAGTGGGGCATCAGAAGCCTCTACCTGTAAAGCGTTAATTGGAGAGGACTTCATTGCTCCGATGACTAGTCTCAGACTTTGGGATTGGATCCGGTCTAGTCTTTGGAGATTCCTTTTTGAACACGGTTCTAAAAGGAACGAGGCATAATCGAGATGGCTCCGGATATACGCAGTGTAAAAAAAGTCTCTGTATAAAAGGGTGGCTGTTTAAGGATAGGGATGATGGATTGGGTTTTCCACGAAGGGGGGATGTTTCCTGATCGGGTTATTTTCAAAATACACCAAATTTCGTGTTATTCGCGTAAAAATGACGAATTTCGCATTATTTTTCGTTTTATCGCGATCGCGAAATTTTCCGGTCTCTAAGTATAGCTCATCTTACCTTCATATGACAAGAAAATGATTACGGTACGCTGCCATCGGTGTACCAATACAGTGACCTATGTACCATTAGGTGCATATAGAGAATGATGATGATGAGACAAAAAAGAAAAGAATTTAAACAAAAAACATATTAAAATGAGGAGAATTGACGTGATGGCCATTCAATAGGTAGAGCTGATTTAATGGTATTAATATAATTATGAATAAACTAATACTTTTTAAAAACTTTAACTATTAATAAAGATGAAACAACCCAGTCTCATCTGGGTAAAATTTATGATATTTAGGTGAAACTGTTAATGGGGATTATACCGAATAGCATACTCGTGAGGTGAAACATATGGGCCTTCGTAATGTAATGTCCCTCTGGTAAAACAACTTTGTGACTACAAATTGATTGTGAATCCGGAATATAAAAAAGAATTTCTCACACTCGCAACACTAGATTTAAAACTAAGGGTTCCCTGGTCGTTCTCCGAATTACAAATTACTTCGGAGAACAAACATTTCATTTCTTTATTCCAAGATTGTTCAATGATCTCCCACAAACCGCCATTAACTAACTTAAATAAATGTATGTAATATAAAAGTATGTAAAATAAACCTGTCCTAAAAAATTGTTCCCCACTGAAAAGTCTTTTGTGGGTAATTAAAATATTATATGTTACTAAAAATACCAAATAAACGCTGTTCTGCAGCACTGAAACTGAAAAAATATTTTCAATCTTACCAAATAACAAGTAGACACCCAAAATACATCATCTGCTAACATGTGTTCAAATCAATGAATTTTCTAGAACCGCATACCGTTGAAGAAGTCCTCGAGCCGGACGTGTCCGACAACTCTGCGGATGAGTTGGAAGCGGCGGGTATGGTAGTCGAGGGAACCCCGGTCACTTTGTATACGGGCTTGCTGGGAGACAGTCTGGCTTCCGCCAGCGATGATAGATCCAGGTCAGATAGTCCCCTGGCACAACTGTTCGGGGCCAGTAGGGAATCGGAGGACCAGAGGCTGTCTGATTCGGGGTATTTGAAATCCCAGGTGAGTCTAAGTAAACCAAAAATTATTTCACAACTTTGAATTGAAATAAAAGGAATAAATATTTTTTGGAATGAGTTTGTTTTTACTGTCTTCGAAAGAATGAAAATTAACATTTATTTTTTGAAAATGATATCTGACAAATAATTAGTGACCGACTGAAGTTTCAGTTTTGATTTCGACCAGTAAAACGAGTTTCAACCGCGGTTTCGGTTTCAGCCTAAAATGTCCGAAACTTACAGTCGGGATGTGTCGTTTGTTGGTATAAGGAAATCTAATAAGTAAGGCTCATACTTTTTTCAGGATTCTCCTCAATCGCCCGTCTGTTCAGATTCATTCTCAAACGACCTCATAACTCCTGACAAAGATGTGTCTGATATGATGATTCAATCCACGATATTGGAGTGCATACCGGAAAATTTAAACTGCCCAACATCTTGTTCGAGTCCTAAAGAGGGCCAGAAGCTTCCGGAATCCAGGCGAAGGTCTGTAGGACCTATTATCGGATCGGAATCGAGTAGAAATTCTGAATTTCCCAGCGGGCCCTCCATGTCTAGACCCAAAAGTCTCCACACGTGCACAACTAATTTTGAATTCGGTCAAAATGAATTCAAAGCAACTGAAAACGAAGTTGAAAAACATGGCAGCGTTTCTACGGAGAATTCTCCCCAAGCCGAGAGCCCGCAACTTAACTTTCTTAGCCCCGAAGAAGTGGTTTTCCATAGAAATGAACCGCTCCATTTTGAAAACGTTCCCTGGAATTTCAACGCGCAGCAAAGGTTGGCGAATAATCAAGAACCGAGGCGCGACGATTTCGAAGTCCACGAAAGGTTGGCTCGACCAGACTTTCTGAATATACATAATTTGGAAGTCGCCGTGGTGGATCATTTGAATAATAATGTGGATTTTGAAGGGAATAATTTTGATGATAGAGAAAGGGGAGATATTGACGTAGAAAGAGGTAAGACACTATATTTTTTTAAACGATGCATTATTTTTTATGTCTTTTTTTATATGAGATATTATTTACTATCCTACATGTTTTACCCAAAACATTTTTTTTTTCCAAGGTATTATTTATTACCTTAACCTGTCCGGGAGTGAGTTTCTGCCGACAAAACTGTATCTGGGGAGTGAGTTTTTTTTTCATGTTTTTTTTTTACTTTTTATAATTTTATATCATTGTCAATGCTATAAGCAACATATTTTCTTGAATAAAAATAATAAATTATACCAGTAAATATGATTTATATCAAAATTATCGATGTTTTATTTCATGGGTTGTCAACCATCGGTTTTACAAGCCCAAATAATATTTCTGAAAATAATCGGACGTACATGTACGCCCATACTCCATTGATGAAAATTTTGTTTGGACGACCATGTACGGCCATACTCCCGGACAGGTTAAACATTATTTACCTTAAACATTATTTATCTTAAACATTATTTTTTTACCTAGGAGAATATTTACTACCATAAACTTTTTTGCACAAAATATTATTTATTACATCAAACCATAGAATTAAGAATAGTCCAGAAGGAGCGTAGAATCATATTTGAATACATCGGACCGTGTCCAATAATCCCGCCACTATGGCTTACTTTTGCCGCGCGCATTCGTGATGTCGCCGCGTATGTTGCTTGATGGGAAAAAAAATAATCATAACGCACATGTAAGGTAAAAAAAAAACAATCTGCTAATTTCTCTATAATTTTATTGTGCACGCGGAAACATTGATTGACACAACAGAGTAGATAAGTAAAGGGTCATCTAATAAGAGTAATTGAATTAATGAACTTTGAACTTAAAATAGAAAACAAATTTTATTTTACATAAAACGGATATTTTTATATCATGTTAAATAATATTTGATGTTTTAAAGATAATGTCATTCAAATGTCCCCCACGTCATTGTTTAATCCGAGGTCTAATTTCCATTAGTTCTTGCATTTGATGAGCAAAGTAGGGTAAAAAAAATTACTACCCTGGCAATACTAACAAATTTCCATTTTGTTTCTTCGACAATCTGACAGATGGAAAAATAATTCAATTTTTACGTAATGCATTTGCTACTTAAACATTTGTTTGCTAATTACACTTGAAATGTGATACCATCCTGCTTCTTTAAGATCCAGTATTTCTACACTTTAAAAAAACACAACACTCCATGGTGTAGTGGTCAAGACGCTTGACTCGCACACGGAAGGTTCCGGGTTCGATTCCCGGTGAGAACTCAAAATTAAAAATTGTGATTTTTCTCAAGTCTGGGTTTTCTGTGATGCAATTCACCACTGTAATCGGGCCTCTTGGCCTGTTGTGATGCAAAAAAAAATACTACACTCTGATTTTTTAAAGTTTTGTAATTTTTAAATTACTCCCTCCATGACGTCACAAGTTCTCTTCTGTGAGTTCTGCTGACTGGTGAGTTGGTTTCCTGGAAACCAGAAATCTATCACAAAATTCTATCATTGGTTGATTTGGAAGAACTTGTAATGTAATTCAAAGTAGCTAATTTTTATCAAAACCATTTTTATTCATTTTTTCATTCATTTTTGCCATACAATTAAATGCTCTAATTTTTACCGCGTCTAAGAAAATTCCCCATAGCACTAAACTTCATTATTCTACACACATTTCTGGCTATTTTCATTTATTTTATATTATTTACTCAATTCACAGTTTTTTAATTTTTGTATTATTGTATAATTTGCTTTTTATTGTTGCTTTCCACCTTAGAGTTGATGTAGACATTTTGGCGTAGCAAAGGACAGTACTGTTTTATTATTGACGTAAGTATTTTACTTTTTTATTTCTTATCTTATTTGAATTAATTTTTTTAAGTTTTCATAAATGCATAAATGTAACAATTTATGCGGAGTTCATTTTTGTATCACGAATAAATAAATAAGCGATTGTTGTTTGATTCTAGTGCACGTGTTTGAAGCCGAGTTTGTGGACGATGCAGAAAATGTTTTAAGAAACTTAGACAGACATAATGAAAACCATATTATCGATGACCACAACATAGAAGAGGAAATTATTGTAGAGCAAGTGTTTCAGTACCAAGAGAACTTTGAAGGAGATGAAAATTATGGCTTTAATCCGGGGTAAGTTGATATATTTATTTAATTGGAATACCGGATTTCTAAAATTATTACTCAACATTTTTATGAAAAGGGAATATAAAAGTCCAGGAATTCACAAGCTTATGACCTGTCATTGGCTTGTTTAACCTTCCCTTTCCAATGATGCGATGCATTTCTTCTAATAACTTTAATACCTCCTATATAAAATCACCTGGGTTGGTATTCCAAACGAAATTACAGCACGGTATAGCGCGTTTTTACGTACTAAATACGCATTATAACGTGCTATAAACGCGTTTGGAATACCAGCCCTGGGTGGCTATATCAGCCACCTTCAATTTATTGATTGATTTGGTGTTTATTTTGTAGAACTCCATATTTAAACTTATAATAAAAGAAATCAAACACTGATTTGAGTGTACTGAACGCTTTATTATTTTCATCCATCTAACCTTCACATTCGTTTGAAAATGCCCTAACAAGGCGAAACAATTGTCACGAATTTTTGTTTTTATATTTGTAAAAATAAATAACGTGTTCAGTAGACTCAAATCAGTGGTTGATTTCTTTTAATATAAGTTAAAAATGGAGTTCTACAAAATAAACACCAAACCAATCAAAATATTATTTTATACATTTTAATTATAATGAATATTAGGTTGAGATTATATGTATTTAGCGACAACATCTATAAAATTAATAGTTAACCGGAACCTCTTTAACATAGGGATATGTTCCACATTACTGTGTAAAAATACATACTGAAAAATAGACAATGGTGGATAGTTCCTTGTATAAAAATAATTTATGGATATGAAATAAAAGAAAATTTTTATACAAAACACTTCACCCATTATCACCCTTCAGTTGCGCATACCTCTCTGCACCTTGTAAGTAAAAGAGCGATGTAGTGAATTCTATTAACTAATACTATAATTGAACAAAGTTTAAATTAATATTAAACTGAAATAATACCACTTTTGTGAAAAGGGTGAATAATCTAATCTACACAACAGTTGAATGTTTTTTACTTTGATAATGATAAACAATGAATACATTACTTTCTTTTATATAACAAACAAGAGACTTATTATGTATTTGACAGTTTTAATGATTTTTAAAGTACCGTAAGATTTTTTTAAGTCTACGTGTTTTCTGCAAATTGAGAAATGCCGTTTTTGTGATTGACACTATTTTCAGAAGGCGATTATTACAGTTTTTTCTACAAAAGCGGTCTGGCTGTTTTTAGCAGAACATAACATGTATATATTAATCAAATTGAAAACATTCAAAAGAAATTTATAAGGAGCCTGGAATATCGTTTTGGTAACATTGAAAATGATTACGGCGCATCTTTGATCAATTTTAATATAGAATCACTACAAAAAAGGCGCCTAGATATGATTTAATTTTTTCTTTTCAAAATTCTCAATAACATAGTTGATTCGCCGTATCTTTTACAAAATATGGTTTCCGTTGTCCTCTTCGCTATACTAGATTAAATTCCCTTTTTTATGTACCAACTTGTAAAACAATTATACCTCGAATTCATTCATTAGACGTACCTGTAGAATTATTAAACGGACTCAGTATTGATGTAGACATTTTTTAACTGCACGTTGCATTTGTACAGAAAATTTCTTCATGGGGTCGATTATTTGGGATAGTTGCTGAATGTACATCTTGAGTGGTTTATGCTATGTATATGTGCCGCATGTAATGTATATGTTGTGTATGTTTTATATGTGCGTTCATGTGTGTGCGTGGATGGCTCGGAAGTGGTGCATTCCGGTATTTTTATTTATTTTAATTTATACCTCCATGGAAAACGCAAATGTCAACCAATTATCTTTTTTCACTTAAAATTCTTATTTATTTTTTATTTTTTGTCACATTTAATGTTTATATCTTTTTAATTTATGAAAACTTAATTGGTCTTTTTATGTTAAAAATTGTTGTTTTTAGTACATATTTTGTATGACTGTATGTTTTCTAAATAAAATAAAATAAATAATTAACCTTGCTGCACCTGATAACATCAATATCTCATTTTCCAAAATTGTGAAGTGGTTTCTTTCTGCATAACTACGTTCAATTGTATCACTCTTACGTATTGTTATATCAACCTTAATTTTTTTTTTAAATTTCGTCTTTGTACCGTGTTATTTTGAAACCATGTAAAAAGAGGTTCCAATGTAAAGTTTTTTTTATATATTGCTTAAAAACTTATTTTTATACCTTTTATGGCAAAATTTTTGTAATTTATTGGAATTGAAATCATGGAAATGAACTATGAATATTATTGTGGTTATTTTTTATATTTCAGAAATGTATGGCAGACGTTGAATACTTTCAAGACAACTTTTCATTCCCGAACACTCCTGACTTGTCCCACTGCGATGACAACAGCATAGAGACCAATTCTTACTGGACTCCATAGCGCAAACACTCAGCCTCAACCCTGACGTCAACATATACACAGAAGACGACTTCCCACTCATTCTCCTTGTGCAATAGACGAAACCTTCTCTGTACCATCACATCGAAGTGCTCCAAATCCATAGATGTGGGTAGTGACAAAGACGGGTTCTATTGGGAATCAAAATATCTCAAAAGTGAGAAAAATATAACGAGAATGCTGTATTTTCCCAGCCATGAACACATGAAGTTTAGAGGTAGCGATAATTCGCTCGATGAGCTAACATGTTGCGATGATCTTCAAAAATCACCATCGTTTTAGACATTAGAAAATATGATACTGATTGCCGATCATTGAAGTTAAAGATACATCTTCTAGTGAAATCCATTAATGTTCAAATATGTCAACTTCTTTACCAATATATACAAAGGGCCCGTCAAATAATTAGATAAAGATGGTATTGCTAATGACGCCCGATATTTCAGAGGCTCGGATTTCACAGGTATGTACCAGTTTGTTTTTTAATTCACCAGTTGTGCTTTAAAAAAAATATCATTAACAAATTTATCCCTATCGATCCCCATTAGGTATTTATACTTTCTCATTAGATTCTTATTTTTTAAAATCTGTGTCCAGGCCAGAAATAAAACAGAACAGTAGACAAGTCTTTTCGACTCGATGGCTGCTCTCAGGTAAAAATCCTGAACAGGAAATCGAGTGGAGATAAGTCCACACTCATTGTGTAGTGTTGGCGATTTGCCCTAATCTTGAGGTCCTGGATTCGATTCCTAGCAGGGTGGA
Organism: Micrasema longulum; assembly: GCF_059751315.1. Lineage (NCBI taxonomy): Eukaryota > Metazoa > Arthropoda > Insecta > Trichoptera > Brachycentridae > Micrasema > Micrasema longulum. Next base: position 1,188,945 of record NW_028277475.1, on the reverse strand, counting down.
TGTGAAATATTAATTTTAAAGGTTGCTAAGCTGCAATATTTCATTGTTCTGGACTAGCACTTGGAAGTGTGGGACTAATTGCCTTAACTCCATGCGACAAATGATCGAAAAACGCTGAATTCATCGATGCAGAGCCCTATACAAAGGGGAATGATGATGATTATTCTTATTATATAATGATGTGATGGGGTCAGTGCTATCTGACATCTCTGTGACTCGCATAGATCTATTATGACAGGTTCCCATAAGTTAATTCTCACCCACCAATCCTAGTTCTTGAAAGGAACGTGTTCCTGAGTAGAGAGTGAGCTCGTATATGTATTGCTTGATCTTTTCAAGCCCAGGTCTTTTAAGTATGAGGCTTTTAGGTAAGGAGTCATTTCTACCATGTCCTTAGGTTTAATTATTGGTAAATACCCGATGATGAACTTTTTTGACCTGAAACTTTTGTAGGTATTTCTTGAAAACACAAACTCCTTAGTTATAATTTTATAAAACCTAGTTCTGTATCTTAAGCTAGGTTTCCTAGGACAGCGGTGCCCGTATTTTAACGGCCGTAGTGAACGGTGATGCAGTAGACAGCCGTCGTAACGTCGACTAGAGAGTGGTTTCCTAGGAAACGGTGTTAAATGGTGTTGATAACACCGTTTTCCTAGAAAACCACACTCTAGTCACCGTTACGACGGCTGTCCACTGCATCACCGTTCACTACGGCCGTTAAAATACGGGCGCCGCTGTCCTAGGAAACCCTAGCTTTAGATGATAAAACACGGGAGTCCTCTTTTTGCTGTTTTGAGGTTAATAATGCTAAAAGTCCACTTTGATTGTAAAACTTCTTTTTAAGTTGAATTAAAAATCTGAAGTCTGTAGTTTTAATGCAAAAAACATCAATAGTCCAGAAAACTATTTTAATATGTACTTTTACTATTTTAAAAATCATTATTTTACATTGAAAGATCTTTATATGTTTGTTGAAATTATCTCATTTGGTTAAAAAGTTATGATGTTTTGGAAACCGTACAATCATAAAATCTTATTTCCTTAACATTTCTTTCAAATGTGATTCCCATAGTTTTCAAAGATGCCTGCTCGGGCGAAAGAGCTTGATGTTCAATACAGAAATTAAACCAGGAAATTCGATTGATCAAAATTATTCAAACACTTATTATATTATATTGATTAATGAATTATGTTCCGATTCTGTTTGGTAAAATATTTTGTAGTGCATTTTTAAGTTTGGTATTTAGTAAAATTTTCTTTTGTTTTTTTGTTTTTCACTAGACATCTTTCCACAGCACAGTGTCACACCAGTCCTCCACAATAATTGATTACTTTCTGGTTGAAGACTCTGCGTTCCCCGATTGGCTCTTGTATCTCTTGAATGTTGCGGACAATGTGAGTTTGCCACCAAACAAACATTTTGTATATAAAAAAAAATACAATTGCAATCGTATCATAGTATATATAATAAATATTCTGGGTTTATTAGGAAGATGATTTAAGAAAACATGAAATATTTAAAGCAGATTTATTAGGAAAACGTTTCAAGAAAACATGAATTATTTAGAGCAGTTTTTTACAATTCTGCTGATATAAGGATTCATTAATAATTTTCGGGTTTAAAATAGCACATGCATAAATATGCATATTTTAGTTTTTTTTTGCTTATTTAAAAATAATAACAAAAAAAAACATGAAATTACTCATAATATTGGAAGGAAGTATTATCTGGAAGATTGCAAATTTATATAAACTTATTAAATATGCCATAGATGTGATTGTGCATTAGTATGTAAATATGTGTTACTTATACAAGCCGTCAAATATTTCTCCATGAAAATTTTATTTTATCGACAATTTGTTGGTTTAATTTGAGAGTGCGTACTACCCAATGTCTGGCGACTATTCTTAGTAAAAAGATCATACCATCGTCTTAAATAACTGTGCTAGAAAACAGAGTGCAGTTCGAACCTCGGACCTTTGATCACGGATCCGGAACCCAGTTTAGAATCCATCTCTTTACATCATACAAGCTGAGAGCGATGATCGGTTTCAATTTGAAAGTCATAATAAATTTAAATGATGGTTTAATATGTTTATCAATTATGACCTTTTTCAGTATTCACTCGGAGAGGCCATGAATGATTTCCCTCGGGAAAGGGGAGGAGCTGGTGATGGAGTGGGCGTACACTCCCTGTATAATTCTGGTCATGAAAGCACATCAAACTCTTCCAGCGGTAACAGCGCGACGGTGAGAATAGTAGTTATATTTATCTCTTATCATCGCCGCTGTCCAACTAGTGTAAACATCAATTTATTTACCATATTTTCCTCGATTATAAGACACGTGATTTTTCCTATATTGGGGTCTGAATCTGAATCCACCTTGCCAGGAATCGAACCTAGGACCTCGAGCATGGTAGCGGAAAGCTAGGTTCGATTCTCCTGGCAGGAGGGTGTATGTGAAATATTGGTTTTAAAAGTGGTTCTGTTCTGCAATAACTAATTGTTCCCAAACGGGCGCCTGATGAGTAAGACTGGTCACATTACATTCCATGTAACCAAAATAATCATGATACGCTGCAATAGGAGTGCAAATGCAGTGCTCTATGCACCCCATGAGTGGGTAGGGAAATTATGATAATGAAGAAGAGTATTACTCTTATTGTTTTATTGTCTAGGGTCATTTGTTTTACACTAACTACTTTCATTTTTACTTATACGTTTGAGCTTACTACCTCTAGGACTTATACCAACAAAAAAGACAAACAGTAAGAATGAAAGAGAGAAAAAAGATGATATCGAGGCCTTATTGACAGAACACATCAAATCAACAGTCTTCATATATTTCAAATATTTTTAAATATAGGTGCAAGATGTTGATTTTAATTTTTATGCTATGCCAAGAATAAAGATTACTCTTTCAAAGCTTTAAAAAAAGGTTGTGGTCCCGTGGCTAGTGTTGCGAACTCACGGATCAGAGACCCGAGGTTCGAACCCCACTCTACCCCAACTTGATTTACATTTTCTAATAGTGAGTTATTTACAACTTGTCGAAAATGGCCACCAAAATTGAAATATTTGATATTAAATATTGATATTATATTAAAAATTCATTATTTATTATGAAAGTTTTTTGTTAAAAATAGGTGTTATCATCAAAAGAAAAACAAAATCCTAAAGGTATACGTCATTCAAAAGAAAATTTTCCGCTCTACGAGATACTATATTTGCTTTTACATTTCATTTATAATTTAACTTGATTACAAGCCTACAAAATGTAATGTCAAGTAGACAAAAGTGAGCATTTTCGACTCCTGTTTGCATTCAAATGCTGCCAAAGCTGCACGTGATATTTGTGCAGTGTATGGTGAAGATGCTTTAAATGATTTAATAATTGGTTCTCAAGTAATGAAGGAGAATACATTATTGACTAATTTATTATAATTTTTTTTGTTGTGTCATCTTGTTCTCTTTATTTGAAAAAAATGGATACAACTTATGTTAATACCCAATCATATGCTCGACAGCCTTGGGTCGGCCTTGGCTGAATCCAGGAGTCTCCTCCACTCTTGCCGGTCTGCTCCCCTTCCTCTCCAGTTCCTCACTTCCAACATTGTCGTATCTGCACTAATGCAGTCTATCACATTTGGTCCTTCCTGGTTTTCGTCGTCGTTGTGGCACAGAGAGAGTTAAGCGTTTTACGGAGTTTTCATCGTCCATTCTAATTATTTGGCCAGCCCACCTCAAGCGCCCCATCTTGATGGAATTGACTACATTGGGCGCTCCGTAGATTTCATATAGCTCCCTATTGTAGCGACAATGCCAATGGTTGTTTTCTCTCGCAGGGCCATAGACAACTCTTAGGATGCTTCTTTCAAAAGCCGCAATTCCCTCGATATTCTTTGTCATCAATAGCTTTTCTTATTTCTAATCTTTAAAGATTGCCGATAGACGTATAACTAAAAATTAAAGTAGTTTACGCAAATTTATAAACAAATGCTGTAAAATGTCATACCACAAAGTGAAAAATGATTTTGATATTCTTTATACATAGATTGATCCATCAGAGTTGCCGACCATATCTTCAGAAAACATGCCCCCGTACCGTGCCGGTTTCCTCAGCCCACGAGACTACCGACGATCTTCTGCTGCCAGCTCTGTCCTCGACTACGACGGCTCCATCAGCATGCGACTCTCCAGCGCCCCACCAGACAGCGACCAGACCTCCAGCACTGGGGACGGCAACATCGTCAACTCGGTCTTCAGCCTTCATGTCCAGCTGTCCAACACGAGCAGCAATGACGCAGATATCGAAGTCGATTCCGACTCTGACAATTAAATGTAATTTATATCGGTAGAATTACACATTTGAAAATCAATTTAAACTGAATTAAAACAATTAAACAGTCTGTGGTCCTGTGGCCGTGTCGCAAAATCTGAATCAGAAGGTTCAAACCCTGCTCCACCACATAATAACTTTCTTATTTATCGAAATATTTCGCTTAATTGGAAGTAAATCTAATTTAACTAATGTACTGGGACATTTGATGCTGACTGTTTTTTATAGAGACAATATACAGATACATTTACTTGATCATTTGCAAATAGAGCATTGTTGGAAGCTCTTGGTCCGGATTACTTTCTTTCTTGTTATTAAAGAAAAGTTTTAATTGCATTTTAGAACACATTATTACACATATACCTTTTTTTTCTGACTTAAGCTATGGTTTCCTAAGAAATCAGTGCTGTTATCTGGTGGCTATAATATGCCTAGATGCGGCGGGCGTATCAAGACGGCTGTTACAAACTAGCTATATTGACCTAATTTTATTAACTTATTTTTATGAAACTGAGATTTACTATGGCCGAAAATGGACAATCTAGACATAATTAGCGTTATTAGTAGAGATATTTGGAACTTCAGAAGTCATCGGGAGTCAAAAACTATCATTTGGAGGAGAGATAGATGTTTAAAAGTCATGCTACTTCAAGATTTAGTGCAAATTAAAAAAAAATCCAGGTTTTTGAAAGTCCAACTCACGTTTGCACTCATTTTCAGACACAAAGAAAGTTCCAAAACTGTATCAATACGATGGCCGTCCTGCAGTGATGGCCCAGCAGTTTGTCGTCCAGCTCACAATCAACGGTTTTCAGGAAACCCGCACTATCTGGTTTGTACCGATAACGTTTTAATGACGTCATTCACCACCATGGCACCGCTCTCTTAAGAATCTACAGCTTAACATTATCAAGATAATGTTAAGTCTTAGATTGGGATACCATAGATTTGATAATAGAATGTTTACTCTCACCTTGAGAGAGTAGAAATTTGGATATAAACCATCTAACATAAAAACATCAACATAATGTTTAAAAAATGTTATGAGTAATTATTATTTTAATTTTTCTGCCGCTGTCACAAAGTTTCACAGTAATTTTAGTGGTTATTGTTCAATTAAAGTTCTCAACGTAATGATAAGTTTTTTTTTATAACAGTCGTAATGTTTTCCTTAGATTCGATGTTTTAATTATGAAATTATCAAAACAAATCATGTACAAATAAAAATGCATTCAAGCCGCACCGAACAAAATAATAAACTGCCATACTGTAATGTTTTTTTTAAACGGGTTTCTTGTGTATGTTTTTTTGCAAATTTCATAGTTTCACTAGTCTAGGAAATTACACTTATTTCAGATTCCAGTTCAAATGTGTTAGTCAGTAAGACTAATTATTTTATAGAAGAATGTCTCATATAGTAAAACTTGGCTGGCTTCAATTTTTTACTATAACTGAGTTGTACATATTAAAGTTACCATTTATTTAAAGTTGTACAATACATACTTTCTAGTGATATGAATGTCACAAAACGTATATGAAAATTTAATCTTATATTATTCTCGGTTTAAAAAATAGCATTAATTTTAATTTTGTGTTTTTATAATACTTAACTACGGGTGGTCCTCGACTTTGGTATCTGTGTTTTACAAAAATATGCATGTAGCCCTCCCCTCTTCTCTGAGATTATTAATATTATATTCAAATATGCACAAAATGTAAGATACTGAAATAAAAAAGCGGCGAGTTTAATTTTTAATAACTGGTTTCCCTAAGTATATCTTTATTTATTTTTTGCTTGTGTTGGCAGTCAGCATTACACAGAAAACTTAGTTTTTTTAGTTTGACAGATAGCTTAGCTTCTGGCTGATTTGTTTGTTTTGTGAGCTAATTTCTTTCGTCCTTCTAGATTATATTTAAGGCAAGTTTTAAATACATTTCACTAAAATTAAACTAATTTGATTTAGTAAACATATATTGTAAGATAATAATGTTTCATGAATTTTGCCAATTTATTATCAGTTTAAGACCCAGTGTTCATTAAAAATCAACATTAAATCATTTCTCCACGTGGAGTAATTTCAAAATTAAAAAACTGTTAAAAAAAATCATAGCGCTGATAATACGATACATAAAAATATTTATATAATTTTTTGGCTTCGTTTGATGGTATATTAATAAATGTATGAAGCCTATGTCAAATCTAAAATATGTTATATGCAACAACTATGTGGAACAGGAAACCAAAATGACATAAACAGACTACAACGACAGCAAAATAAAATATTAAAGCTAGTATATGACCTCCCTTATCTAACACCAAATAAAGAACTCTTAAAAAAAAAAAAAACTAAACAAATTAATGTTAATGAACTTTTTCAACTAGAATCTTTCAAATTTATTCATAAGTTAGCCACTGATATTGCAGACAAAGAACTAAAACTTGAAAAAAATTGTAATAAACGTGGACATAATACAAGTATTTCATAACAATATCACATACAACAGGGGTGCTCAAACGGTCGATCGCGATCGACCAGTCGATCGCGATCGACCGTGCGGAAAGCTAATATCTATATATGCTACGGTACACCCTACCTAGGTAGGTAGGGTGTATCGTGTATGTACGACAACCCTGCATCACACATACTTGCAGCCTCTCAAGTCGATCGTAAGTAGTCTAAAAATATTGAGGTAGATCGCCAGCAGTTCAAGTTTGAGCACCCCTGACATACAACATTACAAAATGAGACATGGAAAATCGAGACTAATAAATCAGGGACTGAAATTATACAATAAACTACCAGACAAAATGAAGAACGAACGAAAAAGACTGAGACAAACTTTATTATCAACAACAGAGTATGAATAAAAAATGATATATTATTTTTGTAAAATGAATGTAATAATCTGTAAGGGTTAATAAATAAATAAAAATAATTAAAAAATTGATCGACCAGTCGACGCCGATTGACCACTTGGTCACCGCTGGTTTATACAACATAATCCTTTCGTAAAATTATTTATTTATTTTTATCACTTCACACAAGTGGCAGAAATCAATAGCACACAGAAGTCGAGAACTGCCTGCATGTAAGTCTAGAATTAGAGGCAAAATGAAGCACGCATTTGAGAATGACTGAAAATATAAAGACCAATGCTCTTTTAATAGTGAAAATACATAGATTTTATAAATGGGAATATTTTTTTCACTCTAGCAAATCAATTACATTTTCAAACAAAATTTGAATTAGATAGAAGAATTGTAATCAAAGAGACAACTGATATTTTTCACTACATTTGAACAGCTTTGTCATTAAATTTGAACATTTAAAATTGGTCACACTTATATGAGCTTAGAATTAGACTTCAAATTAGTAAGTTAGATATGAGATTATTTAATACTATTTTTAAACAGAAACTAATCTGTCAGCACGATCTTGGTTTTTGTACATTTTTTCTTGTGAATATATTTCAAATGTCAATATATTTTAGACATAAATATAATAATTTGTGTAACATATCTACACTGGAAAAAAAATGTCTATTCAGTGAAATTATTGTTTTTTTTTTCAAATATTTTTGCTAAATGTGATATTTATTTGCAGATAAATGTAATGTTCTATCTTTATTTAATTTTAAAATAAAATCTACATAAATAAAAATACTGTGATTTTTGTTTTACATTTGATGATAATTTTTAAAAAAAAATGCTATTGATGTTACCTACGTATTAACCTGTAAAATACTTTTCTTTTGTATTGTTTTATAATATTTTCTTTGGCTTTATTTTTGTGTGACTATTGTACCAGTTCTCATTTTTTTTTAGTTGTGACACCTTAAAAATCCTATAAACTATGATGAATGTTTAGTAAATAAAAATGCCATTAACTTCAATATCACTATATTTTAAAACTTTTTACAATAGCTGCAGTATGGAAAATAACATCAATTATATTTCAACAAGAAATAAAATAAATAATACTCAATACAATTGTAATAGAAAGTAAACACCGTGAAAATAAATAATTTTTACAGTGAATAAAAAAAATTATATTTGCTTAAAAAAGAAAATAAAAGTACTGCTGTAACAAGTACACTTAAATTTTAATTCACATTCACAATAATGTACCTAATATCAGATTACCATTTACAGCTGATAGCCAACGATTCAACATCAAGTTATATTTTCCTTTTCTAAGATTCGATCAAACTTGACTAAATGGTAAACTCTTAAATTGCACCAATTGCAGTAATATGTTTTTGGTACTTTCTTAAGCATCCGTGAGAGCTGCGACTCCTGGCAACACTTTACCTAAAAAGAAAAAAGGAATATGTACGGTCTGTAAAGACAGGATAGAAAAGAAATGAGGGTGCTGATGTTCTTTCATACGAGTGTTATAGTAGAGGTTTTTGTCTTGAATGAATGAACAAAGATTTTCTTTCGGGCTTAATAGGCTCGAATTGTTTGACCAGTAGAGAGGTGGTGATGGTTCTGATTCTCCCGATCGGACTTGTTTCTTCCGGTTTGCTAACAAGCTAATGACTAACATATCCTATCGCCATCAGAGAAATTTTATTGAGTTGATAAATATCAAATGCCAGTATGTCCACCCGAATTTTTTTTTGACATTTATTCTACAAAAATTATCTTTCAAAACACTAAGTAACTTTAAGTAAAGCTCACCTTCCAACAACTCCAGAGAGGCTCCACCCCCTGTAGAAACATGAGAGACCTTAGCCTCTGTATTCCACTTAGCGCAGCATGTCGCCGTATCTCCTCCTCCTGTGAATGCATTTATATAAGAAATAACAGACGTAGAAAAAATTTGCAATGTCATCATTTTCTATCGAATCCAATACATTCATATAATGCAACTCTTATAGTATTGCACGTTAAACCGGGAGCATTGTTCTGCAGTACGTTCACATCATCCCTACCATGAAGAAATGAACTACAAAGGAACGTCGTCTATAAAGAGACCATAGGACGCAACGACAGTCAGTCGGCTCGTTCAGTTAGTCAGCCGTTGGGCTTGTTGAAGTTCAGTTCACGTCAGACCAGCTCGACAACGTCACTCAGTTCCAGCATGTAGTTCAAGTGCAGCAACACAACTCATTATTTATTTGCCATGTAATAAATAAACATCTAACAGCAATCTCTAACTGGGGTAGGAACTCCAACCAACACTCAACAACCTTTTCCTACAACTATGAGGTGTGATAAAAAAATATAGTGAATGAATTTTTATGGCAGCAATTGCTGACGCTACATCTATTTAGAAATAAGTCCGATAGCCTGATCCATTGAGATAGTCAGTGTCAACTTTGAACAAGTTGTGACTTGTCAGACTGACACTTCCAGACGGCTTCCAGAGCCAAAAGAGTGAGGTCCTGTTTAACGTGTCTGTTGCACATCGTGGATTTCAAACGAAACATTGACATTGAGTTTTATGTTGCAAAAAAGTGCCGAAGAAGCTCGTGAAACGTTAAAATCAGTGTATGGCGATAATGTAGTGACTGAAGACTATTTACAAGTGGTATGAGCGATTTGAAAGCGAAAATGAGTCAGTTCTTCGACCTCAAAAACAGACTGCCGCTATTTAGCATAAAAGCTTTAATTTTTTGTTAACTGATGTCAAAATTCAATAGGAGAACTAAATTTATGATTTGATTAAGCTGAAAAAACCAAACAAGGTATTTTCTTACCGATAATGGTGATGGCTCCCCTTCCAGTAGCCGCTACGACTCCATCCATGAGAGAACGAGTTCCTCCGGCAAACTTCTCAAATTCAAATACTCCGGCAGGACTGAAATATTTTCAATTGCATTAATTATACTGTCTTTTTATTTATTTATTGACACTTTATATACATACACAATAAATATACATATAAGGGCGGGCATATTGCCTTAAGGCAATTTCTTCCTACCTACCCAAACCGTTCAGTTTGAGAAAATTATAAATATATGGACATATATACATATACTGTCCAATATGTATACAATTTCCCTCGAACACAACGTCAACCCTTCAGCCTGGGTGTTCATTAAAATATACATTAATTTATTTTTTTATTACTCGTGTCTACAGAAATTCAAAAGCGGGGAGTTTTTTTTAATTACTGGAACCCCTAAGTACGTCTCTTTTTTTATAATCAGCATTACACGGAAAAGTTAATTTTTAATTTTGACAGCTGGCTCCTGGCTGGTTTTTATGTTTTAAAGCGAATTCCTCTCATCCTTATGAATGATATGTAAGGCATTTTTTTTTTTAGAAGTTATGTATGAAAACATTCCCCCACAATATGCAACTAATTTTTCTAAATCCATTTCATATATTTTTATTGGTATTCATATTATGTGATATTTCCCCATTGGCACTTTCACGATTAGTGAAATATGGATTTTCAAACATAGGCAGAATGATGAATATTAAACTGTGGTACAGTAGAGTCTCGATTATCCGACCTAAACCGGCCGCGGCAAGGTCGGATAACAGGGAAAATGTTAAAAACGACATTGAAAATGTGTCTTGGGCAATCCACTCTTTCCGGTCCCTTGGGTTGTGTCTGCGCAACCCGGCACATGTTGTAACAACGGAAGTAGGGTGGTGTTGTCCGGTTCGTTCTCCTTCTGTACATTTTCACACCCGGAGATTCTTCATTTTTTGAAGCAAAACTTTCCAAGATTTAGAAATGGTGTTCGCTCCAACAATCCCCAATGATTGGGCCACGTAGTAAGCCACGTCTTTCAAATTAAGATGACGCAATTTGTTCACCATGTCTTCTCCCTGGTCTATAGCGTCAATTAAAGAAGAAAGCAGGTTTCTTCGATAATTCCTCTTCATTGTCTCTAAGGTCCCCTGATCCATAGGTTGACATAAGGAAGTCATATTTGGAGGCAAAAACATGGCCTTTATTTCCTTATCCTTAACTTCGTCTTCGTGAGGATGGCACGTAGCATTGTCAAGAAGCAATATTGCTTTCCGTGGCAAGTTTTTGGATTTCAAAAACTGATCCAGTAGGTCGGATGACTCGGAAGGTCGGATAACCGAAGGTCGGATAACTGAGAATCTACTGTACTTACAGTATGTGGTACTGAAACCAGCCTATGAAAGCCCTGTAAATGCCTAGAATTTGATATTCTCTTCTCTATTGTAAAATGTCATGCCACAAAATGCGTAATCAATAAACAGTAGCATCTTCTTACCCATTCCAAACGATGACCTTTGCTCTAGCGATGGGTTCAGCGAACAGGGCATTTGTCTTGGGTCCAACATCAAGTCCCATCCACCCATCAGGAATACCCTGGGCTACATCTGATACTCCTGACTGCATGCAAAAATTGATATTAAACATTCATGAACTTTTGAAAAATCAGCTATACAATATTTTACTAAAGCCACATTAAGCCATAGCAATTTCAGCTACTAGTAACTTATTGTAGAAATAAAAGATGAATGATTATTATTATTCTCAAGGGTGGGGGGTCAGAGCTATACGAGCTCCTGATGTGACTGCGACCTGTGAAGATCTATTGTGGTGGGTCCCCGTGAATAGATCTCGCCCTCCAAGCCCAGGTCTATAAAGAACCTGGCTACTGTGTGGAAGGCGAGAGTTCTCATTTTGATAAATCTCCCCCTCCAAGTTTAGATCCCTAAAGTATTGGGCTATTAGGTAGGGGGCGAGCTATTTAACATCCTCAGGTTTAACCAGTGGTCCCCCGAGGGTGAGGCTTCTTTTATGATGTAAAGTATCACATTCACATAGAATGCGTATAGGTGTTTCTTCATCTGCACTGCAGAACCTACATCTAGAAGTTTCGGAAAGGTTCATTCTAGCAAGACGAGTGATACTTTAATCCACAAATTTGAAAAAACCAGTGAACGCTTTCATCGCTTTCGCAACATCTTCGAGACTGGTATCTTTATTATAAAATTCAATGTTTTTATAGAAAACAGCAAAAATTAACTTCCATCAAGAATTTTCACTTACAAACTTGAATAACTAGTATCGCTTAATTTTTTAATAAAATTAATGTTTTCTTGAGGGGACATAAATATGGTGCTGTATGTAAGCCATTATTTAATACTATTTTTTTTATATATTTAGTAAATATAATATAATGGAGTCCCATATGGGTAAAATAAATCAATATAAATACATAACACTACATAAAAATAAGAACTTTTTTGCTACATTTTCACTTTGTTTACTACCTTTATTTATTTTTCCAATTAATGATAACTATTTTTATATTTTAACTGGCTTAGAACGAGGTAAATAACCCTAGTTAAGTCAAAGTAACTTTGTGTAAATGTATAATTTTATATATACGAGTAAACAAATTAAAAAAAAAAGATAATTACCACTATAAAAAATAATAACAAACAAGTATTAATGCGGGTGAAAAATAATACCTGAGCATCTTCGGCGAATTTATCAGCTGTGACAAAGTCCACGGGTAAATGAATTTGTACGTTGTTGGCTTTGGCCTTTTCCAAAAGTTGCTTCACAATCTTTGCTCCTTCGGGATCATATAATGAGTTTCCAATCTAAAAACAAACAACATATTATTCATAATATGAATTTAAAGTCATACATAATAAACTTTTTTTTGCAGGACCTTGACTCGTGTAATTAGTTGTATTTTTCTTCCTGTGTCACCCCAACGTTGACTATGACTCTGGAGCATGTATCGTAGCATCGAATGGCTACTTCACGCTTCATTTCCGGCGAAGCCGGGAATATCTGCCTTTTGACTATGTTATACAAATTGGCTATGGCGTTGATAAATAAATAGAAAAATATGTAAAGATTGGGTGGGATGTTTCGGGTGGGCCTGTTTTAGGAGCTTCTTTGCATTTGCTCTAGTGACGAGGAAACCACAGAAAACTCATCAGAAGGCAGACTGTTGTCATTCGTCAAAAGACCTTTCGACCCACTTGAAAAGTGTTCGGCATTTAATATCCTGCTATCATTGATACTTTTTTATTTCCTTTACTATATCTATCACATATAATGTTACCTGTCTTGACAAGTCCTTATGACTAATCATTATATGAACATCGTGTAAATCCTCATTTAGACTTCTGCATCACGCCTCCAGTTGCATTCTATTACCAAGGATTAATTATAAATAAGCTTACCATAATAAATTAAGAATTTCAAAACCAGGGCAGAGTTTTTTTGCCATCAGAAGAAAGGAAGGGAAAAAACTAATTACTTTTATTTATAACAATTAATTTAATCTGTTAGATTTACTAGGGAATCTGTAAATTCAACTATAAAAAACAAAAAACACAGGAATTAATGGTTTACCAAACAAGACCAAAACTGACTTCTGCATAGTGAATAAAACAGTGGAATTGGAAAAGTTACATGTTTCACGACAATCACAATAAGCGGGTTCCACTGTAATATACTTTCTTACTTCTAAATATATGTTAAAGAAATTTTCAACAATGCTCCCTTCCCATTTCATTTTTACATGTTAAGAAATCTTCTATTTGGAAAACAGTTTGTAATTTTAATAATCTCTTACCTGCATTCCAGAGCATTCCTTGAGGAATGTGTAGGCCATTCCGCCACCAATGATCATCTCGTTAACCTTGTCCAGCAAATTCTCAATCAGCTGAATCTTATCTGCCACCTTTGCTCCTCCTAAGATGGCCAGGAAAGGTCTAAAAATACCAAGAAAACATTTAATTCATTTACAATATTCTGAAATAAAATTGTTGACGCAACTTTGAAAATTGATTACACGTGGACAATACAATATATAATATAATATTTACTTGTCCCTGCTATGTGAACAGCCTCGACCGCGCAACACAGAACGTTGGGACAATACAAAAATTCAGCCACAATTCATACACAACGGTGTTTATTACGAGCAAGTTCATGAAAAATATGATTTATTTTATACCAAGATGTATTGGAATTGATAAAGGACAAACTAAATAGCCACCAATCGCGCGTGCTGATGGGGGGGGGGGGTAATCATTGTTTCGCGGAGTTAGTCTGCCCTTCCATCTACATGACAATGTCTCAGAACAATGTCCTGTCCTACAAATTGCTGTTTACACGTGGACAATGGTCGAATTCTAGGAGAGAACTTGCATTGTCCACATGTAAACAGCCTTTTAGAATTTTTTGTTTTTATATAAAACTCAATCCGAGTAATCGATCGTATGTAGCCAAAACGAGAGCAGTCGAAAATAAAATAATGCTAACCTCCACTCAATATATCTTTTCTGGATTTTAACCAAGAGTAGACATTCAATTAAAAACACGTAATCAGGATCCTGAGTATATTTTACACACAGAAATGTATGTACAATATAAATAAATAAATTCACTAGAATTTTTTACTTTACTTGTATGAATCTTTAAAAACCTACCTTTCTGGCTCGTGCAAAGCCTTGGCAAAATATTGTAACTCTTTCTTCAGCAGGAAACCACTTGCTCTTTTATCAAATCCTTCTCCCATCATGGAGCTGTGTGCTCTGTGCGCAGTACCTGTAAAAAATCAATACATTAGGTATTTATTTGAACTTACATATTTAAAAAAAAACATCCATTTGTTGAGTGATTTAAACACAATTTTACCAAAGGCATCATTGACATAAACATCTCCTAATTTGCGGAGGCTTGCTCTGAATGCTTTCACCTTCTCAGGGTCAGCCTTAGCCTGGAAAAAAAAATAATTGTAATAAAATCATGAACTTTTAAACCCACAGGATGAAGTTCAAAAAATATCAACAAATGGTCAGGATTTTACTTTTTTAAATTATTTTTTTTTTTTTAATTTTCTAGGTTTAACTGTACAAGTACATTTTACATATTTCAACATATGAGGGTATTTGAATCAAACTTAGAAATCTCCACCAAAAATGTAAAATTAGTTATTGATGCCAAAATAAACCATAAAAACCTACCTACCTAAATAATAGCGTATTCAAAACCGTCTCTAAATCTTGCAAAAACAGATTTCAATTATGCTACTTGACACCGCAAACTTAGCATTCTCCGTTGAGTTAGTGAAGCATAATTAGAAATCTCACAATTCTTTTTTCAAAGTTTTTCATAAATATCTCAGTAGCTCCTTCAATGGAGATTTCTAAGTTTGACAGATGGAAGAGTTGAAAAAATGCAGATGTTTAAACATGGACAGAATGGTCAATGGTACACAGCGTGTAAAGTGGCCACTTAAACCAGCCAATGACAGGTCATAAGCCCTGTAAATGGCTAGACTTCCATACTCCCTTCTCAAAAATGTTTTCCCTCTCTGTTGAATCATCTGATTTGATCAGGGTGATAAAGAATGCCAATCCTCCATCCACGGTTATATACCTTGGCTCCGGTAGCATCCACTCCTTTCCCTTCTTCTTCCAGATAGAAGCGAACATTCTCCAGCAGAATGACGGAGCCCGGGGCGGGGCTGGTGCAAGCCGCCTCCACTTCGGCCCCCACACAGTCAGACAAGAACTGCACATCTCTATAACAGATACAAGTTTTGGAATATGGTATAATTGGATGGGGGTGAACTAGTGACACATCGCTCGAGCAAATAACAATTGCACAAAAAAACATAATTAAAATTATTCTGAAAGAATCAATCAGAACAATCGACAGATCGTCATGAACGTAGAACAACGACTGAGGAAGTGCGAAAAATGCAACATTGACTTTTTTTTATTTTTTATTTATTAATAAAACATATAAGACATGAATATCATGATATTATATTCCCAGGAGTTGTACGAGAAAACTCATTTGGGACGGTACATAAAAAAAAAATAGTACATTTCTTGTAACAATACATAGTATATATTTAAACAATAAAAATTTAAACAAATTTTAACAATCTATGAACTTAATATTAAAAAAGGAAAGAAAACATTTAAACAATCTGTGAACTTAATATTAAAAAAGAAAAGAAAAACATTTAAACATTCTGTGAAATTAATATTAAAAAAGAAAACAAAAACATTTAAACATTCTGTGAACTTAATATTAAAAAAAGAAAAGAAAAACATTTAAACCTAAAACACAATATATAGACTATTCACAGAAACTGAGCTAAAAACTATCACTTTCAAAAAGATTCAAGAAATAGGTATAATACTTTCTTTTTATATTTGATCTTGAAAAGGTTTTATAAAGGCTTTAATTCCAGGTTTGCAAAAAATTATATATACGAGGGGGGACCTAAAAGAAACGGGAATTTCGTCATAACTTCTTTATTTTTTTAAAATTTTACACCAAATTTTGATCACCTTCAAAGTATTCTCCTTTGACCACAACGCACTTCTGCAAACGATCCTTCCATTGTTCAAAACATTTTTTAAATTCACTTATGAGATGTTCTTTAGGCCTTCCAGCGATTTTTGTTTTACCTCTTCTACAGTGGCAAAACGCTTTTCTCTCGTGTCCCTTTTGAGTCGTGTTTTGTAATTAACATTTTTAAATTAATTATATCAATTATTGTACTATGTGATTTACAACCACTACATAAAGAGACAAACATAGATAGCATTTAAATGCGTCGAAAATTTTAAGTTAACAAGTTAGCAAAAATATTTATTTTTGCGATAAATATAATAGCATAAATTGTTTGCGATCTAAAGAGGAATACGAACTCTAGAATATTAGTGCATCTTTTTATATTTCGAAATTACAATAATCATAATCCTATCGTGGCAATTTTAACAAATTTAAGCTATGAAAAAACTACTAGAAAAATAAATTTATGACACAAATAAGGTAATGTACCTGTTGAGGAGTTTCTTAAGTTCTTCAGCGACTGGTTTCAGGGTGTACTTCAAGTTCTTCTGTCCATCGGGCCTGCCCAAGTGGGACATTAGAACAACGGAACGAGCTCCTTTATCCACAGCATATTTGATCGACTCAAGAGCTGCCACGATCCTCTGATTGTTTGTAATCACTCCCTCCTTCAAGGGGACATTGAAGTCGACTCTATAAGAAGGAAGACGAATTATTCAAGTACAAAATACTTTTTTTGAATACCGGCACTCTGTAAATTGAAATAAATTTATTATTTTGTTACCGCATCAGGACTCGCTTATCCGCGAGATCCAATTTGTCCATGCTAAGCTTATTAAGAGTCATCTTGTATTTTACGAAATTGTACAAGCGAAAAATATCGCGGACGTCTCAGAAGAAGGAAAAAAAAATTATAGTGACATCAATAACCTTCAAATGTCAGAGAGGTCAAAATGTTTTACAGTATTGCCATAGAAGAAAATGATATTTTTAAAAATGTGGATGCACACTTATGATCAATTTTGGATTATCTGTGTAAATCGACGCTTTTATGCGCTTATTACGGATTTTTATCAAGCATGCTTTTATGGCGCTTAAGTTGGCCAATCTGATATGCGAAGTTGTAACATGTGAGACGCTACGGGAGTGCTTTTTGATCCGTTTTTTCGTAATTGTGTTTAAAGTGCGCTATTTTTGACTTGTTTCTACCTGAATCAATAGCTTTGAAAATACAGTGAACGCTTTACTCACCGAACCACGTATCATAGATGGTTAAACGTAAAATAGTGCATTATCGTGGCGTTTAACATGGTGCCGTTGGGACCCGCGCCCGGTCATCCGGGTCCCCACCAGAGCCATGGCGGGCCCACGGCAAATCCTTCCGGCCCCAATTCCTTGTCTCAAGCCCCGTGCCCCCCGTCCACGAACAAAGCCACGGGACCGGTAAACGTAACTTTCATTTCCCTTCTTTCAATATTGCGCGGGATTGCATAGGCATGAACACATATTTACATAATATATAGTAATAATCCCTGTTTTTTGCCGTCCTATGACTTCACTCGCCAATTTTACCGTTGTTTTCTTTCAGAAACCAAACTACACTTTAAAATTTACCTTGGCGGGGCATACGAAAGCGGTTTCATCCGTTAAATTCAGTCCTAATGGAGAATGGTTAGCCAGTTCCTGTAAGTATTTGAATATTTATTTTTATAACTATGGAAGTACTCACGGTACTATAAATATATGTTCATTATAATTTGGTAACTCCCCTTCCTTGAAAAGGGATATCCAAATTTTTAATCAAACAAAACTATAAATGTATTTTTCTGGGTTTTAACATCGACGGTTTTCACATGCATGGGTGAAAAGGCAAGATTCAGTTGTTCTTTGACAATTTTCAACACTTAGTATTTTTTATAGTCTGCCTCGTGATCAAGTAGTTAGCGTGTTTGCCTTCGACGCATGAAGTTTTGGGTTCGATTACCCGCAAGGTTGATATCAATTGTTTATGGTATAGTTTCTTAAAACCGAACCTCCAGTAATCCAAACCATAGCATCGGGTGAAGGGTGAGGGTATGAATGAACTAAAGTTTCCCCCAAAAGCCTTATTGTTACTCGATAATGCTCCTGGCCATCCAAATTACACCGGTTTAATGATTATCAAATGATTTTACGGTTTTGCCTCAACTGTGTGATAAAGCGTATCAGAATCCTGCAGAAGGTGCTCTTCGGAAAAAAATCCTGTTTTTTTTTATATTATCCCATTGCAACACAAAGCTGGCGAATCGCCGGCCAAGGTCAATTTGTCACTGACTCACAAAGCTGGCGATTCGCTGGTTTGTCTTTGAAGTGATTTTTTTTACATTAAAACTGAATGACAATAACTTTATTCATAAAAATGAACTGATTTCATAATAAAATATAAATAATCAAAATTTATTTTACATTATTAATTATTTAGTCTTTATGTTATTATAATAAAAAAATGTGTCAAAATTCAATAGTGTGTTGTATGAACTAATTATTTCATCTATATAAGTGGTGCAATGGGTTAAATACACAATATATACCTACTATATCTTATATTTATCATGTGTATATCACTGTTGAATAAAAAAAACAACTTATTGATGAACAATATGCTAAAAGTTTATTTTATTTTTTAAAGTTTTCAGTAATCCAAACAGGACAGGCTCGATTTATAATTGATAATATTTAACTGATATAATTTTATGTTTTGAAAATAATAATGATTTTTTTTACTTCCAGCTGCGGATAAACTTATAAAAGTGTGGGGAGCGTACGATGGAAAATTTGAAAAAACTATATCGGGACATAAAATGGGCATTAGTGACGTAGCGTGGTCGTCAGACAGTAGACTTATTGTCAGCGCCAGTGATGATAAAACATTAAAGGTTTGTATATATTTACGTCAGTGCTTCAATTCACATTTTTTATTTAACCTTTCCCTTACTGTCCTAAAACGCCCGCGAGTTACGGTGCTGTGTAGTCACTACACATTAATAAAATAAAAGATTTAAAAGGGTAAAAATTGAATTGCTTTAATTAACCATAATTTAATTCAAAGATGATAATATTTGAAATCTAACTGCTGAAAACGTGAAAAAACCATTTGGTATCGCTAACGATTTGGGCAAAACGTGCACCCGCGCCAACTTCCCGAGAGCTACTAAGTACATAGTACTGGACTACGTGGCTGACTGCGACGGGTGTAAATTCTTTACTCTTTTCTTCATATGCAACACTGCGTAACATTGGTATACTGTGAGCATAATTTATCCTCAATTTCCGATAAAATGTTTTTTTTTGCCTAATCATTTAATAACAAATTATTTCAGTCGATACGTAAATGTGTAATGGAGGAATACTGTAATTCTAAACCCAATATTTATTATATTTACAAAGATATTATAGTTATTAGACGCAATGTGTACTAGCTAGACGTCACCGGGGAGGGGGGGTAATAATACACGTCGTTTATAAGTATCGGCAATTTTTCGTTATCAACCAAAGATGTGCTATGAAAATCCCCAAACTACTCAAAAAGTTGCCCTACCGCGGTAGATTAATAGCACTAGGACTTAGGTAATTGGAAGAACGGTGAAAGAGAGGAGACTTAATAGAAACTTATAAGATACAAAATTTTTACTATGACTGGCCCCTGCACGAGATGTATCGGTTAAATCCCAACACCAATTTTCGGGTTCATAACTGGAAACTCTATCGTCCCCAATTCCATCTCAATCCCAAGACTAACTTCTTTTCAAATCTAGTTGTCCATTCAATTTCGATCAACTAATTCAAAAACCTTCGTATACTTTTTTTGGGTGGCTCACCGGCAAAGGCTGCCTGTCTATTACAAATAAAAAAAAACACAATTTGAGTATACATCTCACTCCTGTATTCAACACGCTATTCTCAATATTGTTTGATAACGTGTTACGTATCTTTGGTATACTGTATTTCAGTGTCCTCCGGCCCATCCATACTAGTATACCTGGTATTGTAAAGATATATAAGTTTGTGTTTATACTTGGAGTGTGATGCATGTTGACAAATTAAGTTATATGAAAAAAGGTCATAGCTGGTAATTTATTTACAGATTTATACATTAATGATATTGAAATATTGTGCCCCTGACAGAAAATTTAATTTTCATAAACAAAGATTTTATGAAGCCATTTTGAAAAAAAGTTTTATAATTCACTTTTCAAATACTGTTTTACTGAGAAAAATGTATAAACTCAATTGTAGAAGAAGTTCATGAACAATAAAATGGAATCAGAGTAGGTACACAGTAAATACACAGTAAATACATCTGACCAAACATGACCCCATACTATGATTGGAATAATTTCATTATTTTTGAATTATGGAATTAATTGTTACCACTCAACCATTAACTGTGTATGAGCAGAGAGGATAGAATGTCATACACTATGTCTTAACACAGAGAGTTTGCTCTATATCTTATTATGTATTATAAAATATATTTCAGCAGATTTTGTGTGACAACACCAGCTCAAAACATTAATAAATCATAATGTTAAATTATATTATGAAGCTTGCAAACTACTAACATATTAACGGAATCGGACTGTGGTCCAGTGGCTAGTGTTACAAATTCAGATCCGAGGTTCAAACCCCCATTCTACACCAACTTGATTCCCATTTTCTTAAATGAGTTTTTTTACAACTCTGAAAATGGCCCTAAAATTGAAGCATTTGGGTATTATCATTAATCATAAGAACGAAAATATTGTTTTTAAAAAAAAAATCTATTGGTGTTATTTTAGGGATGATGTGGTATGACACACCTTGCATATTCGTATTTTACTCAGGGACTTGATGCGGCACAACAGACAAGAAAATTCTTTTGTATCGCAATAGTAGTCGCCTGTCCACGTGTGTCACACTCCCAATACTTCTCTACTCAGTGGTGTAACGTACGCGTTACCATGTGTTTTACTGGTTCATCCCGGGAACGGAAAGCCACCCTCCCAAGCAGGGCTAAAAGGCAAAGCCGGAAGGAGTGGTACGACTGCACCAACTGCAAGTCAACCCCAACAGCGATACCAGGGTTCCTAGTCAGTTTCACACTAAATCTGCTCATCCTAAACAAGTGACATACCCAAAATTACTGATTTTCATTTACTATATTGTAAAAATTTCACAACACATAAATTTGTTCCTAGAATAAATACAGAACTGTATGCAAGCCAGTGTCCGTCAATGTGTTAAGTATATATTATGTAAAATTAATTTCTGTAGTACCTATTATATATTTATTAAAAAATTGGTATTCTTAATTGTTTTTTTAAAGATTGTATGTGTTAAAAAACATGCATAAATAGTATATGTATAGAAATATAGAAATGAAGAATAAGATGTTCTGTAACCATTTATAAAATGCATATTGTGTAATAAGGTGTTACAAGAAATTTCATCATCCTTACAATACAAATACGAAAATAAACCTATGCTAAAAATAATAATGTTGCACTGTCACTCGATTAGTTTCTACTGCTGTAAATATACAAGTAGAAGAGTTAATTATAAATATACAAGTAGAAGAGTTAATTATAAAATCCAGACAATTAGTCAAACATTATAAAATATATTTATGCAGGATTTATGGAATTTATATAAAACACGTAGCTTGATATCTCATTGTTAGAAAAATAACTTTAGTGGGTTCAATCCAATATATTATGTCCGCTAAAACTTGGAAATATTCTAAATGTAATATAAACAATAATTAATTTTTGAAATTCCTTTTTGGAGCATGTGAAGAATACTGGTTCGTGTGTGAATCAAAACTAGAATCTTCGACCAGTGTCCTCGACTCCATAGCTACTTAAAATCGAGTGGGAGATTAGGCCGCCCCGTAGTGCTGGGTTTGATTCCTGGCAGGATGGATGAGAAATATTTCTTAAACTATAACACAGCTTGAAGAGGAAATTCAACAGATGAAAATTGTTTTTTTTTTTTGTTAATAATATCAAACGAAGCCAAAATTAAAAAAATATTTTTATTCATCATATTCTCATCTCTATGATTTTTTTAAGTTTTGTAATTTTTTAATTATTCCGCCTGTGACGTCACTAGTTCTCATCGGTGAGTTGTCCTGACATTTGAAAGTAGAACCCCGTAGCTGTCAAAATATACTAAACTTTGAAAAAATGGCTTTCTAGAAACTGGAAATTTATCTCAATACATGTCATCGGTATCATTTATTGGTTAATTGAAAAGTACTTGTGACGCCGTTTAAAATAGTTTATTTTTATTAATTTTAACATGCATTTTGAAGAAACTTCGCCATACAATCAAATGCTCTAATTTTTACCGCATGTTAGAAATAATGTTTTATTTCCAATTCCCCGTAGCGCTGAATTTTCTCATTACTGTTAGGTCTTACAGAACAAAGGTTGTAAAACATAGTGTTCATTTGTTTCACATAAAAACTAACGTTTTTAATTTATATGTTGTAATTTCCTTTTCTACTTTAACATTAATGTTTTGTGTCTTATGCTTTTAGGTTTGGGAATTAAGTTCAGGGAAATGCCTGAAGACGCTAAAGGGACACAGTAATTATGTATTCTGCTGTAACTTCAACCCACAAAGTAATCTCATCGTATCGGGAAGCTTTGATGAAAGTGTCAGAATATGGGACGTCAGAACAGGTACCAAATATTTATTATTTTACCAACAACTTCTCGCACTTACGAGATCCTGGCTTTCATGATACATATAATTGTTTAGCTATAATGTGTTTATATAACCCTTAGAGGTTTTTTAAATTATGAACCAATAGATAAAAGGTCTACATTTGATGTAAGTGAACAAGGCATTTTAATAAAATAAATAAAACAACTTTGTTTTTAACCACTATTTTTTATTTAGGTTTACTAGTAAATCTTGACAAAGAAGCTTGTTTGCTTTGAAACCGGTCGGTGAAAAATAAAAATTAGTGGTTAAAAACAAAGTTGTTTTATTTATTTTATTATAATGAATAACCATAAAGTTAGTGCTTCAAATATAAACTTTATATAAGGCATTTTAATTTTATGCCTTTACCGTTGATCAACAAACACATGTTACGGTAAATACTTGGAAGTTCGCATGAATTTTAGAAATTCTTACAATTCATATACTAGCAGGCAAGTCAGTGTTGATTTCTCATTTTTAAAGTTTTAAACTGGTAGAAAGTATTGAAAAAACAGACCTTTTGCTTTATTTGTGTACCACCCTGGTGCTTCTGATTAAAATACTTTATATAAGGTATAAATATTTTAATGATAATCATGTAGGGTAGGCACTGCTTATTTGCCCATAAGGCATGCGTGCCACTGTAATTAAAGATTAAGATAAT
The DNA here is from genome assembly GCF_059751315.1 of Micrasema longulum. Lineage (NCBI taxonomy): Eukaryota > Metazoa > Arthropoda > Insecta > Trichoptera > Brachycentridae > Micrasema > Micrasema longulum. The sequence goes on along the minus strand of NW_028277475.1, from coordinate 1,164,923 downwards.
GCACCCTGTGTTTCCAGTGTAGATAAAAAAAGGTGTATAGACAGGAATGCGAGTCTCAAATATTTACTATGATTTGTGGTTGACGTTTTAGGAATATTTCTTTGCGATTCTTTCTTAAATATTATTAACACAAAACTGCCACATCGCAGACATCTGCGAGCTCGCACGACGCATGGCAAGAACTTGCGAATCGATCCGCAATCTTCTTTGTTTTTTGGCATAATTTTCACATATCATACATCACTAAATAACATAGTGCAACATCGCCATTTTGAAAAATGGATTTTCTAAATTCATTAAAAAATCTATTTTCATTAGCTTACAAGAAAAAAGTAACAAAGTAAAGTTGAACTATGAACATTTCTAATTATTGAATAGCATATATCGTCATTAACCAAAAACACTATTTTGAGAATTCGCAATTTGAAAGTTTGCTGACTGAGGAAAAATCAGATTTTTGTGTTTTAGATTTATTTATTTTTTTAAATTTTATTCACGAAACATACAGTACAATTTCATAGTTTTAGGGTATACAAAATTAGACTTAATACTAATGGACCAGTGAAGTTTACATATTTTACATGCTAAGGTTATCAATATACTATTTTTATTATTTCAAGTGTAGTACGATAATTATATTATAAAGGGGAAAAGAACAAAACTGAAAGTAGTTTCAAGATTAAATTGAAAAGAAAATCATAAAAAACATTGAATTAAAAACATGCACAAAGTACATTAAATCCCCTGTTTTACATTTTTCAAGGGAGCAGCAAAAAAATGTGTTAAACTGGGGAAAACCCTAAATTGAGGAAATGAAAAACTGCAGAAAAATTGTAAAAACGGTCATAATTGGAGATTATTCATATTTACCTATGATTTCATAAAATATATTTGGTTTTTTTCAATCAATACCACAATATGTTTTTTTTCATTGAATTAAATAAAAAACATGTTTAAATCATTTTATGTAGGTAAAATTAACCTTAAAAACACGAAAATAAAACTTTGAATTTGTATAAAATGCATATAATGATTTTTTCCCTAAATATTGGGAGATTTTGTTTATATGATATCACTTTTTTTAGAATGGTACTACAGAATTTCATTTACATCGTGGCGAAACTGTTTCACACTTTTATGATAACTGTTTAAACAATCTTCTTTCCTATTTATGCTCATAACTTCAAATAATATTTCTATTGCCAAATTTTTTAACTTTCTGCATCGTAATTTATTGATGTAAAGACTTTATTCTTCCTAAACATGCGTCAACCGCATGTCACAATTTAGTAAAATGTCAAAATTACTTACACAATTTTCACTTAAACAAAATGGTCAATTACACTGAACCTTCTTTGAATTTAGTTTGAGACAACAATTTGCACATTTTTTTTATTTATCTTGATTTTATTCACCATTCTGGGCAAACGCGGCTGCGCGCGGCTCGGCGTCTTTTGACAGATCGAATGAGTTTGGAAAAAATGTTAACGTAAAACCGCGGTTATGAAAAACATAAAAAACGTTAATTGGGGGAATATTTTAATGAGAATGTATGGAAAAAGCGGGAAAATGTAAAATTGAGAAACGTCGAAACGGGGTTTTACTGTAATTTCAAGAAAAGGCAATATTCAAAGTAACCCAAAAACAACGGGTAAAACGTAAATAAATATCAAAAGTATATACATAAGTGAAAGTAATATTTGAAATGAAAAACTCAATTCATCGAAACTCAATATGATTTTAAAAAACTGAGATAAAAAATAAAATATCAACTATGATTAAATAAAATAATTGTTGTAAAAATAACTGCTTTTTACAGCTGTGACAAAATCAAAACATGTTTTAAATCTGATTGACAATATCATTTCAGTTATCTTTGAAATACGAGTATCGAATATCTCGTATCTAATTTGAATGTTTTTTTTGTTTAGGAAAATGCCTAAAGACGTTACCAGCACATTCAGACCCGGTCTCCGCTGTTCATTTCAATAGAGATGGCTCCCTTATTGTTTCCTCAAGTTATGATGGGTTATGGTAAGGATTACTAATATTGTTGATGTGGATGTGACGATGATGATGTAATTGTTGATATGTGGGTAGAGACTAAAAATAAATGAGTTATTTTTCATAGTTTATTTTCTGCTCTGACAAAGTAATAGTTTATTTGTTTATTTGTTGTCCATGTATACAATTTATAGGGTTTAAATATTACAATAGAAGAATAGTTTAAAACATTTAAAAAAAAGAAAAGAAGCATTGACAAATATAAGGGACATCGAGACAAGATCTGGACTATTTATTTAGTGCTCGTTTAAATCGTTGTAAACCTAAACCAAAAAAGTCCAGATCTTGTCTTGAGTTAACAATACGACAAAGACGTTGTAGTTGTTGTCTTTCCAAACCATTCAGCTTTGTTGTCACTGTATTCAATGATTTAAAGAATATTAATATTTAAAGCGTTAACTTTGTGGTCAAACGTTTTACTAAATGCTATTTAATATTTGTATATAATCACTTACCGACTTTTCTATGTCTACCGGTTTCGTCGGGACACCAATTTAACCAACATGCGGAACCCTTTATACACCTTCACCATAGATGTTGCACAAAAATATAAAACCAACACGACAAGCATTTTAATACGCAATCCTTACGTGCACTGATAGGTAATGAAAATATTTTATGTTGTGGGTGAAATAGTTGAAAGAAGAGGGAGGGGATGAAGGGAAGGGCGTGAGGTTAATAGGCATAGGGTGACCATTACAATAGAACATCGTATAACTGGTTATATTGAAAGGTTGTTTGATTATCGATCAAAGGAACATAATCTTTTAAAGATTTCCTGATGTGAAAAATATCCACATTATTTACTTTTATGTAAGATTTTAACTCCTGTATCTTTATTAAAGTCACGATTCAAATTGATTAGGGGATTTGCGAATTCCGAGAAATTGTTATTGCGAAGACACCTCCATATGTTCTTTAACACAAATATCACAATTTCTTGATGTTCTTCTGACGTAAACTGAAGGACAAGAATTGCATTTCAATCGGTCAACACCTGAATCATTGAATAAACTATTTTTATCTTTATTATTAAGCAATAATTTAACAATTTATTTAGATAAAAAGCAGGTTTGATATTATTTGGTAAAAATGTGGATATATTCGTAGATCTGGTATTTATGTAAAGAATTCTTCTCCATTTATTATCATTATTAGTATTAATGTTGACAGGATATAAAAATTGTTTGATTATTTTTTTCTTTAGTTTTCTATTTAAAGTGGTATTTATTAAATCAATTGTATATCCATTATTAATAGGATTTTTAAAATTAAATTGAATTAATTTTGAAGTTATGTTTAGAAAGCGGAACATTTATTAAACTATGCAACATTAATGGAATGCGGATTGTTTTTCCTAACCATCCAATTAAAATTCAATTCTTGTCCTTCGTTTACCTTGGAAGAACATCAAGAAATTTTGACAACAACAAACCATCACGCCGTTTCCCCGTAGGGGTAGGCAGAGAGGATAGAACGCCATAACACTCTATCTTGGCATACAGACCTCGCTTCCTCTACATTCATACATCTTCTCATGCACGCACGCCGATTATTCCTACTTTTGACATGTCCATCTTCAATTATTTGATGGACTTGATCGTGCCATGTCTTTCTCGGTCTTCCTCGTTTTCTGCATCCATCAACATTTGCATCGTAGATCCTTCTAGTCGTTCTTTCGCTGTCCATTCGCTCTACATGTCCAAACCAACGCAGCACCCCTTTCTTGATTCTGTCGATAATGCATGTCTCAGCCTTACACACTTCACGGATCTCGACATTTGTGCACCTATCATACATCGTTTTACCACACATTCGCCTGAGGGATCGCATTTCGACAGCATTCAACCTACTTTCATCATTATTTTTCCAATTCCATACTTCGCTCCCATACATTAGAGTTTTGATATTCGTTTTAAAGAACATATGAGGTGTCTTGACAATAACAATTTCTCCAAATTCAAATTTGAAATATTTCGCACAAAAATATAGATTTCTTAACGAAACTTCTTTGATTGAACACCTTTCTCTCAACAAACCACTCTCATAGAGATGAAGGTGCCGTACTCTTTTCATTGACTGAAAACTGGAGTTTAGTATTGAGTTTAACTATTAAAAAATACCCATGATGCATTTTCAGAATGTTGTATTGGTCACTGCCTTTTACCATATTTTTTATGTTTTGGGGTGAGTCCATCCATCAGTGGCGTCTTTGATACCAAATTTCTAGTGAAGCTCAGATTTTAAGGATAAGTATTATATGCGTAAATGTTATGTAAATAACACAGTACGGATCATGTTTGTAGGCATCTTAGAGCATTCTTATATTGGTTGCTAGTTTTTTATCGCGAATTAAAATACATATTAGGTACTGGTGAATAGCAATGCTCAAGGCTCAACCTCACTTGCTTCATATGCTCCTTCGTCCCTGCCATCCATACTAGTAAACAGTTAGTGTTTTTACTCCAGAGTGTGACACATGGCGAAGAAATATGTTATATGAGAGTAGAGCCTTTACAGATAATGTATTAATAAATTTATCCACATATGGTATTTAATTTTACATTTGGTGTGTACAGCCGCATTTGGGACACAGCGTCGGGGCAGTGCCTGAAGACGCTAATCGACGACGACAACCCGCCCGTGTCCTTCGTGAAGTTCAGCCCCAACGGGAAGTACATCCTGGCCGCCACTCTGGACAACACCCTCAAGCTGTGGGACTACAGTCGCGGCAAGTGCCTCAAGACCTACACGGGGCACAAGAATGAGAAGTACTGCATATTTGCTAACTTCAGCGTCACCGGTGGAAAGGTATGTCACGTTATTACTCCCACTTAACAGAATGTGTAACTTGAAATGTCAAATATTCTAAAAAAGTAAGAGTTTCAAGATAATTTGTTTAATGAGGAGGTTCAGTGATTTTTTAAAAGCATTTATATTTTATGTATCCTATTGTTTATTTACTTATTACATACGCCCAGAGGGTTTTTACATGACAGGTACAAAATTACAATTTTAAGTGTTTTATTACAAAAGTTAATATGTAGGTCTAATAAATATGTATTTTATAGATATATTTTTTTTAAAGTATAGAATTACATTATTTATTTATTTATGTATGCTTTATTAAGTTAGTTCATAGCGAATTTTTTCAAATTAATTTTAAAAAATTAGATTTTTTATATTTCCTTTATTTCTTCAGGTAACTTACTGTACAGCTTCAATCCCTTGTACAATGAGTTTTGAGATTTGTTTTTCTCCTCATTGGTAATGTTCTAGTAAAATTATTATTTGGTGTAGGTATCAACATAATAAATAATTACGAGCTATGAAAGTTTCTAAAAGAAAGTTTTTTTTAGCCATTTTCCTAGCTGATATGAATCAACCAATGATAAGACAGTTGTGAAAGATTTCCAGTTTACGGTACGTCAACGGGCCTATCGGCAGAACAGACAGAAGCTGAAGAGAACTTGAGACGTCGCATGTGGAGTATTTACAGAAATGTGACACTTTTAAAAAATCATAACTCTGATAATAATACGATATATAAAAATTTACAAAAACCACTGTACTTCCTCTTTTTACAAATTATGGAAAATAGATATTAAACAATTTATTTTTGTGTTAAATTTTGTTTTTAAATCTGCATTTCAAAACATGTTACACGAGAGAGTACAAAACATGTCATCTATTGCATGTTATAGAGATTTTTTAGCGCAGTCTTATACTAGTTAAAATAGATTCCTTCCAGTCAGGCAGATAGTAAAACCCACGATGGTTCAAGGAATGAAATTTGTTATTCCAGTGGATTGTGTCCGGATCGGAAGACCACCTTGTGTACATCTGGAACCTCCAGTCCAAGGAAGTCGTACAGAAGCTGGCCGGCCACACGGACACCGTTCTTTGCACCGCCTGCCATCCCACCGAGAACATCATCGCCTCCGCCGCGCTCGAGAACGACAAGACAATCAAACTGTGGAAGAGCGACACGTAAGGGCCCCGTGCGGCCTCAACACATTGAATTGTATATACAGACTATTTTAATCTCAATATTTTTGTAATTCAGATAACCGAGCATGTCATTTTCGATTTGGAGTAGATGTGTAGCGAACGCCGCAAGTGGTCGAAGCGCTATCGGTGCTAGGAGAGACGGACGCATGTTTAAGTAAGTACAAATTAGGCATTTCGCAACGGCAATATTATGAGTTTTATCCCGTCTTAATTTGTGTGTCGCTCAAGTTTGTAAATGTCGGGAGAGGTTATCGGCTCGTCCCGGGGTATACGATTGTTTAATGTTTATCTGACAGTGAAAACTTCTAATTATATTGTCGAAAATGTTGAATTTACACCTTTATTGTCTTCAATTTGAAATTATTTTGTTAAAATCTTTATAATTGCTTTTTACTGTAATTATCAAATCACCAATACTATTTTAATATGTTACGGTGTTTGTTTTTTACCGTGTTATTTAATTTTCGACATTATAAAGTCATTTGAATTAAGTTGCCATCAGAATTTTAAAGAAAACACCTGGCATAAAAGGAAATTATTTGCACAAAAATTTAACAGGTAAATCTGTGGCATTTAGGTAAAGAGGTACAAGTCACTATTAGCTGATTGTGCAGGGGAGCCATTTAAAGTTTCTTACCGATTTAATTCTTTAACATGTGTCTTAGAATAAACTACAAATGCATAAACTCGAGAATAAAATAGGTGAAGCGGTACAGTTCATATTGTGTTTCTTCACATATATATTTATATATATATTTTTAATGTTGTTAAACGCACTTTTAATACAAATTAAATGTACTTCATAACCTTATAGTACTTTCGAATTATACGATATAAACCAATTTCATTTTTTCAAATATTAAAATTAATAATTTTTACCTAACATGTATATCTCTTCACCCAACCTTCCGTAGACCTTATAGAATGAAACTGCACACTTAAATCATTTTCTCTGTTTTAGTGACATGTGCCTCTTTTCAATTGGAATTTTTTGTTGATGATGTAAATGCATATGTAAAAATGTTTGTTCATGTTGTAAACTCACTATAAACCTTGTGTTAAATAGTATTGTCAACTTTTTCCATTGCAAGACCTCTAGAATAAAGGCCGTGTGTAGGAATTGCAATTCTGCACATAAAATCACTAGTCTTATTATATATAATTGTTATATTTTTGACAAAAACAATAACACTTGCCTGTTCTTCTACTGATCTCGCTTGATTCTATGCAGTGCCTTACCGATCCTACCATTTAAACATTAGACACTCGGATCTCTCGCGACTGTATTTTCAACAATACTTTTAATGCTATGTATAAACCAAATTACATTTGTTTGTATACTTACGATATGTTTGGCTGAGTGAAAATTGTATGATTTTGAAATTTACTATAAATATTTGTGAATAGTGTTGCAATTTTATTTTGGGAGGATTTTTAAGCTTTGAAGCTCAAATTTTGAGAGAAAATATATTTTTTCTTTTCTACCTACTGCTATGTTGAGGATTTCAGCATCGAGGTGAAACCCATTAGTCGGAAAAATTATTCAGATGTATGCAAAATTAATTTATTGTGTATAATTTTCATCAATCTGTCAGTTGATAAGTCGACTTTTGCAATATTTGTAGATCTTAATGGAAAATTTTGTTTTTAGTAATTCTTATTTAATAAAGAAGCGCTTATAATAAATCACATGCACATATATTTTTGTAATACACCCCCAATAGTTAGGAATATTTTTTGTCCAGCGCCTCTTATTACAAAAACTTAATTATAACTACACTGGAACCTCTTTTTACACGGGGGCTAGTTCCACGCAGCATCGTATAAAAAAAATGTAAAAAAAAGTGTACTCTAGAAGAACAATGGGGTTTCTTTTTATAAAATTATTTCAGGATTTTTTTTCTATTTCAACCCATTGGAATAACAAGGTTCCAACTAATAATTTGAGTTTGGAGTTGCCAAATTTTGCATCAGTCTTTATTCCTTTGTACACACAACACCGTATGGATGTGGATGTGGAAGTGTTAAAAGATCCAACTGCTTCCAGTTATACAATTTGTGAAAAAAGGTTAAAAAATTGTATTATGTAATAAAATACCAGTGTCGGGTGGAAACCTTTTTATTCCAAGGAGTCGATTTATTGTGCCTTAATTTTATTTAAAAATATAACATGAAAACAAAATACCTAAATAAAAAATCGTAACAAAGATTATTCACAATCAGTATCAATATGCCTAGTAAGTAAAAGAGCAATGTGGGGAATTTATAGTTAAATAATTTTTTAAATTTCATTTTTGTATCGTGTAAAAACAGGTTCCTGCGTATTCATTTTTTTAGACCATCTACTTTATTAGTTGTCTTTGTTAACTTCTTATAAATTTTCTTAAATACAATGATTATTTAAGAAAAGCCGTCTTTCAATCCCCCTTTTTCCACTAATCAAATGACAGATTTTAAAAATTACATAGTAAAATTTGTGTTAAATAATGAATAGGATTTGTATTTTAAGGTTCAGGGCGGTCTAGCTAGTTGAAATGTTTACTTAATTTTACTAATGCATTTAATGTGGGACCCCTTTAAGAACACTACACTTTTGTCGCTGTCACAGATTATTCACATTAGTTTGTAAAGTGTTAATTTTTATACAACTGAACAAAGAAAACAATACAATTCCTCCCTTAAGTAACAACTGCGCGTCACTTTTGTTATTTTTACAGGACGGCGAAAAAACTGTTTTTTTTTTATTAAAAAGCTCAACTAAATTACTCCTCATACGCGGGTTGTTACTCGAGGGACGAATTCTTTCTTAACTTCAACAAAAATACTGAATTCTCCATAAGTAACTTTGGCAAAGTGCTATAGCGTCTATAAGTAATGTCAGAAAAATACTATTGCATCCATAACCATATCCGGTAAAATCTACAAAACATCAGCTAACCCGAGTGTAGGTACTTCTTGAATTGTGTCCCTTGTATGTTTTTAATAATATTTTTATGTTTTAAGTTTTGTTTTTTGTGTAGACGTGGACAATAATTTAGATTCTATCCCATTTTAATGTTATCATCTCATAATTACACTATTGAAGGCAGCGATGTCTTAATATAAGAATTCATTAATGCTAAAAAAATCCTTAGTATATAGAAACATTTATGTTCAAATAAATAGAATGAAAAATATAAGGTGTTATTTATCTTCAATAACTGTTTTTTTTCTTGAATCACGTGAAATCAATTTGTACCATGAAAATACAGTCGAACTTGGTTACATGATCACGGAAACAGCGAGATCTCAAGTGGAATGAGAAAACATTTGCTGGTATTTTAGTTTATGGTTTTCTCCGTACATTTATTCACTTTTATAATGAGCTACTTCTCAGACATATGTAAACAATTCAGAAACTACTCTTCAATTGTTTAAAAACATGATTTCAAAGAACCTAAGTAATAAAATCCAAACGGGCAGCCAACTTAAAGGACCGATGCCGCTGGGGGCTGGGATCAGATTACTTTTACGACACTACGTAAGTGTCTAAGTATCTAATTGTTGTTTTTGGCATGGTTGAAATTGCATGTAAAAAATCCGATCTTTGTGAACTCGGCAAGTACCGGCTCGGCACCTCATTACAATTTATTATGAATGACATGTCTGCTTCAGAGGTTTTTACGATGTTTTTAAGATTTTTTAATGGTCTACGTTGGTCACTGGTCAGTTATTTCAGAAAATGTGTGTAATAGTTTTGTGTTTCAGTTTGAAGCATGACTTTCAGTGCCATGTGACAGATACTTCATACTTACTGTATGAATTATATGTATATTTATTTGTTTACTTCGTGACAATATGCAATGGCAATTATATTTTTTTAAAAACCTTCCTCCAGTATAATGGGTAATGCTTATAACGAGAAAATTAAGTCTGTCTTGTCTTCCTGGTAATAACCAAGTTTGACTGTATGTAAAATCAATCTTTGTATATTTACTTTTAAAAGTTTGTCGAGTGTTATGAAATATAAGACATTTAGATTTATTTCCTTCCTATTTATCAGAAAATCTATTGTAAATATTAATGAGTTTACTTTTATGTAATAATTGTGTGTGGAGATCCTACGGATATAATAAAGTCTTATTTTGAACAAAGTATTTTTCTCAGCTTAAATGTTTAAATTCAGTTTTCAATTTTTGCTTATAAAGTTTCATCATTGTCACAACTTGTTCCCAAGGTTTTAAACAATAAATTGTTTGACAGATATCTCAACAGAGATGAAGAACATTTGAAAGGGAAATATGGAAGTCAAGTCATTTACAGGGCTTTATGACCTGTCGTATTTTTAAATGAAATTATGATTTATCAGTCATTTTCTGTTAGTCGTAAATAACTGTTACAAAATGTTGTGGTAGAGCGGGGTTTCAACCTCGGACCTCCCGATTCAGAGCCCGCGACACTACCCATCTCATACCTGGTTTAAATGCTGTAGGTGCCTAGATTTGCATATTGCTACTCAAAAATGTATTCAAATGTCACATTTATGTGAAATCAAGACTTCAAGTCCATACCACAAAGCGCAATAAATATTCATTTCTAAAAATGGAATAATTCAAGACTCCAGTTCTTACTTACAGTTTTCTTAAATATGGAGAATAAATATACAAAAATATGTGAGATCAAATTGAGTAGTAGCTCTTTCACTTCACAAAAGTCAACAGATGAAAGAGTCGTTAAACATAGGAAGAATGGTGAATTTTTTCAAAATTAAAAAAGAAATACTTTGAGTTCTTATTATTTACTAAAATATTTAAATTTTCAGACCATTTCCTAAAAGTTATAAATAACTTGTGCTGGAAAAATGGAAATCCAGTTGTGGTAGAGTGGGATTTGATTGAACCTAGGACCTTTAATCCGTGTGTCCACAATGCTACCACGGTACCACAACCCGGTTACACCCGACCACAACCCAACAATTATAGTAATAAAAATACTAATTTAGTTTTTTCCACTTCTATGTAACTTTACAGGGTAAATACCCCGCCAAAATTGGCATCTCCTTGTAAATCCTAATTAGCTTATATGTCCTGCTTTAAAAATCGAAATCACAATCCCTGATATTGCAAAAAAATTGTAAATCTCGTTTAAATCGACACCAAAGTTAAATAGAGGTATTTCCTCTGTTTAAAACACATTTAAAAATGGCGACGCCCGCATTATCGTTATGACAGATCTGCTTAAATTTTATAACCTTGAAAACCGTTTATAATTTAAATAATTAGGTGAGAATCCAAGATTTTATGTTAAATTAGACTGGTATCCTATCAACAAAATACAATAAAACTCGATTGGAGCTTGTATAAGAAAACGTTATCTCCACACGATTTCGTAAAACCTAGCCGAGTTGTACTTTGAGTTTTGACAGTCAACAACTGTCATTCACTCCTGGTAAAATTTGTTCCTTGTGCATACTGACGTTTAACTAAAATAAATTGAACCTGAGAAAAACTGTGGTTATTTATATTTAATATTAAGAAATTGGAAAAGCCAAAGAGAAAATACTGAAACAGAAAAATAATAACTATTAAAATAAAGCAAACTACGAAAGAAGTATGGATACGTTAACCTAAACGCCATAAACAGTAACCTTAATTATTGACTCTAAATAAATAAAAAAATACTGCAGCATATCTAAAACAAACAAAATTAAACGTAATAAGTGAGGAATGACAGAGTTGTGGGAATGTGGATTTTCAAAGATGCACAATTTTCGACATCAAATGTATAGATTTTTGCACTCAGGGCTTTCCGAGGATGTGTTGCCAGACTTAATCAACTAGTCAAAGATTGATTTAGCATTATTTCAATGGTAACATCGGTTGGTTGTAAATATCATTTAAATTGGGTAGCTAATTTTAACTTAAGTTATGTTAATTAGGATTTAAAAGGAGATGGTGAAATACACCCTTAAACTCATTTATTCCCATAATTCTGTGGCTTGGATCTAGAAGGGCCAATGTCAGATTTCATATTTTTCTTTCCACCATTTTGTAGAGGGTCGATTTTAATTAAAAACTTGTACGTTTAGCTATTTTTTATCGTAATTTGTTAATGAAGATGTCAAACAATTCGTCATAACGCCACAAATGGCTAAATAATTACTCTCCGTATTACAATTTACGACATTAGCACTTATCCATCCAAGCTGCAGAATTATTTAAAATCATGATTGACAACCACACTCATTTGTGTATAACTTCAGAATTCGTTTAGTCTCCCACCAGTCTGACGATATCGGTTATGGCGAAACCCGATCACTGGTGAAAATTATAAATAAAAGTGGAATAAATCTAAGTATAGTATTTTTATTAAAATGCAGTTCTACCAAGCAATGTCAGTAGAAAATCTGTTAAAAATGGTGATTGTTACCCAATGTGTGAAGTCACTCGGAATTACACTGGCTACGTTTTCCACAGAGGGTGGAATACAAACTCTGTTGGCTTATGTATAAGTCACTGCACAACTTTGCTCCAGAATATCTAAGGGAGCTCTGCATTCCAGATGAACTAGCTTACAGACGTCTTACGCTTAGATCAGCTACATCTACGTCGAAAGGAAAAGTTATTATACCTCTACGCAAACAGCGCACTAAATTCGGCGAACGTGCATTTGCGGTCGCAGGCCCTACGGCATGGAATGCTCTCCCAGCAGAAATCAGAAACTGAGAGTGAAGTGATGTTTCAGAAGAAACTTAAAACCCACTTGTTCGCTAAATCGTTTAAATAAATTCTTAGCATGTGGTGGAAAAGTAGTATGAAAAAGTACATTATTTTTCTTAAATTAAAAAGTTAAAATTAAATTTATATCTTTATATAATCACTTTGTAAAGCGCCCTTGAGGTATTATATTACGAAAATGGCGCTATATAAGTTATCCATAATTATTATTATTATTTTGTTTTATGAGGAAGTTTAAGAGTATATGCGATGCCAGACAATTTTGATGAATAGATATTTGAACATTGTTTTTCTGTCACTCTCGCAAATGCCTCCCCGATACTGTGTGAAAAAGACAACTGCATGTCAGACTAATTTTGCCTAACTAAAATTGACATTTGAATGTCCCGTTTTCTGCTCCCCGAAACTGAACCGATTCCGTTATTTTTTTTAGGAAAGCATCAGAATGAAATTTTCTGTGTCTACCTTTTTTGGTTTTCAAAATTATTTATCATATTTGTATATCGTACGTCCGAAGGCAGCAGACAAAACTGGACACCTTTTTGGATGGTCCTAGCTCCCATAAAAAACAATTTATCAAAACAATTAAAATGTAAATGAAATTAAACATAAAATAAACGTGGTAAATTATTTATAGTGTGTGAAACAATCATTGCTATAGTGCCATAATTCAGGAAGAAAATACGGGAATACATTTGTATAAAGAAAAGTGAGACCACATTTCCTCTTCAGGACCAGTTTTATAAACTATCAAACTTCTGTAAGTGCCATGTTAACTATTCGTAACGATAACTGACGGTTGTGTTTTTTAAACCGATTTTCTTAACTGGCAGTCGCCGTTTGTATTTTGATTTAACAAAATTAAAATTCTAGTCATAATTATTGTTTTTTCTAAGCAATATTCCCACTTATAAAGTATGAAAATATATAAGATTGCTGGTAGGCTGATGTTAAACATCATTCCCCTCTGCACCTAGTGGTGCATAGGGCACTGCATTGATACACCAATCACAGTGTATATCAATATTTTTTTGTCGCATAAAGGTAATATGATCAGTCTTACATTTCAGGTGCCAGTCCAAGGACAATGAAATATTTTAGTGTAAAAACACTATTTTAAATAAATATTTAATGTCAATCATGCTGGGAATCGGACCCGAGACCTCTTGCATGGCAGGCAAACCTGCTGACCATTAGACCACGAGGCAAACAATGACGTTTAGTATATATATTTTTCTTTTGTATACCTAAATATGCGATGTAATAAAAAATAATTAATAGGTAATAAATAATCACAAATGAATTAAGCTGAGAACGAGAGAAATTATTAAATAACAATGTCGTCACATGTCAGTAAATACGTCAGTAAATATGTCAGTAGTGCTGAAGAGAACGGATTTTGAAATTGTGTAGTTACCATTTCACCATTATTTAACTGACTTTGTTACACCACGAACGTTTATGAAACGCTATAATTGGCTGGTATCCCAAATATTCGTTTAAAATGGTATCATCCTTACTGACGAGAATTCATAAAACCGGCCCTTAATGTCTCTAATTTTATCTGCACTGCATATTTAACTACAGTACAATTTTTCTAAAACGTTTTTTTTTACATAGAATTTATATTTGAAGCACTAACTTTGTGGTTATTCATTTTGTAATTAAAATTTAAATAAAGACTTTGTTTTAAATCACTTATTATTTATTTTATTACCGACCAGTTTCTGAGTAACTAAGTGCTCAAAGGAGCTAAAGAGCAAGGTATAATTTACACGTGAATATAATCCTATTTTATAATTTCAACTGTGTCGTATAAGTGTTTTATTTTAATCACATTGTTTACAATTTAAAAGCAGAATAAAAACACTGACAGCCAGTGTCGAGTTACAGAAGTAAGGAAATATCTCATTTATCTTAGAATTTTAATATTAAATATAACGCTGATTTGAGCTACTGATTTTTTTCATTTGTTAAATAAATATTGGACAATTGTTTTTCCTTAAGGAATTTTCAAACAAATATAGCATTTTGCTCTTTTCTCAAATTTCTGAGAGCAATGCAATGTTTGTTAAATATAATATCTAGTACGATAATAATCAGGTTGTGGTGCTGTGGCTAGTGTCTCAGACTCACGGACCAAAGGTCTGTGGTTCGAATCCCACTCTACCCCAACTTGATTCCCATTTTCTAACAGTGAATTTAATTATTTACAATTCGTTGAAAATGGCCCTCAAAATTAAATATTTGGGTAAATCATAAGAATGCAAATATTTCTTTAAAAAAAAAAAAAATGTGTATTTATTATCATCAGTGATTGGAATTTTCTTGAAATGAAACAAATTTAAACATGGCTGCTGACAAAGTTTGCGGGAGTTTTAACAAATTTGACACTAACTTCCAAACATGATTATGTCAAGTAAGAATCTTTCACTTCAGTCTTTTTAAAGCACTCATTTCACTACACGAACCAGACGAGACATAACATGACTTGATCTTATAACATTGTAAAACCCTAATGGGTGTTTAAAATTATTAGAAAACAAAAATATTGTTTTGGAAACATTTAGTTCGATTTTTAAATCAGCCTAAAAACTATCAATAGCCCGACTGAAATCTTAAAAGAGCATTAGATATGGATATAAAATTTGGGAAGATTGCTTACCAAACTTTATGTCAAAAAAAATTGCACACACACCATGACAACATACTACTACATTGTCACGCCATTTTCCCATCATCATTTCACTGCACATCACTATAATAAAATATCAAATGTTCGCTGTCAGAGATAATGTAGAACTATAGTTTTAACTATAGTCATAAAACTAGTTGTCGCTGTTCAGGCAAGTCACTAGCCTAAAAAAAAAAAAATTATAATTTTAAGAAATCGCAGTTTGAAAGTTTGGAGACCAAGGAAAAATAAGATTTTTGTGTTTTGTAGGTTTTATGCATACAACATAATTCATTTGTAACTTTTCCTTTTGATACATCTGGAAGGTTTTTAACGAGGCAAGGTGGCTAAAATTTTGTTATGTGACTTTTGCTTGTTTATAATCTGGACAATGCAAGCTATAAGAGTTAATGAAAGGAAAGAAATATTAGAAATAATTATTATAATGTGGTTAAAAAAAAAATATTTGAATAAATATTTTTTAATATGTTTTTTTTTCATGTTTTAATAGTCACATAATAAAAAACAAATAATTCAGACTTACACAACTTTTTTCTAAGTTACCTTGGTGATGTTTGCCTCTTAAAGAACATAATTTTACGGTTTGAATGGCATATTTAACTCAAAACTGTCATTTTTTTATAATTAGTGACTAACCTGAACGGCGACAGAATGCAGTGTATTTTATATGGTAAGATGATCAGCCCAAGACCTCGAGCATAGTAGGAGAACACGCCAACTACTTCACTATGAGGCAGACTTATCTCCACTCGGGTTTCTTTTTCAGGATTTTTATCCGAGAGCAGCCATCGACTCGGGTTCTGGTTCTATTTCACACATAGAAACGGATTCTTCTTCTGCTTTGACACGGAGCAATTTCCACTGCTTCCCCACAAGGGTCGACAAAGAGGACATGTTTCATTCTTGTCATATATGCCCTTCGATTGTGTCTGCTTTTGACATAACCAGCCTTGAAATTTTGGTTTTAAGTCTTCCTTGGCCATCTTCATTCTTCGTTACCATTACTCCCGCCATTCCTTTCTTCTACCATTTCTTCATCATCCATTTGCTCCTTTCTCAACCTTAATAATTACGCCTGCACTAGATTTGCATTCTCATCTGATTTCATTAGTCTATTCACTGCGTTCACTCTGGTTTCATCCTTCCTCTGCCAGTTCCACTTTCATACATAAGTGTCAGAGCCAACTATTTCATGCACTCCGAGTCTAGCTTTAGTACAAATATTTTTATGAACAATGTAAAAAGAGATCCAATTTGACATAAACACCAAATTGTGTAAGAAATGATGTATGTTTTAGAAGCGTTTACACACCAATCTTTACATGTGTTTTTTTAACATAAAACTTATTCAAAGTAGTGTCAAATTCTGCATCAAACGCACCATTGTTATTCAATTATATATTTTCTCGAGTACTATAGCTTTGTTTAATCTTGTAAGTAGCTTTATCTAATATGTCATTGTAATCAAAATGTTGCGTAGTGAAATATGTATTTTTCTAAATGTTATGCCAAGTTCAAATATGTAAAATGAAAATCTTATATTAGTACAGTAAAACTCCAAATTTGCGGGTTAATGAGTGCCAGACGTTATCCGGATATGTGGAAACCGGATAATTTGACTAACCATAAAATTAAGCATAGATACAGCAAATTGGAATAACATAAAAAACTTACTCAAACATGTCCAGCAGAGTTTAATTGCTTTAACAAAGAAACTCGTTTACGAGCAGCGAGAATTTTTTTCCTGATAACGATCCGGATATTTGGCAATCCGGATGACTGGAGTTCGAATAAACGGAGTTCTACTGTATATATTTATGTAGTTTATAGCTTTATTATAATATAGTGCTATGTATTGTGAAATATAGGGCTTTATTATTATCAAAAATACATTCAATCTAAAAATCACTTGGATATTGTAGCTCCAAAACCTCTAGAAAAATCTCTATGTATGTTATTATTATTCATGAAAATATTTGTTGCTTGGTGTAAGTACTGGCAAATAATTTTCACAAAATGAAACAATGTTGATATGCCCTCATCTTATCAACATTAAAATACATCGAAATTTGAATACTCAAATGAGGAACTTCAGCCCTATGGACATTTGGATACAAAAAATGTTTTCTTTACACGCAGTAAAAATTAGAGCTTTAAATTGTACTGCAAATTTTCTTGAAAATGTACAAAAAATATATTTTAATAAAAACAAACTACTTTGAACGATGTCACTAGTTCATATGAATCATCTGATGATAAGAGAGTTTTGGAAGATTTACGTTTTATGTACTGTCAACTGACCAATCGACAGAACTGACCGAGAAGAAGCAGAAGAGAACTTGAGACGTCACATGCTGAGTCATTTCAGAAATACAAAACTTTAAAAAATACATAGCTCTGATAATACGATACATAAAAAAATTTTGGCTTAGTTTAATAGTCAGATAAAAAAACCACTGAACTTCCTCATTCTAATTAATCTATTTTTAAAAAAATGTAATCTACGATACATTCTAAAACATAGCAATAAAATTGTATATATCTTCCATTTCTGTGACAGATTTAAAGATTTCCATTGTAATTTTGATGAATTTATGTACATACATACTTATAAATTTTAAAATTAAGTTTCTATTAGCTCCTAGAAATATTATATTACGTATACAACATTTTTACTGTAAAAAAAACTATTTTTTTCTTGGGTTTTCTATAGTTTTCCCAATATTTGTTCAAAAATCTTTACACATTCATTTGTTTCTCCTTATTACTTACTCAGTATTTGACACCATTCTTATGTAGTTATTTCTAGATACATGTAAAAACATGTTTAAAAAACATATAAACTTTTGGATCTAGCTTCAATATTGAAATATACTGACAAATCTTTTCTGCGACATGCAATCACATTTAAATGGCTGCGATGCTCATCCTAAACTGTTTACTAACAGTATGGCACGTAGTATATTGTAATAATAATTTTGATTCAAATCAACAAAATGTTGATATGTAATAAAGAAAAATATATTTATTTGTATTAAATAACAAAAAAATAGTTCAAACATAAATAAACATTCATATGTAAACTTACTAGGTCTCTTCGTACCATCTATTTGTCTGTACGTTTGAATTATGTTTGTTAGTCAATCGTGGACCTCAAAATAAAGTCTTAAATGTTATTTTAATATTTTGTTTAATTTTTTAGGCTTGACTATTCAAAAGTTATTCTGTAAAAATTAAAAAAACTGCAATTTACATTTAAACAATCATTGATAAATAAATATTGAGTTGTATTTTTAAAAATATTTTCATGTAAAGGTCTAACTTGTAAATATATTTATTTTAGTGTTTTTTTTTTTATGCTTGTTTTACAATCTATTATGTTTTCTTCTTTCCCGAGAACTGTTACCCCCTTTGTTTATTTATAAATCAATAGGATATGAGAACTAAAGCTTTTTGCTTGCAAAAAATGCTTCTGCGCTAAACAGTAAGTGGGCAATCTCACCCAATCTTGTAGCTCATCAGCAAAACTTGACAAATATGATGTATTGTTGTGTGGTATTTATTTTTTGTTGGCTGTTTTTCAAGGAATTTGTTTGACAAAAATACTTGTGTTGTTTAATCGCCACAGAAATTATGATTTATCAATGAAATAAAAACAACAAATTCATTTGTTTTGGAAGCAAAGATAGCAACCTATTTTTTTTGGTTAGGATGTCATTCTGTAGTTTATCAACTTTATTTTTATAAAAATCATGAGGTGAGTTGCAAATGTAGTTTAAAATCATACTTTTGATGGTTGGAAAATAGTTTGGAAGCAAACATAGCAATATCCATCAGCCATTTTATTCGACCAATAACAGGCTTCAGATTTAAATTTTCAAAATGGCCATGCCATACAAATATTAAGAAAGTCTTTTGAATTCGTGTTTCTATTAAAGCTAATTTATTAGTATCTTCAAGTTTAATAACATTTCTAACTTAAAGACTCTCTTTGCATTAGTGTAGCAGTTTTTGTTATTTTTCTCGAAAACACCAAAACGGGAGTTTGCTATCTTTGCCCTCACATGTTTTCACAACTATAAAATCAGTAGTAAAGTAAATAAGGAAGATTCACGAATCAGTGAAATATTAACTAAAATAAGTGGTCCGAGGTACAAATCCGGCTTTGCCACAACTTGTCTTCCATTTTCAAGCCCGGTATTTACGACTAGCTAAAAATGGCCCCAAAATTGCAATGTTTGCGTAAATCATAAGGTCTCAAATATTTTTTTTTTAAATACGGGTGCAGCTGACCACAGAATTTTTTTTGGTTTAAATAACAGTTTAGATGCCAGTTTCACCGGCAGTTTTCAGACAGAAAGTTGGTATCAAATCTCTTCTACATGCGATCAGATATAAATGGCTGCGATGAAATGAGGTTCATTGGTTGGGGTGAGTGGTCTTCATGCCGTATTTTAGAATATTCTGGTATTGATACTGATTAGTATAATTTTACACATATCCTATTGGTTTAAACATCCCATATTTCCACTGTAAGTTAAGTAATAGTGAATAGATGTGTTTGCCCGCCGAGATTTGTAGAAGCGTCTGAGTGTGTGAGGGAATGTAAATTTAACCATATAAATTATGTGTAATCATTTAATTAGTGAGAGAGACTTTAGTGTGTTTACTTATTTTTGTATTTTATCCTTCATGATAAAATGGGCATTAAATAAAAAGATGACAGTTTAATTATTATTTTATTTGATTCCACTTCCATACCTTATCAGCACATAATGCACAGGACACTGCATTAGTGCGTCAATTGTGTATCTTGACCAGCTCGCATTAAATCTATATATCGACCACTACAGCTGTAGAGGAAGTTCAGTGTTTTTTAAATATTTTTTAATAGACTATTAAAAGCCATTTTTTTTTTGCATAATGTTAGTGCTATGAATTTATAAGTTTTGTATTTTTGAAATTACACCTTTGACGTCTCAAGTTGTATAGAAGAGTCCGGGGGAAGAAGGGGTTCTTCTCAACAACTGCTGATTAGTCAGTTGACTTACCGTAAATCTGTTGCAACTCTTATCATCGATTGATTCGGAAGAATTAGTGACGTCATGCAAAGCAGTTCATTTTTACTAAAAGGTTTTTTATACATTTTCAAAAAATTTTGCCATACAATATGCTCAAATTTTTATCGCCCCTAAAAATACATTTTTATATCCAATTTGCCGTAGGGCTGTTCAGCCAGGAAGTTCTTCCTCATTGAGTTATATACACAACTTTTCTCAGATTTTTCAGCTGCGTCGTATGAGCTGACAACCATGGACATCGTAACAACACACAAGGATTTGGAAAGTCAAATTTGTTTAGCTATGCTTGAAAAATCCAAAAAAATATTTATCCTTGCTATGCGAAGAATGAATGTGACGCAAATACAGCAATAAATCTGTATAAGAGAGAGCACGAAGATAGAACTCGTAACAAGGAAGACAGACGCTGTTCTGTGGCCGGTGTTTGTGAGAAAAAAGATTCAGTCGGTTATTGACAGTGATAGGTAATGCGCACCTAAGATGACCAGCATATTTGTAATTTATTTTTCTATAACAGGGCTAAATTATACGTTAATTTTTATAAATTATGGAAAACGATTTATTGAACAGTTTTCCTTCATGGTTTTTTTTAAGAACCAAATTTTTAGACCCATACATATATTATGTACATAGAAATATAATTACAAAATACACTTTAGAAAAATACATCTTAAAATTAAGCTATAACATAATTTTTTTTAAATGCCCACAAAGACCAGCGTCTGAGCGTGGGCCATTCCTTTTTTAACTATTAAAAAGTTTATAGCATATAAGTATGGTATAACATGAAATAAAAGAAGAGAAAAGAAAAACCAAATTGACATATGCTGATATTTGTAGACATGATTTATTTGCAGTATGCAATTATTTATAATTTTAATTTTTTTCTATTTTTTAAAAAATAAATAAATTAATTAGTAAACTTTAGACCCTAGGGGGGAAATCCAGCCTGTCTACAAACATTTTGGACATTTATGCAATACTCAAAATATTGTGGATATCTCTAATTTAAAAAAATAATAATGTCGTATTTACAATGTACACACCTAAATCATGATTATATTTATAAATTATGGAAAATAGATTATTTTGTTTTAATTTAATTTTATTAATTTTTCACACCTATATAAGGCTTTTACATACATTATAAGAGTTATATACGAGTATACAGGGTGTTCTTTAAACCCTGTCACATCCGAAACCACAATGATCAGTGTGGGCAAGAAGACATCAAAATTTAAAAATATAGAACAGTGTTTAAAAATACAGATTGTTTTTTTTAATTGGTTAAGGCAAGCCATCATAGCGAGGATGATTTGTGCCATCCACATGGCTTTAATTATTTTATATTTAGTTGCACACCATTGTGCTTTAAACGTTAAAAAAAAAAAGAAGTTAATGCAAATATCGTGGGTATTCTGCGAAAAAGCACAAAGTCAAAATTTTGCTGTTTTGACATAATGATGAGGTTATACTGTTGAAAAAATACTCTACAATCTGCAAAAATACACTAAGTCCTATCTACACTACAAGTAGAGATATTTTCTTTAATAAGTCAATATAACATAAATCCGTTCAGGGAAAAAGCGCCAAGGGACAAGGGACGCCGTACTGGTGGGCCAACAATAACAATATTTCGGATGTATTCAGCGGAGCTTATGGAGCAGTACTGACTTGAGAAAAGGTGAGATTGTCGGTCGGCGACATGATATCCTGGAGATGTCTAGTAAGTGATGCCTACATGCTTCACTCAGGGGCAAACGTGGCAATTATTATTTTCTTTCTTTTCTCTTTTTACGAATTAATTATTATTTTACCTAATGTAATAGGTACTGTACATTAGATAAAATGATATAACTTTTTTAATCAAAGAAAGAAAAACATTTCTCACAAAGTGACCATAGTAGGTACAATGTGACTCAATTTGAATTCCTTACTGTGGTATTATATATCAGCGAAAATGCACTAAGTCATGTCAATCCACTATTTTTTTGAAAAAAATGTTCTGAAAGTTCAGTTATTATTTATCAAACTATTGAATAAAATGTAGGAAATAGATAAATTCACAATTTTTTCGAGGTGGCTTGTAATGTTTAGTATAAAAAAAGAAGTTATTTCGTTACAAACTTTGAACTTCAATTATCTCAGTAGTAATTTTGACTTAGTGCTCTTTCGCAGAATACACACGATATATTTCAGTTAAAAAATGTATTTCATTCAAAACAATGAATTTAGACGAGTTCAAAACTACTTCTGGGGATAAGACTGACAAGACATGAGATGAATTTGCATGACTGAAATGTTTGGATGCCCCAACGCGTGGTCTATGCATTCCTCGTCAAGCCCGCGCCCGCACTCAGACCGAGGACTGTCCACAATCTTGATTTCAAACAAATGTTTATTCACAATACAGTGGCCAATCCTCAGCCTGATAATATATTGGAGACAATTCTTTTGGACAATTTGTATGCATGCTACCAGGGAGAGGGTCGGATGAAATTTTGTATATTTTTGTATCGGCTTCCCTTGTTTGAATAGAAATATAGTTGGTATAGAAAAATATAAAGAAGCTGAAAGAGAGAAAATTTTGTATAAGATACATACAGGATGTTTGTATCTTGTACAA
Source organism: Micrasema longulum (assembly GCF_059751315.1). Lineage (NCBI taxonomy): Eukaryota > Metazoa > Arthropoda > Insecta > Trichoptera > Brachycentridae > Micrasema > Micrasema longulum. The sequence continues at coordinate 1,141,730 of NW_028277475.1, read as the reverse complement.
ATACAGGATCACCCAAAATAGATACACACAGGTTGCTTACTTCTGCAGGGGAGAAACCAGGAGTGCGGGGGGAAGTCAGATGCGCCGCACATCGCGCCGTCCGCGCTCCTCTCGTCCGCTCCAAAACCCGAGCAACGAAACTGACTAAACGTTCCCGATTAACACATTTTGTGAGTTTAGCACGATTTCAACTATAAAAAGAAATTTCACATTGATTTGCGAATATTACACTTTATATTCCCACTATTCAATTCAAGAGTTATTTTTTAAATAAATGTAATTTTATCAATACTTACGCAGTGTAAACATATGATTTCCATAAAAGTGAATATGTAGAATTTTAGAAATTATTTTTCATGGGTTTTTGATTTATTAACTGGTTAAATGCTCTCTGTTTTTTGTGCTTGGAGAGCCGGCCATACAAAAATCGAGGTCAAGTATTCCAAACAATTCTAGATTTTAAAAACTCGGAGACATCTGTTAGAAGCTTGATGAAACACTAGGAATTTCTAAAAATGTACTAAAATTTCACAGACTGCTATTGACCTAGCGGTACAGAAAGGGTTAATAACACTGAAAAAAGAAAAAACATATTTATTTCAATCAATGAAAAATATTAAAACAGTTTAGGCAAAAAGCTCATACTTTGAGAATACAAAAATTTTATCAGTTCACTTCACCTGCCATGGGTTTGAATAAACCTTAAATTCAGTTCACATTTTAATGCACACGGGTTGCTGACAATTATGGAGGAAATTATTAGGGTTGAATGAAAAGACAGAATGGTTTTAATTACAAATATATTTTGTTGTAAAAAAACATTTAGATTTGAATACAATGTGTTTGTCATGGACTAATTGGGATATCAGTGTTGTACCATTTGGAAACACAGGCACTTTAATATTAAATTATGTCGGCTAATTAATGAGGCGTTCCTTAACTTACATTAAACTCCATCCGATACAATTCTGAACTCGACCCAATATATATACGATGGTCAATTTTACATACAAGTACTTAAAATTCTGAGTGAAAAATGCAATCTTATTATTAGGGTTGTAAAATTATTCCTATCACGTGCAGTTTTATTTAACGATTGTCCTATGTAAGTACACAAAAATACTATACACGAGGGTAGAAGCAAACAGAAATGTTCATTGAAGAAGTTACTGAGATATTCGCGAAAAACTTTCAAAAAAGAATTGTGATATTTATGCTTCACCAACTGAATGGAGAATGCTAAGTTCGCGGTGTCAAGTAGTATAATTGAAATCTGTTTTTGCAAGATTTAGAGACGCTATTATTTAGGTAGGTAGATTTTTATGTATAGTTTCTTTTGGCATCAATAACTAATTTTCCGTTTTCAGTGGAGATTTCTAAGTTCGCTTCTAACGCCCTCACATTCCAAATATAGCATTATTCAAAAGTGCTATTATCGATAAAATTTGCTTGCACCAGTGTTCATAAGCTGTGCATGGCTTAAGACTAATCATATTAAAGAAATCATATATTTTGGCAATAAGCGTGTTTAAGACCGCACGACCAAAGTGAAAACAAGAGTGGAACTTCTATATTCGTCATCTCCCATATTCGATAATCGTCACATTTTGATAACAGTCCTTTCCCCGTGTTTTGTAAGTATTTTTCGTATTCGTCGTCACTCCCATTGCAGGCGCTGCGACCTCACGATCAGAATTGGAATTACTAGTGGCAGTTTTGTCTTAATTAATAGCGACTCTTATTCTTAACACTAATCTTCCTCCTCTTCCACTTCTATCACTATATATATATATATCTATTCAGTAGAATAATGTTTAACTCTTGATGTCACATGAATCTACATAAAATACGAGACTTGATATATCTCTCTTATTTATTTCAAATTATGAACACGTATTTTGCTTTAACGGGACTAAATTATATGATAGGTTATTAAACAGCATACCCATGTATTAAATTTGGTTTTTAAATACCTGGATTTAAAAATATCTCATCTTTTGCTTAAAGTAGTACGATATTACAGCAAAGCGATTTTTTAGCACAGTATTTTAAGAGTTAAACAATTTTGCGCCATTTTAAGAGTTGGAAATAGATTAATTGAATTTCAGTTATTCCTTATTTGAAAAATTGGTTCAGTATTCATCATATTCGTTGGACCCTCGGCAACAGAATTATGACAAATATAGAGGTTCCACAGTAGAACTGAAAACATTCAAGTTTACCTGAACAAATGTTTTACTTCAATGTGCAACAGCTCAGGCTCACTCAACGCCCATGTAATTCACATTTTTCCTAACAGTTCTTTACTTTGAAAATTGAAAGAAAAAAAATACAATAAATTAAATTTATGAATTTCAGTTAGTAATTATTAGGTTATATCCGAGCACTTCAAAATACTACTTAATTTATTAACGTGGTTTCCTTTTGAACTCCATTTCAAAGGGGGTAATTTTACAATAAATTGTACTAAGATTATGTGAATTATTGTGAGATTCGGTACAAATTAAAAGATATGAATTATACTAACATTTACATTATATACAGTGTTTTGTAACTAAGTACAAACAATAAATAATACATATTATATGATAATAAATAATATGTGAAAAATTTCAGAATCAATGTTGCAATGACCAAAAATGGACTGATTTTCAAAATTAAAATTTTTAAAATATGATTAATTTAAATCCTATTAAAATTAAACAAAAGACAAAGATTGATTTTGAATGTGCTACTTTTTACACAAATCACTGTTTTACTCGCTAAGATATGTAGGTACTTTACAATGCAAATTTTATGAACATGAAATTGATTTGAGTACATAATTATATACATTTAAATTCATTCATAAATCGTAATTATTTACATTATTTATTTTTTTAAGCAAGGAACTATTATAGATTTTGGACAAATGCTTCAATCATATTATACTTGGAAGGAATTAGGAAGGGTTATACGAGCATGCCGATGGCAGCTACATAAACTAGCATATATATTGAAAACATAAACTTTTTAAAGAAGCTGATTAAAGATGTATAAATGTAACTTTATTATAATTTTAATTTAGGATCATAATTAGTAAACTTCATATGAATCGTAAAATATTACAAAATTATAAACATTACTTTTAAATGACTTTAATTGGCTGACCTAAAAAGTGCATGTTTTCAAAACACGTCAGTTTATGTGGTAGCGTACTATATGCAGTGTGATAGAATATTTTGTATAATAGATTAAATGTAATAATTACAAAATAAAATTATGTGATTTGTCTTAATAATTAAAATATTTTCATTGTTATATTAACATAATTCTAAATAATTGAAAATCTAAAAAGGAAAAGATATTGATAAGCCAGGAAGAAAAAAAACCCTACAAAGGATATTTATTTAAAGAATAGATTAATACCAATGCCCAGTAAAATAAATGAACAAGAGGTTTTGTAGAAAAGAAATACTCGTTATCCTTTGGAAAAATAGGTGAAGTAATATTAACTCAAAATGCTTCATTTTAAGTTGTTTCACATTTCCATGCGTTGAATTTGAATTTAAATAAATAATTTATTACTATAATTAACTATCTACTAATTATTATAAATTAATAACAAATGTAAAAGTTATCTACAATCTTTACAAATATGAATTATCTATTTGAGAAATTCAATTGTTTTAATTAAATCAATGAATATTCCAAATTAAATTATTATCAGTTCAAATAAGATGCAAAAAATAAAAACAATATGTACATATTATTTTACTCACAATGAAATTACTAATATAAAAAATATAAATAAATTTAGTTCCAGCCACAATTAATTATTTTTTTTACATATATATTGTATTTTACTAATTTTACATCGGTCTCATTTGTAAAATTAAATATGTTTTTATGAATAATTGATATTTTAAGCTCTAACATTGTTATTTTCCATTTTAAAATATATTAAACTTATAACAAATATTGCTGCCTGGTTTTGGAACACAACTTTTATTTTAAAAGAATTATATTGACGGTAAAAAGCCTAAATGACTTAGGCGCCATAAAGTGAATTTTGCATAGGGGTCAATTGAACATGTTTAAAATGAAAAATGAGCGTAACTTCTTTAATATTGAATCAATTCCAAAACAAGGTAAGACAGGTGTTATGTGGAACTATCGAGGCTATATAGGATAAATACCAAACACAGACTTTAATGTAAATCTAATTGACAATTTGTGAAAATAAGTCCAATTTGATGTTATAAATGTTGATTTTATGAACATCGCACAAGAGAGTTTTTTTATGTAAATGCCAAAATTTACGCTCGATATCTGTGGGTGCCAGCTCATACGGTGGAGCATAAAATTCTAAGAAAAGTGGTAAATATAATTGAATTTCGGCTTAGTTACCTAACGTGTTTTGTGAAAAAGTGTTGAAGATATTTCTAACATAGATAGGAATATTTAACAATATTACACATCCGGTAAAATAGCCATAACTCAAAAAAGCAGAATGTCCAGGAGAGCTTAAAATATAAAAAACATGTCTTAAAACCGTGTTTTCTTTTCACCCTTTAAATAAAAGCCGATGTGTCTTATATGTTATTTAGATTTATCTCAAAAAATATCTTTTAATTTAAAAAAAAATATTTAAAATGTGACACTGTTTGAGAATGGCCACGTTCAAATAAGCAAAGCTATAATTATGTCTATTTTTTAGCACATCGTCGTTGCGCTGGCAATATCTGTTTTAAATTGTTCGGAGATCGATTCAAAAATGTACCTTTTGATGCTGGATTTAATTTATCTAAGTATTTTTTTATGGGTAGCATAAAGGAAAATCGCGTAATTTTATTTTGAATTTTTTTTTTTAAAACAAAATTGTATAATCTTAATGAGAAATAAAAAACACATATTACGATATTGCCGGCGTATGTTTTTGAGTGATTTATTTTATCGGAGGTGTGATATGTATTTGTTTAGCTTTTCCTAAAAGAAACAGTTTTACAACAGCATTTTAAGTTTGTCATTAAAAACAAGTTACATTGGTACATTAATATAATTATTACATCGAGTGTTCACAATCAGCACAATTAGTATCGATTCCCTTCTCGAGTGCCTGTCTGCAGTCAACACAGTTATATATTATTTTAGTCCATTCTGTTGATACAATTTGAAGACAAAACACAAAAAATAGCTTTAATAAATATTTATTTGAAGCTTTCTAACACTAAGATTGCATATTCACTGGCGAATTTTAACAAGTATTTTAGTTTGCAATTTGAGCGTAGATATGACAAAGTGTACATTTTAAAAATTAATTATTAGCTGCCAGATTAGTCTCAACGTATATTAAAAACCATGCGTTTTCTTCATTCATAGAGCTAATTTTCATAAACAACGCCGGTTTTCTTCCTACTCGCAAATATTATTGTAAGAAGCATGTTTCAAGTATGGCATATTCAGATTTCCATTTTTTAATATTTATAAATTGTGTATACAAATAACAGTCAGTCCGCCTTTGTGGTCTAGAGCAGTGTTTTTCAACCTGCGGGTTGGGCCCCCGGGGGGGTCACATAGCCATGTCGCGGTCGCAAGTAAAGTAAACGCAAAAATCAAGGGTTAAGGTCTTACATTACCACAAACATATAATAATTTTAGTGAGAAGGGTGTGCCTGTTTATTCTTCACAATTTGTCAAATTGCGGGTCTATTTTTGGACGTAAATAACCAAAATGCATAGGCAAGATGTGACAAAAGGCGCTTATAATTTCAGGGCTTCCCATGCCAGCTCTGTTTCTGCTTCTCGTCTCTTCAGCCAAAAGACGTCAATCTTACGCGAATTCAATTCCATTTTAAGTGTGCCGTCAGCAGCTACATTAACTAGACTTATAAATCTCGCTGATGCGCCGCTTCTATCTAGAACTCGATTTCTCAAATAATAATAATGTGGTCTCAATAGAAATAAAACATGTCGTTAAAATTGCAGAAATACAAGTAGTATATTATATATAAAATAAAGAGGGTCACCAGATTTTTTACTAGTAAAGAAGTCGCGTGTTCTAAAGAACTGAGGTTCGATTCCCGACATGGTTGATGTGAAATATTTATTCAAAAATTTACTCCGCAGTATTTCACAGTCCCGGACTAGCACCTGAAGCGTAAGACGGATCGATGTACCTTATTCTTATTCTTAGAGGTGGGGGTCAGAGCTATGAAAGCTCCTGACACCACTGCGACCTGTGAAGATCTATTGTGACGGGTCCCCGAGAATAGTTTTCTCCCTCCAAACCCAGGTCTATAAAGAGCTGTGTGGAAGGCGAGAGTTTACATTTTGCTAAAACTCCCCCTCCAAGCCCAGATCTGTAAAGTATCGGGCCATCAGGTTAGGGAGCGAGCTCTTTAACACCCTCAGGTTTAACCAGTGGGGGACCACGGGACCACCCCTTCATTCTCGGGGGACCGAGAATGAAGATCCTTTTATAATGTAAAGCATCACATTCACATAGAATGTGTAAAGGTGTTTCCTCATCTGGCCTGCAAAACCTACATTTAAAAGTTTCGGAAAGGTTTATTCTAGCAAGGTGTTTGATCAATCTGCAATGCCCTGGGCGGGCTCTAGTGATAACCCTCACTTGATTTCGGCTGAGCTTTGTTAGGTCAGAACCAAAATTTTGCTAGTACCCTTCAGCACCGTTGCTGACCAGGTACTTTTTGCCAGAGCATTACGGTTTGCTTCCTGGCCCATGACCTAAGCTAATTACGAGAAGCACATTTAGGCAACCAAGAGCAGGGTTCAGGGCCTATTGGGGCTGTCTCATCTCCCCGCCTTGCCAATTCATCAACTGATCAGATTACCTACACACTTCATTTCTGATCAACAATATTGTTCATTCTTAAGGTGTACAAAATATAATTTTAAAAAAGAAACTAACCTTCAAATAACTGTGATTCAGTCTTAAAAAAACTATTAATAAAGTGATAAAGTTGTAGTGAGCCTGTTGGTTCTTCTAAGCGCGATACATTTTTTGTGGAAGACACGTGTGTGTTGAAGTTTCGAAAGAAATACTAGACAACAACTTATTGTTACAACTTCAATTTGTGACAGTTCACAAATTGACAGTGCACAACCACAGATATTGTAAGTTGTAAGACACATGACTGTTTGAACATAGAGAAGTACACTGTGTTACATTTATCATTCCATTACATTAACCATTCAATAGGGAAATATCACTTTTTTAAAAACATTTTTAAAGTAATAAGGGTCTGTGAAATACGTCGAGTAAAAAAAAATTTTTTTGCTGCTTATTAGCAGCTTGAAAAATATTTTTGAATTTGTAATTTTGAGTTCCCGCAAAAACGGTCATTGCATTGGCTACGCCCCTAATACGCCACGATTCATGTAACTTTGTTCCTAACCGTTCAAATTTTTACAGAACATCGTCATGAATCTTGACGTCACAACTACTAATTGTCGCGTTTTTTTAGTGACATGTTTTTTGATAATTTATTTTTAAAGTTGTATGTGAAAAGATTTCTCCACATTTCATATATTTTTATCGGTATTTGTAATATGTGATATTTCTTTATTCTTCCATTTTTTGATATTTGCAAAGTAAAAGAACTGAAGTCTTTTGTTATATGGGTGCAATTGATTTGAATTACCCCACCTGCTAGAGACGGCACCTAAAAATACTATTTAAAAATTTGTATATTTTTTTTATATTTAGGCCAGTTGTTTTTATCAACAGTATTTTGAGCATGTCTTCTCTGTGTCCAGGCGGATGAAGACTAGAGTTGTGCGTGAAATAGAACCAGAACCCTAAAAGAGTGCTTACGACTCGATGGATGGTCCCAGTAAAAATCCTGAATAAGGAAATCGAGTGGAGATAAATCCACCTCATATTGTGATTGCTGCGTTCGTCTACCATACTCGAGGTCCTTAGTTCGATTCCTGGCAGGGTGGAAGAGACATTGATTTTAAATGTTTTTTGAACTGCAATATTTCATTGTTCCTAAACTGACATCTAAAGTGTAAGACTGACCACCTCACCTCTATGTAACGGATTATCTAACCACGCTGTATTTGGTGTGCCCTACGCACCACTGGGTGTGGAAAGTGGGAGGATGATAATGATTTTGAGCGTGTCCAAATGTTTGCATTCAGATGAGACTTACGTAGTAAAAAAATATGCCATATTTGAAAATGTCCTCTAATGATTTGTAAAAATATTGCATTTATTTTCTAAATGAATTTTAGTAATTAGAAACATTAAATGGTATGTATTATTATAGTTTTTAAAAATTGCAGTTATAATCAAATATTTTATCAGTTAAATTTAATTTTGACATAGAAAAATATACAATAAAAAAGTTCCTATATTTTCACGATAGTAAAAATTATCCCCGCACGAAAAAAAAAGTTAAAAAAATTACGCCTACGTTAACGAAAAAATATTATAGAGAGAGATGTTAAATTTCGTTACATAATGTATAATTATTTGTCAGTTATTAAAAATTACTCAGGTAATTATAAAATCATTGTCATATTATTGTTTTAAATAAATTAAATATTAATAATTGTACGCTAGCACAATGGTTTTGTCATTTCTTAGCGGGAAGTACAGCGTTCCCGGGTTTAGCTAAAATTATTATTTATAAACTAAAGAGGGGGATCGTGTCCCTAAACACATTTTTTATAAAGCTTCTCGTAATAGCTTTGATTTTAATCAGTAACATCGCCTAATAGAATAACATCGCTTACATTATAAAACCGCTTTTCATATATATTATTTATATGAAAATTTCAACATCTCAAGATAACTGATCCATAAATATATACATATACATTTATCGAAACTGTGTAGTTTTTAACATTGAACTAGACGGTTTCTATGTGTCCGGAAGAATTAAGAACACAGTTCCGCATGTGAATTAGAACCAGAATCCTGGACGAGTGCTTTCGACTCGATGTCTACTCTCAGGTAAAAATCCTGAATAAGGAAATCGAGCGGAAATAAGTCCGCCTCGTAGAGAAGTGGTTGGCGTATTCGCCTACGTCATCATGAAATATTATTAAGAAAGTACACTGCAATATTTCATGTTCCTGGACTGACACCTGAAGCGTTAGGCTGATCGCCTCATCTTCAGGTAACAGATGATCGATACACGATGCATTCAGTGTATCAATCAGGTGTGGACGGCTATCGTTCCTCTTGAAAACTTATCTAAATTGATATGATTTTGCGGCGTTATAATATAAGTGACGGTCTATTTCCTCTGATTTACGAATTTTTACCTCGATAACTAGGTCAGTTGTGAGAATTGAACCGTTCCCTTATTTAAAACATTTTCAGCTTTAATATTTAGTAACTCTACACATATAACGCTTTACGAACACAGTTGGATCTTAAATAAAAATTAAGCAAACGTGTTTCAACATTCGTCAGTTACATTTTAATATAAAATAAAGCTATCCCTACTCTTGATAAAATCTCATTTGTTACGACCGTCGTTAATAAATTGGCTATTAATTGATGCTAGAGATTGACTACTTTTGCGTTGATAATTTCCTACTTGTGTTTGTTAGTAGTCTCGATCGTGTAGTTTTTGTACGACACACTGCGTGGCGTCCTCCAAGTTGTCGAATACGGGAACATTCTCTCGTTTAGCCAAATCGATTAAGTATAATCTTCCTCTGTTGTAATCCTTAACGGCTCTCTCTGATAACTGCAAGAAGATAACACATTAATAACTGGCACCTGGCTCTGGCACCATGGTATAATAATAGAATAGAAAATATTGATAATACTCAATAAATTTCTTATATCTTTAATCAACCTGGTTGACAAGATGTTTTTATTTGTTTATTTGACACTTTAAATACATATACAATATATATATATATATGTATAAGGGCGGGCATATTGCCTTAAAGCAATTTCTTCCTACCTACCAAAACCGTTCAGTTTGAGAAAATTATAAATACATTGACATATTGAATATTACAATTTTATACAAAAATTAAAAACGAAGATTAACAAAATAAAAATATATTAAAAAAATTAACACTATACTATGAAGAGAGGAGAGGGGATGGGTTTGTCCAATGTAATATTTTAATTGACTCAGCATTCACTTTGTAACACTTCATTATAAATTATTATAAAATTAAAACTAAGATTTGTTATGTGCGAAGTCACTTGGCTAAGAGTGTTTTTTTTCTTAATAATTTTTCCAATGTACGTATTTGTCTTTGCTTTATCTTTTTATTGTTGCTCTCCTAATTTTATGTTACTGTATATGATCGTTTCCATTATAATATACCTTTAAAATGGACTTTGTCCGTAAATGTATTAAAATAAAAAATGAAATAGAACAATCCTCTTTGAAAGTCGTGTTCATTTTAAATTGTTTTTGCAGGGTGGGGTGTACTAACTCTAGTATTAATTTGTGCTTATAAAATTGATCTAAATAATTGCGTGAGCCTTCATCCACTCACGTCATCAATTATTATCAATTTACTATGGATGGTTTAATTTAAATGGGAATTTGCCAACAGAGTGCTGGATGTATAATGTATACTCACCCCTTCGGGATGGTCGAGTAGCTGCACACAGAGCACCATGGCCTTGGGCCGAAGCCCGATACAGTGGGCAGCCAGCACCATGGGGGCGAGGCAGCGAGTGTCCCGCGTCACCCCGAACAGCAGAACTCGGCTGCCCCATATCTGACGGTCATCGTACATTCCTGAGAAAATGAGAAAACCGGCTATTAGCGTTGTCCAAGTCCAAGACCAAGTCCTGTGCATTCATTTTCCCTAATCAGGTACGCGTCCCATAGTTCTGGCACGAACTTGACTAATATTAAGTTTTCTTTGTACATTCTCACATGTAAAAAATAAAACAATTACATTGTTAAGTGGGTTACCACTAGATTAGTGAGGACACATTATTTTTATTGTTTATAGTGTGAATAAATAAATAAATTATGAATTCACCCGCGTGTCGTGAAACAACACCACTACCTCTCAATCCATGAAGTCAGTGCTTATCGACCCGGGTAATCTGCGATCTTGTATTTCTTTAATTTCTTAGTGCTTGTACTGTGTGTTATGTTTTGACAATATCGATAAACACATTTGATTAAAATATAACCAGACATGTTATAGGAGTTGAATAAATTGATTATGATCTTACCTCTAAAGGGCGCTGGGGAGGCATTTTCGGGTATCCTGTAGAAGTCAGACGCGCTCAGCCTGTTGCCGCCGCCTGCGTGCAGCGGATACGGCCCCTGTTGGGTTCTCCTCAGCGTAGGCATATCGGCGCAGTCGTCTGTGTCTGATGAAGACGAGCCGTCGCTGCAGTACTTGGGCTTCTTGCCCGGTTGGCCATCCCCGTGCGGTGGCGAACGCTCGTGCTTGTGCGCGCCCGGGCGGCCCTCGAAGGTGAAGCGGGCGCCATTGGGCGGCGTGTACGGGGGCGCGGAGAACATGCGGCTGTAGTCGTTCATGGCCGGGACATAGTACGAGAGGTTGTTCCTCTCGAGCGTCGGGATCACCTTTTCTTCTCGCCACGTCGTCCGTACCTAAAATGATCCATATACATTTGCACCTTTCTGCGTTGATTTGGACATGTAGAGTTAATGGACAGCGAAATGTAGAGGAAGTGAGGTCTATATACAAAGAGAGATACAGTGTTCGATCCTCTCTGCCTACCCCTTCGGAAAAATGGTGTGATGATTGGTTTGCATATACATTGTAAACTCTTTTTACACGGTTTCGAAATAACACGGAACAAAAATATATTTTCCGTTCATATCCGCCATTCGACAGCAATAAATTTTTGCTACAGATTTTATTTATTCAAGCATTAAAATTCTGCTTCGGTTAGATTTTAATTCAATCTATAATCGGCATTTCATTAGAAACAATTAAGCTCAAATACTTTGTCTTTATGTGAGTAAAATTTAACTAAGTTTAGTATAAATTTGAAGAGGCATAATTTGCTAGTCGAACAGTAATTATATTTTAGTTGCATAAAACTTTTAAGTATATTTTTATTAGAAATACCTTGGAAAATTATTGTTTATTTACTTTATTCTTGTAGTGGCGCAATTTTGAAAGAACGGGGTTCTAAAATGTCTAAAATTTGCGCAGACAAAATAAAAACAAAAGAATTTTTGTTCTCTCTGATAGTCAGGCAGTTCTAAAAGCCCTGAGCTCGGAAGAGACCAATTCAAAATGAACATTGCAATACCTACAGGCACTTAATTGTATTGGTGAATGGAACAGCATAAACTGATTGGGCACCTGGACACTCAAATATTGACGGTAACGAGACTGGGAGCTGACAGAGTCTCAATAGGCCCCTACTGTGGGTTGCCCAAATGTGTGCAAATGTGTGCAAATGTGTGCAAATGTGCTAGGTCGTGAGCCCGGAGCAGAGCATAATGCTCTGGCAAAAAGCACCTGGTCAGCACGATGCGAAGAAACCACTAAAGGGGTACTCGCAAAGGTTTGTTTTCGACCTAATGAGGCTTGGCCGAAACAGTAATATAATATAGTAAGATATAGTAATGACCCCAATTCTTCAGAATAAGAATAAGTATGTGTGTTACTCACAATGCATGACCCTCCGAGGTAGACATCCCGCATGGCGACAAACTCATCCCTCACGCTCTCCGCCAACCCCTCGAGGCGGCGAGAAGACTGCGGAGTCAGCGCAGAGTCTCCCCCGGCTGAACCCACCATCACCTAGATATAATCAAATAATATTTATGTTTTTTAATTTATTGTTACATAAATAACATTTTTATTATTTTAAAAAGTGACTTTTTAATTTTTTTCATAAATATGTTTGTCAGTGTTTAGTATACACCCTAGAAAAATAATTTAACTCGCAAATAAAAACATATTTGCGTGAAAAAAATAAAACGCAGGAGGTGAAACTACCATAATAATATTTCATTAATAATCTTTTTTTTAATTTGATTTTAAGGGCTTTTTATTTTATGAACACTCAATTTATTGTTTTTAACTTGAGGGAAATTCGAATAACAGGGTATTTTTATTGTTTTATTAGACAATGAGCCAGATCCGGTTTATGGGCTTGCCAGATATCCGATATCCAGCCAAACCACTACCCATTTCATTTTACTAATTATTTGCGCGGTAAGATGTTATATACAAATATTTACTAGTATTTATTTAAATGTTTGATTGCAAAGTATATGTTTTTGATACTAAAAGTAAAAAAATTATTATATTCATATCATTTATATTTTAATTGTATTTATCAAAAAATATATAGGCACGTGCCGGTAATATCTGTTGACTGAACTTTGCTTTATTGTTTTACATTTCTCATTTCAAGGCAAAATACATGAGTATATTTTTTAATTATTTTTATTTTTTTTTTAAAGTTTTATTCATTTTAACAAATAAGTAACATACATAATTGTATTTTTGTTCCCGCAAAGCCGAAGCTTGTCTGCGGGTTACATTACATTTTTGAAAAAAATTTATAAGTAAGTACATAGTTTAATAATAATTGTAGAATAAAATATATTTATGCACTTAAGTTTCACTTGCTGTTTAATAATTTTTTGACTATTTTTTAAAATGAAATTAGGTTTTTTTCTTCACGATTTTTGGCTGGTATTAAATTGTACAGTTTTGGTACTACACTACCCATTGTTCTGTCACCACAGTAGTTTTTCTGTCGTGGTACCATCCGTGTGCCGATGTGCCGATACTTGTCGGGTCATGATCTGGTGGTTTATTTTGGATTTAAAATTGCAATCGAGGAAATGATCTGTCATTATCTTATACTGACACTGTTTGTTAATTGGCAAAACGTTAACAAAATCAAATAATATTTTATTGTTGTCTTTTGCCTCATTCTTTATTTTTACAGGTACGATAATTTTTTTAATTTGTACCAGTAAGTTCAAGACTCTATCCGTATAAGATTCAAAACTTAGTCCCCATATTCTTAATCCATATTGAATAATTGGGTCAACTAGCCCCAAGTAAACTAGTGTCAAATAAAAAATTATTTCACTGCCGGGGAGCTATTAAGATTGGAATTGATTTGCCCTTATCACACATGATAGTGTTTTTCTGCGTGTTTTATCACAATGAAAGTCAGGTAGAAAATAAAGGCAAGGAAGGCAATTACCCACCAAATAAAATACTAAGTCATTGGTTGGAATATGTTATTTGAGACAGATTATTAAATTGCTAAAAAAAATGATACCGAACACCTCATTTTTAATAACATACCTTGGGAATAAATACGCTGAGTTTTCTCGCCGGCTTTCCATTGGAGCCTGGCGAAGTCTTGTTTACCGGCGTCTCTTTGGGACTGGGGGTCCCATCGCCGGCTTCCGCCTCGGGCGTCCGGTGCTTGGACCTAGATCCGGCGCCGTCTTGTTCTCTTCGGCGGGAATACGTGGTGTTGGATTTAGAACCGGCGTTCGTGCTAGAGACCTCGGCCACGCTTGTCAAGTTCTGGCGACCATTGACCATGTTCGGGACGGAATCGGTCGATCTGGTGGAGTTTTCTGGAAATAAAATGAAAAATTATTTTAAAGACAATTAGGAATTTCATGAAGTCTTTGATTTTAAGCGGTTTACAAAATTAGTGTAATGGAATTCGTCTTATGCGAAAGCATTGGACCAAAATTTTTGAGTAGAAAGGATATTTTCTAATTGATTTTCTTTCCTCATCATTCCCTTTCCGCAACTAATGGTGCATAGGGCACTGTATTGGTATACAAATTGTAGCTATCTTGATCATTTTTGTTACATGAAGGTAAGATAATCAGTCTTACGTTTCAGGGACTATGAAATATTGTAATGTGTAAAAACACCTTTTTAAATAAATATTTAATGTCAACCATGTCGGGAAGTTGATCCTATTGAATGTGATACAAATTATTATATATTGGTCTCCCTGGCTTCTTTCTAGTTAAGTTCACAACATAATACGGCATTCCTTCATTAATAGTTTTCTTAAAATTAATCATAAAGGTTGATTCTTTTCAAAACGTAGCCATGTGATATTGAGCCAGCTAAAGCTAGTACAACAAGTAGTTTTCTTCAGATTTGTTATTTTTCCTTGAAATCTTTTTGAAAAATTATACAGACATTTTTTTTATATTTTTTTTTTTAAAGGAATAATTCGCTAAGCCTCTATTTTGGAGGCTTGTCAGCAAGTGGGAAAGAAGGGATATGGAAGGAGCTAATGAAAAATTCACCACAACACCCAGACCAATTGAGAAATAAATCTTTTATGGATTTTTTCTTGCAACTGGCGGGAATCGAACCCGCGACGCCAGTTTAACAGTCGGCCGTCTAACCAACTGCGCCACGACGCCTGTCATGTGAATGATAATGTTAGGAATATCAGATCCTAACCGAGTTTCAGTACCTATAATGATGGCATGATGAGTAAAAACTGCTGAAAAGAAATAAAATTTTGCCACGAGAGTGTTGTTATATATGTTTTTTCCACATATGTACAGCTTACGATAATACAACCTTGCTAACAAAAACGAGTTAAATCTAAACGTGACAAATCAGTAAACACAAATTTACAATCTAGTCCCGACAAAATATTGTACAATAGCATAAATTCAGTTGTTTTTAAGACACAAAAAAGTGCTTGTTGCATTTTTAGATTTATATAGGAGTAGAAACTATTTGATGACTTTAAATAATGTGTAGCCAGTAGGACAACAAATATGCATGACTGCAAAAAATCGAAAAATAAACAAGCGCTTAATTGCATTTGTAATAAGCTTTCCACATAATCTCTATTTTTAATTATTATATCGACAGAATAAGCCGCATTTTGTTTTTTTTTTAAGAACATCATTCAAACGATGGCATGTGTGATTCCAAAACTATTTAATTTGATACCAAAAAATATTAGCAAACAAAAAAAATTCAAAAGACAGTATGTTTAGCTATGTATAAATAAAATGAACATATCGTCGTGATCTTAGAACAATGACGGATTTGTGAAAAATGCAACATTGATGTCCTTTTATATGATATTTGATCTTGAAAATGTTATATAAAGGCTATATATTCCAGGTTCAAAAAAATATATATTACATATAACTAACGCAATCAAATTATATACTTTTGTACTTTTCAAGTATGACATAAACTGGCCAAAAAAGTTTGAACCGCTCTCTTGTAAAGTTGTGTCGTTGTTCCACAATCACGACGATGCTGTACAAAATAAAAATAAACAAAAAACGCAGACAAGCCCCGAGTTTGCGGGAACAAAAATACTACAATAAAACTCCAATTATCTGAGTCTATAAGTGACAGATTTTACTTAACATTAACATATTATAAGGTCAAGTCATGTCATCTTAAATTTTGTTTTAAGTAAGTTTTAAAAAATATATTTTTAGAACTAAATTAGAACATGTCCGACATTTCAATACATCTGTTTGTTGTACTTTTATGATAAAATGTTTTGATTTTTCATCAAATAAATAAATACCTTTAACAATAAGAAGCAAGAATTTGTTGTAAGACTGACCGTCTTAAAGTTATATACATAATTAGTATAAACATTAAATAAACACTGTGAAATTAAAATAATGATTTGCATCTTGGAGGCCGCAAGGTGATCCAACCAATTAGCTGTTGTCTGATTTACTGCTAATGATAACGGAAGTTTGTAATGCAAAACAATGATTTATTAAACGGGTATACAAAGAGGAAACACTTAGTATTAAGCATTCTGTACATACTGTTAATTCAGAATGAAAGAATTTATTATTTATTTATGTCTGGGCAGATGAAAAATACAAAAGTTATATCTGTGATATAGAATCTGAATCCTACACGAGCGTTTTTCACCTGATGCCTACTCTCGGGTAAAAATCCTGAAAAGGGGAGTTATGTCAATATAAGTACGCCTCATAGTGTAATGGTTGGCGCATTCGCCTGCCAACGCTTTGAGATTCCAGGTCCCTAGCGAGCTCCATGTGAAATATTTGTTTAAAAGATGATTTTTTACCATAATACTTAATTACTACACTATCTTCATGGTTTTATATAATGTTCTATGCCTAATCGGATGCAGATAACAGTATGATGAAAATGCAATAAGATAAATTTTGTATCGAGTAATATTGAATTTTATAAAAATGTTATTAACAATGGAAACTAATTAATCATTTGAATTATGAAAGCCGAATGCAAATCAAATTTAATAAGCGATAAAACATAGTTTACGACAATGGCAGAATTAAAAAGAGCGCATAACATCATGACATTCATTGTTGGATATATTTATACATTTTATAAGTTAAAGTAAGAATTTTTATCACTTTTTTCACAAGTTTCAAACTAAGTCTTCCGATGTTTAATTTATAACTAAAAACTTACTCTATAATAAAATCCAACAATGTTTCTATAACATGATGATATCGGCAAAGACATTGCCGATATAATGAATGCCTTGTTTTAAAATCATAATAGGGAAATATCACGTTTTTTTTACAATTTTAAATTAATAAGGGTCCATGAAATACTGTTGAGTAAAAAATTTTTTTTACTACTTCTTTGTAGCATAAAAAATATTTTTAAATGTATAATTTTTAATTCATTGCATTGGCCACGCCCCTAATACGTCACGATTCATAAATGTGTGAATTTCGAACATTGTTTTGTGACCGTTTAAATTTAAATAGAACATCGTCACGAATCTTGACGTCACAACTATCAAGTCCAAACATGTAGCGTTTTTGTAGAGACATATTTTTTAATAATTTAATTTTAAAAGTTGTACTACATATTTTTTTACTATTTAATAGTAGCGTAAAAAATATTTTTTAATGTATTCTTTTGAATTTCCGCGAAAACGGTCCATTGCATTGGCCACGCCCCTAATACATCACGTTTCGTGTAAATTTTGAACTTTGTTTTGTAACCGTTTAAATTTAAATAGAACCTCGTCGCGAGTTTTGACGTCACAACTATCAAAACCAAACATGTCGCGTTTTTGAAGAGACATATTTATAATAATTTATTTTTTAAAGTTATGCGTAAAAACTTTTCTCCAAATATCCTTATTGACTTTGGAAATACAATTAAATTTCTAAATTAATTTCATATGTTTTTATCGGCATTCGTAGTATGTGATATTTCCCTATTCTTGGTGTGTTCTATCAATGTCCAAAAATGTCATCAACCAAAATTTATCGTACAAAAATTACGGTTGTAGCTGTCAAATTGATCAACACTGATAGATAATCAAGGAGAAAACATTAATTGTGAAAAACAGATTGCACACAGTAAAAAACAAATGTTACATTTTATAATGTAAATCACAAATCAATTCAAATCATATTTTTTATCGTAATTTAAATAAACTTTATGTTTGCTCCTTATTATAGAATTTTTAGAACCCAACTGTTATCATACAAAGCGAGTGAATTACTTGAAGGATGCAGTGAAGTGCAAAACCACTACATCGAAAAATTGATTGTGTTCTCGGTACCTATTTTAGAGACAATATTGGATATGGCCGATTGGACGCTATGCAAGAACTGCCGCCATTTTGTCGTCCGTGGCCATCTTGTTTGGCTTTGGCCCACTTCCCGAGGACTGTCCTCCGGGGCGGTAGGACGCTCCGAGGGGAAGGTAAATCCCCGATTACTTTCGGGTTCTTGCTCTGTAGGAGTCAGGGAATCTAAAATGACCTTGGCTTCCCACCGCAAGAACATTCTCAAGCGTTGCTCTATATCGTCCAAACCTGGAGCGTCTCTACTGTTAACCATTACTGTAAAATTATCAATACATGTATTATGTACGCACTTGCTAACGCAATGCTTTTGCTATAGACATTTAAACATGGTTAAGCATTTACCTGAAAACAATTCATATGTACTACATTTTAAGCTGTTGTTCCACAAATTTAACAATTTGGCTTTCCCAAAGTACTAACTATAATACTTTTTCGATGTATATACACAAGGTGCGCCATTTTATATTTCGGTATGTAAACATTTAATAACTTTGACATTTATCAACCGATTGATTTGAGTAAACACGTTTTTGAAACGTCAATTCAGTGCAATTTTAACCAGGAATCACTTCACACGGAAACAACGCGCCGATATAGTGATGCTGTACATCGAAAATAGTCGTTCAGTTGTGTTAACTCAACGTGCATATCGTCGAAAATATCGTGGTCAACAAGCACCGTCTGACAACACGTTGTCGTTTGGTGTCGAATTTTCTTGAGCACGGGACAATGGGAGATCGTCCACATGCCGTTCATCAACGCTCAAGACGTTCCAAGGAACTGGTTGAAGCGGTAAGAGAGAGTGTTGCCGAGGACCCACATGTGTCGTATTGTCACCGCGCTCAGCATTTTAGAGTCAGTGGAACCATTTTGCGACGCATTTCGAAGGATGATTTGCATTTGTTTTCGTATAAAGTGCAATTGACTCAAAGAATATTGCCGACAGACTGTCCACGTCGCTTGGAATACGGGCAAATAGTCGCTCGAATGGCTGACACTGAACCTGATTTTTGGAAGCAAATTTTGATGACCGACGAGGCCCATTTCACACTCTCTGGCGCCGCAACAAGCAAAATTGCCGCATTTAAGGAACGGAGAATCCACACGAATAAACAAAAATAAATCCATAAAACACCATTGCTTGGCCAAAAAGTGACTGTTTGGGCCATCTATGGGATCGATTTCGGTGGATGTTGGCTCACTATGCCTGCTCACAAATATGTGAAAGAGGTCTGGATGGTGCGCCATGCTACACTGCAAATCAAACAACGAAGTTTCTGCAACGAAAATTCCCTGGACGTTTGATGTTAAAAAAGCGACATTGACTGACCACCCAGATCTCCAGATTTGACCCCTCCGGACTTCTGTGTGTACGCCAGCAAGCTGCATTTAAGGAACGAACGAACGAACCATTGACAAGCTCGTGGCAAACATCGGGCCGAAATCGTCGCTATACCTCCCGAGATGCTCGAAAATTAATATTGGTATTTAAAAACTAGTTCAAATAAATTGTAAAGGGCCAAATTAAATAAAAATACCTCATATAGAAATCGGTTGTTTTTTAAAAAAGTTATTCAATATTCATATACCGACATCAAATATGGCGCACCTGTATATTGTTCTTTAACTAACAACACTGCGTTAGTCATTTTGTTCCTTTTACAGGACAACGAAAAAATTGCTTATTTTATTGAAAGCTCAACTAAAATACGCCCTTAAATACATTAAAATAAAATGTTTATCCATAAACTGTGTGCTAGTAAAAACTCTAAGTCAAATTTTTCTTCAATTCATTAAATTAAACAGTCTTTTCATTGTCCTGTAAAAAGAACAAAATTACTTACGCGGCGTTGTTAGCTAAGCGGAAATATGGATATTTTTTTAAACCCAAGAAAACAGTGAAACTTTTAGAAATAATTATACTTAAGCTAAAACATAATTCTATACATTAACACTATAATTATTTCCAAACTGGAAATCAAACTATAATATTTTAGAAAATTGAATTATTTTTTCTCACAAGATATTTTTTTACAGTAAAAATTTAAAGATAATTTTATTAAAAAAAATATTAGGACCAGCACCAGATCTAAGAAGCTTACTGAAAAGGGAAGGGAATATACACGTTTGTAAATTAATACGAGCGTGTTTTTCTCACCTCCCTTTTAAGCAAGTGTCCGGGTCAGCTTTGATTTGAACTCTGAATCAGATCCGGTTCTTCACTAACAAATTTATCATAATTTAGTTCCAATTTTTTTAAATGTAACATATTAATTATAAAGTGGACATTTTTACAAACGATCAATTTATTTACAAACAACAAAATGTATAACTCAGATGCCTTCTACATAAAACATTTAAGCAAATTTTCTATTTTTTTTTATGTCTAATAAAAAATAAGTTGCTTGAAAAATTAAACATATACCCTGAGAAAAATGCGTTAGTTCCAAATCCGAATAATAGCAGAGTGAATGCAAAAACCGCATAAATTATTTGACAAGCACCAATGCCCCAACATACCAAGAGGTGTACCGAATCAGCCACTTACTGGAGTCGTCTGCGTATTCCGAATCCTCCATTATCTCGGCCAGGACGGAGCAGAACAGTTCGAAGTCCACGCTGTCGGCGGGAGAGTCCCCGTCGGCCTTGACGCTCCTCTTGTCGGTGTCCGGGTCCGCCTTGGTGGCCGCCAAGGACCTGACGAGGGACTCCACGCGCCCGAGGGACAGTTTGATGTTGGTGAAGGCCTCGAGGGCGCCGAGCGTCTGTTGGGACGTCAGGTTGCCGATTTTTCTCTCGTCGGCCTCGCGGAATGCCTTCTTTAGTTTCCTGGAAATTACCAACAGTATTGGCGATAGGAATTTATTGCAACAGAAAGGGAAAACATTTTTGAATGGAAGTCTAAGCATTCACGGAGCTTATGACCTCCCTTGAGGATTTTTCAAACACATTTGGATATAATAAAAATATAACATTTATTATACAGGTAGTTTACACATTATTTGAGACATAAGTCCCAACTCCATGGGACTAAAAGTACTGTGTAGAGTTGGGACGAGCAATTGTTAACCTGTAGCAATTGCACAGAAATCTTTAATCCGAGTAATTTTTAAAAAAACATTTCGCTATCCAAGTAACTTGCTCTTCAAAAAATTCAGAGTACTGAATATTATTAACAGTATATATTGAGAACGGTAGTGGTTACACACATAACTAGAGACATTTACCCAAGCGTCAACCACAACCACAACCATAATACAAGATACTCTAATAGGGATCTGATACTAAATGAAGGGGTCAACACTGTTCTGGCATCGAGATAACACTATTACGTAGGCAAAAAGGTCCATAACCTTTTGCCAGAATCGTGGAAAGACAGGAGTGTTGTCAAGTTGCGGAAAGTGTTACCCTCGCTCTTTCATGACATTGGTCATAGGGAGTCAGAAAAGTTGATGCATGCCACGAATTAGAGATTCTTACTGGGTGTCGAAAATACAATATGAAATAAGGAATAATTTAAAAAAATATATTTATAGATGGCAACCATGAAGTTTCGCATAATTAAATTGTCTATGTTTTTATGAATGATGTATGTGTATGCGCATGGATGTATGTATGTGTGTGTGTGTGTATGTGTATATATATATATTTATATATGTGTGTGTATATATGTGTATGTGTGTATGTATATATATCAAAATGTGTATACGAATAAGTTTATATTTTATTAGTCTGTGCTCTCTATTGATTTTTTAACTATTATCAAATATTAAAATGTAATTGCCTAGGTTAGAATGGGGTATGTACCCTTGTTAGCTGGAACAAAGTGAACGTAAAATTGTATTTTGATAAAGAACGTAAATAAATAAATAAAATAAATTAGTTGACACAGACACATGAGTATATCATCACAAATATTGTATAGGATCAGAAACACAACAATAATAATAATAATAACAATCAAACAACTAATATGTGGCACATCAATATGGTAAACAGTAAACTCAAACATTCGGAAAATCATCAAGGAGTTTCCTACTCAAATCCCTCCTACTAAGAAAATCCAGTTCCTAACTCCTCTCTTGAAAATAGTTTTTGTCCTTGAGAACTCAATACGCTCTTCCAAAATATTGAACACTCCTCGGTGCGACAAAGGAGAGATGTCTCTGAACAAAAGTCGTACGGGTTTTGGATATGACATAAATTCGTGCTCTGGGAAAACATTCAGCCGAGATCTCTCCTTGCTGTTCGACCAGAAGTGTGGAAGTGCTTCTTTTAGGTACAGTTGTCTCATATCCAGCACCTTCGTGTATTGGATGGGTGTGATGGAGGACGCTGGAATATTATTCTCAATAGTAAATTCTGTGAATTCATTATCATTTCCCTATCTGCACTCCGTGGTGCATAGGGCACTGTATTGGTACTTTGATTGCAGCATATCTAGATCATTTTGGCTACTAGAAAGCTGAAGTGACTAGTCTGAGGACAATATAATATTGCAGAGTAGAACCACCACTAAAACCAATATTTCACATCCACCCTGCGGGGAATCGTACCGGTCTCAAACGTAGTAGACGAAAGCGCCAAGCACTACACAAAGAGACGGACATATCGCCACTCAATGAAGAAGTTCAGTGGTTTTTTTGTTCATATTTTTTTGTTTGTTAATATATTATCAAACTAAGCCATTTTTTAATTTTTTTTAAATTTTTTTATTTACTTATTTAATGTACAAAATACACAATTTTATCATAGCACGATTAATTTTTTTTATGTCCCGACTTGTTAGAAAATTCCGTGTTAAGTGGGACTCATCTGTATATAAATCAAAAGCAAAAAAAAACAAATTGAACAATAAACAAAATAATAATTTAAAAAATAAAAAAAATATGCAAGTCAAGAAATGGAATACAGAAAAGTTATTTAATAATACATGGAAACACGTTATTAATAATTTTAATTCAATTCAATTCAATTAATTATAATTCAATTCCGTAATTAATTGATAGTGAAAAAAAATACAAAATAATACAATAAAGTATTAATAGTAACACATCTTTTTTTTTTTTTTTTTAATTTTTATTCCAGTAAAATGGCTATAAAGTGCAGAGCCAACACAACATACAACATATATGGTAGAATATGTAATTTAATAAACGTATTAATAAATAATTTTATGCTTCGATTAGCAATAGAATTTATTAGCAATATAATTTTTTTAAAGTTTCGTGGTTTTGAAATTACTCCGCCGGTGACGTCTCATGTTCTCTTCGGTGAGTTGACCTGATTGGTGAGTTGGCTTCTCGGAAACCGTAAATCTATCACAACACTCTATTATCGGTAAATTCTTAAGAACTTGTGACGTAATTCAAAGTACACAATTTTTATTAAAATAATTTTCACAATTTTTTTTTACATTTTGATCAAATTAAATGCATCAATTTTTGCCGCCTGTGAGAAAAAATAATATATCCGATTTCCCGTAGCACTGAACTTCATCATTATCTCGCTTCACACTAAATGTGATAGAGCCGCTTCGGCGTCATCGTAATCATAACTCATATTCTGCGAACTGTTTTAACTTACATGAGGTGGTTGGCGATGGTGGGGGTGGAAGCCACGGGCCTCAGGGGCCCCCCGCCCCGCAGGAGTAGCTCGGTGCAGCGCAGGGCTGCGCCCAGCTCGGTGAACACGGGCAGCGCCCTCCTCTCCGCCACCTCCTGCAGGATGGCCTGGCCCCTGGACAGGTCCAGGTACTCCCTAAAAAATATTTTATTTTATTAGTGTACAGGATACAAATGCATTTATAAACTTATATACATATACAGGGTATTCTTTAAACCCTGTCACATCCGAAACCACGATGATCAGTATGGGCAAGAAGACATGTTAGCATATTTTTATATGTACATAGTTATGTACTGATACTATATTTTTTTAAAATTTTAATTGCTTTCTCTTTACTTTTTTCTAGTTTTTGTATATTTTAGTGAACATAATATATTACATGTTTTTTGTATTTATTATGTTCACTAAAATTTAGTGGACATAATATATTACTTATTTTTCAACTTTAAAAATAAATCATTTTTTCTTTTAAACTTAGATTTTGTAATTTTGTATTTTTTTGTTCAATGTAATTATGATTAAAGATATACCTACCTGTCCTTTTTTTTTAAATAACTTCAAAAAATAAAAATAAACATTTTTCGTACTTTTCGTAATTTGTGTATTCCTTTTAATGTTTTTTTTTATTCCTTATAATGACTTTATATTTTTTTACACAATATGTTAGCGTGTTCATTAAATGAAACCATTGTAATATAATATGTACATATAAACTTTTTATGCTTTTTTTCCCTCTTTTATCTACTGTATTGAAGTGTTTATGTCTACACAATATGTATTTTTTGTATAGTAAGAGGCACTACGTGCCGTGTATATTAATAAATAAAGAAATATATATCAAACATTACAGTGTTCTTTACAAAACTGTAAAAAACAAAAACAATATAAAGCCTGTTCATCGTTACGAGAATTTCCAAATAAACAAACCAGCCTCGTGATATCCGACGGAGAATGGCCTATTTCACACATATCATATTAATCTAAACGGCGCAATAAAATTACAGTGGATTGAAATTTATTAGATTCGTTTGCACCTATTTAAATTTGATAATAAATACTTTTTTAAAATTTTTACATGTTTTAACATTTAGATTTTAGGCCGGATCGTTCTTAACAATTTTACATCGATCTATAAAATGAGAAAATGTTTAAAAAGGCTATAAAAAATGGATAGTGGAGCTAGGTAGAAGTAAAATGGGTTGTCTCATTCGCCCATACCAATACTGAATTTACTGCTCCACAAGTGTATAGCTTATGTTAGGTTTTTGTTATTTCCATTGTGTGTTTTGTAATATAAATAATATAGATGTACATAAATACCTTGTTTTTAAATGTTTGTTTTTTAGGTTAGTCTTCTTTGTTTATTCTCAAATGTAATTTAAAAAAACTAAATTGTTAAGTGTCTTCGACACGGGAAACCCCAGTGAGGTCACATTATTTTTATTATTAATTATAGTTTGTAAGCGAAAAATATGAATAAATAAATAAATAAAGTGGTTGATAGGTTTCCTCATTAAGGTTTTAAAACGCAGGTATTTTTTGATAGTCAGTGTTCAAAAAGTCCACTTATATTCACTACACATTGTCACATAATACAATACTTACACACCCTTACACAATATAAATATACATTCTCACCCTCACTAACGTGTACAATAATAAAACTGATACACTAAAACAAGTACTTAGCATAAATATTATTATGTATAAAACTTATCCTCATAATATAATTGAGACACATTTTATGTTTATATTTCTACCGACATATTGAAACCATTGTATAAATTCTATAGTGTGTTTTGTTTTTATGAGAAAAACAAAATAATTTTTTTTTTTTTTTTTTTTGTTTTTTTTTTTGTAAAACTCCATAGTTCATGATTTTAGTAAAAATATCATTAATAACGCCTCGGTTAACATATTTGAAAAAAAAATATTAGCGTTCTTATAATTTGGCCAAATATTTCAATTTTGGTGACCATTTTCAACGAGCTGTTAATAACTCACTTTTAGAAAATTGAAAGCAAGTTGGGGCTACCCCACTCTAGTGGGGTTCGAACCTCGGATCTCTGATCCGTGAGTCCGCAACACTAGCCACGGGACCACAACCCGATTCAAATTATATAGTAAAACTTAACAAAGGAGATTTTGATGATAATTTTATTAAAAACATTATTTAAATTTAGCGAGTATCTTCAGGTGAAAATCCTGCAAAAGGAAATCGACTGGAGATTAGTCGGTCTCGTGGTGTACTGGTTATCGTTTGCCAGGCATTAAATAAATAAATAATTGTAAAACAATAAATATCGATCCACTGTATTGTATTTTATCATGCCGTGTAGATTTTTGCCATGATATGAAATGGGCCAATCATGCGATATCACGCAGTGGGCTCGTGGTTCGCACGTGCACAGTGGTCAGTCTCCGTGAATAGAGGGTAGTTATTTCACAGATTTTACAATGATATTAATAATATATTGTACTATATGATAATTTTTTTTATTTTGTATAACTTCTATGGCGCCATTTTCGTGAAAACCACCTCCACCTCAGGGGCACTGTACAATAAATATCTCAACACGTCTTGCAGCTACAGAGCTCCCCGTTTCCAATTTTAAATTTTAGTTACATACAGAAGCTAGTTTGCAACACGTCAGTTTGCAGCAGCTACAGAGCGCACGGACGATTAGAAATCTAGCTCCTATTTTTATTACATTTTACAAATAACGTGACTAGTTTATTTTTAACAAAATTGACACGTCCTGCAGCTACAGAGCATTTGGGCAGTTATATATCTAGACCCTATTTTTTATATTTGAAGTTTATGTTAGAAGAGTGTTAGTGTGAAGTTTATGATATTTATTCAGTTAGTTTATGTTATATCAAAGCTAATATTACCAAACGCATGAAATGATTCTAGCAACTGAAATGATTTTTAAAAAATTGATTCATTTTATCATTATTCCCTTTCCGCATCTAATGGTGCACGGGGCACTGCATTGGTTCACCAATCACAGCGTATCTTGATCATTTTTGTTAGTTAAAGGTAATATGATCATTTTTACGCTTTAGATACCAGTCCATGGACCATGAAATATTATGGTGCGAAAACACCCTTTTAAATAAATATTTCATATCAACCATTTTTTTTAATTGGGCATCCAATTAGCTTATAATTTTGGTTTATTTGTAAATATATTTTTTTGTTATAATGGCTACTGTTTTCTTTTAATAAATAAATAATACATTAAATCAAAGGCAACGTAGAACGCTACCTCGATGGATTTACCAAACAAAATGTCTCAAAGGCAAATATCGGTCGCCATTTACGGAGTACCCCCGAGTGACAAGAGCTACTCACTGGTCCGTGACCACCTCCCCGCCGATCCTCTGGCCGCGGCGGTAGGGCTGCAGCACGAGCACCAGCGGGCGGGGGCCGGCCGCCAGGTGCGCCACCTCCACCGAGGCGGCCGTGGCGCGGGTGTCGGCGTCCAGCACGAAGAACAGGACGCGCGCCGATTGCTTCGCCTTGTGCTCGATCTCGATGAGCTCCAGGGACCAGTCTGCCACTTGCTGGAAGGTAACATTCAACTAATCAAGGCCACGACATTTGGACAAGGACTGGATTCAACCCCATTGGGATTTAATAATATCAATATTCATCATCATCATCATTCCCTTTCTGCACCTAATGGTGCATAGGGCACTGGATTGGTACACCAATCGCAGAATATCTCGATAAATTTGTTACATGAAGGTAAGGTGATCGGCCTTACGCTTCAGGTACCAGTCCAGGGACTCGATTATGATGGGAAGATAAAATTTATCTTCAAGTTTATCTACAAAGTAAAATTAAGTTTTCTGCATGAAAAATATACTATGTTTCCATCTTTTTTTTCTAAACATGTTCAATTACCGGTTACCGACGAAGTTACTTTGAATTTTCATACAAATATACACACTTTCGTACATAAATATCCATATTAGTTTATACCGTGTCAGTATATATATGTACTGAGACGGTATAAACTAATATGGATATTTATGTACGAAAGTGTGTATGTTTGTATGAAAATTCAAAGTATCTTCGTCGGTAACTGGTAATTAAACATGTTTAGAAAAAAATATTGTAAACATATTTTATTCTTCATACATAAAACTCAATTTTACTTTGTAGATAAAATCGAAGATAAATTTTAACATCCTTTCAGAATACGTACCCTGGGACTATGAAATATTCTAGTGTGAAAACAACATTTTAAATAAATATTTCGTATCAACCATGTCGGGAACGTACCCGAGACCTCTTTTATGGTAGACAAATGCGCTGACCATTATACCACGAGGCCGACAATATTAAGATTACAGAATTATTATATTTTTTTTTTTTTTAACGAGACACAATTTTATTATTTTACAAGAACACTAGGTTCTACAGTTTCAGGAGACCACTTCTCCCATCGACGGGTGATATAAAACTATAATTAGTGTTAGTTTTATATCACCCGTCTATGAGAGGAGTGCTCTCCTGAAACTGTAGTAGTGTCCTTGTAAAATTATAAAATTGTGTAACGCTAATAACAAAGTTTCATTTTCATAATAATATACAATGAAGTGTTACCAAGTGAATGCCGATTCAAATAATAATATTAATATTACAAACAAACAAACCATCACCCCGTTTCCCCGTAAGGGCAGGCAGAGAGGATAGTACGCCACATCACTCTATCTTTTCATACAGATCTCGTTTCCTCTGCATTCATACATCTTCTCATGAACGCGCGCCGATTATTCCGACTTTTAACACGTCCATCTTCAAGGATTTGTTGAATTTGGTCAAGCGATGTCTTTCTCGGTCTTCCTCTATTTCTGCATCCATCAACATTCGCATTGTAAATATTCTTAGCCGTTCTTTCGCTGTCCATTCGCTCAGCATGTCCAAACAAAGTTCTACCATACATTCGCCTGAGAGTTCGCATTTTGACAGCATTCAGCCTACTTTAGTTCCTGTTTTCCCAAGTCCATACGTCGGGACCAGGACTTCATTGTGAACTGCTAATTTTGCCTTTTGCCTGCCTTAATATTACTGTATTATTATTTTCTGTTCTTCTCTTCATTTCGCGTATTTTTAAAAATTTTATTCTCGTGTATATTCGAAATTATATTTATTTATACTTTCACATTGTTTGTATTGTACTCTGTTGTGTCAATAAATTTTTCCGCGTGTACAATAAAATTTTAGAGAACTTAAAAAAAAAATAGTTATCTTACATTTGTGTTATGATTATATTTTTCGCGATCTGGCAAAATTACGCGGCGACCTCACGCATGCGCGCGACGAAAGTGGGGCAAAGTGGGGGTTTTTTGGACACAGTCCGACGTATTCAGATGTGATTCTACGCTCCTTCTGGACTATTCTTAATTCTATGCTATTAACAAATGAAAATATATTTTTTAAAAAGCAACCGAACTTCCTCATTAGAAATTATACAAAGTTTGACCATATTATCATTTGGTTTACTTCACCTGCAATGGGCTCATATATCATATTATAAATAGCCGTAAATTAGAGGAAAGTTTACAGTAATCAGGTGAATCAATCATACTGTTATTTGTATCGCGTAACATGTGTAATTGGCGGATTGCCTTGTCAAAAGTGAGGTTAAATCACAGTGTCATGTCGTGTTCAACTTCTCGCTTCGAGCTAGCTAGACCCGCAAGCCGCAAGACAGGAAGGCTGCGTTGATTTACGAGTATGGACGTGCATAGTTCAACAATTTACTTTTCTAATAGTATACAATTATTTTATCGTTAAGACAGAAATAATTACGATGTCCATAAATTCTGACGAGAGGATGAACAGAAGATATCAAGGCGCTAAAATTTTAAATAATTTTGTAATTTTGGTGCGATACCCTACCGATACAACACCATACAGCATCTATCTTGGTACGGGTTTACCTACATAGATAGATGCAACAAAAAACTAATATTGGGAAATATACATGGCACATTGTACTCAACTATTCTTTTTCTTCTTCGATGGCGCTTCAGCCCAAATCAAGCCTTGGCCTTCTTTAACTTTTGCCTCCAACTCCACCTGTCCTCAGCAGCCTTTTTTCAATTTGCAACTTGTAAAAGCTGTGCTGCATATTTTTTTAATTCATCCTCCCACCTCAATCTAGGTCTTCCGATCCTTCTTTTACCCCCTGGATGTCCAGTTATGACTCTCTTAGTTACTCGCGCATCGGTCATTCTTTGTCCAGCCCATCTCAACCTGTGCCTCGATTATGATGGGAAGATAAAGACGTCATACCTTCATCTTGACGGTATAGTTGAAGATAAATTCCCTCTAGCGATTATAAATATATACTACCGACCCCCCACCCCCCTTCAAGTTTTGGGTAGGTACATCGATATGAAACAAAGAGAAGCGTACGTCGCGGTACACATATCTACGCTCTAAAATGACATAGCTTTAGTATGACGTCATAGTTGAAGATAAAAGTCTCCCGACCGACTATAAAGGTACACTACCGACACCCCCACCGTCAAGTTTTGATATAAGTAAATCGGTTCATACCGACGGGTCTAGAACCCCTCGATAGGTTTATCTACGCATTAAAAGTGTCAAAACATTTATTCCACCGAACAATTTTTCCTTTAATTATGATTAATTTTTAAAAATAATCGTTTTGAGGTTAGCACTTTTTTCTTAAAAGCCTATTAAAAATATGAGAGAAAAAAGTAAATTTTTAAGTCGAATTAAAAACCGACATAACTGTCACTTTAATAAAACGAACACCTAGATGTGAAAATAATGTCATTAGATTCCGTCCTATTAACAAATAAGAGTATCTAGGCGTTAGAAAGTTACCACTCTAAAGAAATAATTTGGTTATTATATGTTTTCCATCTGTTTTACTATCTTTCCGAGTGTATGTATCAAGACGTTAAAGGGGCCGGCTTTGTAGTCGATCGGTAGATACATACTGACGATCGTTAAGCGTACCGTCTAGGTGATTTCCAAAAGTCATACAAAATTCGTGTTCAAGCGAGCGTTTTTTGTTCGAATTGGGATTTATTGGAGTTTATAATCGCTTTGAAGTGAGCACTTTTTATTTCAGAAGCCTATTTAATCTTTAAATGAGAACTATTTTTAATGATAATGACGTAAGGAACGCGGATTAATTGTTTGCGGTCATTCCAGTGGCTTGTTTCGATCATATGATGTCGATATGACAAGTAGGTAGAACATACTGAAGTAAGATACAG
This sequence comes from Micrasema longulum, assembly GCF_059751315.1. Classification (NCBI taxonomy): domain Eukaryota; kingdom Metazoa; phylum Arthropoda; class Insecta; order Trichoptera; family Brachycentridae; genus Micrasema; species Micrasema longulum. The sequence continues at coordinate 1,110,292 of NW_028277475.1, read as the reverse complement.
ATAGTACAGAATTTCAGTATACCGTCTCAATATATACAGATGAAGATAGCGTTCATAATCGAGGCACTGGTCCATGACAAAGTATAGAAATGGAAAAAAATACAATTTTTCAGGCGTTGCCTAGTACGTAGGTGAAATAATTCAATCAGATGAATCTCAGTACAATGGTGAATTACAAGACATCACATCCAGGTCTATCCGTCTATCTCCGTGACAATGTCTCAGAACAATGTCACGTCCTACAAATTGTTGTTTACACGTGGACAATGTTCTAGAACAATATTGTATTGTCCATCATCTAAACGGACTTTCGGAGAAGAGAAATTGTTGGCTAAGTGGAAACGGCGTCATGGTTCGTTCTTTTGTTTGGAAAAAAAAATCGAAGCATAGAAACTCACGGGGTTGAAGAATGTGATGCCCATTTTCTCAAGTGCGGGTATGGCGACGTCACTGCGCCACGTGGTCGGGTTACAGGAACCTCCCAGGAATACTTCGTACGGGTGCTGGGCTTCAGGAATAGTTCCTGTAACAATACAATCAAAATCAAGTATACAGCTTTAAAAAATATACACAAATTGAGGGATGTAGCAAATTTAATAAAACACGAAAATATCTAGACGTTACAATGGCGTATAATTAAACTGACGCGTCACAAGCGCAATCCAACCCATTTTAATTGTAATTTATAATTATTTATTAAAATAGTTATTTAAGACATAAAAAACATTTGAATCAATAAACGGTTTTAACGAAATATTTTTTTAATTTATTTCAACAGAGAGGGAAAACATTGTTGAGAATGAAATATAGAAGTCTAGGCATTTACAGGGCTTATGACCTGTCATTGGCCGGTTTAAGTGGCCACTTTCGCACTGTGTAACATTCACCATTCTGCCCACGTTTAAACATCCACATTTCCTCAACTCTTCCATCTGTTGACTTTTGTGAAGTAAAGGAGCTGAAACCTGAAATTATGTGAGTGAGATTCATCCGGCTGAACCAAATCACACCAAGCATTTGGACAAACCCAAACATTGTTGAAATAATTATTTATTTGATGCCTAAACTATTCTACAACAAATACCTCTTAACGCACACATAGAGGAGAAGGTGTTAAGAGAATAGTCGATGTCTGGGATTTTTTAGTATTTATTATTAATTTAATTGACGAAAGGGTACTTAAACATTGTTTTTCTGTCACTCTCTCGCAAATGCCTCCCCTGTGCGAAAAAAACAACTGGACATCGTACTGATTTTGTCTAACTAAAATCGATGTCTTGCTGTCCCGTTTTCTGCACATCAAAACTCAACCGATTTTGTTGTTGTTTTTTTAGAAAGATAATAATAATTAAATTTTCTGAGTCGGCACCTTTCGATTTTTTTATTTTTTTTATCATATTTCTACGTCCGAAGACGGCAGATAAAACTGGACGTTTTCATGGAGTTTTGGATGGTCCTAGTTCCCATAAGAAACAATTTGTCAAAAATGCAAAACGATAGAGACACGCCAAAGGTGAATATCTATAGTGTGCAAGAAATCACTGCCACGTGACATAATCCAGGTAGAAAATACGGTAATACGTTTGTATGATGAAAAGTCAGACCGCGTTTCCTGTTGAAGATTTGAATGGACTGTAAGTAATTTATCCTTGTTAGTTAATGGGTTGCTTTTTGAAATAAAAACGTTAAAATATCATTAACAAATTACAACAGGAATGGGTAACATTTTGGAGAAAGGAATATGGAAGTCTAGGCATTTACGGGGCTAATGACCTGTTATAGGCTGGTTTAAGTGGCCACTTTACACAATGTGTAATATTCACCATTTTGCCTATGTTTAAACATCCATATTTCTTAGCCCCGTGCATGCATAGACTTCCATATTCCCATCTCTAAATTTTTATCCATTCCTGTTGTAATTCGTTAATCTTAATGACTCCATAGCCCAGTCTTCTATTTACAAACATTTGCACAACCTCAAAATATTGTAATTAAATTATCAAATTTCAATCTTGTTACGATTTTATTTGAAATATTCATAACGCAAAATTGGATCATAAGGAACAATATAATAATAATTATTATAATGTAGAAGCATAAAAATATTTCCGAAAAAACAAACAGCAGATTAATGAAAAAATGATCATCTATTAAAGTATTTGATTTCCTAGGATTATGAAAACTTTGAGGAAAGATTTTTGTGGTTAAGGATTTTTCAAAGAATTTGGAAACCCTTCCGACGTGGCAAATTTTCCGAGAAAACTGTGGGATAAAAATAATTATATTTAGGGTTCTCATGCCTTGTGTCATATTATAATTCATACGGATTATTCACTGACAAAATATTTATGATTCATTTGTATAATTCGATATATCATAAACATCAAATACCAACTAACTTGCATCGAGTGGAATATGACTCGATTATTATATTTTTATTTATTTTTTATTTCTTTAGTGTAGGTATAATTTACACGCTTATACAAATGAATAAACAAAACGACATAAATAAATTAACACAAATAAAATTATATTGTCAGTTCCATATACTGTCGTCTTCCATGTACTCATTTAGTCCATAATAGGCCTTTTTTAGAAGTACGCCTTTTATAAAAATTTTGAATTTATTGTTTGTCATAATTAGGACATTGTTGAGTATTCTTTAGAAGAAGCGCACGCAGTGCCCCGCCCCATAAACGATGTGCTTACCTTACTAAGCTTTAATTTCGGGATTACTAATTTGTCTGATAGTGTCTATATATTTAAAAAAGGCGATATATAAAGTGTTTTCGGCTCTATGGCTGCTCTCGGGGCCCGTATTACAATGGGAAATTAAAATTATCTTCAATTTTATGCACAACGCAAAATTACGTTTTCTGCATGAAAAATATAATATATTTACGATTGTTTTTTCTAAACATGATCAATTACATGTTACCGACGAAGATACTTCAAATTTTCTTACAAATATACACATTTTCGTACATAAATATCGATTTTACTTTATACCGTCTCTATATGTATCGATGAAGATAGCTTATGAAATCACGTGGAGGTAAGTCCTCCTAGTTGTATAGTGGTTGGCGTGCAAGGCTACTATTCTTGAGGTCCTGAATTCGATTTTTGGCAGAGTGGATTTGAAATATTGATTTTGATGGTTGTTTTAACCGCAATACTTTATATTCAACAATGTTTTTAGTTTGTTTAAATTTTTGCAGACTGGCTGGATTTCCTACCTTGGAAGTCATTTTTCCATTAGCCGTAATTTGAGCATACGTCGCACTCCTGTATTTTAACTCACTATTTTCAATATTGTTTGGTAAAATGTTAAATATTTTAGGTATATTGTATTGCAGTGTTCTTTTGCCATATTTATTACAATATGATGATGATGATCTTATGATTTTCTTGTTGTATTACTGTAGAATGTTTTATTATTTGAACTTTCTACTGAATATGCTGTATAATTTTTTAAATATAAATATTGTGTAATTTTTAGGTTAACTTTTTTTTTATAAATCTTGGATTTAAGGAAATTCATGTTTTAAAAAATAAAATAAATTATTATGCCAAATATGTTAGTATTATAAATGTTTGTAAAAGGCAGATTTGCCGTTTATGTTAATAAAATAAATAATTAATAAAATATCTAAGAACAGCTAACCCTTCCATGCTAGTAAACCTGCGGTGTTATTCTGAACCGCTCGCGCGGCCGTAGAAAACACTTAATCTCGCGTATTTACATACAAAATACACGAGATAAATAGTTTTTCTACGCCCGCAAGAGCGTGTGGATTACCAGACCTGGGGTGGCATGCTGAACGGAATTGCGCGCGCAGAGATAGCTCTACTAGCGTGCATTTAGTACGTAAATACGCGTTAAAAATGCGTTTTCTGCGCGCGCTTTTGCGTTCAGAATACCACCCCTGGGCTGCTATTCCGAACGCAATTCTAGCGCGGTAATGCGCGTTTTACGTACCAAATACGCGTTATAGCGCACTGAAAATGCGTTCGGAGTACCAGCCCTAGTTTTATAATTTATAATCATGTACCAATTTTCGTTTCTACCCGGAGTGCGACGCATGCTGACAAATTAAGTTGTTCCAAAGTAGAGCCCCAAATGATAATTTATTTACAGATTAATACATCAAAGATATTGAAATATTGTGTCTCTGGCGGTATGCGTCTTTATGTAGTAGCAATTTGATCATAGAATTAAGCAGTTGATACATGTACGAGTAAAACAAGTCGAGTCAATACGTATATTTGATTTACGACACTATTCGATCAACTGCACACATGTCAGATAGGATGATATCATTATCAGATATACCTAATCATACAAAATGGATTATCTCTGTTAATATGTATGCACGTATCAAATATCACACCTTAAATATGCATACCATACATATGCGACATATACATGTGTCTAGGGAAAAAAACAGGCGAACATGGCTGCCACATTCAATGCGCAATATAATAATGTTTTTCGTATTTATCTGGATATTTGATTCTTTCAATACCCCACTATACCACAACTGGTTTCCCATTTTCTGACATGGTTATTTACGACACAAAGAGGCTTGAAAGTGAAATATTTGTGTAAATCATGAGAACATCCTAGTTTCTTGTACCAAGGCTGTTTGACGACAGCTCTCTTTACCGGTCTGAAGCAGAGAAACCGAAGCGACGGTTTAACTTCCTTGTAAAAAATCTAATAAAAAAATAGTTATTTATTTATATTCTTCTATTTTTAAATACGTAGCATTGTTTCTAATTTTTTTAATGATGATTTCCCATGTTCAGAGATTGCTCTCTCTCTCTCTTCATATGAAAAGAAAAGAAAAGATAAAGAGGAAAGGAGGAGAGATAGGGAGGAAGGCTCTCCACAACTAGATTCCCATTTTCCGCACAAATATCTAATAAAATGACTCTAAATGCCTTTATTTCCATATTCCCATCCTTCTTAAATAATTGTTTCATCTCTGTTAACACGAGTTCTTTAAATCCTATACTTCTATTTTAAGGATACGGACATAGTCAAAATATTGTTGGAAAAGTAAATGTTTACACTTACTTGTTTATAAATTTGTATAAATCATTCACATTTTCAGTTATACGTCAACCGGTTTCGAGGTAATTACCTTATCATCAGGACTTACACTTACTTAGAATCAATCGCGTCAATACTTATATTATTGAAAGAAAAGAAAATTAAATTAAAGAGAGAAAATGAGGATAATATGACGATTAAAGGGTTCAATTTAATTAATTACTTATTGTGGAAAAATGAAAATCGGGTTGTCGTCCAGTGGCTAGTTTTGCAAACACTCGGGTCTGAGGTTCGAACCCCCACTCTACACCGACTTAATTCCCATTTTCTAAAAGTCAAGAGTATTACAGTTCGTTGAAAATGGCCCCAAAATTGAAATATTTGGGTAAATTATGAGAACGCAAATATTTATTTAAAAATATATATATATATATATATATATACATATATATATATATATATATATACCAAGATTGTATAAACGTAGACCACTTTTATTAATACGTAAAAACTCTACGCCAGTTCCTTAATTAAAATTTTGGTATTTCAGTTTCAGTGCTGCAGAGCAGCGTTTATTTAATAATTTAAAATACATATAACTATTTGTTACCTACTTAAGTCTAAAGACTTTTTGGTGGGGCACATTTTTTTTTATGACAGGTTTATTAATATGTCAGATGATAGATATCTATAAATATGAAATACATAAATACATTAATACATTAATACATAAATACATTATTTTACGAATTTTTATTACAATTTCGGCAGGAAAGAATGGAATTTTTTTGAAAAATAAAAAAATGTTTATATTGATTAAAAACATTTTCTTTTAAATGACGAATAAAAAATTGATCAGAAATTTTATTGTTTTTTGTTACAAAATAGGAATTCGGTGATTTTAAATTATTTTGAAAAAATGATTACGGCGTTAATATAGCCATAAAAATAATCAATTATGATTTTGTAGGTCATACTGGTTTAAAATATCAATTTGCTTGTTGTTAATAATTTTGAGTAAGAACCTATTATTTTGAAAACGATAGATTATTCTATTGTCCACGTGCGTCTTTTGTTTTTCTCGATGTTCGTGGAACGAGCACGTGACAACATTTTCCCGCATTGCTCTTTTGTTTTACATAAACATGTCATTTTTCGTCAATCGTTGTTCACCATTGTTTACTATGAAGTATGCGCAAGTACCAACCATTACCATTCGAGGAATGTTTATGTTGAATGCCAAGATCAATAATAACAATTGTTTTTGCCGACGTTAGTGATAGATATTATAATGTAACGCGAGTGCCGAAAACTGTTTACATAGGAATATTTTCAATAGCTTATTTAACTCGTAAACAAATGCCGGGTAAGGAAATATTTCGCTGGCGCCGAACGTGATTCAAACACAATATTTTAAAGTGATGATAATTGAAATATTATGTTATAAAACGCCATTTCATCAAACAATAAAATTAATATTTTATGGTAATAATTGATTTCGAGTAGTACTATTTCCAGTAGGATGCAGATCAGCTTCTTGGATTGCAAATTAGAAGAAGGCCAGTAAAGACAAATGGAGTTGGACGCGAAAGTTGCAAGAGGCCGAGATAAAGGCTGTGGCGCTCAAGGAGAGAGTTCTATTCCTAAAGCATGGTGATTAGTTTGTCTTCATTGAAACGTAGACGCTAAAAAATACCTAAGCTTCATGAAACATTCGTAAACAAAATATAACCTGTTACTCGAGAGCTAAAAACCCTTTACTTTTAGCGTGACGACATTAACCACATAATGGATTTTTAGTGGCTTCCATGATGTAATGATGGCTAAGACGCTTGCCTTATTCTCCAGGATAGGAACAATACCCTACACTAAATATATCAGATACGTAGGAATAACCATTGCCGAGTTCGTGAAGTCTATTTAATACGGCATTACAAGTATACACTGTCCGTGAATTGTTGCTACAAAACGGTGGCACCTGTCTAGTCATTCTTCCAAGCACCCTGAAGTTGATGAGAGATAATAGTTCAAGGCAATCCCATATTGAATTTGCAATTTTGAATAAATTTAAAAGGTCTATAATTGTGTCACAATACAGAACTTCAGATTCCATTGCAGGTGAAGTGAACTTTTAACTGACTTTTCAAAGGTGAAGTAAACTCATCGCTTACATTACATTTCTGTAATCATTTTACTCCGAAAACCGAGAAAAGAGTAGAAACTTTGAATACAAAAGTTTTACCATTTTGGTTTCGGTTGTCAATTTCGGATGGGCGGCTTTGGCTTAACCGTTTTTTCGGGTGCCGTAAAGTGGCGCCGGTGTCGGCCGCGAACTTATGGCGTGGGAAGTTCCCGCGACCTTTGCAAGGGCTGGCGCGCGGGTCCGACCGCTGACCTCGACCTCGCGTCATCTGCGCGGGCGGCTGGTAAACCATGTCGTGTTCTCGCTACTGACAGACTCTCGCGCGCATCTCCGCGTACCTGGATCTGGATGCACGATACGCGCACGGTGGGTGGTGGCGGATGATTAGTGCAACGCGCGTCACTTCCTGGGCGGTCCGCGTCCTGAGCTCCTGTTCCCGAGGGAAAACGGATGACAAGGACGACTCTGTGCTACTATGTGCGATGTCAATTATTCTATTATTGCTAATTTTTAACATATCAACGGGTAAATTGAAATCTTTGAGCCCGGTGTTGACTAAAATATTCACATCAGCCATTCGACGGCATTAACATTTTGCTAAAAACATTAACAAAAAATGTTATCCTTAAAAAAATAACAAAAAACACAATTCTATAAAAAAAGTGTTTGAATTAAGACAGTAAAAAAAAATATAATAAAAAAAGGAAATATAGTGCAAACATATACATGATAAAAAAACATAGTAAAAACATATTTGAAAACTTAGTAAGGAACATATTTTCAAAAAATACTTGGCAAAAAACGTAGTAAAAATAAAAAAAACAAAGTAAAAGATGTAATAAAAAAATGTATATAGATGGTAAAAAAACATATTTAAAAACGACGCGACGTTTAATGCGACGACAATGTTCATTCTAAGATAATGAGTGAAACTGTTAACTGAATCATTTTATGATCGTAAAAATAAATTTTTCAAAAATTTAGTTATCAATGCCTCATATGTGAAACTAGAGATAAAAAAAGACAATATGATTAGAAATGAGAAGAAAAAGAGAGACTCGGAAACTCGCTGTACAAGAGTTTAAAATTGAAGAATGAGTATAAAAGAAATGGAAAGCCTTAAACTATTTTTTTTATAAATACGTTCTTGAAAAAATATTATTTTATATATTTTTACATAGAGATACATTTGTTTACCCCTAAATATATTTACGGTACAACATCAAATGTTGGATAGGAAAACAAAAGTAAATCCAAAGGATTTTTTATTCATGAAAGAAAAAAACACTCTTATAAAAGAGTTATAAAATTAGTAGAAAATAAGTGTTATTTATTAATTATAAAAATATTTTTTGCAAGGATAACATAATTGAATGTTTATTAAATAATAAAATATTAGTTCAACGTGTATATCGATAACTGCATGAAAGAACTGAAAGGTTTAAGAATGGGAGCAAAATGGGTGATTTAAATGTCGATTGCCTTTTGTATGCTGACGATGCCGTGCTTCTTGCTAACAACAAAGGGGAACTGCAATTCTTGGTAACAAAGGTCTACGATGTATGCAAGGGAAGCGATTTGCTGATGAATGTCGATAAATCGAATGTGATGGTTTTTGAAAGAAATGTACGTATGACTAAATGTGAAATCACTGTGAATGGGGTTATACTAAAACAAGTAGAAGAATTTGTGTACCTGGGAAGTATGTTTACTAGGGATGGAATGACTGTGAAAGATATTGAAAGGAGGATGAGTGCTGGGAACAGAGTGAACGGAGCACTTAAATCAACCTTGGCAAATAAATGTTTGTAGCAAGAGGCAAAATTAGCCGTTCACAACGGAGTCCTGGTACCGACCCTGATGTATGGGAGCGAAGTATGGACTTGAAAAAACAGGGATGAAAGTAGGCTGAATGCTGTCGAAATGCGTCTCTCAGGCGAATGTGTGGTAAAACTATGTACGATAGATGCACAAATGTTGAGATCCGTAAATCATGTAAGGCTGAGACAAGCATTATCGACAAAATCAAGAAAGGAGCTCTGCATTGGACATGTAGAACGAATGGACAGCGAAAGAACGGCTAAGAATATTGACAATGCGAATGTTGATGGATGCAGAAATAGAGGTAGACCGAGAAAGACATGGCATGACCAAATATAACAAATACTTGAAGATGGACATGTCAAAAGTCGGAATAATCGGCGCGCGTGCATGAGAAGATGTATTAATGTAGAAGAAGCGAGATCTGTATACAAATATAGAGTAATGTGGCGTTCTATCCTCTCTGCCTACCCTTACGGGGAAACGGCGTGATGGTTTGTTCGTTTGTAATATTGTAAATATTAGTAAAATGGGTGCGTATACTTCGACAATAGATTTTATTATATTTCATTAATTCATCGTCTTACAAAATTACCTAGTTCAGATGTTAGATAAACCAACAGTAAACACAATTTTATTTCGGGAAATAACAAGCCTTATTTTATGTTTTTTTTTGAAAAAAAATAAGTATATACAGTATTTATAAGTAATACTGTAATATTTTTCTGTATAACAGATTATATGGAGTTTTTTTTCTTAGTACTGTGTTTTTTCGTACAGTACTTCACCTCTAATGTGGCGTGGAGTTACAAAAAAAAACAATAATTACTACTACTACTACTACTACTACCATCACGCCATTTCCCCGTAGGGGTAGGCAGAGAGAATGGACCGCCACACACGTCTATCCTGGCATACACTCCTAGCCTCTTCCACATTCATACATCTTGTCATACATGCCCTTCGGTTCTGTCTGCTTTTGACATGACCAGACTTAAGATTTTGGTTTATCTGATCATGCCACGTCTTCCTTGGTCGTCCTCGTCTAACGTTGCCGTTCATTTTTGCCATATATACTTGTTTTACCATTCTCTCATCGTCCATTCGCTCTACGTGACCAAACCATCTCAGAGACCCTTTTTTAATCTTATCAATTATACTTGTCTCAGATTTACACTCTCTCCTGATTTCATCATTCGTAACCCTGTCATACATTGATTTGAAATTAAAGAAATTAGGAGTTAATGCTAATTACATCGTAATAGAGGACGAAAATTTGGTTTCGGCATCGTAATAATTCAATTTCATCATATTTGGAGTTAGTTTGTTTACCTCTCGCATACTGATTTGGAATGTGTAGTGTTTCGAAATTATTTAATTTCTTACGAAAATAAATATTTAAAGAACACACTTCATCGTTGCGTAACTAGGCGAAATTAACTTTAACGAAACATCATTTTACTAAACTTGTGGAATTGAACTGGACGTCTTTGAAGAAATTTATAATTTATTTACAAGATTTAACTGACCGCATTAACGAATTCCGTATTTATACGTATATAAACGCTAAAACATGGAAAAATTTACGATAGAAGTATGCAATAAATTGGTCGCTCAGTTCAATAAAGAAGTGCAGTGCTACGGGAAATTGTATACAGACAATGTTTTCTTACACGCGGTAAAAATTAGAGCATTTCATTGTACGACGAAGTATGAAAAAATAATAAAAATGAACTAAGTAGGTACTTTGAAACGACACATGTTCTTGTGAACAATGACCAACTAATTATAGCGATGTTAAGTGTTGTGATAGATTTCCTGTTTCTGCATAACCATTTTTTTTTCCGACGTTTAGCGTATTTTGACAACTACGGGGTACTCGTGACGTCACGGGCGGAGCAATTTCAAAATTACAAAATCTTAAGAAATCTTTACAAATATACATATATGTATATATTTTCAAACCACTGCTTTTATAGAGCGCATGAACCTTCCAAGCGGTAGGTCAGTTAAAATGGCAAAAAATACTGTTTTTTAAATTAATAATAACATATTTAATATTCAATTCAATAAAAAAATAAAATATTAACTATACAAACTTTTATACTTACTTTTCTTTGTGCATCCCATTTTCGTGCGGTTTCTCGAACACACTTGTATAATTAATTTTATGGAAAAAATATTATTAAACACTAATTTGTACAAAAATATATCACAGACTTTGTTATTATGCGAGAAGACTAATTTTAATCGAGTATTCCGGTCAAAATATCACAGATTTCGTAATAATTATGAATAATCTCACTAGGAATGTATTCGAACTATAGTTCCAACACGAGGAGAACGTTTACTAAACTTTTTAAACATTGTTCCAAATCTCACAGTTCCAACACTGAAAAACACAAAATGGCGGAAAATTGTTAAGAGGGTCCTTACCAATGATGCCGTTTCCCTACTTTATTTTATTAAAAAAATACACTGGCTGTGCAGCGGATAGCAACTTATTTAACACATTGTTATATATAATATTAATCTCATGTTCATGGCAATCATGTTCAATTGATTAATTAAACTTTGCGTTACGTGAAAAATAAATAAACAAACAAATGAAATTTATTATTTATTACTTATTTATGCATACATAATATTCATTAGTGACATTTTTTGTAAAAATGTTTTAATACTAAGATGTTTACACGTTTTATTTCATTATTTGGAGGTATTTAATAATATAGAATACGGTATTTAGACTGAAGTTTATGTTTACGTTAAAAGGAGGCGTTTAGTAAAAAGTGACTAAAAAAAGCGTGAAAAGCCCACTGGCATACATAAGAAATAGACACATTACTCCTATACTAGGACTCTCTACTCTTAGCTACATCTAAGATATAGCAAATATTAGGTTGCCCTCAAATTGAAAAAAAGATAAAACAAATCACGATACACATGCAATCATTTATATTTATTTATGAGTAACGCATAACCATCGATACGACAAAAGCTGGCAGTTGTAAAAATTTTGAAAATGTGTTAAAAAATATAAGCAACTACTCATTCCATAATAATATAATATTTTCAAAATATTATATTATCATTGCGTTATCAAGTTTTGCAGTTTGGTAAAAAAAAATCTGGTAAATATTAGGAATCGAACATAATCGAATCAACGATCTAACAAAATACCTTAGCATACAAATTCCATGTAATTTATTTTCAGAGATTGAGAACTTCAATACGAAAAATATTAACGGCGGTAGTCAACTGAAAAACCGGTTACACGGAGAAGATTAGAATTTTTATGTTTATTTTGTAGCTATATAAAATTTCTAATGCGAAAAAGTGTTTATTATGTCATAACATTACATCCGCGTTGTTAATTATTAAATACTTAAATGCGTTTATACTTAAAAGGTTTTTATAATGAAGGATTATCAAAGACCGCACTATGCGCAACAAAAAATGAATGTCCGACCACATTCAAATGGTTGTCAATGAAAATAAGCCGTCTACCGCAATACCGCGAATGAATATTGTTTGTCAACATTGAATCGAACACAAAATTGATATAAGTCTTATTAATAATTGTAAGCACTTTATAAGACGACATTTAACAACTACTTGAGTGAACATAATCGCATAAATATTGCGTTTGTAAAAAAAGACGTAATCCGTCAAATCAATATGCAAATAAAATGTTAATTTTCATCAAAAACAAAAAAACACTGTTGTGATATGATAGTGATTCTATTTTGAAAATTCATCGAACGGAGAATACATTTAAAAAATAAATAATTTTTTAGAGCTAACGCTGGCCACAACTGATAAAAGGGTACTCGCAAAGGTTTGCTTTCGACCTCATAAAGCCTCATCAAGTGAGGGTTTTCACTAGAGCCCGCCCAGGACACTGCAGATTGAACAAACATCTTGCTAGAATAGGGTTGCCATCCGTTCCGATATATCGGGACTGTCACCTCTGTCCCGACGTCCCGATGAAACCAATAATGTCCCGATTTAGAATTACGCTCTTTATAATGCTGTTAATCAACATAAATCTTCTACGGCCGTACTAACTATGAATGTGTAAATATGGTTGCAAATGCTTCCAGCAATTGATGTATTTAAAGAAATTCATTGAAGCTCTGTGAAATATATTTATGTTCAATTTTTTAAATTTAGCGAGTATTTAATTTCCATTCCTACTCATAAAACCACATTGAAAAAAGGAATATAATAGATGTTGGCCTAGTAAAAAGCAACGATAAAAAATGTCGTCTGCTGCCAGGGACTGTAGAATCAATATTGCAGTATTACGTCAATATTAAGTCAGAAAAAAAATATGAATATTAATTGAAGCACCGCATAACATGTAAGAAAAACATATGTATTATATTTCTGAAAAACCATTATAAAATTGTCTTTTTTTGTTGCTGCATATCCCCATTCCAGAACGCCCCGATGAAACCCTAGCGAAATATGGCAACCCTATGCTAGAATGAGGCTTTCCGTAACTTCTAGATGTAGGTTCTTCAGTGCTGATGAGGAAACACCTATGCACATTGTATGTGAATGTGATGATTTACATCTCAATCTCGGGAGACCACTGGTTAAGCCAGAGGACCTTAAAGAACTTGAAAGGAAGTGAACACCTAATATTAAATGTCAAAATATTTACGTTTCGCGACGTATAATCCTGCTGCGCAATCACATATTTGAATTTCACCGATGTAAATACGGAAAATATTCCAAAATTGCTTTTTTATTTATTTATTTATTATTTATCATGCTATTTATTGCATTTAGCCGGCGGCGGCGGTTGGCAAGGCAAATGTCAAGAAAAGCAGCCGCCATAGTAATTGTAATTTAATTTTCACTTTTTTGTATTAGATACTATTTGCAAATGCAATACATTGTATTCTTTTTTATGGTAAACGCCGATTTTTCGCCGGCGAACTGTATTTATTTACGAGGAAAACAAAAAACAAACCAACACGAGCGTTGACTTAGAAATTAGACACGCGTTGACTTATGACTGCGATAAATTAAGCATGTTCATTGTGATCGCTCAAATGCTTAGCATGTTTTTAAACACGTCGATAGTAATTTGTGATTGAGCCACTGGGCTTGTAGGGCGAGAACTATTCACGGGGAGCCGTCACAATAGATCTTCACAGATCGCAGTGACATCAGGAGCTTGTATACCACTGACCCGCACCTCTAAGAATAAGAATAACAGTGGCTTCTTTTCACCAATAGCAAGAATGCTTAAGCTTTACGATGAAGTGTGCGATGAAGTTAGTATCCAAAGACAGCTCGGTTGATGTTTAGCAAAGACAGTTTTACAAAAAAGAAACAATAATCTCACTTTTGGATAGATGCAACTTAGACCGGTTGTTTGGTCATTAGTAATTGTTAAGAATCATAAGAAATAGTTAATGTTATGAAAAAGTAATACAAAAAATATCGTGCTTTTTAAAATTGTTACTATTACTTTCGATTTTTAACTATTACTAACGATCAAACAACCCGGCCTTAGGAGTCTGTCAATATCTTGTCTTTTTGGGATTTTTTTTTTGTGAAACAAGTGCCATTCAATCATAGAATTAAGAATAGTCCAGAAGGATCGTAGAATCATATTTGAATACATCGGACTGTGTCCAATAATTCCCCCACTTAGACAGACTTTCGCCGCGCGCATACGTTAAGTCGCTGGGTAATGTTGCTTGATGGGAAAAAAATTAATCATAACACAAATGTAAGGTAAAAAAAGCAATCTGTTAATTTCTCTAAGATTTTATAGTGCACGCGGAAACATTGATTGACACAACAGATTAGATAAATAAAGGGTCATTTAATAAGAGTAATTGAATTTATGAACTTTGAACTTAAAATATAAAACAAATTATATTTGACACAAAACGGATATTTTTATATCATGTTAAATAATATTTGATGTTTTAAAGATAATGTCGTTCAAATGTCCCCCACGGCGTTGTTTAATCCGAGGTCTAATTTTCATTAGTTCTTTTATTAAATGAGCAAAGTAGGGTAAAAAAAATTCTACCCTGACAATACTAACGGAATTTCCATTTTGTTTCTTCGACAATCTGACAGATGGAAAAATAATTCAATTTTTAAGTAATTAATTTGCTACTTAAACATTCGTTTGTCTTTAAGACCCCAGCAGTATTTCAACACTTTAAAAGGACACAACACGGCATAGTTGAATTCAAATTAGGAGTTGCGTACAAAGAAACTAATGGGGCAAAACGTAAACCTACTCATTTATGAGTAGTTGAGTCGCCTTCTGTTTGATGTGCATATGCGGTTTCTGGACTATTCTTAATTCTATGTATTCAATGTTCCGATCCGCCGGTTGCGAAATAATAATGTGCTGTTCCTCGATCAACACAGCACAAACTATGGCTTGCATGCACCCATGTCCCGATTGTGTCGTATTGTAAACTCGAGACAAGATCTGGACTTTTTTGGTGTAAGTCTTTATAGATTTAAAAAATCACTAAGATAGACCGGATCTTGTCTTAAGGTAGTATTTTTTTTTGTTCTAGCTTTAATTTTATTTAGTTGTATTTTATTTTATAAGTGCATGTATTTATTATAAGAAATTGTATTTACCAGTGTTAAAATGGACTGCATAAGTCCGTCAAATAAATAAATAAAATAATTATCCTTATGTTGTTTATAGTTTAATGTTGTTTTGAATATAATTTGTATATCTTATTAATTATTTACTAATCATATTCCAACACCCATAAGTGTCAATTTAATAAATATATCTATCGATATAAAATAAATCAATTTAAAAAATGTATATAAAAAGATTTGGAAAATTTAATCAATCGTCAATCCACATATACAAACAAAGAAGGGCTGAGTTTCGAAACAACTGAATAACTAGATTTTACAGGAAAATGGCGAAATGTCAAAAAGTTTTCAACACAGAAGCCAAGTAGTTTTAAAAGCTCGTTATGTATTCGACATTCCAAAAAAATACCCAAAATATATCGCCTAATTAATCAATACAAACGTGGGTCGAGCACATTGGTAAACACTTTATCTACACTTCGATGGCGGACTGTTAATGTTTATCACGCGAAATAAAAACATACAAGATATCCCACTCAGCACCGAACACAACACAGACGCACACGAGCGGCCTCCAACAACCGCTACCGCTAACTAAAAACAAAAACGCTTTGTAATTCAAATTCAAATTCAAAATACGCGTGGGGAACATAAAAAATAAAACTTAAAACTCAGGTAGGTACCGCGATGAAAAAATACGTTTGTGTTCGACTTTCAAATTCGGCGCGCGACACAAACGATTTCCCGCGAGTTTACACAAACAAAATTTGAACGCAGCCACCTCGCTCGGCTGCCAACTCCGATTGAGCGGATTCACTAAGTCCCGCTGACTTTTATGTTTCCGATGACGGCTTAAGAACGTCGACATTGGTACAAACAACGACATTGGCATAAATAAAACTATACTACAGATTCCGTCGTCACTGGTCCGGTAATTATAAATTGTCGTATGAGTGACTGCTGCCAATGGCACCGCAGATCTTTGTCGTTCGTGGGAAACTGGCGATTTTTCTAACTGTGAAAAAACGTAGTTATACCGGGAATTTGCTGTTGCTTCGAATTCCTGAGGACAACTTCCAGACCTAAACATATGGGTTCTATAATAATATTATGATTAATCATTCTCAGAATTTTTCGGTTTTGACTCTAGAGTATGGTCATACCATTGGCACACCAAATTCAGTGTATCTTGATCATAATATGTTCAATGATCAGGTGATCAGCCTTACGCTGCAGGTGACAATAATTATTGCAATATAAAACCACCCCCAGAATCTTGAGACCTCAACCATAGACGGTGGATGCACCAATCACGAACTTCTACACTACGGGGCGGACGTACCAAACACTTTTCCAAGATTGTGGTAGTTTCATATTTTTTAAATTTTAATTTATCGTTTTTCTTCATACAGTAAATAGCATAAAAACATAACATGAAATTGGGTAAAATAATATATAAATAAATCCCACATAGGCATAGTCTGTGCGTGGGTATACTGATTTAATCAGCTTTACGTTACAGCACGATTGTATGTACACATTAAAACATACACACATAGATACATATATGTAATATGTATGTATGTATAAATTATAAATCATTTATTATGCCCAATGTCCAGAATGTTTAGATACACAACTTGGAATTCTTTGGGATAGATCTCCCGGCATTTCGTAGATCTCTTCGCCTCTAAAACAGTGTGGGATGAAGATGGATTGGCATGGGTTAGCTCGAAGTCTAATATATAAATCGTGATTTAATACATTGTATATCATTATTTTTTTGCCTTTGCTTGTCTTAGCTAAATAATTTTGTGTACTCTTTTCTCAGTTTCTTGTACATATGTTACATCATCTAACTCTTGTAATTGGCTTGGGCCATATATATATAATAAATAAATACATTTACACACACATGCACATATATACGTACACAAAAATACACAATGCACAATATGAATATTGTAGAAAAAGTAACAAAACAAACTTATTTTACTAGCAATTTAGCTAAAGTAACTAAGAATATATTTTTTGATTAACCTGTTGATTTTTTATTTCTGTAGAAATGAGTGAATTTAAAACATGTTTATAAAAAGTCGGATAATGGTCAGTTAGATCAATTTTCAATGTGGCTGATTTGGGAAAAAAACCGTTAACAAAATGTGATCAAGGCATGTATCTGTCAATTATTTGGTCTTATTGTGTAATTAATATACGATAAAAAAAACCTTTAACATAAAGCATACTTAGGTATTCATTTCCAATTGAGTTTTGTATTGTATTTTGTATATTGTATAAGATCTTTAAGAACAAATGAAAAATTGACGCTTCCCAAATCAGTGTCTCTAAAGCTAGGGTTTCCTAGGATAGCGGTGCCCGTATTTTAACGGCCGTAGTAAACGGTGATGCGGTAGACAGCCGTCGTAACGTCGACTAGAGAGTGGTTTCCTAGGGAAACGGTGTTAAATGGTGTTGATAACACCGTTTTCCTAGAAAACCACACTCTAGTCACCGTTACGACGGTTATCCACCGCATCACCGTTCACTACGGCCTTTAAAATACGGGCACGGCTGTCCTAGGAAACCCTAGCTTAAGGGATTCTTGTAATGAGGAAGTTCAGTGTCCTTTTTATTTTTTTTTATTTGTTAAAAGACTATTAAACTAAGCCAAAAAAATATTATTTTTTTTACTTATCGTATTATCAGCGCTATGATTTTTTTTAAAGTTTTGTATTTCTAAAACTACTCCGCATGTCACGTCAGATTTTGTTCCCTGTTAGTTGTTCCCATTGGTTCATTTACGGTAAACCAACCGGATATCCTTCCCAACTCTCGCATCATTGGTTGGTTCATATGAACCAGTGATGTCAATCAAAGTAGTGCGTTTTTATTAAAATACATATTTTTATTTTTTTCGTACATTTTCAATAAACTTTGCCGTACAATTTAATGATCTAATTTTTACCGCGCGCAAGAAAACATTTTTGTATCCAATTTCCCGTAGGGCTGAAGTTCCTCATTCATTTATTATGTTAAATCCCAACACAGGACCCTTGGCCTCAGAGTTTGGGATAAGTTATTATTGTTTTTTTTAAAAATATATATGTATTTGTATGAATAATAAAGGCTTTACTATCTAGAGATGGTGAACGATAAATAGTGAGTATTGAATATTTTTTTTCCATTTTTAATCAAAATTATATGAACGGCATTGAGTAATAAAATTTTGGTGAAGTTAAATGAATATTATTGGTAATTTCACACACTGAACGCTCTTTATACGCCGGGACACACATTTTCAAAAAATATTGGCCAAAATCAAACCAAAAACTAGCATTGAACTAAGTTTCAATCAATTGAAATTAACTAAAGCATTATGAATGTTTACAGCTTCGCATTTCTGCATCATATATTGATTACCACTAGTTGAGAACACTTCTTTGTGAGTTTTAATCTTTACAAATAAATTTATCAGTTTTGTGTCCTCAAAACTATAATTCATCTCCACATCACACTTGTATATTACTGATAAACTTTAAGTTGACGGCAGCTGTCAGTTACATGACATACTGTAACGGAAATGAGAACGAAACGTGACGTTCAAAATTAAGAATACATGACGTCATTAGTTAATTTTTGATAAAGCATTAATTCAACAAAATGTCAGTAATGTTAATTCTCGTTCTGTGGTTGAATATAAATAAAAAATCTTTGTTGTAGGCTAAACTTGCCACATCTACCCAGAATGATCAAACTTGTTAAATAAAATTAGGAAATGAATTATTTTGGTTGTAAATGAAATAACTTCACAAATTGATTAAACAATAAATAATGAAATTCAAAAAATTCCTTACTAAATTCCCTAATTAACCATTTTCTTGGCAATGTTTCCTACAGTATACACATGATCTCATTTGTTCTCATTAAAACATGAGTAAAACAGCATTCAGTTAAAACTGATTTACCACATTTTTTATTATTTACTGCATTATTATAATTCGTATAAACTTTAGATTAATATATATAATTAAGATTAATTAATATATAATATAATATATATATTATTTGGGATTCTGAAGGCTTTTTAACCATCAAATAAAAGTGTTTAACCATATTTTTTTAATTCTGCAAAGATAAGAGTTAAATCAATCTGGATATCTATCTATTGTATTTATTTGTTTGCTTTTTCTTTTATTATTTCGTTTCAAGTTTTATGTTACTGTTTTATTCTTATTCTTGTTCTTAGAGGTGGGGGTCAGTGCTATGCAAGCTCCTGACGTCGACTGTGACCTGTGAAGATCTATAGTGACGGGTCCTCGTAAACAGTTCTCGCCCTCCAAGCCCAGGTCTATAAAGAGCCTGGCTACTGTGCAGACGGCGAGAGTTTACATTTTGCTAAATCTCCCCCTCCAAACCCAGGTCCAAAAAGTATCGGGCTATTAAGTAAGGGGTGAGCTATTTAACATCCTCGGGTTTAACCAGTGGTCTCCCGAGAATTTATTTTTCTTTTTCAATTTATTTATTTTATAAACGTTTATGTACATTACAAAATATGTCAATGCATACATAACACGAAAAAATTAAAAGTAAAATTTAAATATACAAATATGGTAAAATAGAAATACCCAGCAATTATAGAGAAAGAATGCTTTCCTCTCTAAACTTTTCACTAATATGAAAGATGTCGATATCCGAAGAGATGCGGTTGAGTAAAGACATTGCTCTTCCTACTGGCATTACCATCGGCAGGTTGGTTCTGCAAGCAGGAAAATAAAACAGCTTGAGCTGTCTATGTCTAAGGTAGTCATTAGGAACACAAAGAAAAATACTCTCCATTACACCTATGTTGATCGTAATGCTACGGATCAATCGGAAAAAATACATAAGCAAGTATGCATTTCTTCTTTTCTCCAAACTATTGTAGCCAAGCATTCCCAGTATGAAGTCAGACGGGTTCAACCACGGATAATATCCGCACTCCCTTAAGTAAAGATACCTCAGAAATTTCTTCTGAACCATCTCCAGTATAAGAGAGTACTTCAATTCGTGAAGTGCCCAGATCAGAGATCCACGCTCAAGTCTGCTTCGCACCAATGAGTTATAAAGAAGCTTTGGAACACGAGTATTCAAAAACACTAGCTGTTCGGAGAACAAATCCCAACATTTTGCGCGCATTGTCACAGACAGTGCCTATGAGAATGAGAATGAGGCTCCTTTTATGATGTAAAGCATCACATTCACATAGAATGTGTATAGGTGTTTCCTCATCTGCACTGCAGAACCTACATCTAGAAGATTCGGAAAGGTTCATTCTAGCAAGGTGTTTGTTCAATGTGCAGTGCCCTGGGCGGGCTCTAGCGATAACCCTCACCTGATTTCGGCTGAGCTTTGTTAGGTCAAAACCCACCATTTTGCAAGTACGCTTTTATCAGTTCCTTCGAATGGTGCTGACCAGGTACTTTTTGCCAGAGCATCACGGTCTGCTTCCTGGCCCATGACCTAAGCTCATGACGGGGAGCACATTTAGGCAACCCACAGTAGGGTCCAGGGCCTATTGGGGCTGTCTCAGCTCCCAGCCTTGCCAATTCATCAGCTGCCTCCTTACCGTCGATGTTTGAGTGTCTAGGAACCCAAATCACTGTATACCTAAAGTAAAGTTGTATATTTCGTTACAAGTTACAATTTGTGTTTAAAATGGATTTTGTCCGCAAATCTGTAAAATTAGAATTAAATTAAAAAAACCTAATGACTTTTTAAATACAATTCTAAATTTTGCATGTTACTTTGAGCAAAGGTAAATAAACCAAAATAAATATAACGTAATGAAAACAAAAGACTTATGTAATTTCGGCAAAAATATAAAAAGCTTTGTTAGAAGGGAATATTGAAGTATAGGCATTTGCCATTCTCTGTCGTTGGCTGGTTCAAATGCCTTAAACATTGTACACAAAGCGTTTGAGTACATATTCACGATTCTGCCTATGTTTGAACATCCATAGTTCTCATTTTTTTCCTTCTTTGAGCGCATAAACGTGTTAATGATGGGTCACGATTTCCTTCTAAATATCAATTAACTTGGATATCCAAAAAACATTTATTTTGATATAGAAATAAAATACGAATGATGCATAAATCCACAAATTTGAATAAAACCGGTTTTTATCGCTTATGTGACATTCGAGACTGGCTATTTATTGTAAAAAATAATCATGGAATTTAATAGTTTATTTTCGCCTAAAGAACCTTTTTACGAATTTGTGGATATAAGTATCACTCGTATTTTACTATAATATATTGCAAAAAACTACGACGAATAATTTTCACTAAAATACTGAAATGAAATTGAAATATTACTAAAGTTATTATCTCATTATAACACAAATACACACCCTCACAACTCTACACTTACTCTCATACAAATACACACAAACACACCCTATTGTTGTACCACAATTTTATATGTATGATTTTTAACATTTTTTTATTTGTTTATTTTTCCATACACATATTATTTACAAAGAGATATAATTATTTAATACATCTTAAAATTAAGCTATAACATAAATTTGAAAAAATGCTCACAAAGACTTCAGCGTCTGAGCGTGGGCCATTCTTTTTTTAAATTATCAATAAGTTTATAGCATATAAATACGGTATGACATGAACATGAAAAAAAGAAAAAGAAAAGAAAAAACAAATTAACATATACGGATATTACGAAAACATAATTTATTTGCAGAATGCATTTATTTTTAATTTTAGTTAATTTTTTAAAGAATGTGTCTATCTGTTCCAAAAATCTTCTATATTACAACAGAAATGAAGAATATTTTAGAGAAGGTAATATAGAAGTCTAGGCATCTACAGTGCTTATGACCTGTCATTGACTAGTTTAAGTGGCCACTTTACACAATATCCCTTCAATTATTTCATATGTTTGTGAAGTTAAAGAGCTGAAACCTTTATTTTGCTATGTTATGTTGTGTATATTGTATGATTTTTATTTAGAAACTTCGCTGGTCTGTCTTTAAATCTTATCTTTAATATGTTATTTAATCATTGTTGACTGTTTGTTTCTGTAAAATAAATAAATAATACATCTGGTTTAGTTTCCTTTTTGAGAGAAAATCGAAGAATAGAAAGCGAAATATTAAAACTCTTCTTAATTTCATTCTTGGACCGTGTTATTTAGAAACCCTGAAAAAATTACGATTCTGTGTATTGTACATTTACAATTATCACAAAGTATCCAGGAATACTAATGATCACTAATTAGGACGCTTAGTGAGTCACCTGAGAATTCACAAATACAACACGTGACACATAAACAAAAATATATTTAAGAAGAATCTAGAACATCAAGAAAATAAATCAATGTTACTAACTGATTCATGGGTTTATTGCGAAAAAGGCTACCGATAGGCACACCTAATGTTATTATTGTAATTTATCAAACGATACGATTCCGAGAGCCTGTGATCAGTAAATTGTAAATTCTATTAAGTTTTTATACGAAAATCAGTAATCTTCTAGAATACTATTTGAATCAAATAACCTGTTTCTTAATCAAAATTTACTATAACGTTTAGCCAAGTAGCCAGACAACAATAATATTATTAACATTGTATTTGCACAGTGCCTCTGGATTTTAATTGATTTATTATTTATTTATTTATTACACGGTACAAGTTCCTTTTACAATATAAAATATAATGAGTATAGATAGACAAAATACAAATCAATATAAAAACATGAATACATAGTACATTTTACAATAAAAACAAAAATAACAAAAAAATATATATACAAAATATGTACGTCAGCATTAAAAAGATGTAAAAAAGTCGGTATATTATGTATATAAAATAAGTTAACAGTAGTTCGTAAGCGTTTGGCGGCCTCCGTGGTGTAGTGGTCAAGACGCTTGACTCACGCACGGAAGGTTCCGGGTTCGATTCCCGGTGAGAACACAAAAATTTAAATTAGATTTTTCTCAAGCCTGGGTGTTCTGTGATGTAATTCACCACTGTAATTGGGCCTCCTGGCCTGTTGTGGTGCAAAAATAAAAATAAACGGCTTATGCAAATTAATCGTTGGTGTACCAACAAGTTCTGTAGAACATAAAAATATTTATACAGAGATGATTTGAATTCACAGAGACTCAAGTTAAAAATGACGATTTGAGAGGTTGTTCCCTAGTCTGCGTATACGTGGTTTAGGTGAGTGAAAATGAGAGTTGGTTTGAGAAGGGTGAAGGGTGAATTTGAGAATTCAAATTTGATGATTTTATATAAAAATGTTAGCTCAGTTATTGTCCTAAGATTATAAAATTTGCAATAGTTTTTATCGAAACAACTTCTGTTAAAAAAAATATTATTAATTTTTAACGGTTTCCTTCTCCGGAAAATAACGATAGGGTCCATCTATAGCTAGCGCATTATTACTTTGGGGTATGGACTAATATTTTTTATATATTACTAGCGGACCCGATAGACGTTCTCCTGCCAGAACGTTGGCTTGCCTTGGAAAAATACTTTTCATTAATAAGTAGGTACCTAGGTACTTGTTTATGATTGAATTCTAAAACATTTTTTTTAAATATTCTAATATTGAATTTAAGTTGGTACCTAGGTACTTGTTTATGATTGAATTCCAAAACTTAAAATAATTCATTTTTAAATATAAAATTCTTTTTGCAAATGTCGAACTCAGCTTTCCTCATCAACACCAGAGGTGCACTTTATTAATGAATGAGATTTTTAAAATGTATTAATTGTCAGTTAATATTATTTTAGTATTAACAAAATCCAGTAAAAATAAATAAATCGGAAGAAATTATAAGGAGTGTTAGGAAAAAATTTGATTGGGATCTATAAAAAGCGAATGTTATTTGTAAACATTCAAAAACAAACTTTTTTAAAACACAAAAAACAACATCTTTCCATTTTTTTGTCTATGCATTCTCGTTAAATATAACCCTGGTAGGTCGATGAAAAAAAGATTTATGCTTCTAACTTTTTTTTACATATTCGATTGAAAAATTTAATATCTACGAACACGCGCAGCGCAAAGGTCTACATTTCTCTGAAAACCGCACGTACATCGGTTAAGTCGTTTAGAAGGAGTTTAGTGACATCATACGCACAGAAGAATTATGTATATAAAGATTAGCACCGCAAGTGAACGCACTGCACGTTTTTGGTTTAATCGCTTCCGTTCGGGAAATTTCGACCTCACCAATGAACCGTAGAAGAACGGAGACAAAGGTTGAAGATGAGGAATTGAAAGCGATATTAAGCAGTTCCATCTCAAACTACGATTAAGCTAGCACCAGCTTTTAACGTGAGTGACAAAACAATTTTAAGCCAATTGACCAAGTCGGCAAAGTAAAGAAGCTTGAGAAGCGGGTACCCTATAATCGGAATGAATGTCGCGTCGATGCCTGCATCGCTTTGCTGAGCCGACACAATAACGAGGGAAGTCGGAGTCGGATCGTTACTTGGGATGAGAAATGGATACAAGGTATAAAGAATGAATGTAATTTTTTTGGCGTTTTAAACTAATAAGGGCATCTGACGGTAGTTTATGCGATCTACATTTCTGTTCAATAAAATTTGACATAAAGGCTGTACCTTCCAAGACTCTTGAACAAGAAAAAAAAATACGTACATGGGATTAAGGGTGGATGTCAGTTAATTACTGGAAATAAAGCTTTATCACTGGAAGAGCGGAGGCAGCGTGGTGACTTGATTGAAAAGTTCCAAATCTTAACTGAGCAATATAATGTACTCGAGTTGAAATCAATGTTCACTATGAATGAAAACCGCCATATCAGAGGTCGTTCATTGAAACTCAACACTATCCCTTCTCATCCAGCCCCAGGAAGACCTCCCGGACAAACCGAGTTGTGGAGAAAAGGAATGGCCTTCCCGAGAAAGTGATTGGTGCTAGTTCAGTTGATGTTAACTAGATGCACACAGCAATTTATAATGTTTAATAACCATGTACACCAGGGGCACATATGCACAGCTTACCATTATATTTTCGATATAAAATTTCTGAATAAAATATTAAACTACAAAGTAGATACTAACCTCCTAAATAAAATACAAATAAATGCGGGATTGAGAACACTCAGACATCGGGAAATATTTAAACTGCCTTTGTTTTCAAATAATGCTACATACCACACACCCATGGCCCGCATGTGTCGGGAATATAATATATATATTCTCTCAGCTTTTGCGAAAAATCTCGTAGGAATAAATCTTATTCAATAAGTACACATGTACAACTTATTTTTTTATTGCATTGTATCCTATATAAAAAAAATATGTATTTACATTTTTTTTTTTGCACCACAACAGGCCAGGAGGCCTAATTACAGTGGTGAATTACATCACAGAGCACCCAGGCTTGAGAAAAATCACATTTTAATTTTTGTGTTCTCACCGGGAATCGAACCCGGAACCTTCCGTGCGTGAATCAAGCGTCCTGACCACTACACCACGGAGGCCGCCATATTATAACTTAATATATAAATCTATTTCGTGTAATTATATAATTGAAGTATGAATATGCATGTAAAATTGTATTGACGAATGCTTTCAAATTGTATGTTTCTAGTATGTATCTTTGTTGAATTACCTAATAAAATAAAATCAAATAAATAAAATAAATTAATAAATAAATATTTGACTGACCATAATAATGTTTTATTGTAACTTTATTTACAGAAAAACAAATAAATAACTACCATTTATTTTAATTTTTCCGCGTGTACAATTAAATTTTAGAGAAATTAACAAATAGCTTTTTTCTAAAATATAATTATCTTTCGTTTGTGTTATGATTATATTTTCGCGATCTGGAAACATTACGAGGCGATTTCACGCATGCGTGCGGCGAAAGTGGGGCAAAGTGGGGGATTTTTTGGACACAGTCAGATATATTCAAATATGATTCTACGATCATTCTGGACTATTCTTAATTCTATGGTTACAGCATTATAGTTATGCAAAGCACCCGGAATTCATTTCAAAGGAAAATGTGACGTAAAATTAGATATTTTTTTGATTTATTCAATTTGTTTTTGTTTTCTTTTATTACCGGCGTGTTCTATTTTAAGTGTTTTGAATTTGTAGCGGACGTCAGCGTCGCGCGTCGGTAGATATTATTGGATACCAATTTCAATGTAGTTCCGGTATCCATGCTGATATTATGCACTTACTTAACTATGCTTTTTAAATAGAATATTCCCCTATCCCGTCAGTACTACATTCCTCAATTCAATATGTACAAAAATACATTGCAATAGAAGGAACAATTAATAACACTTATATAAATAAATCACGCGCATAAATTTTATATTTGAAGCACTAACTTTGTGGTTATTTATAACAATAAGATAAATTTATAAAAGTTTTGTTTTTAATCGGGTTGTGGTCCCGTGGCTAGTGTTTCGAACTCACAGACCAAAGTTCCGTGGTTCGAACCACACTCTACGCCAACTTGATTCCATTTTCTGATAGTGAGTTATTTAGAACTCGTTGAAAATGGCCCTCAAAATTAAATATTTGGGTTAAGATAAGAACGCAAATATTTGTTCTAAAAAAAAAACACTTTTTTAATATTTTTTCTAGCGACCGGTTTCAAAGCTACACAAGCTTCTCTATTAAGGTATACTTAACTAATGAATTCAATCACATTTAATTTTCACAGAAATTACTAAATATTACATCGATATGCGGGGTAGAAGTAAAATGGATTGTCTCATTCTCCCAAACCAATATTGAACCACCTGCTCCACAAACGTATAGTTTGTGTTATGTTTTTGTTCTTTTATTGGGCGTTTTATAATGTAAATAGATTGAAATACAGATTAGATAGATTGACTGAAAAAACATCACCTTTCTCATCTTTAACCTCTCCTCTTTTCCTCTTTTTTCATTTTTCCCACTGAGCAATAGTATTGATATACAAATCCAGTTATTCATATTTTCATATATCTTTCGCGTTTTTTATTTTTATTTTCTATTGAAAATGTTTTGTAACTTGAATTGTAAAAATTAAACTTTTATTTTATTGGTCGGTTGGAAGAAATTGCCATTTGGCAATAGCCCGCCAATGAAAAATTAACTTTATGCACAAAAAGTTAAATAAAAAAAAAATCGGTTACTCTCATACAAATACACACAAACACACCCTTTTACATATATATACGCATGCATACATGGAAAAATGTACAACAATTTAATATGTATGATTTTAAAATTTATTTCAACAGAGGGAAAACGTTTTTGAGAAGGAAATATGGAAGTCTAGGCATTTACAGGGCTTATGACCTGTCATTGGCTAGTTTAAGTGGCCACTTTACACACTGTGTAACATTCACCATTCTGTCCATATTCGAACATCTATATTCCTTCAATTATTTCATCTGTTTATGTTTGTGAAGTAAAAGAGCTGAAACCTTTATCACCCTGTAAATGCCTAGACTTCCATATTTCCTTCTCAAAATCGTTTTCCCCCTGTAAATGCCTAGACTTCCATATTTTCTTCTCAAAAACGTTTTCCCTCTGTTGAAATAAATTTAAATATGAACAACTCCCTAGGGAGGAAATCCAGCCAGTCTGCAAGCATTTGGACATACTCAAACATTGTTGTATGATTTTTATTTAGAAACGTTACTGGTCTGTCTTTAAAACTTATGTATCTGACAAGACGGTTTCGCGGATTAGTGGGTTTTATTATTTTTCCTTTTATATTTTCTGTTCATGTTTACCTTCATATATAAATTTAATCATTGCATACTGTGATTTTCTGTAAAATAAATAAATAAATCAAAACGCTTAATTTTTTGTCTCTATTCCTTTTAAGGCGCAATATTATTAAAACAGTAATTTACTCACCATTTTCATTGACATTCTTAGGGGGACAGATTGTCCGCTTAACTCGAATTTCCGGGACACTCTTGACTTCTGTGGTGGAAGATATTTGACTACAATAAGCGGAAACATCTTTTGAAGATAATCTGAAACAAAAATATTCGTGTTTAATTCTTAGTTATTTATTTTTTACTAGGAAAATCTTTGTGGGTTTTGCATGTTGGTTTGCATGTTGGTTTAATTGGTGTCCTGACGAAGAGACGGGTACGTCTCGAAACCGGTAGACATAGAAAAGTCGGTAAGTGGTTATATACAAATATTAAATACCATTTAGTAAAATGTTTGACCACAAAGTTAATGCTTTAAATATTAATAATAGTTTTAATCACGGTTCATTAACGAAAAAAAATTTTTTTTTATCTATGTACTACTTGTTTTAGGGAATAAATTTCTCTAGATTATGTCGTCTGCCTAACTAGGTATAACCTGTTTTAAGGCAGTCATTTTTATGCAAAATAAACAATAACATGACTACCTACTAGTTAATTAATTATACAGTTGTCCAAAATTTAATTTTAACATATTACAACAGAGACGAAGAACATTTTAGAGAAAGTAATTTATAAATCTAGGTATCTACCTACAGAGCTTATGACTTATGTTACAGTGTGTAAAGTGGCTACTTAAACCAGCAAATGACAGGTCATAAGCCCTGTAGATGCCTAGACTTCTATATTACCTTCTCTAAAATGTTCTCTGTCATCTCTGTTGTAATATGTTAATAATATATTAACGGCTCCCTAGGGAGTTGAATCCAGTCCTTGTCTACAAAAATATGGACAAAATCAAAATATTTTATTTTTTTTTTAAATGGAAAAAGAAATATTTGCGTTCTTATAATTTACGCAAATATTTAATTTTGAGGGCCATTTTCAACGAGTTGTAAATAACTCACTATTAGAAAATGGGAACCAAGTTGGGGTAGAGCGGGATTCGAACCACGGATCTTTGATCCGTGAGTCCGAGACACTAGCCACGGAACCACAGCCCGATTCTGAAAAATTGTTGATGTCAATATATTTAATCAAACTTTTTTTTATTAAATACAGTTTTTTATATGATTTTTCTGTACCTACACCCAGTAACCATTTTTTACAAATTTATTCAATCAAATCCGGGTCATGGTTTTGCAATGTTCGGGTAACATATTGTATGATTGTATTCCTGGATCAGTTAGTGAAACAATATGGCCAATTTTCAGACATTTATTGGCCAATTGTGGATTATTATTGCAAAGAAATTCGCAGTTTTAAGTGTGTTTTGAAATCAAGCGTAGTATTTTAAAACGTGGGCTGGTTTTAAGCAACGTAGGATGTAAAAGAGTTTTGGGTGACAGAAAACATAATAAGTTTATGGTAGGAGTCACCATAAATAACAACTTTCCATTTGTAAAAAAATCTATAAATTGAGGTTAAGTAGGTTTTGATTTAATAGGTATTCAATTATGTAATGTACTACTTTGGCAAAGTCAGTCAAAACAATGTCTCAAAAGACTGTGCTAAAAAATCCCTCGACAAACGCTTTTGTAACGTTATGGTACATTAAGCATAAGACGAGATTCCTTGGTAAGAATTCGTTTGGAGTTTAGTTCCGTTATTTGGTCGCCACATGAGACTCGATACTCTTTGATGGTGGAGAGAGTGCAGAAAAAATTTCTGCGCTATCTGTACCTAAAAGAGTGTGGATATTATTATCCTTGGCTCTTCCCAACCGACTTTTTACTGGGGATGCTAGGCTATCAGTCATTATGGAGGAGGAGGGACGTTCATTTGGGTGTTCACTTTTTCCAGGTGATCGGTGGTCGCATACATAACTCAGAAATTCTGATGGATTTAAGTCTGTTCGTACCTGATAACTATCTTCGACAAAGACAGCATCGATTGTTTTACCTACCGCGATGCAGAACCGACCTGCCAACGGTTATGCCGGTTGGTAGAGCAATCTTGCTACTTAATCGCATCGCCTCGGATGTCGACATATTTCACGACAGTGGGCCTTCCCTTAGGAAAGCACTTTCTAACTTTTAATTTTTCTTTTTACATTTTGTTATATTATTTTAATAACATAACTATCTACTGTAATTTGTGATCTATTATTGTATTTAGAATGAATTGGGTCTTTTTTCTGTAATGTTCTAAATATCTGAATAATTAAATAAATGAAATATTTTTAAATATAGGAATTTAAAACAATATATATATATATACAGATGTATGTAATGTCTTCCATAATATATAAACATTTTTATACAATTTAGGCCTGTTATAGCAAATTACGACTTTTTTTCTTTTTCAAAATAAGAGAAATACACCTAGTCTTCTACATAGACTCGTGCGACATTATAGCTACAAAGAAGTTAACAATATGTCAAAATAACAGAAAATAAATTCTGAAGCATAAATAGGCATAAAACGAGACAATACTAAAACAAGATATTAAGGTTTATAAGCAGAGTTTTTAAAAAAAATTAAAAGACATGATATGATTTATTTATTAATTTATTCGTTTTAAAAATATTTTGAGTTTGTCCAATTTTTCGTAGACAAGGACTGGATTCAACTCCCAGGCGAGCTGGTAATATTAACATATTACAACAGAGATGAAGAACATTCTAGAGAAGGTAATATAGAAGTATAGGCATCTACAGGGCTTATGACCTATCATTGGCTGGTTTAAGTGGCTACTTTACACACTGTGTAACATTCACCATTCTGCACATATTTGAACATCTATATTCCTTCAATTCTTTCATCTGTTGATGTCTGTGAAGTTAAAAAGCTAAAACCTTTATTTATGCGGGTGAGATTCATCTAATTGAATTATTTCACCTACATACTAGGCAAGGCCTGAAATTTTATTATTTTTTTATTTCTATACTTCTAAATGGACCACGTGGATTTATCAACAATTTTCACCAATCAATTTATCGTAATTTATCAACAATCAATTACATTTGAATACATATTCACTAACATATTATGGCTTTTAAGGCTGTGCCCGTGTCAAGCCATAATAATTACCAACAACAAAATATAAAGTAAATTAAAATAATTATTAATTTTATATGATACAATATACAATTTTTAAAAAACAATTCAAATACATGAAATAACACTAAATACTTTGATAATAATAATTTCATATGATACAGTATTAAAAATAACAATTAAATTTAAAGAATAGCAACAGAGATGAAGAACATTTAAGAGAAGGTCCAGGCATCTACAGGGCTTATGACCTGTCAATGGCTGGTTTAAGTGGCCACTTTACACACTGTGTAACATTCACCATTCTGCCTATATTTGAACATCTATATTCCTTCAATTCTTTCATCTGTTGATGTTTGTGAAGTTAAAGAGCTGAAACCTTTATTTATGCGGGTGAGATTCATCTAATTGAATTATTTCACCTACATACTAGGCAACGCCTGAAAATGTTATTTTTCAATTTCTATACTTCTTCATGGACCAGGTAATTTATCAACAATATTTTGAGTTTGTCCAAATTTTTGGACTTCTATATTACCTTCTCTTAAATGTTCTTCATCTCTGTTGTAATATGTTAATATAAACAGCTCCCCAGGGAGTTGAATCCAGTCCTTGTCTACAAAAATTTGGACAAACTCAAAATATTGTTAAAGAATTGCAATCGAAATTAAAGAAAAAACATTTAAAACTCCAAAAAGTAATAGAATATAAATCATACCCATAAAGTTACATACATAAACCAGTATACAAAATATGAAAATAATTAAAATTAAAAGAACATATCGAGGCATTACCGACAGAACGCATTAAGTCATTAAAACAAGTTCCGAGATAATCGCATTTAAAGCATTATTATTCTTTAAACGCTTTAGTATAGCAGTCATCGAGTCAAAAACACTCCTGCGGGATTCTGGATCTTTTTTTACACATAGAACTGCATTTCGTGGGTATACAAGGAAAACCAGCAATCTGCAAAAAGCTAGTTTTGCGTAAATTGAATTTTAATGTTTGGTTGCTCATTAAAAATCAAGTTTTTTTTTTTTTTAATACTTATTGTTTATTATTCACGAAACTTATTATTATACATTACAGAATTTCCATAAAATAAAAAGCTACAGAATTTTGAGAATAAAAATAATTAAGTAAGATAAGAAAAATAAAATCCGTATTTAGCTGATTTTCCTTGTGAAGAAATTTGTGCTGGTTGAGTTAGCCGGCGACATTGTTTAACTGAATTTGAGTTGTATAAATTTCAACACTCTCTTCATCTTCAGATAAAGCATCTATCACATAAGCGGAAGTGGAAAGACTCTTTTACCAATGATGGAATTCTTCCAGAATGACTCATGTTTTGTGTAACTTTAATAAAAACTTTGGATGAACGAAAACCAGACAAAGACACTTAACCGTTTTTCCTTGTATATTCAATATTAAAAACATAAACTTCAATTGAAAAATGATCACTTAAAATCATTTAAGGGATTTTATTTGAAAAGATTTGAGAAGAAATACTATACAGGGTGTTCTTTAAACCCTGTCACATCCGAAACCACGATGATCAGTATAGGCAAGAAGACATATTAAAAAAAATATTAAGAACGAAAATTTTTTTTAAAATAAAATATTTAAAAAAATAAATGGTTGCTTACTTCTGCGGCGGAGAAGCGAGGGCGTGGCTGTGCGGTTCAGACTCCCCCCTCCTCGTTTCTTACATGCAGAAGTAAGCAACCATTTGTTTGTTTTCGATATTTTATTTTTTGAGATTGCAGTCGTTCTAAAAAAATATTTTTATGGGCCAATATGTCTTCTTGCTCGTACTGATCATCGTAGTTTTGGATGTGACAGGGTCTAAAGAAAACCCAGTATATATGTTTTTAATCGTTCTACAATTGTCTGAAACTCAGTTAATGGCGGCATTTAACCGATTTTACCTGTAGATAGAGAATAAAAATTTTAAGTTAATGGTATTCATAACTCAAATATGCCAAAAACGTAGTTAACCGGTTTTCCTTGTATATCCCGATTTTTTATTCCCCTGAACATAGACAAGAATAAAATATTAAATCATTATATACATTTTTCTATACTCACGTGCGTTTTTGCGTGTGTCTCCTCAACTGCGCGGCGAACATGCAAAACTCGCCAAACGTCAACGAAAGTTCAGGGCGCCGAGCGCAGGTGCGTGCGCACACCAACATTTCAAAAACTGTAACAATGAGAAATAATAAGGTTAGTCTATGAAAACTTTAGAAGTCCAGGTCCTTGGAATAAGCTTGTTTTGCTTGTAAAAATCGACGTGATCTGACGTGACGATACTTGCTCCCTCCGCTGGTTATTCTTTTTCCTTTGAGGACGACTTTTTCGCTCGGTTTTGTATCGAGTGTCACCTCAATATATTATATATCAATAGGTGCAACCTAATCTTTTCGCTATCCTCTGTTTTGCAAGAAACTACTGGATTATTTATTCTTTCTTTTTATTTTGAATCTTAATATAGGGCACACATAAACATAAACATAGAAACAGTCCTACGAAAAAAAGCATTTTTAACATACGATGTTTTACTTATTAGTACATGAAACAGGTGGTACCGTCTACAAATCCTGGCTGGCGATGTCGGTCACGACGAAACCCGGTCACTGGTAAAAATTTATAAATAAAAGTGGAATAAAACTATACACGTATTTTTATTATTATAATTAACATATATATATATATATAGAGGTTTCGGTAATTTATCGACACCTGAGATTTCTTTAAAAAAAAAAAAATATAAATATATCAGACCCATTATTTACAACTTACATACAATTCAGTCTTAAAATTTGTTTGATTCATCATTTCATAATAGTATAATACGATGTTCTAAATTAATCTTACGATATGAAGATTACGTATTGGCTAACGGTCGTGACGGTTCGCACAGCCTCCAAGGACGTATTATTATTTTATTACTCCATGTTTTTACTGTAATTACTCAATACTGTATTATTTATTGTCTATATATGTATCAGGATTTAGGATATGAGTAATAAACTAATTTTCATGACTCACACATTGCAACAAAACCGATTCGAGTTTTCGAATGCACGAGAATAAATAATTTGAGGTTATCCACTGACATTTCTATTGGAACAAAAGATTTGGTAAATGTAAAGGTTGCCCTGTACGATCGAATTTGAGATGCACCAACTGGCGGACTTTATACTAAGAGTGCAGTAGTGCTTAATGGACATATAAAATATAAATATTTTGAAATAAATAAATTAGAATCATTAAGTCAGTTGCGCTTAGGTCCCGAGGCTTACCATTTCAAAATAAAGGGACGCCCGATTTTTCAGAAAAATGACAGTCTTAGGTAAAACGCGGTAGATTATGTAAAATAATTTGGACGATAATAAAGATTTGACCCGTATATTCATTTTCCTCTATACAAATGACGTGAACGGGTGTGGATGTGGTTGGTCAGCATTGTCAGCCCCTAGATACATTATCCTCTCAAAGGCCATGTCAAATTTTGAGCCAAAAAACCAGCTGATTATTCCAGCCTATTTCTTCATACAAATATGTTTGCTATATTTTTAACATCTAAAACCCAGTTGCGGTTATTTTCTCCCAAAGTAAACTTGCAAATTACACAAATTATTTGATGATTCTCGGTTTGGAAAACAGTATTTCGAACATTGTTTCTTAAGGGCGATTTTTCTTGGAGATGATTAAGTTGACATATGAACGCCATTACTTTCATGCAGTCATATCGCTGGACATGTGGCACTCGACGTGGCCATTTTTGGCATTATTCATTCCTAGAACAAATCAGTCAGTTGATATTTCTATCGTAATAGGAATATATCTACTGAATTCGTTGCTACCAATATATCGCGAAGTTAATAATAATCGTCGTTCGAGTTGATTTCTCATCTAAATATTTTATTTTTTTTTGAAAAATACATATTTGCGTTCTTATAATTTACGCAAATATTTAATTTTGAGGGCCATTTTCAACGAGTTGTAAATAACTCACTATTAGAAAATGGGAATCAAGTTGGGGTAGAGTGGGATTCAAACCACGGACCTTTGATCCGTGAGTCTGAGACACTAGCCACGGGACCACAACCCGATTTTAAATAAGAGATTATTTTTATATAAGAGATGTTGTTACATCACACAAAACCACAGAAAAAATACCAATTTATATATTACGTACTATGTAGGCGCAAATGTAAACAAAATCACCGTTCGCCACTGGTGGACGGCTACAGGCTAAAGAAGAATAAGAGTCTTCTTTATTCCCTTGTTGTAATGTATTAATACAAAAATCAGTTTCAATGGTGGTATTTAATTAACGTTTAAAATTAGTAAAACTCTTGACAAAAAATACAAATCAGTCTGGTTTCGGTTGGTTGTAAGATATTGCCTGAAGCGATAAGCCCGTCAAGATACTCTCTACTCTCTACAGTCTCTACCGGAAGGACGCGATAATAATATTATACTAATAGGTAGAATGTTGATATCAAGCATTGTGTCTTTATCGAATGCAATTGGCCAAACAGCATCCGCTTCAGATAATTATATCAACAAATGAAGGGAACAATAAAAATACTAATTACAGCTATAACATTAAGACTGTACGATGACATCAGCAGTACAAGATTGCAACATAAGGAACATGATGCATCGCAGATGGAATAAACGAGAGAAAGGGGTTTACAAATACAATACAAACTAGGTAATACATAATAATATAGTATACGAGGATGCGCTATCTTTTCGCGCGCAACTTCCTCAATTAGGTAGGATAAGAATTCAAAATAAAACAAAAGAAGAGATAGACAATGACATTCATTTGTTTTTTTTCTTTAACGAGGAAGTCCAGCCCGGTAAATTGGTTATAAAAAATGCATTCTTACGCGCGTACATTTTATGTATCCAATTTCCCGTAGCACTGAACTTACTATTACATTATTCAAATCCAACTTGTAAAAACAGTTTTACTTCAAATTAATTTATTATACGTACTTGTAAAGATTATAATGGACTCAGTATTAATGCAGACATTTTTAACTGCACAAGTGCACATTGCATTTACAAAGAAAATTTCTGCATAGAGTTGATTTAGAATATGTATATGTACCGCATGTCATGACATGTATAAGTATGTGTATGTTTTATATATGCAAAAAGATTGCGTATGCATCTAGGTATATGTATGCATTCATATATGTGTGCATGGATGACTCAGAGTTTGCATTCGGTATTTTTATTGATTACCTCCATGGAAAACGTAAATGTTGACGATTATTCTTTTCTCAGTTAAGTTTTTTTTTTTTACTTGATTTTTAATCATATTTTTTTACATCTTTTACTTAATTTATGAAAACTTTATTGCTCTTTTTATGTTAGAAAATATTTGTTTTTATTACTTATTATGTATAACTGTACGTTTTCTAAATAAAATAAAAATAAGTAATTACAGGAGAGTAATTTTGCAGCTTTATTTATTTATGCTTTATTAAGTTAGTTCGTAACATATTAAGAACTAATATAAACATTACATTTTTTTTATAAAAATTTCTTAAGAACATGTTTCTTCAAATTAATTTAAAATATTACAATGCTTTATATTTCTTTTATTTCTTCAGGTAACTCATTGTACAGGTTCAATCCCTTGTACTTAGTTTTGAGGCTCTGCTTTTCTTCTCATTTGTAATCTTATCTTTTTTTAATCCCTAGTTTCATATGTATGACATTGTTGGTAATAAATCTTTTAAGGTTTTTGAAACTATTAATTATCGATTAAAAAATGCTACCATATATGTGTGTATATAAATTTGTTAAATATGCATATTTTTTAATTGACATCAACCCTCTTCAAAATATTGGGGAAAAAAAAATAATTCGACATTAGCCCTTTTAGACCCAAGGCACAGAAATATATTTGTACCTTAGAGGATAAACACGGGAGTCTACTTTTTGTCATTCCGAAGTTAAAATTATAAACGTGAAAAAAACACCAAAGTCCACTTTCGTTGTAAAAATGCCTTTTTAAGTTGAAATAAAAATCTGAAGTCCACTTTGTTTTAATTAAAAAAACATTAATAGCCTAAGATATACTATTTTAATATGTATTATTATTATTAAAAAAAAAACATTATTTTACATTGAAAGTTCTTAATAGGATGAAATTAACCCAAAATCTTATTTCCTGAACATTTAGTTCAATGTGACTCCCGTGGTTTTACCCGTGGAATTGACTAATCTATACATTCTGGACATTGGGGCATAAAAACAAAAGTTACGTTGGAAGATTTTATAAATAGCAGATTTTGAAGCAGGCGGCCTCCGTGGTGAAGTGGTCAAGACGCTTGACTCACGCACGGAAGGTTCCGGGTTCGATTCCCGGTGAGAACACAAAAATTAAAATGTGATTTTTCTCAAGCCTGGGTGCTCTGTGATATGATTCACCACTGTAATTAGGCCTCCTGGCCTGTTG
Source organism: Micrasema longulum (assembly GCF_059751315.1). Classification (NCBI taxonomy): domain Eukaryota; kingdom Metazoa; phylum Arthropoda; class Insecta; order Trichoptera; family Brachycentridae; genus Micrasema; species Micrasema longulum. Next base: position 1,072,242 of record NW_028277475.1, on the reverse strand, counting down.
TGGTGCAAAAAAAATTGTAAATTGTAAAAAAAAAATAAAAAAAATAGAATTCTGGTGACATGGTTGGGAACATGAAAAAAAATTGATTGCAACAGAGATGGGACATCACTTATAGCATTAAGTATTTCGAAAATGCATATAAGATCCATCTCAGTTCTACGTTTCTCCAATGAAGACAGATTAAGAGATTGTTCTATACAATATATTCATAAACACATTAAACATATAAGACTTTGAGATAAACCATGCCAATTCATCTTCATCCCACGCTGTTTTAGTGGGGAATAAATCTATCTCAAAGAATTCAAAGTTATGTGACGAATTGACTAATCTACACATTTTTTGCACCAAAACAAGCCAAAAGACCCAATTTTACGGCGGTGAATTACAGCATAGAACACTCAGGCTTGAGAAAAATCTAATGAAATTTTTGTGTTCTCACCGGGAATCGAACCCAAAACCTTCCGTGCGTGAATCAAGCGTCTTCGCCGCTACACCACGGAGGACGGCATATTCTGGACATTGGGGCATAAAAACAAAAGTTGCTTTTAAAAGATTTTATAAATAGCGGATGTTGACTTCTGGTGACATGGTTGGGAACGTGAAAAGAAATTGATTGCAAAAGAAATGGGGCATAAGTTATAGCATTAAGTATTTCAAAAATGCATATAAGTTCCATCTCAGTTCTACGTTTCGCCAATAAAGACAGATTGAGAGATTGCTCTATTACAACGTAGGAATAATTATCCCAACATTATTTTTGGTACGTGTACTTGTACAAATCTGGATTTTCTCCCAAGGGGGAGTAGGTATATATTTTTATTTATATCCCTACAGAGATGAGGTAGAATTTTTTCAAATTCAGGATTATGGATATTCGAGCGTTTACAGGGCTTATGACCTGTCATTGGCTGGGTTAAGTGGCCACTTTAAGTACTACAACATTCCCCATTCCGCTTATTAGCGAATATCCACACCAGGTAACATTTTTGATTTTTGTATTTATGTTATGAATTTGAGAAACCATCCACAAGCGAGTTGGAGCGCCATCTATGTATGTCCCTGTAAATCTATGTATGTCCCTGTACATCCCTGTAAACGCTCGAATATCCATAATCCTGAATTTGAAAAAATTCTACCTCATCTCTGTAGGGATATAAATAAAAAAAAAATAATTATCCCTTTGAAATCCGAGCAACCATGCCACTTTTCTTAGAAAATGGTGTTGGACTGACCCGATATGGGCAATACGAGTCCTAAAGAATGGAGACCAAATTCAAGTTTAACAATATAATGTTTATTATTGTTGTTGCTGTCCCTGGACACCTGGACACCTGGCAACACTGGGTGCTGACCGGTGGCGGTGATGACGAGTAAGCAAGTCGAGACTGTTGACAGGCTGTTGACATGTTTAATATGTAAATGTCTATGGACGCGCTCAAGCCAGTGAGACGAAAACAGCATAAATCTGTTTATCCCATTTGGTGGCAACCTCGGAGCGTCCAGTAATGGCCAGCGACGGCCAATATTGGCGACAATTGCCCACCGCAGCGGGTCATCACTGCTTGTGAATACTGCAGATAAGGTCACGCGACCCAAAACAGGCGCTCCACGGTCAGTTTGTTTGTAAAATCGACAATTATTGTCAGATTTATTGGATAGTAATGATATTTATTTATTTATTCTGTGTTTTTAATACGTTGTACTCCGGCATAGAGTTCTAAGATAGATTTTTATTTATTTATTTATACTTTTACATTGTTTGTATTTTTTTTTGCATAATAATGTTCCCTCACTGGGGTCCCGTGCCGAGGGAAACATTTAAGAAAATGTGAAACATGCCTAAGATTAGCTATTTAACAAAGTTAACATAGAATTTGTGGAGGAGTATAAGTATTTGTGTATTTTTATTGATCATAATTTTAAATGGGATCGTCATATATTTAAACTTTGTGATCGATTGCGGACTCTTGTGAGTACTTTTTATAAGTTATCTTTTATTTTGCCTAAAATCACTCTTAAATTATGTACAACATTATGTACAAAAGTAAAATAAATAAACATAACCGGAAATAATATAATATTATTACTACCGCAATAAACTTCATTATACCTACGTTATTTGTTTACACAGTTTCCTCATACAAATTAAATATGGTAAATATAATAATTAAGATTTAATTAGAGAGTGTTGTTTATCCAGAAATATAATCAAACATTGTATATATACACAGGAAGTAAAACAGACTGAAGATCAGACACAAGGAAAACGTAACAAGAAGGTCAATATTATAATATTCTTTAAAAGGAGTTAACACATCTACTTTATCGTATCTGCAAGAGTGATAAAACGGATCGTGTGAGAGGTTTTTCGTTTCCTTCATCAGTAATTTATTTTATTTTATTCGATTTTTTGCAAATAAACAACAGAATTTGAAAGTATTAGGTGTTAGCATACGTTGTGTTCTTTTTCCAAATAAAGAGGATAAAAGCAAGCAACAAAAAAAATACAACATATTAGAATTAATTTTTTTTCAAAATTGTAAATTCAATATGGGATTGCCCTAAACTGTTATCTCTCATCAACATCAGCCAACGTATTGTAGCAACAATTCACGGACAGTATATACTATAAACTTGTAATGCCGTATTGAACAGACTTCATGAACTCGGCAAAGTTGTTCCCACGTATCGGATATATTTAGTGTAGGGTATTGTTCCTATAGAACAAACCTTTTGAACTTTTTCAAAGATGGTGAATGATAATTATATTTATTTATTTATACATTTCATAACATATTAATTTATTTTTTTCACTTTGCCCAGCTGTATCAAACAGTACTAACGATTTTTTTGTTATATTACTTAAAAATATTTGATTTTAATTTGTTTTTTACATTTATTCTTAAATTGTTTGAACTTTCTACTGAATATGTTGTATGATTTTTAGGTTATTTTTTTTATAAATCTCGTATAATTTTTAGGTTTAATTTTTTTTTTTTAATCTTAAGTAAAAGGAAATTTATGTTTTAAAAAATATATATACTAAGCCAAATACGTTAGTATTATAATTTTTTTTAGAAGGCAGATTTTCCGTTTATGTTAATAAAATAAAATATTTGTCAATAATAAATAAAGAGCTGCTATTTTTAATTAATTGGTTTTTGTTTTATGTACACCCCCGGCAACATAAATAGCCGAATGACTAATTAAATACAAAAATTCCCGTTTGGTGTTCGAAGTAATTGAACCTTGGTTTGAGTCATGGGTTATCACTTCTAGGAACAATTAATAGCAACTTACGTACCTGAAAAGTCCTAAATTTCTTTAGTTATACTCCCGATTTGGCAGTGATTAGTCGTTTTCTTGGAGTGTCCCTATTTTATTAAAGCAAAATGTCAACGAGACTTTCGTTATTGGTTTAAAAAATCAGTTATTGTTGCGTTATCTAAAAAATACTTTTCTTATTGTGATATAGCAAGGCAAATACAGTGCAATGAATCAACTGAGGAGATTTCTGAAAAAAATCGATGAATCGTATTATTTTTTAAAAATATTAATTTTGGTTTGTTTGAACAATAATGAGTATCTAATTGAAATGCTTAAATCGTTGCTACAGATGAGTCTATTTTACATATTTAAAACAACACACTCGTGGTATTTTTAACAATTATTATTGTTTTATTAATATATCATATCATAAACATAAAATTATACATTTATACGACATTGCTTTGACTGTTTTTTTTAACTAGAGTTATTTATTCCGTTTTAAGACAGTCAAAATATGTTTAAAAATTTAGTAAAAGACATAGTAAAAAGCTATGAATATTAAGATTATGAAATATTTATGATAATATTTATTTATCCTAAACAGATAACACTCCGTTTTCATTTTCTATTCACTAATTTTATATAGATTCCCTGTTATTAAATATGCATACTTTTTTTTGTAATAAATTTATAAAATAAATAAATAAATTAATACTCCGCCACCCGTATTGTTTTCATTATTAACGAAATACTAAAGATTTAAAAAAATATATTTTTTGAAATAATTGTAATATTAAAATTAAACATTGATTTGAGTCTACATAAAACTGTTTATTTTATTTTTAAACACAAAAATATAAAAAATCCCACAATAGGATGTTTGCACAAGTTTAAATAAAAAAATCCCTCAATAGGATATTTGCGCAAGTTCAAATAAAAAAAATCCCTCAATAGGATATTTGCAAAAGTTCAAATAAAAAAATCCCTCAATAGGATATTTGCGCAAGTTCAAATAAAAAAATCCCTCAACAGGATATTTGCACAAGTTCAAATAAAAAAATCCCTCAATAGGATATTTGCACAAGTTGGGAATATCGTTAAAAATATAATACATATTTAGAACGAATTTTTACTATTGTAATGATACTATATTCTAATGTATTTAAAACAAGATTTCATTTATCATGTTCTAGTTTAAAAATGAGCCCATACAAAACGGCTCGCAGTTGACATCACGTCATGTTGACGTCACGCGTTACGACCGCCGACTGCGCTTCTAATAAACATTGCGTACAAGTTTGGCGCCAAAACGTTATACGTGCCGTTCGTCCCTCGGGGCGCGTAAGATGTCGTTTTCGGGTAATTCAAAATATGCATATTTTAAACCTTTCTAGAAAAACTATCCGTCATATTAATACTGTTATTTTTTGCTTGTTTAAAAATAAAATTAATTGAAAAGGTGAAAATACCTAATTTGTTTAAATTGTTTCGCCTCGTTAAGCCTTTTTTCAACGAAATGCTTTAGCAAAGCGAAACAATTTTCAGATTTTTTTGTTTTTGTGTTTAAATAAAAGAAACGATTTTTACTCGACTCAAATCAGAGTTTGAATTTAATATTAAAATTATAATATGGAATTCTACAAAATAAACACCAAATCAATAAAAACTCAATAGTCAAATTTATCGCAAAATCTTTATTGTTTAATATTTAAACACTTTTCTGGGCAATGTATCTTATATGATTCATAATACAATCTAATTGTTTCTCATGAACTAAAACATGAATAAAACAGCATTCAGTTAAAACCGATTTACCATATAAAAACATTCATAGTAAACTTTGATTAAAACACAAAAAATTGTTTGGGATTCTGAAGCTTTTTAAACCATAAAACAAGTTTTTAAAAATTCCTTCTACCAAGATAAGGGTTAAAAAGAAAAATAAACGCTTAAAAGCATTAATATAAAAATACAAGAAAAGTTTGACAACACGTTGGCGGTGATAGTAAAATCATGGCTAACTGGTAATTTTATATGTGTTATGAATTTTATACGGATTTTTGTGTTACAATGTCTTGTAAAAGTCACGAAAGTTATTAATGCCGCTGTTTTGTTGGTGTTTAACAGTTGATGGTGTGTTTCATGGTCGATCGTGGTTTAAAGACCTCAGGACAAAATATATTACGAGCTTATATTATTATCTCTTGTGGAGTGAGAGTCTGTACGAGTCGAGTAAGGTCAGCTCGCGGTATTGCGATTGTCAGATCTAAGTTATTGATACAGCGAAAAGATGAATAGAGGCGCTTCTTGTTCACAAGGATCATAACGAATACTCAAATACTCGCCTACGAGTATGAACCGATAGATTTGCAGAAAGCGAGACTGAAGAGTTAACATACTCGTAAATTGTGTATATTTGTTGATAAAACTCTTCGATAATTTATGTCAAATTTGTCAACTTTAACCCTTTATAGGACACACTTTTTGATCTGATTTACGTTTTCAAAACCTTACATTAAACCACACACTAACTATAATCATTATCATTACCTTTCCGCACCTAATGGTGCATCGGGTACTGGATTGGAACACCAATCGCAGCATACCGTTGATGATCTAGCAGAAAGTCCTATCTATTTTTTTGACAAATTTAGATTTTGGTGGTAATATTGTAAATTTAATATGGGATCGCCCTGAACTATTATCTCTCATCAACTTCAGGGTGCCTGGAAGAATGACTAGACAGGTGCCACAGTTTTGTAGCAATAATTCACGGACAGTGTATACTTGTAATGCCGTATTAAACAGACTTCATGAACTCGGCAATAGTTATTCCCACATATCTGATATATTTAGTGTAGGGTATTGTTCCTATAGAATAAACTTTTTGAACTTTTTCAAAGACGGTGAATGATAATTATATTTATTTATTCATGCATTTCATAATATATGCAGTTTTTTGTTCACTTTGCCCAGCTTGTATTAAAGAGTACATATGATTTTCTTGTTGTATTACTGTAGAATGTTTTATTATTTAAACTTTCTACTGAATATACTGTATGATGTTTAGGTTAATTTTTTAAATATAAATCTTCCTTATTGCGTCGCTATAAACTATGTCTCTGTCCCGAATAAATGTATGTACAATGTTATTCATAAATAAATAATAAATATTTTTTTAATGTTTTGAGTATGTCCTAATCTATGCAGACTGGCTGGATTTTCTCCCTAGGGAGTTATCTCAATAAATTTGTTGCAACAACTAGGGAGAAAATCAAGCCTGTCTGCAAACATTTGGACTCAGCTTAAATGATGTACCACCGTCACTGGAATAGTGGCATTTAATGTTCCGATCCGGCGGTTGCGAAATAATAATGGGCTGTTCATGATCAAAAAGCACAAACTATGGCTTGCATGCACCAATGTTCCGATTGTGTTGCATCGCAAACTCGTGACAAGATCAGTAGCTCAATCACAAATGACTATCAACGTGTTAATAAGCGACGTAATAACAATTTCTCACCATGGTTGTTTATCGTACTCGCGATCACAATAGAACATCCGTGAACACTTATATTAAATGTCAAAATATTTACGTTTCACGACGTATAATCCTGCTGCGCAATCACATATTTTAATTTCACCGGTGTCAATATGGAAAATATTCCAAAACTGCAATTTTAATTTATTATTTATCATGCTATTTATTGCATTTAGCCGGCGGTTGTCAAGCCAAATGTCAAGAAAAGCTGTCGCCATAGTAATTATAATATAATTTTCACTTTTTTGTATTAGATATTCCTTACTATTTTGCAAATGCGATATATTGTATTATTTTTTATAGTAAACGCTTATTTTCGCCAATGAACTGTATTTACTAACGAGAAAACAAACCGACACGAGCTTTGACTTAGAGATTACACATGCATTGACTTATGACTGCAATAACTTAAGCATGTTCACTATTGTTCATTGTGATCGCTCAAATGCTTAGCATGTTTTTAAGCATAACGATAGTTATTTTTAATTAAGATACTGGACTGTTTTGGTGTTTTTCTAGATTTAAACAATCACAAAGATAGACCAGATCTTGTCTCGAGGTAGTAAGTTTTTTTTATTGCTGTCCTTGCTTTAATTTTATTTATTTGTATTTTATTTCAATTGTACCTGTATATATTATAAAGAAATGTATTTACCATTGTTACATGAACTAAATAAGTCCGTAAATAATTAAATAAATTAGTGTGTTTCTGTAACTGTGATAAGTGAACAGTTGACTTCAGACTGTATTGAAGTTGAGAGTGTTAACTACTACATCGCTGTAAGTTATATCCACATTTACCTTAACAAGATTTTAGACAAAAAACTGATAGGAAGACTATAAAACGGTTTGCGGTTATGGAGGGAATGATTTCAATGTTGTTAATAATTAATTAACTATCAAAACATCCTGAACTAAAATTAAAATTATGAATAATACAATTTCCGGAAAAGCATTGTCAGTCGATTTTCCAGAAAACGCTATGAATAATAAAAACGTACAGCGCCCAAAAAGTATTTACTTTGTGTATTATTGTAATACTATACAAGGGGTGTGATCGTATGACGCGAGGGATGACGAATATTTTACACTCAAATTACCATTTAAATTTTACACAATCATTGTCACGGTTACGTAATAAAACTGACGAGGTATTGATGCAATCAAAGTAAAATCTTATAAACATTGTTTAATTGAACAAAGTGAACATTCACAATACTATTTTAAGTATTTTAGCCCTTTTTAAATATGTTTTTGTGTGTTATAGAAATTAAAGCCGAGTGAGACTTACATCCAAAAATTTTAAATAACCAGTGACTAGTTTCATCGCTTTCGCGACATCTTCGAGACTGGTATCTTTATTATAAAACTAAATATAATAAATATTAAAAAATCTTTGATTATTGAGTACATGAAAATAACATTTTTATATGTATAAATTGTATGTATTTATTTGATATGTAATATATTTTCTTTACTAACTTTGTATACTATGTGGAAATCTATTATTAGTTCTGAGTTTAAACACTATATCTGTTTGTTTACTAAAAATATGTATATAGAACTGTTGATTTCCCAAATAAAATAAAATAAAATAAAATAAAATAAAATAAAATAAAATAAAATAAAATAAAATAAAATAAAATAAAATAAAATAAAATAAAATAAAATAAAATAAAATAAAATAAAATAAAATAAAATAAAATAAAATAAAATAAAATAAAATAAAATAAAATAAAATAAAATAAAATAAAATAAAATAAAATAAAATAAAATAAAATAAAATAAATATTTATACAAAAACATTAAGAGGATATCCGTTTGGTTGATTTAGTGTTTATTTTGTAAAACTCCATATTTAAACTTATAATATTAAAAATCATACACTGATTTGTGTCTACTGAACACTTAATTTTATTTTTATTAATTATTAATTGACGTTTTTATGACCTTTGAGACCTGCCCTTATCGTTTTCGGTAAGGGCAGGTATGAAGGTCATAAAAACGTAAATAAGATGTTGTTATAAATTAAATATAACAACCAGAATTATCTTCTTTAAAAAAAAGAGAATACAATCCTATAAAAAAAGGTTTCAACTAAAATATTTCTTTATTTTTATTTAAAGGAGGAGTGGCCTGAAAAATGCTAAAATGTGATATTTTGATTGGATATTTAAAGTACTTGCAGTAGTCTTAGCCAAATTTTAAAAATACCTTGTCAAAATTTAAACTTTCTTCTAGGGCTCAATATCTTTTGTTTTTTTTATTTTTATCTTGTAAGTTAGTGAAAAAAATTCTCAAAGATTATGAAATCACTGAAAACAGTCATTTTTCAAATAGATATTTAACGTATTTGTAAATATGGTACGACCTTCTAAGGCTCAATATCTCGTTTCATTAAAAAGTAAGTTTTGTTGGGTCATTAAATCGGATAAACTGTCGCTATTTTAAGGGTGTAAAAATCCTATACAAATCTTCATACAAAAAAGCCAGATTACAAATGTCGATTTATTCACGTTCCACTCGCCGAGGACGGTGGACGTCTCTGATGCTGAGTCCACGAAACTTTTTTCAAACAAAAAAAAACGATATTTTTATATACATATACAACAAATCGCACAATGGGGAATCTTAGAAACATAATTAAGAAAAGCAGAAGCAAACAGCATTTGAGACTTCTTCACATCTTTAGTAGAAACAGGTATGTAATTTATTCAATAATATAGAATATAAAATATTGCAAAGGTTTACAGGCCTTCTTTTTCTAACGGACTTTCATCGTACAAAGATGCCATACTATGCAAAAATATACACGTTATATACATATATATATATACGCAATCATCGAAAGAGTTGAAAGTTTCAAATATCTAAAATTATGTGCTATGGAAAATGAGAGTTTTCATAAAAGCTGGGATTGAGACTTGGAATAGCTTGAAATAGCCCTCGGCACGGGACCCAGTGAGGGAACATTATTCTGTATTAAAAAAGAATGCAAACAATGTAAAAGTATAAATAAATAAATAAATAATATAAATAAATGTACTATCTTCAAATTGTTCCAACAAATTTTAGTTCGATTCTTAGTCTTTATTGAGTTCCCAGATACCTAAGTTTAGTCTAAATTTGAAATGGCGTAATCTGCCGGTCTAAAAGTAATTATATTTTTGTTACATAAAACTTTTAAGTATATTTTTTAACGGAAATACCTTTAAAAAATATTGTTTTTATCTAATTTATGTTTTTTTTTATTATTGCGCGATTAAAAAAAACTTCCGTTTTAAAATAGCAAAATCGTATGAATTCCTCATTTTGCGTGCGTTTAACCGCACTTTACTTGTTGACTACAGTCTTAAATAAAATACACAATGAAATTAATTTAATGAGGAAATTTGTTTATTTTTAGCCGTTTTTGGTTCGCTGTTTTGTTATTATAACTAATATGTAACAGGCCTTCAATGTAAGCCATAGGAACTTTAACTTATTAACCATGAGGAATTACAAAAGCATACATATGAAATTTTTTAGAACCACTAACTTTATTCAACAAACCACGAAAACAGTCTAGTTTAGCCGAACTAATTATTTTAATGGACAACAATCCAATATATCTTATTACAGTGCTAATTTTCCACCCGAATACAGCCGAACGTAATCCGGCACATCCCGACCGCAGGTTTCGGCCAATTTTCACAGAAACCGAAACATCGGTCGGTCAATATTGCTAAATCAATGTTCACGCACTTTTTATACCGTGTTATTTCGAAGCCGTGTAGTAAGGGGTTCCGGCGTAATTAAAATGCAAAAATATTTCTTCGCGAAAAATCAACACTACGTGATATGCCACCATCGCCATCGGGTGTAGTATTTGCACTCTGGTACGCCCCGAAGCGGAGATTACTGTTTACTGTTTACTGTTCCGTCCAGGCGTGTGTATCTCCTTCCGACATACGGCAGTGTGATTAATCTATTGCGAGGTAATCGTGAGTGAGAGAAATAAGAATGATAGGCCGTTACGTCAGGTCGATGACGCTGGCCCCTGCCTCCGGAGTCCGAGCCCGTTCACGGCCCCGACCGAGTGGCGTATTGCCCAACTGAATACTGACACAGACACCCCCAGTCTGTGCTGGACCACTTTAAGTTCTTTAAAGTGCAAACTACACACGAGAGCAGAACAATTTGGAGCAATGTAATAAAGCAAACCATCGATAAAATAATTTATTGGTGAAGAGTATTTTATTTATTTAACTTTTTGTACATAATGTTATTTGTACATTGGCGGGCTTATTGCCAAATGGCAATTTCTTCCAACCAACCAATAAAATAAAAGTTTTATTTTTATAATTCAAGTTACAGAACATATTCAATAGAAAAAATAAAGATTAAAAAGTTAAAAATATCTAAAAATAGAAATAAACGTATTTGTTTATAAATTACCTTAAATCAAAACTATTACTCAATGGGAAAAAGAAAAAAGCGGAAAGAGGAAAAAGGAAAGGAGGAGAGATTAAGGAAGAGAAAGGAGATGTTTCTTCAGACGTGATTTAAACAGAGATAATGTAGTAACATCTTTGATGGTGGATGGGAGATGATTCCACAGTCGAGCCGCATGGACACTATATGAGTTAGAGAAGAAAGAGGAATTGTGTATGGGTATTAAGAGAATGCCTTGAGAATGAGAACGAAGAGGTAAACCATGAACTGATAAGCGTTGAAATTTTTCACACAGGTATATAGGAGCGTTAGGACTATGAAGTACATTGAACAGAAGTGAGAGGGAGTGATAGTGAGAGGGAGTGAGAGGGAGTGATAAGAGTATGGTTTACTTATAAACCCATTTAAAACACAAATTATGTTTGCGGGTAGTCAAAGATTGCTTAGTAAACTAGACGTATCTTTACTTAATTCTCTTAATGCCAATGGTACCAATATTCAACGTAAGAAATCTGTAAAAATCTAGGAGTACTAATGGACGAACATCTACGCCGGCGAACTCATACTTATGAATTAAGCCGCAAAATATTTTTCAGTCTACACTCACTTAGAAGGTTTGCAAAAGTTCTTACCCATTAATACTAAATGCACTCTTGTATAAGCATTACTACTACCCATTCTAGATTACGCTGATGTTTTCACGACTGATTTAAGCTGTGAGCAACTCAATAAACTTGAACGACTTCAGAAGACATGCATAAGGTACATTTTTGGTCTTAGGAAATATGACCACATTGCTTATTATCGAAGGCAACTGAAATGGCTCAAAATTAGACAGCGGAGAGACTTTCACTCCCTCTCACTTCTGTTCAACGTACTAAACAGTCCTAACGCTCCTATATACCTGCGGGAAAAATTTTAACGCTTATCAGTTCATGGTTTACCTCTTTGTTCTAATTCTCTCTTAATACCCATCCACAATTCCTCTTTCTTTTCTAACTCATATACTGTCCATGCGGCTCGACTGTGGAATCATCTCCCATCCACCATCAATGTATAAATCACGTCTGAAGAAACATCTCCTTTCTCATCCTTAAACTATTCTCCTTTCCTCTTTCCTCTTTTTTCCTTTTCCCCATTGAGTAATAGTTTTGATTTAAGGTAATTAATAAACAAATACGTTTATTTCTATTTTTATATATCTTTGGCTCTTTTATCTTTATTTTCTATTGCATATGTTCTGTAACTTAAAATATAACTTTTATTTTATGGGTTGGTTGAAAGAAATTGCCATTTGGCAATAAGCCCGCTAATGTACAAATAACATTATTTACAAAAAGTTTTATAAATTAATAAATAATGTGTTTATTCATAAAGTTCTACAAACTAGTAATAATTCCTTTACTACTGTAAATAATACATATTATAAACAGTAATATTTTCATAAAATTTGTCATTAATTCAGACTTTTTCTGATGACACTACTTATATGGATGTTTGTTTTTAACGAAAACCATCGCCATCCCATGAAACGATGCGATAGACCCAGCATTCCTTATCTCTTTTTTGAATACGCGATCCCCTTACGTGTAGAAAAATATCTGGTGACCCTCCAGGACCACAGGAGTCGCAGTCATGAGCAGAGCAATGCAAAAGTTAAGGTCCGTTTGAAAGAAGGGGCGCTTTAAGTGGTTTTTGGATGGTCCTAACTCCCTTAATAAACCATTTATAAACAAATATAAAAAAAAACAGTACGGACACGCTAATGGTAAATAAATATCTATAGTGCATGAAAAAATCACTGCTCTAGTGCCGTACTCCAGTGAGTAAATTAGGGAATACGTTTGTATGAATAAAAGTCAGACCGCAAGAAATCTGCGTTGCTAGTTTTTCATCCTTTTTTTAAAACTTTAGTTTTGCTTGGGCCCGCTACCCCCTCTAGGAAGGCTTCGCGGCCCCTCGGGAAATCGCGGCCCACAGGGTAAAAACACTACTTCATAATACAGATATGCTTGTTTTTTGAGAGTCTAAAACATTCACCTCCCCTGGTAGGATACCAACGAATTTCGTTATTTTGAAGCTTTTATAGTAGAGATTAAAATTGAAAATGTAATCATTTAATGTTAAAGCCATTAAAATCATTCTTCGCAAAATTGTATGAGAAGTAAAACAAAGTATTAGTAGTAAAAGTATATTGTAAACATTCATTAATTTACTCTAATTTTAAGCTGATTAAAACATCAATGTTTGAGTATGTCCAAATGCTTGCAGACTGGCTGGATTTCCTCCCTAGGGATTTATTCATATTTAAATTTATTTCAACAGGGAGGGAAAACATTTTTAAGAAGGGAAAATGGACGTCTAGGCATTTACAGGGCTTATGAGCAGTCATTGGCTGGTTTAAGTGGCCACTTTACACACTGTGTAACATTCACCATTCTGCCCATGTTTGAGCATCCACATTTCCTCAACTCTTTCATCTGTTGACTTTTGTGAAGTAAAAGTGTTATACGTACTTGTTTTACTGTTTATGCTATTATTTCATTTTCATTTAATTTAATTTATTTATTCAGATATTTAGAACATTACAGAAAAAAGACCCAATTCATTCTAAATACAATAATAGATCACAAATTACAGTAGATAGTTATGCTATTAAAATAATATAACAAAATGTAAAAAGAAAAATTTAAAGTTAGAAAGTGCTTTCCTAAGGGAAGGCCCACTGTTGTGAAATATGTCGACATCCGAGGCGATGCGATTAAGTAGCAAGATTGCTCTACCAACCGGCATAACCATTGGCAGGTTGGTGCTGCATCGCGGTAGGTAAAACAATGGCTATGATACATCGCCTCTGTAACCTCAATACTTTTTATATTTAAACCCTTTATTTATTGTTAATTTGCTGCATACCTATGTTATAATTTTTTATTTAATTTTTCTTTATTATTTCCTTATTTTATGCTGATTTTATTTCATGTATCTATATTTTGTATACTGTGTACATGTGTTTTGTTTCATTATAATTGTTTTTCAATATTATTTTATACTTTGTCACAGGCGTAAGCCGTCGAAATAAATAAATAAATATGCAGTTTGGCAATACGCGACCGGCTGCCTGATGGCTGACGGTTGACGACTGATGGCTAGAGAGCGGTGCATGAAGGAAAAGAGGTTAGTGTTTTAGTGCATTGGGGCTCTCAATTCTTTGTGCAAGCAGAGATCTTTTTCTGAAATACATTCTAAATTGTTTATCAATTTAAAATAAGGAAAACATACAGCTTATGGCATATTAAAAAGAACTTCTGTAAATGGCAAACTAAAGCCAATTGAAAGTGTCTACTCAATATTATTTGTAGTCACAGAATGTGAAAAAAGATTTGTGATTTAGTGTTAGATGTTAGTTGTAAGTGCTGTATTTCAAAAATAATGTCTCATTTCCGAGTAGGACTGAGTCCGCTAATTTTCACAAGGTTCAAAATCTCGCAACTCGGCGTACCATGTTGGATATGAGCTTTCTCTACAAAATTGTTAATAACCTAATCGATAGTCCAAAAATTGTAAGAAGCATTTCATATCAAGTCCCTGTCCGTAGAGCTCGTCAATCTGTACTCTTCGACATTCCTATCTCAACGACTAAATATATGAAAAATAGCACTCTTCGAAAAATACAGATTACCTATAATGACAGTTTTAGTGACATCGACATATTACACTGTAAATGCTATATTTTTATCAGATTATTAAAGTCATCTCCTGCTTAACTTTTAATTTTGATTTTTAATTTTATTTTATCTTTTTAATTTTGATTCTTAATTTTAAAATTCAATTTTAACTTTTAATTCAAACTTTTAATTTCAACTTTTAATTTATACTTATTCATATGTACATCTACTACCTGCATCTAATTCATTATTGTTGTTTGTGAATTTTTACTAAAAGATATTAATGTTCATGGAAGCAGAGAGAGAGAGGAGGAAAGTAGAGTTGGAGCTATACAATGTCTTCTCTCTTTTGTGTACTTTTCATTTAAGATTGTTATTTTTATTTTTTTAGAATTTGATTCAGTTTCAGTGCTGCAGAGCAGCGTTTATTTTATAATTAAAAATTACATATAATAATTTGTTACCCACTAAGTCTAAAGACTTTTCAGTGGGACACATTTTTTTTTTATGACAGGTTTATATTACATTTATTTTGTTTATTTAAAAGAAAATAAAGTATTGCTAGTGTAAAAAAATCATTTAGGGTATTGAAAAAACAACAAGAAGTCCAAATGTGTTAGTATTTTGTTTCTATAATAATTGTATATATTTTGTTAAAGGCAAAAGCCGTTGGATAAATAAACAAATAAATATGTGTACCCAGGGACGCTAGATTATTAAAGACACATTGGAACCTCCCAAAACAAATAATAACCGGTCATAAGTGGAACCACGAAGCTTCTAATACCACATCAATCAGTAAATTGGCCATTGAATACAATGTTCGGGTTAGAGAAATTACCATAACATGTTAGGAATCCATCCCCCGAAGTGTTGATAGTAATTACTAGATCGTTTTGATTCAGAAAAACATGATTTCAATCCACACATTAAATATTGGGAACTAGTTCTAATACTAACCCTTCGACTGTCGGGTTTATTTATTTATTTTTATTTATTTTAAATCTTGAAATAGGGCACACATAAACATATTCTTATGTGTGCTCAAATGATAACAATGTACAAATATTTCATTCTTAAGTTGTAGTTTTGATATATTTTTTTCTTCACAGATGTTTTTGAAAATGAAAGTCTTATGTATGTTATACCAACAGTATGTATGTTCTTCAAAAAATGGTAATAAGGATATGTTAGTCGATATTTCGCATAATTTGATTGGAAGTTCCAATTCTTCACAACCCACTGTATTGGATGCAATATCAATTACTCTACCTAATGGAGAATCAAGTTTAAATCTAGTAAATGATAGCTTCATAAATGAACTTATGTCTTTGAGTCCTAACTTAGCCAATAGTACTAGACATTTATCATTACCAGATAATTTCAGGAGAAATTTACAAAGCAGTTGTCTGTCTCCTTCAGTTAACCAAAGAGAAGTGAGAAATGGAATTTTGGAGAATAGTTCAGCTATATGCAACTTATCTACACAGGCTAATCAAAGAGAAATGAGACAAATCTTTTTCTTTGGTATTGAGATCATATTCATGTTGGTTATAATCAATTTTTTTTCAAAACTCAATCTTTAAAAAAAAAATAACAGTGTTATACACAAAAATAATCGTATTGTAAAATATTATTTGCTTAAACTGGTATGTTAGTACAATATTTGAGTTTGTCCAAATGCTTGTAGACAAAAGACTGGATTTCAACCCCTCGGGAGTCATTGAGATTAACAAATTACAACAGGGATGGAGAATACCTTAAATAAGGGAATATGGAAGACAAGGAGTTTACAGGGCTTGTGACCTGTCATTGGCTGGTTTAAGTGTCCACTTTACACACTGTGTAACATTCAAAATTGTTAATGCCTAGACTTCCATATTCCCTTATTTAAGGTATTCTCCATCCCTGTTGTAATTTGTTATTCGTATGTTAGTACTTTTAATTCATTTAACATCAAATTTACAATTGTGTATAGATTTATTTTCAAAATGATTCTTAAAGCTTTGTTTTGTAATATGATTATTTTGTTTAAATTTTCTTAGTTTCATAAAAATAACATGCTACTACAGTAGTTTATGTGTGGTTTAATGAATTATTTATTAAATTTTTACATTAATATATACCATGCAGAATGAAAAATTCGTAAATGGAGTTTATTCATTTATTTAATTCGTGGAAAATCTTATAAAGTAAAATAAATGATTATATGAAAATAAAAGAAAAAGTGTATAGTTATAAAGCCAAATGAAATATCTCACAATTTGTAAATAAAGTATGAGGGTAAAAACTAAAGAAATCAACATATGGTCGGCGTGCATTACAGCCTACTAATCAAGTTTTTCCAGGAAAAAGTATAAATTGTTTTTAAAATCGAATCTAACACATTTTTTACTTTGATCTGCGGTACTGTTTTTCAAAAAGCTTGCCTACCATTGGTTCCAAGAATATCGTATGATTAGGGAACATCCAATAAGAGTTAAAAATCCCTCAATATGAAAGAATCAGTTTTGCCAAAATTAATTGGCGGTAATTTACGCCAACTGACGATATAAATGTGCGCTAGTATGCCCAAATAACCAACAGGTGCCCGTTCCAAGGAGCACATTGCCACCAAAGTTCATTGAAAGTTTTTTTTATGGATAATTTAAAAGTAAAAAACAATTCAAAAAGTTATATTACTAAATTATAGCAATTGAACTTCTTAAAAATCGCGGTTCTGAGAAAATGCCTTAAATTTTGATTAGATTTGATTAAACTATTTTAAATCAAATTATACAGGGTGTTCTTTAAACCCTGTCACATTCGAAACCACGCTGATCAGCATGGGCAAGAAGACATTTAAGCATATTACAAAATATATTTAGAACAAAGAAAATTAAAAAAAAAAAATATTTAAAAAAAACAAATAGTTGCTTACTTCTGCAGAGGAGAAGTGAGGGGAGCGCGGCGCAGTATCAGACTCACCCTTTTCCCCCCTCGTTTCTCCCCTGCAGAAGTAAGCAACCAATTGCTATTTTTCATATTTTATTTTTTTTAATTTTATTAGTTCTAAATAAATAATGTTAATGTGCCAATATGTCTTCTTGGTCATGCTGATCATCGTGGTTTCGGATGTGACAGGGTTTAATGAACATCCTGTATAATGTCCAAGAAGAAGTTTAAAAATTGAAAAATGGTTTTCAGACGTTGCCTAGTACGTGAAATAATTCAGTCAGATGAATTTCTTCACAACAATAAAGGTTTGAGCTCTTTAACTTCACTAAAATCAACGAATGGAAGAATTGAAGAAATTTGGATGTTCAAACATGGGCAAAATGGTGAATGTTACACAGTGTGTAAAGTGGCCACTTAAACATTGGATTGTATCGAGGGGTAGAGAACACTGTATGAGATTGCTTCGGGAATAAATATATAAGATCGCTGCTGTATTCATTATTATCCATGTACGTATATGTGAATATCATCACTCTCATACGTATTATTATATAACTTTTCTACATTCCAATTTTCGACATGTATAAATTTTTATTATTTATATTTGTCTATTATTATTTTGTATATTTTTCTATTATTATTTTGTATATTGTTTTAATTATTTTGCATATTGTTTTGATTACCTGTATAATGTTTTAATATGTAAATAAATATTTTGGATTTATATATCCAAGAGTCCCGACTTAACACAGAATTTTCTAACAAGTCGGGACATAAAAAAACATATAATTGTGTCTATGTAAATTTGTGTATTTTGTGCATTAAATAAATAAATAAAAAATTAAAAACCAGCTAATGACAGGTCATAAGCCCTGTAAATGCCTAGACGTCCATATTTCTTTATTTAGGGTATTCTCCATCCCTCTTGTAATTTGTTGATATGAGTAATCTTTTAAAATGTAAAAAAAAGCATAATAGAACATTTAAAGGTACGTCCGCTATGTGGTCCACTAAATCACCAATCCACATTACGGTAGATAATTCGAGAGGGAAAGTCTGGTAATTTGGTAATCCCAGCATGGAAAAGATCCACCTCTCACGGTAGGCAGTTCAGCAGACAAATCATCCTCTCCAAATGAACGGTAATTCTCTGGCATTCAAGGGGTTAACTAGAGTGTCACGATGGCCAGTTTTTTGCCATACACGTCCTTGTCTCGTACAGTTGAGGTCGACCAGAATTCAGAAACTGGATCGAGAGCTGCCCAGAGCAAACGAAGAGTCAACCGAATTCGGGTCTTCGGCGATTAATATAAATCTGGCAGCTTTATCAGCGAAACCAAGCCCCTGCGAGACTGGTTTGGATTGATGACATACAAACATATCAAGAGATAATGATATGGTACTATAATAAACCTATTAAATTTTGGTTATTTATTTATTTTATTTTTTTTAATTCAACAATTTGGTCACCTTATTACAACGTTCATATTTTAAAGTTAGAAATAGTACAATGTAAATTATTTAGATTTATCAATTATAAATCTTATATGCCCACAGAAAAAAATGATAACGATTACTTACGTTGTACACTAAATATGTCAACTTTTTACAAAAAAATAAATACTACTTGCAAACCCGGCAAAATCCAAAATCCAAAAAAAGTGAGATATTAATTGAAACTTATTCAGAATATAATTTTTTACAATAATTATAACATTGTCAGTTAAAAATACGGCTTTATTTGTAAGAACTTGACTTTTAAATTGTCGAGTTTGTTGCAAACATGGCAACCTCCACTTGAGTATTGTAAAGTTGGAATGCATTATTTAAATTTATTATTTCACTTCTGTTTATTGACATAATCATGCTTATGTCATCACTGCTTACGTGTAAAATATTTACTGATTATAATAAAAAAAATAAGTTTAAAAAAGTTGAAGTTAAGTATTGTATCAGTTTATTGCGATTTGCTCAAAATGAAGAAGGATGGATTTTGCCGGGTTTGCAAATAGTACCCTCAATTATAATTTTTTTTTTTTTGCAAAATAGCAAATGGCGTTTTGGACGTCCCGGAATTGACTAGTGTTATCAGCAAAAAAGTACCTGTTCGAAATACTTGGCAGCTAAAGGATTCTTTAATCTCCTGGCAGTCATAATTATTATTTCAATTGACCAATACCTAGACTACACGGCTAGGTAACGAATATGGTGAAATTGATGCATTTCGTTTGTCTTTATTTAATTATAGGTAGAATATTCTAAAGACTATAAATCAATATGCATAAAATTTCTTAATATTAGTATTTTTGTGCAAATTTTACTAACTGTTTCTTCATTTTTTTAAGGTATCTCTATAATAATATAATATATATACATATTTATGTGTGTGTGTACATATATGTATGTGTTTATATATACAGGTGTTTACTAAACTCTGTCATATAACAAATTTTACTGTTCTGTCACAAAACAGTGTGACAGAACAGTGAAATTTTTTTTTTGGTGATCGGAACGCATTGTGACGTTGATAATGTTTTGACGAAATAAAGTGGATAAAATTATGTTTTGGCATTAATACGTGTCAGTGAAGGCGTTTTAGAACGATATCTGACGTGCATATAATTTGGGAAAGGGCACATAAAACATTAAAATACTTCGACTTTCATATTTTGTTCTGTAAATTTTTCTCAATATCTGCAATAAATTTTTTGGCTTAAATGTCAATTGCTAATATGTATTTTAATTGAATAGTGTGGATAAACGTAAAATATTAGTCGATCATAGTAAAGAAGCCGTGTTAAGCCAAGTTTCTCAGTGCTAGGACTGAGGCGGGCGAGGGGGGCGCGGCGCGCGGCGTATCAGCCTCCCACCTCCCCTCTCCTCGTTTTTCCCCTGCAGAAGTAAGCAACCATTTGATTTTTTAAATATTTTATTAAAAAAAAAAAAATCGTTCTAAAAAATGATTTAATTGTGCCGATATGTCTTCTTGCTCATACTGATCAATGTGGTTTCGGATATGACAGAGTTTAGTGAACAACCTGTATATATATATATATATATATATGTGTATAATCATTACTCATTCATTTTAACAATATTTTGAGTTTGTCCAAATTTTTGTAGACAAGGACTGGATTCAACTCCCTGGGAGCTGTTTATGTTAACATATTACAACAGAGATGAAGAACATTTAAGAGAAGGTAATATAGAAGTCCAGGCATCTACAGGGCTTATGACCTGTCAATGGCTGGTTTAAGTGGCCACTTTACACACTGTGTAACATTCACCATTCTACCTATATTTGAACATCTATATTCCTTCAATTCTTTCATCTGTTGTTGCCAAAATATTGTTGATAAATTACCTGGTCCATGAAGAAGTATAGATATTGAAAAAATTATATTTTCAGGCGTTGCCTAGTATGTAGGTGAAATAATTCAATTAGATGAATCTCACCCGCATAAATAAAGGTTTCAGCTCTTTAACTTCACAAACATCAACAGATGAAAGAATTGAAGGAATATAGATGTTCAAATATAGGCAGAATGGTGAATGTTACACAATGTGTAATGTGGCCACTTAAACAAGCCATTGACAGGTCATAAGCCCTGTAGATGCCTGGACTTCTATATAACCTTCTCTTAAATATTCTTAATATCATTCATTTTACACAAAACGTCACACTTTGCACAAACGAAAATTGTTGTATTATCAAAATTCAGATGTTCGTTTACGTACTCCACTCTATTTAACAATTATTCTTACAATGCCTTAATTTTGCAATTTTATAACGTTTACAAATTCTTCGTTTCTGATGTAACATCTAATATTAGCTTTCCCTTTCTCCATATTAAATACCTTTATTTGAAAAAAAAGTTATGTAAATGGCAAGACGTTTATATTCCCTTCTCTAAAATATTCTTCGTTTCTGTTGTAACATCCAATATTGACTGGTTTTTCTTATCTCCATTTTAAATACCCTTGACTTTACTGAATACTTTCTATACCGACTTGGTGATTACCAAGTGATTTTAATCAGCATTCGTGATATCAATATAGGTTAAGATCACTTTTTGTGGTTGAATTTTTATAAATCACATTCTAAAGAACATTCAGCGATTTATCATTAAATTTAAAACTAATCATCGGAAACATTCTACGGTCCCTCGTATATGTGAAACATTTAACAAAAAAATTAATAGTCTTGTTATATTTAACACTCCATACAATATGTACAGAAGAGAATTAATAGGCTTGATTCATGCTCTTCATTCATTATTCATTTAATCATTAAATCAAATGCAATTTTCCACTCTTACTTTCCTTCAATCATCCTTTACCACTCCTTATCAATTTCCTTCTTTTCCATTCCACTATCTCCTTGTTCTGTCCATATTTATCTTATTTATAATATATAGTACATTTATTATTTATATAGTTTAAACTTCAAGCCGTCGTCGCTTTATTACAGTATTTTTTAGTGAATACATATAATTGGATGGCAGGACCTACTATGTATACATTTTATTTGTTTTTTTTTTTTATATTCATTTAACCTGTACATCTGTTTGTATTCGAAATAAATAAAATAAAAATTAAATTTATCCAGATTTACAACAGAAATGGAAAACATTTTTAGGAAGGGAATTCAAAAGTCTGGGCGGTTACAGGGCTTAAGACCTGCTATTGGCGGGTTTAGGGGATCACTTTACACAATGTAACGTTAACCATTATGCCTAAATTTAAACATTCACATTTCTTCAATCCTTCTGTCTGACTTTCGTGGGGCAAACACGCTGAAACTTTTTTTAATGCATTAGTACCCGACTGGTTTTTTTTTTGCATTTTACAAGATAAAGCCCTTAAAAGTTTTCCTTAAAAAAATATTAAAATAAACAAGTATGATCTACGCATTAAACGTGACAAAAATTTTGTTCCACTGAGCAATTTTTCCTTTAATTACTATTTATTAATTTGAATTGTTATGAAGTTGGCACTTTTTTTTAAAGGCCTATTAAAAATATGAGAGAAAATGAGACAATTTTAAAGTATAATTAAATTCTGACATAACAGTCAGTTTCGGAAACGAGAGGCTAGATGCAAAAAATAATGTCGCTAAAATTCTGCCCTATTGACATATAAGAGTATCTAGGCGTAAGAAAGTTGCCGCTTTACAAAAATATTTAGTTATATTTTTTCTGTCTGTTTTACTATCTTCCGTAGTGTACGTATCGAGACGTTAAAGGAGCCGGCTTTGTCATCGCTCGGTAAATAAAGACAGACGATCGTACAGCATACTGTCTTTGTGATTGTCTAAAGTTTTATAAAAATCATGTTCAAGCGAGTATTTTTGCTTGTATTTAGACTTATTGGAGTTTATAATCGCTTTGAAGTGAGCACTTTTTATCACAAAGGCATATTTAAAATATAAATGAGAACTATTTTAAATGTTTATGACGTAAGGAATGCGGAATAAATTGTTGCATCATTCATTGGTTTGTTTCGATCATATGATGTCGATATGACAAGTAGGTAAAACATATTTATTTATTTATTTAACTTTTTGTACATAAAGTTATTTCTACTTTGGCAGGCTTATTGCCAAATGACAATTTCTTCCAACCAACCAATAAAATAAACGTTTCATTTTTATAATTCAAGTTGCAGAACATATTAAATAGAAAAAAAAATAAAAAGCTAAAGATATATAAAAATAGAAATAAACGTATTGGTTTATAAATTACCTTAAATCAAAACTATTACTCAATGGGAAAAAGGAAAAAAGAGGAAAAAGGTAAAAGGAAAGGAGGATAGATTAAGGAAGAGAAAGGATATGTTTCTTCAGGCGTGATTTCAACAGAGATAATGAAGTAACATCTTTGATGGTGGATGGGAGATGATTCCACAGTCGAGCCGCATGGACACTATATGAGTTAGAGAAGAAAGAGGAATTGTGGATGGGTATTAAGAGAGTGCCTTGAGAATTAGAACGAAGAGGTAAACCATGAACTGATAAGCGTTGAAATTGTTCACGCAGGTATATAGGAGCGTCAGGACTATGAAAAACATACCGAGGAGGTAGATACAGATAGTACAGAAGTCTCGATATATACAGATAAAGATAGCGTTCATAATTGAGGCCCTGATTCAGATATCTATCAATAAAAAAAAGATATGCAAAAATTCACTGTATTTTCAAAATCGCCCTATTCAAGACAAAAGCCTAGCATCAACCTTTACAAAACCTGGCGTCACCCTAGTCAAGACCTATCAACCAAGCTGTTAACCACACAGGGGTCTCTCGATGAAAACGACTGGTCTTTCGGGAGCTAAAAGCTACCACAAGTAGGAGCGAAACCACAAGACAGATAACCAAAATGTTCTTTCCTTTTTTTTTTTATGCCTCTGATTTCAGGCAAAAAAAACGTTAAGCTTCGAACTCACACAAATCCTCACGAGCTATGGCGGGTTTATCAGCTACCTGCACAGTTTTGAAATTTTCGAGATCAACTCGCTGCCTACATCAATCCATTGTTAAAATAAGGTATGTTTACTTTATCTTCTTGTTGATCTGTTCTTCTTAGACTTTCTTTCCACCAGACAGATTGTCTATCGCTTAGGAAAGCTTCCGGAGGTGGTATTATGAATCTTCTCGATACCCTAGAGAGTAGTTAATTTGAGGATTTTTATTTTTTGAGTGCGACGAAACGTTGCTTTATACAATAGCCACACTGATGATTAAACGTCAAGCGATGTATAAAACTATTTAAAAAGTGGAAAAAAACTAATACGGTTTAGTCAATTCAACTTAATTAATTGTTTTGGGTAATGTTTAAGGTCGCAATAATGTCCTAAATGAAAATTATCATATTTAATTTCACGTGTTCATATTAATTTGACGTTTAATAGTCAGTGTGGCCAGATATGAAGCAAAGTGTAAACACACGAAAATAACAAAAATACCGAATTAATCACTCTCTAGGGGGTAGAGAAGATTTAGAATACCAGCCCAGGAGGTGGGCGCCGTCCGGAAGCCAATTCTTTGGCTGCTGTGGACACCAGTCTATCGCTGCTCAATATGCTTATATTATGGTCTCTCAAGAATCTCCTACGGGATCTTTTTTCATTTTTTTTTAAATTATAAATTTTATAAAGGGTACATGTTTTTTAAAAATTCTATCCAGATCTACTTTTATACATCTAATAAATGTTATCACTGTAACTCTTTTAAAAAAAGAGACTTACTCTTGTGCTTGGAGAGTGACTTACACTGTTGTAGTTGTTTATATTTATAAGAGTTTATATAATTTTGAATATACGAGTATATAAGAAAAAAAAAGTAGGATATATAAAGAAAAAAACACAAAATAATAATACATTCATACTTTTAATACATTTAAAATTTAATGCCATTTTTACACGTGTTCAAAAATTTCATTAGATTTACTTTAAATTTATTTATTGATATGTTATTTTTAATAGTTTTTAGTTCATTTGGGAGATTATTATAATTTTTTACACCTTTGAAGACAAAGCTATTTTGACCATGACTTTTGTGGAATTTAGGAATTTCAATATTATTTTGGTATCTGAATGACTTATTCATCTCGAATTCTTTTATTTTTACTTCTTTATAAATTTGCATTATGGAATTTATTTTATAAAGAGTGTCTACTGTATAAACCTTAAATATTTTATATCGACTTTTTTATATCTATGCACTACATTTCCAATTTCGCAAATTTTCCGAGTATTTTGTATGTAAATACGCGAGATAAAAGCCTTTTCCACGGCCGCGAGGGCGTCTGGAATATCACCCCTGATGTTCTTAGCAGGTTCGTTGTTATTGTGGTGTCCGCGTAAAGATGGTAAGTTTACATTGATTTAAATCCCGTCAAGGAAAAATCTAAAATTCGTCTAAAAAAGATTCGGAAAAAACAAAAAAAAAACGTTAATTCACTTTAACTCACTTTAATTTTTTTTCAATGGTACAATATTTATTTATTTATGCTTTATAAAGTTAGTTCATAACATCTTAAGAACTAATATAAACTTTTAATAACATTACATTTTTTAATCAAAATTTGTCAGTAACATATTTTTTCAAATTAATTTGATTTATTTCAATCTTTTCAATCTCCTTTATTTCTTCAGGTAACTCATTGTACAGCTTCAATCCCTTGTACAATGAGTTTTGAGATTCTGTTTTTCTCCTCATTGGTAATCTAATTTTTTTTTAACCCTTGTTAAATATTTTAATGTGATTCTAGAGTTCCTTGGTTTATTTTGAAAAATTATGCGTACGTACGCTGTATGCGGAAGTGTTCGGGTACTCCCACAGCGGATTACGGACACTGGCAGACGGGTTTGTTGACCCAAGTCGGAAGGAAGGACACATTAAGCTGCGCCTGTGCGGGCTTCAACCTTCACATTTACACAAACTACAGTCCCTTCGGGCGAAGTGAGTCTGCCATGAGTCACGACAATGGTCGTGAATTCATCTTCGTGGATTTTATTACACGTATACGAGAGGTTTACTTCAAAGGTCATGTTTATTATGATCGTGATGGTCATGGCTGGTTGGATTGAGCCCATAAAGGGGATTGGTGATGACGCTTCTTCGTTTACGGGGAAACCGAACACTTATGTCAGGATTCAAAGAAATATTGTGCATTATTTATTTATTTATTAACGGACATTATCCATGTATACAATTTATAGAGTTTAAATATTACAATAAAAGAATAGTTTAAAACATTAAAAAAAAGAAAAGAAGCATTGACAAACATAAGGGACATCGAGACAAGATCTGGACTATTTATTTAGTGCTCGTTTAAATCGTAGTAAACTTAAACCAAAAAAGTCCAGATCTTGTCTTAAGTTAACAATACGACAAAGACGGGTCATTGGAGAATTAAGGCCATCTATGCTGATCGATGTTTCTCAATCTTCGAGTCGAAATATTGAATTTCACTTGTCCCAGTAATGATGGAACGTCGATTATACCATTTAGTATGCCGAACATATATATGGAGCCAATATTAGTTCTACGTTTTTGTAGACTAGAAATATTTAAAATTGACTCTATTTCAGCATAAGAATAATTATCTCTCTCTAGTCCGAGCATCCACGCTATTTTTCGAAGCAAGCGATGTTGGAATGATTCAATGTGATTTATGCGATTGACATAGAATGGAGACCAGACCACGGAGGCATATTCTAGAAGAGAGCGAACAGTTGAGCAATAAAGAGTTTTGATTGTACGGACATTAGTAAAATCAGAGGATATTCTGTTAATGAAGCCAAGTAATTTCAGTGATTTATTTACTGCATTAAGAGTATATATAGGCAAAGGAGAACATGCAGATTCCATTGATAAAATGACATGTGGCTGCGTAAATTCAAAGGGACCACAAATCGAAATTTGTCTTTTTTCAGTAGAACCAATCAAAGTTTTCAACGCAAGTTTTTGATTCTTTCTTTCGTTTTTTATAGTTTTTATATTCATCTTTTTAATATCATTAGATGCGTTTTTCAAGCTATATCTAACTAATTTATGAGTTTTGTTCTATCACCCAAAAAGCTCTAAAGTTAGCCACCAAAACGCAAAATGCCAAAAGGGCTGTACTGCGAGTCATAGGCAAAATCCATAGGAGCCTTTTTCTTATAGAAAAATATAACCAATTTAAATCTCATTTTTGCAACACAACGAAATTTCTGGGTTTTCGATATGTGACCCTTTTGTATTTATGCCGCGATGTATTAGATGTTAAAACAAGATGTGTCCATTTTTTTCTAAAAGAGGACAAATTACAACAAATTAATAAATAATGCATTTTCATCCGTTATTTTACAAAAAAATAGAAAAATAATAAAAATAAATTATTTACGTTTAATTAACAATATGTATTCTTAGCACATATATTCAATGCACAATAGTGATTATTAAGTTCTTATATTTTATGAGCTACGCATTTATAATTGAGTAGTTTTTGTTTTGTTTTTTTCTGTTATTATTATATAAGTATAGAACTACTTATACAAATATTAAATTAAATTTTAACTACAATATACATCAAAGAAATACAAAAGCGTCAAATAACTTAACTAGCGAAAAACCTAGGACTAACAGAAAAAGAAACAGTTTTGTGTATACAGCAATAAAGTTCAACAATTCACTTTCTAATGACCTAAAAAAAATACAAAACATATAGGTACATACTTAAAAAACACCTAAATAAAACAGTTCTTACAGCCCGTGTGACGAGTGATATGTAATGTTATTTTATCGAGTTTTCATTAAAACTATTGTGTCATAATATATTTTATCCCCTCATACAAGCACTTTGGCTGATAGGAATATTTCGTACAAATAAAAAAAAAAAATACTTCACAACATAAAAAATCTCCATCTTAGAACAGGCAGAGCCGTGTTAAATGGAGATTATCCTAACCAGAAGACGCTCTGTATTAATTTTCTAATTCACTAGTTTTATATAGATTCCCTCGTACTGAATTATTCAACTTAGTATAGGTACTTGTTAATGCAATAAATTTATAAAATAAAATAAATAAATGTATTATCCTTATTCAAATTTGTTGCAACAAAGAGGGAAAACATTTTTGGGAAGGAAATATGGAAGTCCGGTCATTTTCAGGGCTTATGACCTGTTATGGCTGGATCAAGCGGCCACTTTACACACTGAGTAACATTCACCAGACTGCCCATGGTTAAACATCCACATTTCCTCGACTCTTCCATCTCCAGTTACGGAATGAAAAGTGGAGGTGATTTCAGGCTTCCTAAGATGAGACTGACTGGAACCCAAAACAACCTTCACTGTAAAGGTTTTTAAATGTTTAATGAGTTGCCAGAAAGCTTCGGGGAAGCTGCAAGCATCTCCGAACTTTCCGAACGAAATGCTTTTTGTATATTAGAGATAATTAATTAGAATATTATGTAGATTTCTAGACATATTTAATTTAGGTACATAAACCACCACGCCGTTTCCCCGTAGGGGTAGGCAGAGAAGATAGAACGCTATATCACTCTGTCTTTGCATACAGACCTCACTTCCTCTACATTCATACATCTTCTTATGCACGCACGCCGATTATTCCTACTCTTGACACGTCTGAACTATTGTTGTTGTATTGTTGCTATTCTGAACCGCTCTTGTGGCACGAGAAAACCGTTTTTCTCGTGTATTTACATACGAAATACGGCCAAGGCCACGAGGCCATTCGGAATACCACCCCAGATGCCCTTTGAAATATATGTTTATTTAATATTTAATTTTTATTTTTGCTATAATTTTATTATGTGCGTGCTTTACATCTTCAAGTATTTGATGGACTTGATCGTGCCATGTCTTTCTCTATCTTCCTCGTTTTTTGCATCCGTCAACATTCGCATCCTTTTAGCCGTTCTTTCGCTATTCATTCGCTCTACATGTCCAAACCAACGCATCGACTCCCTCGAGAGGCATCCTACATGGTTAAGTCAGCGCAGGATATTGGTAAAATAAACCAAAGAGGGACACAAAATGCCGAACACTCTTCTGGTGGAACCGAAGGTCTGTTGATGACTGTCAACAGGCCGGCTTCTTCTGAAGAGTTGTAAGTGGTTTCCTCTTCACAAGAGAAAATGCTGAGAAGTACCTCATCGGACCACTATAGAATATCCTTCCTTATTCCAACACTGAAAGAGAAAATAGAAGCTTCTTAAAAGCAGAAAAAATCCACTTTAAGAAATGCAAACTTGCAATTCATGAAGGTACTGGACATTTGTCATTTTTTTTAAAGAGTCATTGACACATTTCTGGTCATGCGGCTACAAGAGTGGATCCCAGCAGAATGCTCGTACGAGGTTTTCCTGCAATTTGAATTATTTGATTCCAAAAACACGTACGACGTTTGTTTAGAGGAATTTCTCTTCTGTGGCCTCAATAGTGCACAATGCCCTGGATGAACATATTAAGTTCTCCGAAACAAAGGCCATTTTCAGGAGTGTACAAGTCTCAATTTTGTCTGAGGGAAGAGATCATTGCAGGAGACTGCTGCGAGATATAGCATATATTAATGTACTATTAAGTGTGTTGTCCAGGTGCCCTTTGAAATATATGTATGTTTAAGTAATAATATATTTTTTTAAATTTGCTATGATTTAATAATGTACGTGCTTCCACTTTCCACTATGTTGTATCCCAACTCAACACAGGGCCCTTGGCCTCATAGAGTTTGTGATATGTTATTGTTATATTTTTTGTAATATGTATGTATTTCTATGAAATAAATAAATAAATAAATAAATATAAATAAATAAATAATAATAATAATGAATAAATAAATAAACAAATAAACAAACAAATAAATATACAAATAAATAAGCAAAGTAAATAATAAATGCAATACTCATGCAAAAAAAAAAAAATACTAACGCAGCACCCCTTTCTTGATTCAATCGATAATATTTGTCTCAGCTTTGCATAGTTCACGGATCTCGACATTTGAGCACCCTTCAGATACTCGTAATTACTAACGTTTATTTAAATGCTTGGCCACGAAGTGAATGTTTTAAATATTAAAAATAAAAGATAGGATGTTTTATTATATCACGAAATCAATGTTATAAGTTATGACGTAGGAACTAAAATACACAAAATATTTTGTTTTTTGTAAACCCGAGCACTTTTGCAGCTATCAATTACGTTTTCAATTTTAATATTATTTAATTATTATTCGATTGCCATCAACCACTTTATTTATGAATAAGTACGCAACATGTATAATATACGTAATCAATTAGGAGATTTTTTGTGGACGCGTTTTGATCGAATTGCTTATTTTTATGAGTTTAATTTGTTTTGTTTCTAAATATTGACTCTACGATTCATGACTGTTAAGAAAAACACCAAACATGTTGTTTTAAGTGTTATTATAAACTGTTCCCACAATTATTAGGGTGACCAGGGGGACGATCCTAATGAGAAATGAACAGAGTTACTTTAAATTGTCTACATAGTAAATGTTAAGTAAATAACAGCATTTATCGATACTATTCCTGGCCGATTACCTTTCGTTCCCATCCTTCCTTTGACCCATCCTTATGGTACCCACCACAAGATAAAAGAAATAAAAAATTAGAAGATTCTGATTTAGAACAAAATCCAAACAACATTTTTGACTTCACATAAAATCGGAAAAAAGTGGTTGGAATGGTCGCGCGTCGTGGAAAACAATGTTACATTTTATAGTTCATTTTGTCATCTAGTGCCCGAAATTGAAGAACACCGAGTATTCATTCCATGTTCCTATCCTTTCTCAAATATTTCCCTATTATAAAACTGAATGAAATTCGTTTTTCATTTACAGTCCGCCTTTTCGTTAAAAGTAAAAACTTATTTTCTGTATGAAAAATAAAATACTCACATTTTTTTAAACGTGTTCAATTACAGGATACCGACGAAATTATTTCAATTTTTCATACAAATGTATAAAATTTCGTTTAAAAAAATTGATTTTACTTTTCAGACTATTAAAAACTGGGTTAACTTCTCATTGTGATCGGGGCCTATGGTCCGTGTAATCTGTGGTCCGTATTACAATAGGAAGTTAACAGAGCTACCTTCAACTGTCTATAAAGTCAAATAGATTTTATTGAATGAAATTATGTATAATTATATAAAACTGTTAGACTGCATCTACGTCGATAACCTGCAATTGAACATGTTTAAAATAATAAATCAGACAAATAAAGTACAAATTTTCATACGGAAAATTCGAAAGATAAACAATAATTCTCAAACACAACATTCTAATCGGGGCGTAGAGCCTCTAGAACATATTTTTTAAAATGTTTTTTGCAGATATTTTTTTTTGAAAAAAAAAAGCCCGGCTTCCGTTACCAGGGCCCTATTACAATGGAAACATAATGATGGATAAATAAATAAATAAATAATAAAGTTTTCTTTCTTTATCTATAAAGAACAATGGAATTTTCCGAAGGAATTGGTTGGGTTAGGGTCCTTCGTTTAAAATCCACTCTGCCCAAACTTAATTCAATTTTCTAACAGTGAGTTATTTACAACTCATTTAAAATGGCCCCCAAAATTAAAATAATCGGGTAAAATGTAAGAATGCAAATATGCACATATTTTTTTAATGTAGGCATATTAGTTAGAAATTTTTTAATATCTTCGTCGGAAAACTGTAATTAAACGTGTTTCAAATAAAAGTAAGCAAATTTTTCTTCATAGACAAATAAAAGTAATTCTGTTAACTTCCCATTGTAATCGGTGTCCTAGGGTTACAATCAGAAGATACGTACACCATACCTTCACTATGACAGTAAAGTTAAAGATAAATACTCGAGAGCGATTACAAATAAAAAAAACATGCGAATTGACAGCAAAATCAGAATATATAAGACATGTGTCAGACCCATTGATATATGATGTAGAAACACGAGCGGACACCACAAGAACAAAGAACCGGCTTAGGACATCAGAGATGAGGGTCCTTCGATAGATTACTGAAAATACTCTGCGCGGTCGAGTCAGAAATGACTTAATACTATATTATAAAAGACTGGAGCTGATCCTGTAGAAGATGTCAAAGAGACCACATAAATAGAATGAGTAGCGATAGGCTGGTTTTCACATAATTGCTTTTCGGAGGGCGCCGGCGCCAACCAGAAAAAACACCACAACGAAATAAGGATAGAGGACCTCATCACCGGAGACAATGTAGTCTAGAAAGCACAGATCAGAAGACGAAGAAGATTATTAAGATACACTATTGTCAAATATCGAAGTAAGTACATCGATAGTCATTTTCATTTATAAAAAGAGCTAAAATACATGTACAGGTACACGTCGTTTTGCGCCGGTTCGATTTACGCCGATTTACAATTACGAGTGGGATTCCCCAGTTTGGCCGACAGTAGGCGCCGCGATTCTAATAGCAGACACACTTTTACGCGTTGTTTTATTCTATTATTGTGTTCGCGAACAGCCAATTGTGCGTGTGAAATTGTTTCCGTATTGGTTTTCGTTTTGTTTTTAAGAAAAATAAAAAGGTATGATTATATTTTTTATTTTATGATAATTCAAATCAAAAGAATATTCAAATATTTGTAGCCTATGCTGTGATTCTGCAAGAAAAGAAGCAACTATCAAAGCAAAATTAAAATGGGAGAATTTAATTAAGTACAGACGAACCGGTGAGATAGTATTTATTATAAACGATTAATTATTTATTTCAAGAGATTTTTTTTTGTAAACGAATTTAAACTGTATTTATTAAATACATTTATTATTTATTTTAAATATATATAGGATATGTATTAAAAACATGTTAGATTATTCTTAGAGTTTTGACACGGAACCTAACCTTGTATCTTCCATTATATTTGTGTTCATTTTACACCAATTTTTTTACGCCGGCGTCTCTCGGAACGAAACCCCGGCGTAAAACGACGTTTACCTGTATATGTAAAGAGTGATTTACGATATTATTTCACGAAATAATGTCGTGAATCACTCACTTTGTTTAATTAACCCAAGTTAACCAGATTTAACTTTGATTACATCAATACCTCTTCAGTTATAATGACGTAACAGAGACAATGATTGTGCAAAATCCAAATGTTAATTTGTATTTGAAACGTTCGTCATCCCTCGCGTCATACGAACACACCCTTTGTATTTTTCATAGCAAATCGGTACTTTTGCTACGAGACTTTTGGGAACACGACACTTTCCCACCGATACTTCTCATGAATATATCGATACTTTTTATTCGATACCGTGTCTCTACGTTTTATTCTGCATACATGTTTAGCTGGAGCGCAGTCTGTAGTGGTCACCCCAACAATGATTCGAGCGAATATTGAGAAATCGATGAGTTCATTCTTAATTTAGTGAATGGTCTAACCTAACACCAAAAGCACACGCGGCTTAAGTGATCGGAATCGAGATAAGGTCTTAATACAATGAGATATCCTATTTCAGTATTACTCAAATACCATTACGCATTTATTTGATTGTTCTCGATTGATTTGTACGTGACGTGAATTAAAATGTTTACAACTCTATGGAGTAATCTAGACGTTCTTACCGAAAACCGACATTTTGCTGTAGACAAAAAAATATATAAATTGCCTCACCACTACGAATAATAAATTAATTAAAAATACAGATGATCAATGTTTTTTTTTACAAAATTATAATTTTACTTTATGTCCGGGCGGATAAAGAATACAATGACGTGCGTTTTTTACTCGATGGCTACTCTCGGTTAAAAATTCTGAAAAGGTTAATCGAGTGGAGATAAGTCCACCAAAAGCGTAATTATTTGCTGTCGCAGCCAACTTAATATTTAAATATTTATTTTTAGTTTTTATCTTGTTTTAGTTGCATATAGGAGCACCCACTACTTTTACGTTAGTATATGTTTATTCTTTACAACTCAATTCGGGACATAAATAATATTGGCATTTAGAAAATAATACATATTGAGAACAACAAAGAAACAAAGCAAGTTTAGCACCCCTATAACTAAATATACAACAACAATATATACGCCAAAAACCTTTTCTTACACAAGCAGAATAAATATATATAAAAAAACGCTTTTAAGAATAAAAAAAAGTTGTAAATCTACTAAGGGAGATAAGGTCATTAATATCACATACCATGCAGATGATGCTGCCATAGTGATGATGAGAACATATCCATTTGGTTTTGTTGTGTTTTTTTCTTTTTTTCTTAATACTATTTTTTATTTCTTCAAAGCATGAAAAACAAAATAAATATGTGTACAATATTATGTATGTACTCTTTTATTTGAATCTTAATAAAAACTAATGCACCCAATAACAAACTATTATTTAATACAATATTGTCCAAATGTTTCTAGAAAAAATATTGGATTACACCCCCTAGGGAGTCATTACGATTAACAATTTACAACACCTTGAATTGAAGAAATATGAATGTACAAACACAGGCAAAATGGTAAATGTTACACAGTGTGTAAAATAGCCACTTTAACCAGCCAATGACAGGTCCTAAGGCCTGTAAATGCCTCGACTTCGATATTCCCTTCTCTAAATAATTCTCCATCCCTGTTGTAATTTGTTAATATTATTTAATAATTTATCGAGACAAATGTGTTTTAATAATTGTTTGATTTTATTTACTCTTAAAATGTATTAATATTGTAATAATAATAATAATAATAATTTTGGTATATTAACAAAAAATAATAATTTCTTTACCTACTACATACACACTTAGGTAAAAGATTTCTCTGGATCATGTCTAGTTTGCCTAACTAAGTACAACGTGTTTTAAGGCAGACATTTTTATGCAAAATAAACAAAAAAAATACTACCTTCTAGTTAATTTACTATACAGTTATACAATAATACTTTGTAACATTTATTATTTAATAATGTTTTTGAGTAAATTTTAAGATTTTTCTCTACCTAAGCCCAGTAAGATTTTTTTTTACAAATTTATTTAATAAAATCCGTGTTATGGTTTTGCGATACCATATGTATTTTATTAAATGAAGACAATTATAATAACAAATAAAAAAATGAAAAAACATTGGGGACGGACGGACGTTGCGTCGCTTGAGGTATGTTGATACCTACGAAAACGTGTTTATGTGCATCGCATAAAATACCTAAGTCACGCGTGGGCGTGGCCCTGCCTATTCTAAAACTTAAAATATCACGAAATTAAAAAATGTACTTAGGCAGTTGTTCAAATCAAGTAACCAATCACAACATCTAAACACCGGTCAAAAACCTACGTTTGCAGAATCGATCCATCCGCTTTATTTTCAATCTCAAAAGTATGACCATGTATCATCCTTTCGCTCCGAACTCAAGTGGCTTCATTTTTATCAGCGCATAAACTTTCAATCTGTCTCACTTCTTTATAATATTCTTCACAACCCTTGCGCTCCAAAATATCTTCCTGAGAATTTTATTTACCTTTCTGATTACGGTCGTTCGCTTCGCTCTTCTAAGGAGAGAACACTATTTCTTTTACGTTCAAGCTGCTAAACTTTAGAATGAGCTACATCTTCATATAAAAAATGCACCTTCTCTAACCACCCTCAAGAAACGCCTGAAACATTACTATATATCCCCAGAATCTCCCTGAATTTTTCCTGTTTTTTTTAAAAATAATATACTCTCCTTACAAACTCATTATCTGATTCCACATTCCTCATCATTTAATATGTATAACATAATGCACTTAAAAAAAAAGTTAATATGTGCAAGTCTTATTTCCTAATTAAAACACAGCTGTTAGTTTTAATTGATTAGGTTATTTTTATTTTACGTATGTATCTTTTGGTATATATTTATGGTTTTTTAGCACAAAATTTTGACCAACTCTTCTTTTGACCAGTCTGTTTTTTGGTTGGCTGAAAGATATTGGTTTTAGCAATAAGTTCACAAAAGTATTTATTATTCGTCCTGGAAGTTTTAAATAAAATAAATAAATAAAAATGCATAAATGTTTACTTGGGAAACTGAGTGTTTTTAAAAAAAAACTAAGTTAAGCATTTTTTTTCCATTAAATGTATCGTATTATCAGCGCTATTATTTTTTTAAGTATTGTTACTACCATCACTACCATCACGCCATTTCCCCGTAACCCGTTTTTTGCGAAACAATTAATTGCTCAAATTTTTACCGCGCATAAGAAAACATTATTTACATACAACTTCCCGTAGCACTGAGCTTCCTCATTGCAGAAATAAATAATTAAACGCAGACAGACATTTGACCCGAGCCATATAAGGAAGAAACATACATTATGGTTCGTAAAACACATTTTTATTGCATCCATCCGAGTGAGTGCATTGTGAACATCAGAATGGCAGAAAAGCCTTGACATTTGATACCAGCGATAATTTATACATGTGCACGGGTATATCGTAAAGCGTACATTTCAGCAAACCATAAACAATGTACGTATTTAAGAAGGATATGAGATTTTTTAATGTCTTAATTTAAGATCATAAAGCGCTTAAGAGTATTAATAACAGTGTCCCGCCATTTAATGAGTCTGTCTATCAAATTAGGTAAAAAATTAAGTAATCAATCATATGAGATTACCGCTCGGCTGTGAATGCCAAGATGGCCGTTGGCAAGTTGTAACATTAAATGATTCAATAATCGGTTTAATTCAGGGTCTGGGGGATTTATCACCGATATATATCGCACCGTTTCGGTAAAGGCTGATAATTTGTTTTTCCATTTACGTCGCCTAAGTTGTGTTGAGTGGAGAATCCGCTCTCCAGCCCTGCGGATCCTATATCGTGGGTCCTATATGGCCCAGGTTACGTACGCGGCCCAGGTATGGGTACATCGTTTGAATATCGGAGTGGCTAGACTAGCACTTCTTAGTGGACAGAGGGTTCCTCTGCTGGCACTGACAAGAGCATATCGGACTGTGGCGTCTGAGACTCTTCCTGTGCTTGCAGGAGTTCTCCCAATAGATTTTGAGGCAAGAGAGGCAGTAGTAAAACGCTCTGTGAGGAGAGGAGAGAATATGGAATACTTTGGTGTTGAGCTGCGCCCTTCCGAGACAAGATTTAGCGTACTATGTGATATTATGCGAGGCGTAACTCTCAATCAATGTCAGAATATATGGGACATGGCATGTACGGGGAGTTAGACGTGGTCTTTTTTATCTTCCATCAGATACAGGATGTGTAGTAAGTTCTTGGTGTTTGACCGCCATACTGCACAAATGGTTTCGGGACATGTGGAGTTTAGAGACAAGCTTCATAAACTTGGACTTGCCCCTGTCTCGAGCTGTGCTTACGGAGATAACCATCAATCGGCCGAACACATCCTGTAGCACTGTGTGCTATTGGATGATGCCAGAGATGAGATGCTGAATGGTCTGACAGGGGTCATGCGACCAGCGTGGAATGTGGATCTGATGGCCAACAGTACGAATTTCGCACTCTTCCGTCAGTTTGTCCGGAGTTGGGTATCGCGTTGGGAGCTCCTCAGATGCGCGGACGCCTAGGTGGGTAAAATATGGTGGGACAGGCAACTGTCCCTGTGGGATGCTCATTCAGTTTTGACTGTGCTTCCTTCCGAGCGGAACGCACACGTTCTTTTGTTTTGTCCTCCCCTTACGGGGGTGGTATTCGGATTCTCTGCCTCTGACCACCCAGGGAGTCTTTCTTTATCCAAAGTCGTTCTCTTAATATAAATATCCGTGTTTTTACTTATGTTTTGTGTAAGTTATGTTTGTTATGTTACTATAGTTTTAAGAAAATGTTTTTGTATATTTGGATATGTTTATTTATGTAAATTGTTTTTTTGAATAAAAAAAACACAGGCATTGAGGGAATCCTGAGGGGTGGGGACGACGTGTTGGCCTCTGTCCATACGTCCCCCCTCCTTAATCTGCAAAGAGTTTGTATTCCTTAGGAATATTTATAATAACTTTCCTCTATGCGCAGCTGACAGAGAGTCCCCCAGGACTCTATAACAGCTGCGGGTGGATGGTGGGTTTAAGAGTCTCCCCTCAACGATATATATCGCACTCCCAAAAATGCGTTGTGGTATGTCTAAATAGCCTATTTTACAGGAGAGCAAAAACCAACTTTATAACTTTAACTACTACTACTACTGCCACAATAACGCCATTTTCCCGTAGAGAGAGTGGACCGCCACACACATCTATCCTGGCATATATTAGCTTCTAGCTTCTTCCACATTCATACATCTTGTCATACATGCCCTTCGGTTCTGTCTGCTTTTGACATGAACAGACTTAAGATTTTGGTTTATCTGATCATGCCACGTCTTCCTTGGTCGTCCTCGTCTCACGTTACCGTTCATTTTCGCCATATAAAAAATATTGATACTCGTAATCTGATGTATATATGATGAAATAGCTGCAGAAGCTTATTTATCAGGGTAATGTCTTGATAAAGAAGCTTTGAAACCGGTCGGTAGAAAAAAAATGCGGTAATTATTTATTTTTATTGAATTTTTTATTTATAAGTTGTTAAATTTGATGACAAAATGTGTTGAAAAATCCACCTGGTCCATGAAAAAGTATAGAAATGGAAAAAATATCATTTTCAGGCGTTGCCTAGTATGTAGGTGAAATAACTAAATTAGATGAATCTCACAAACATCAACAGAAGAACGAATTGAAGGAATATAGATGTTTAAATATGGGCAGAATTGTGAATGTTACACAGTTTAAAGTGGCCACTTAAACCTGCCAATGACAGGTCATAGATGGATGCCTAGACTTCTATATTACCTTCTCTAAAAAGTTATTCATCTCTGTTGTAATATGGAACTTATAATTAGTTTTTTTTAGATATAAGTCCAAAAACAGAGCAGTTTTATATTTCTAAATAAACTCGACATTTTAACGTTTGCTAAAACATACTGCTTTCTAAATGCACAAAGTTGTAAAAAGTATTATTGAGCCGATTAATAATAAATATTACGTAAAAGAAGATAAGAATCGCGTAGGTATGTAATTGTAAGAATTTCTCTGTATATACACTTCTGTTTTTAATCAACTATGTTTAGCCTACAGATGTTGCTAATTTAGAATTCCCAACTGAAAGTAATCGCTGAGTTTTAGTGTATAAACAGGTTAATTTGATTTTCCCCACTGGCGTGTATTCCATATGCATAAATACGCATATTTTTTTATAAAAATAAATATTTGCGGTTTAATGATTTACCCAAATATTTCTATTTTGGGGGCCGTTGTCAACGAGTCGTCAATAACTTACTATTAGAAAATTGGAACCAAGTTGTGGTAGAGCTGGGTGCGAACCTTGGACCTCCGATACGTGAGTCCGCGACACTAGTCACGGGACTACAACCCGGTTCGTGTTAACAATAATTATCATAATAATAAAATTTTAAAAAAGAACTTTGTTTTTAACCACTAATTTAGTCAAATAAAATTAGTGGTAAAAATCAAATTTGCTTCATTTATATTATTACAATGAACTAGCGGAGCCGATAGACTTTTAAATATTCAAATATTGAATTTAAGTAGGTACATAGGTACTTGTTTATGGTTAAATTCCGAAACATAAAATAATTCATTTTCAAATTTAGAATTATTTTTGCAAATGTCAAACTCGGCTCTTCTTACCAACAGGGTTGCACTTTATTCATGATTGCGATTTTCCAAAATGTATTGAATGTGAGTTGATATAATTTACTGTGAAAGAGGAGGAAAAAAAGTTAGAGCGATAAATGGGTATTAAAAGAGTTCCCTCGTTACTAGAACGAAGATATAGTCTATGCTTGGAAGAGCTCTCAGATAAACAGGCGAAGTAGGATTATTTAGAATGTTTCTTCTATGTATCATATTGAGCCAGTGTAGTTGCGTGCGATATTCGGTTATGTTGCCAAATTAGCGAAGATAAAAGATATAACGTATACAAACAACCATTCCAACCTATCGAGCAATTCAGAAATAGCATTTGAATCGATTGATTGAGGAGATTGGCCTTGAGAGGGGATACTACACTTACGGAGAAACGGAGTCAATGTTAAAAATCACAGGTCTACAAAAACGTAGAAATAACATTGACTCCTTATTTATGTTTAATTTACAGAATGGCTTAGTTGATGTACCATCGTAACTGGAGCAAGTGGCATTCAATGTTCCAATCCGCCGGTTGCGAAATAATAATGTGTTGCTCCTTGATCAACACAGCACAAACTATGGCTTGCATGCACCAATGTCCCGATTGTGTCGTATTGTAAACTCGAGACAAGATCTGAAATTCTTTGGTGTAAGTCTTTATAAATTTAAAAAATCACTAAGGTAGACCGGATCTTGTCTTGAGGTAGTAAGTTTTTTTTGTCCTAGCTTTAATTTTATTTAGTTGTATTTTATTTTATAAGTACCTGTATTTATTATAAAATTGTATTTACCATCTTTAGAATGGACTGCATAAGTCTGTCAATTAAATAAATAACATACATCTGCATAATCAAGGAGTGGAAGAAGTAAGCTCTGGACTTATGTTGCTTAAGTACTAAATAAAAATAACCTATGAAGGATAAGAAATAAGGTAGGTTTTATTGTTTCAGTTATGTAGGTGCTTACCCCGATTAAAAACTGTGCGCACGCCACTGATTTGCCAGAGAGCTAACAAACAGGATAAATAATTTGAAATTTATACCATTCTTAGCCAAGTCTGTAGCATAAAAATATTGTTTAGTGATGAATAGAATAAAATTACCTTGTGTCTTGGTGGGGTAGAGATTCAAGTCGTTGAAGAGCAGCTGAAGAGACTCGGCAGGAACTCGCTGCGAGCGGCGGCCTACCCGGGCGCCCCACGCGCTGAGGGCCTCCCTAAGGACAAAACAAAGGGTAACTTTAGAATGAGGAATTATTGGAAAACCACTCAAACAAAAACATTTGACTGACCTTTCATAAAACATACTTTTTGCTTTGATTTACGTCTTCTAAACCTAACTTGGGTCGAAGTGAGTCACATCTTGCCGAAGGGTGTGATTCTATAAAATGCTGCGAACGCCCAGTTGCATTCCACCGGCAACACTACTGACTAGTCCTACTCGTT
The DNA here is from genome assembly GCF_059751315.1 of Micrasema longulum. Classification (NCBI taxonomy): domain Eukaryota; kingdom Metazoa; phylum Arthropoda; class Insecta; order Trichoptera; family Brachycentridae; genus Micrasema; species Micrasema longulum. The sequence goes on along the minus strand of NW_028277475.1, from coordinate 1,030,767 downwards.
AGCGTCCACGTCGCGAACCCCGGGCAATGGGATCACACTCGGTGTGAACACAGCAGATAACGAGAGGATTAAAGGGGGTTTCTGGCGCCTCCAAACCAGAACCAACCAGCTAAGGGCATGTAACCCCGACAGAAAAATCCACCAGAGAAGGCAACGGGAAACCACTCTGGTCATCTTTTCCCAGGAATCACTGTGGCGAGTACATCCAATAAGCAGTTGTCCTGGCTGCGGAATATAAGAAGAGCGCAGGACCGAGATGCTTTCGCTGTAGTGATCGCCAACGTCCGGGGGATCTGACAAGGCACCGCAAGAAGAAGAAGAAACCTAACTTAATGCAAATTTTTATTTTCGCGGATTCTTTTAAAAATTAGGTTTTTTCTAAACAATTATCGAATTCCCTACCATGCAACATTAAACCTGCATTCTACACACTTAATAATATAGGAACATTGTTAAAATGTCACAAAGACAATGTCCATAAATATAATAAATCTGGCATATACCAATTAAATTGTAATCATTGCGATTCAATCTACATTGGAAAAACTAAAAGAAACTTTAAAATTAGAGTAAAAGAGGGTTTAGGGAACTTAGGGTGCCTAAATTTTTTTTAGGCAAATCACCTGATAGAAAATAATCATAATTTCAATAAAAACATTGGATTAAAAGTTCTTCATATTGAAAATAAAATAAGACAACTTAGAAATCTTAGAAATTAAAAAAGTGATTCATAGCAATAAGAAAATAAACCCGAATAAAACAATATTTCCTTGTCCTGTCTAGTTTAAAAGATTGTATTCATCTCGAATAACGCCTCCCATCCTAACAAGACAAAAACACTTGATTTATTAGCTCCATACGTAGCATAATATTTAGTAAACATTTGTAAAATAAAATAGTATAGAATTCGTTAGTTAAGTATACCTTTTTTTCTTAAAAAAAAAGGAATAACCCGCTAAGCCTATATTAAGAGGTTTGTCAGCAGGTGGGATAGAGGGGATATGGAAGGAGGTAATTAAAAATACACCACAACACACAGAACAATTGAAAAATAATATATCTTGGATTTTTTTCTTGCAACTGGCGAGAATCGATCATGCGACGCCAGTTTTTCAGTTGGACGTCTACCAGCTGCGCTACACGCTAAAGAAGCTTGTACAGCTTTGAAACCGGTCGGTAGAAAAAAATTTGGTTAAAAACGAGGTTGTTTTTATTTAAATTTATTTCAGTAGAGAGGGAAAACATTTTTGAGAAGGGAAAATGGATGTCAAGGCATTTACAGGGCTTATAACCTGTCATTGGCTGGTTTAAGTGGCCACTTTACACACTGTGTAACATTCACCATTCTGCCCATGTTTGAACATCCACATTTCCTCAACTCTTCTGTGAAGTGAAGTGAAGTTGACTTTTGTGAAGCAAAAGAGCTGAAACCTTTATCACGTGGGTGAGATTCATCCGGCTAAACCAAATAACCTACTATTTGGACATAATCAAACATTGTTGAAGTTGATTTTATTTACTTTTTTACTTTACTTTCTAACTAAATGTGTTCTTTTCGAGATAATATTTGAAAAATCTGGGTGGTAGACTGATCTTACCAGTAAACGTCATTACGATACTCTTGTGACAAAAGACTTATTATTAATTCAAAATTATAGAAAATACACTTTCTTTTGGTGCTATACCCTTTTTTTAAAATAAAATTTAAACTGGCGACATCGAGGTTCCGGTTCCTCTACTGAGCCCTCCGGTACGGCAACAATGAAACACAGCAGATTAAACAACTTTTAAAATCAATATTTCTCGTCCACCCTGCCGGGAATCGAACCCAGGACCCCAAGAATGGTAGGCGAACGCGCCAACCAATACACAACGAGGCGGACTTATCTTCACTGGATTTCATTTTTCAGGATTTTTACCTGAGAGTAGCCATCGAGTCGAAAACACTCGTCCGGGGTTCTGGTTCTTTTTCGCACACATAACAGTATTCTTCACAGGAACACAGAGATTCTGTTATTTACTTAGCTCAAAATATACAGACATGCCTAAACTACTGTTGAAAAGATTAATATATAAATTAATATTGTTCAAAGTTGAGGTATAAATTTACTTGTGAATGCAATACACGCTTTTATCGAGTATTGTGGCGATTAAAAACAGCATAATCACTTTTGAAATCATTTTTCACTAGCACAAATACCATAAATATGTTGTATTCTGTAGTTTGTACCATAAACACTTTTTTAAGAGTTTATATTCACTGCATTACTGCACAACATAAAATAAAATACATTTTTGAAAAATTACACAGGTCTATATGGGATGATTATAACTAATAATAAAGTGGTTTTATATTTGTTCACGATTACGTAGTTAGATAATTAATTGATTAAATGTGCGAGACGCAAAATACCGTACATGACAAATTTTAAAAAGTTTATAAACAACAACACCACACTCTCGGACGAGTTTCATCGCCGAAGTGCTCGGCATAGTTAGCCGAAGTCCAACGTCAACAAACATTCGTTCAACGATTACGAAGAGTTTCATGTGTCAGCTGCCACTGCTCTTGTTATTATTTTTTTAGTTTATTTATTCAGAAAAAATAAACATAATACAATGAAATACAATTTGTTATATAGATGTAATATATATATATATATATATATATATATATATCTATATATTTATACTAGCGAACCCGACAGACTATTACCTTGAAAAAATCTTTTCATTGATAAGTAGGTACCTAAGTAATCATTTATGATTAAATTCCAAAACTAAAAATTATTTTATTATATAAATAAAACACGAGTGATACTTTAATCCACAAATTTGGAATATCCAGTGACCGGTTTCATCGCTTTCGCGACATCTTCGAGACTTAATATTCAAGTATTGAATTTAAGTAAGTACTTGTTTATGGTTAAATTCCAAAACAAAAGATTAATACTTTTTAAATATGGCATTCTTTTTGCAAATGTCAAACTCCGTTGTTCTCGCTAACAAAGGGGTGCACTTATGTAGGAATACGAATTTTAAAAATGTATTGAATGTCAATATTATTTTAGTATTACCAAAAATCCAGAAAAACGAAATAAATGGGCAGAAATTATAAGGAATTTAAGGAAAGAATCTGATTGAGATCCACAAAAAAACAAATGCTGTTTGTATACATTTAAAAACAAAAAAATATATACACAAAAAAACAAAATCCTTCCATTTTTTTGCATATGCATTCTCCTCGAATGCAATCCTGGTAGATCGATGAATAAAACATTTATGCTCCTAACTTATTTTTTACATATTAGATTGAAGATTTTAATACCTACGAAAACGCACAGCACAAAGAACTATATTTCTCTGAAAACCACACGTAAATCGGTTAAGCCGTTTAGGAGGAGTTCAGTGACATCACACGTACAGAGAAATTATATATTTAAAGATTAACGTTTCCCATTACAGATTTAAAATTTATACTTAAAATGCATTATAGACTTGATAGACAATATAATAATAAATATGTAAACCTCCCTTCCCCTCCTTATCCTCTCTTTATGAATTCCTGTCTTAATCCCGCCCTATTTACAATTTACTATTCATTAAAAATATACAAATATTTTCTGTTATTATAAAAAATATATATTCATGAAAAAAACATTTTTATATGTATAAAATACATATGTACATTTTATTTATTTGTTTATTCATACAAATACATACAAATTACAAAAAAATACAATAAAAACGTATCCCAAACTCTATGAGACCAAGGGCCCTGTATTCAGTTAAGATACAACATATGAAATTATGTAATAACTTATATATATACATAAGTTACTAATTAAAAATACTTGGTAAAATTCCACTCGTTTATTCGACCAATTGGTCCATTCACCCTCTAATGGGCATCTTCAGACTGGTAAATATTTTACAGTGTAAAAAGATAATTTATACAAAACTAAATTTTATCTTAAGTGTAGGTACATAAAAAAAATAAGTTGTAGGATATTTCAATAAGTAATATCCTTACACTTTGTGTATTTGTATTTTTTTATTTATTTAAAGGATGTTAAGATTAAGACCATTTTTTTACGAGTCTAGTTTTCGGTTCGCTGGAAGATATTACTTCGAGCAATATATTTATCAATTTTTTGTACTAAAAGTCTCGAATAAATGAATGTTTAAAAAAAATAGTTACGTGCACCAAAATCATGGAGACCAAATGCTTGATTTTAAAATAGAAAATTAAAAATTATAGCATAAATAACAATTCCATATCACCATTTGAACAACACGTAGCACTTTTGTGCACAATAATATAATTAAATGTATGCAATGCCTCTCCGCGGTCTCAAAATCTAATTTTGAATATGCCTTCTGTAGATGGCTTTTGTTTTGGAGATCTTAATCTGCTCATTCAGGATACTGCACACTCTTGCGGCCAAAAAGGAAGAATTATTTAAACGAATTAAATACTTGTATTGAGAACGTCACAACATGTTCAATATTAATAAGTTTGAAAACGAGTTTTTTCAAAAATTGACAGATGCGAGAATTTTCCGCAAGTATGAAAAAATAAACATTAAAAATACACATAATATCGCTCTAAAACACTCGCTTATTTATAATTTTGCAGTTGATAAGGAAATAATAATATTTGCAAAACAAAAATACAAGAATAAGAGTACGTATTAATCATTCACTTAACATTTCGATTACCACGAATTTGACCTGAAACCTGAACTCAATTAAAACTTTTGGCCTTTTTTTATCACTATTTTTTTTCTATAAATGTTATATTTATTTATTTATTCATTCAGGAAAAAATCTATTTATTTATATTTATTGAGACAGAAGAAAAATTTAATAATAACACGTTCAAGTTTGCAAGGGAAAATTTTTGATGGAAGTTCATCGTAATTTATTGTAGAAATAAAAGACGAGTGATACTAGATGGAATGAAAAAGAACCTGAACCACAATAATAATATTAAACAATATTTAAACTCATTAAAATATTATTATATCAACTCAAAACTTACCTCGAAACACTTTATTAAAAGGTCCTTCACACAAAAATAACTCAATTAAAATTACTATTAGATAATTTAGAATTCTCTATCCTTAATGTTTTTTTACAAATACAAATTTACAGTTTTTAGAATTTTATAGTAAACTAACGGACCCGACAGACGTTGTCCTGCCCGAACGTTGGCTTGCCTGCTAAGCTTGGAAAAAGACTTTTCTTTGATAGGTAGGTACCTAGGTACTTGTTTATGGTTGAATTCCAAAACATAACATCATTAATTTTTAAATCTAGAATTCTTTTTGCAAATGTCTAAGTCGGCCCTTTTCACCAACATGAGTGCACTTTATACATGAATGCGATTTTCAAATATGTATTTTATATCACTTAATATTATTTTAGTGTTACCAAAAATCCAGTAAAAATAAATAAATGGGAATAAATTATAAAGAATGTAAGGAATGAACCTGATTGGGATCCATAAAAAGAGAATATTTTTTGTAAACATTAAAAAAAAACTTTTTTTAAATACAATAAAAAACATCCTTCCTTTTTTGTATATGCATTCTCGTCGAATGCAACCCTAGTAGGTCAATGAAAAAAATATTTATGTTTCTAACTTTTTTTTAACAGATTTTAATATCTACGAACACGTGCAGCGCAAAGATCTATATTTCGCTGAAAACCGCACGTTAATCGGTTAAGCCGTTTAAGAGAAGTTCAGTGACATTACACGTACAAAAGAATTATAAATATAAAGATATACCAGTCTCAAAGATGTCACGAAAGTGATGAAACCGGTCACTGTTTTTACCAAATTTGTGGATTAAAGCATCACTCGTCTTTTATTTGTATACTTAATAAATTAAAATATGACCATAATGAGTAAGCTGAGAATTTATAAAGCATGCGTAAGACCAATAATGACATGGCGGTGAAATAAGGGTAGACACAGTCAGAACCAAACAAGTATTGAGAACTTCCGAGATGAAGACACCAAGGATTTTCAGTTTCAGGGTAGGCATATTTTTTGACGTTTAGCGTGTTTTGACGGGTGCGGGATTCTACTTTTAAATGTCAGAAATACTCACCGACTTGAACTCGTGACGTCACGGGGATGTAATTACACAACTTTAAAAAATCGTAGCGATGATAGTACTACTCTTAAACATATTTTTTTCAAACTGGCTTAGTTTAATAATTTTTTTACGCATTTTCTCTAAAGTAAAAGGGTAGTAAGATTGAAACGGTGGACAAATTTAAATACCTCGGCAGCATTTTAACAGAGACCCTTGACCCAGATATAGAAATTTAATGCAGAATTGAGAGAGCAAGAGCTGCTTTTAATAAAATGAAATCCCTCTTCTGCAATGCTAATCTCAACTTGAAAATAAGTCAAAGATTGGTAAAATGTTATGTATGGTCTGTATTGTTGTATGGCTATGAGACTTAGACTCTGAAAATGAACACTATGAATAGGCTGGAGGCTTTTGAGATGTGGTTGCATCGCAGAATGCTTAAGATATCTTGGACAGACCTGATAAACGAACTCAGAAGTCTTAAGTCGAGCTAGAACGAACAGAGAATTCTTAACCACCAAAAAAGTTCATAAATTAAATATCTGGGGCATATAATGCGTGGAGAAAGGTACCACTTGCTTCATTTAATTTTGAAAGGCAAGATTGAGGGTCACAGAGGGGCTGGAAGAAGACATATGTCCTGGCTGCGAAATATACGAGACTGGACTGGCTTCAGGACTGTGGAGCAGATTTTCCGGGCAGCACAGGACAGAGAGACTTTTGCCAGAGTGATTGCCAAAGTTATGGATACCTGACAGGGCACCAAGAGAAGAAGAAGAAGTTTAATAATCCATTAACAACTTTTTTTTAAAAACCACTAAACTTTCTCATTCTCTGTATATAAAACTCTACGTTTAAAAAATTCAAATACATATATATATAAGACGTGTTTTTTTATTTGTTTTTTTTCACGTTCTGCGCAAAACAGGCGGGGAATAAACGGGTTAATCAATTTAATATTATGTTTGAAACTTTTAAAATGTGCTTAGTATTTATTTTTTTAGAGTTTAGACTCGACTACGTGTTTTTGGGTTATAATTATTATAAAATACTAGATCAACGATCTATGTTATGTAAATATTATACATTGATAAAGTAAATATTCTTAAATTCTGCGTAGTTCGATGAAAAAATATTATTCGCTTTACGTGTTTAAAAGTGACATCATTCGAATTGTCAATATCCGTGACGTCACCGGTGGCACGTGGGCTCGACACGTGCAGATTAAAACTTCAGAAAATGAATTTAACATATTTAAATATGGAAATCAAGGATGCAAAAATCAACGGGAAATAGGTCCAATTCAAAAGTATCGGCCAAATCCAAACGGCACTTTAAAATTAGGTTCGATTGACATTTACTATATTATTTTATATTTATAATTTATTTAGCAGCTACGGAAGCTATTTTTTGGAAATCGAGTGGAAATTAGTCGGCCTCGTGGTGTACTGCTTATTACGTTTGCCTGGCATTAAATACATAAAAAATATTAAGATATTACAACAGAGATGAAGAACATTTTAGAGAAGGTAATATAGAAGTCTAGGCATCTACACGGCTTATGACCTGTCATTGGCTGGTATAAGTGGCCACTTTACACACTGTGTAACATTCACCATTCTGCCCATATTTGAACATCTATATTCCTTCGATTATTTCATCTGTTGATGTTTGTGAAGTTATAAATGTTTCTCATCTCTGTTGTAATATGATAATATAAACTGCACTCCAGGGAGTTGAATCCAGTCCTTGTCTACAAAAATTTGAACAAACTCAAAATATTGTTGATTTCCATGTTTGTTTGTTAACACGTGGATCCGTGGAAAATGCGAGTATTTAGAAAAGTTTACTACGAGTAAAAAAAAACTTCTTACTTCTTACTAGCATAATTTTTTTTTTTTTAATTTATAATTTTGAAATCCCGCAAAAACGCTTCATTGTATTGGCCACGCCCCTCACGCGTCACGATTTGCATGATTTTTTTACGTTTTGTCATTCCAGTACGTACTTTGCATGAAGAAACCGTCGTATATTATTTCATCCGCGTTTATTTACACATATTGGTGATTTTACAACTAGTTTTGTGTACTTTATCTGGAAGAAACGGTTTTACAACAAATATATAAATCACAACGTCAAAATCCTTCGTAAAAACCACGCACAATAACGGCGCATACAAATAGTAAAAAAGCCATATATTGTAGACAATGAATCTTGAATAGGTGCGAAGGTTTTCACGGTCACTGTTATCAATATTATGTATCTTTTTTGGGTGATACCGTGTACGTTGGATTTGATCCGACGTTGTACGAATAGAAATGTGCCTACTGCCGGCTGCGACACAGTACAAATTACTAGTACATAAACATAATTATTCTTTCCTACAAAACTAGAAATGTGCCTACTGCTGACTGTGACACGGTACAAATTACTAGTACATTTTTATTTATTTATTTATTTATTCACATTCTTTATCAAAATACAATTCCATATTCACTTTGCCCAGCTAACAAGGGTACATACCCCGTTCCAAGCTAGGCAATTACATTTTTATATATTATAAAAGTTAACAAATTAATATAGAGCACAGACAAACAAAATATAAACTTATTCGGATACACATTTTGATTCATATACATACAGACATACATATATATACAAACATGTATATATAAATATACACATATATACACATGTACATACACACACACGTACATACACCCATGCGCATACACATACATACATTCATAAAAACATAGACAATTTATTTATGCGAAACTTCATGGTAGTCATCTATAAATATATTTTTTTAAAATTATTCCTTATTTATTATATTTTATTTTTGACATCCAGTAAGGTTCTCCAATCCGTGGCATGCATCAACTTTTCTGACTCCCTACGACCATACACACATACATTTCTCTATAAAACACACAGTTTTCCCTGAAGATGGCTCCTGCAATGGTAGCCGAAACGTCGGATCAAATCCAACATACACGGTATCACCCAAAAAAGATACATAATAATGAATCTTGACGTCGCGATCGATCATAACGCGTTTCTGTGAAGGAGTATTTATTAAATTTTATTTAATGAAAACATTTTTCCGCAATGTCCACATTGATTTTGAAATACAATTTTTTTTTTTAAATCCATGTCACATTTTTAATCGGTATTTGTAGCATAGATTCCTCATAGTACGTCGTGACTACGACAATTTATTATTAAATGTAAACTTGAATAATCTCTCCTCCTTTCCTTTTTCCTCTTTTTTCCTTTTTCCCATTAAGTAATAGTTTTGATTAAAAGTAATTTATAAACAAATACGTTTATTTCTATTTTTATATCGAGTCTATTTTATATCGAGTCTTTATCGAGTCTATTTTTTAAAATCAAAAACTTTGTTCCAATAAAGGAAAAAAAAATAATGTATGAAGCATATGTAAAAACTAAAATATGTTATATGCAACTACTATGGGGAACAGGATATCAAAATGACATAAACAGACTACAAAGACAGGAAAATAAAATATTAAAGTTAGTATATGACCTTCCCTATCTAACAGCAACTAAAGAACTTTTTGAACAAACTAAACAATTAAACGTAACTGAACTTTTTAAACTAGAATCTTTAAAATTTATTCATAAATTAGCCACTGATGTAATTGTAGACGAAGAATTAAAACTTGAAAAAAATTGTAGTAAACATGAACACAATACGAGAATATCAGAGAAATATCATTTACAATCTTTTAAAACGAGAAAATGACAATCGAGACTTATAAACCATGGACTGAAATTATACAATAAACTACCAGACAAAACTAAACAAAAGACTCAGACAACCTTTACAAAAGATGTTAAAAATATTATTATTAACAGTAGAATGTGAATTTTAAAAGTGAAAAAATTTTGTTAAATGTATGTAACCCGTAAGGGTTTATCAATAAAATTTAAATAAAAATAAAATAAATTTATCCCCTTTTTTAATCTTTATTTTCTATGGAATATGTTCTGTAACTTGAATTATAAAAATAAAACTTTTATTTTATTTGTTGGTTGGAAGAAATTGCCATTTGGCAATAAGCCCGCCAATGTCCAAATAACATTATGTACAAAAGGTTAAATAAATAAAAAATAAAAAATATTTTTAATTATAAGTACAGTACACCCAATTAGCGTAGTAAGAGACATATTTTTATCTTCAAAGGTGAATTAAATAAAACAATATCATCTTCGAAGCTGCCTTTTATTGACGTCTGGAGGGCGATTCGCTACTCATTACAAAGTGCCCATCAACACCCCACGGCACATAACATTATCAAGAGACCAAACATGTCGCGTTTTTGCAGGGACATATTTTTTAATATTTTTTTTTTAAAGTTATGCATGAAAAAATTTCTCCAGAATATCGAATTGATTTTGAAAATACAATTCTTTTTTCTAAATCTATTTAATACATTTTTATCGGTATTCGTAGTATGTGATATTTTCCTATTAAACATAACTATGTTAACTTCCCATTGTAACCTGGGCCCAAATTTAAATATTTACGAATACTGTTTTTAATTTGTTAAAGGTGTTAGCCGATAAAATAAATAAATATGTGTAGTGTACCTGTACGAAATATATCTAGATACTTTTGTATGACCTCTTCTACCCCGAGTGTACAACTTCCCGTTGACCTACCAAACACCCTGCGTACCTACAGATTGATTAATAAGAGCTGGCGCGTTTACAAAACTCATACAAACGGATTTAAAATCTACAGGACGGTGATTTTAAAAAGGTTATATTACATTTTAACCAAATTTGCTATCTTTTTTTAAAATCTCTGTTAGACAATGGGTTAAGAAAATGTAATAAATTCATTAATTTATTTTTACACAGGCACATTTTGAATTTTTTTAATATTTTTTATTTATTCATATTTTTTGCTTTCAAACTATAACTAATAATAAAAATAGTGTGACCTCACTGAAGTTTCCCGTGCGAGGACACTTAACAATTTAGTTTTTTGAAATTACATTTGAGAATAAACAAAGAAGACTAACTTAAAAAACAAACATAATTAACAAATATTCACAGTTTTAAAAACAAGGTATTAATGTACATCTATATTATTTATATTACAAAACACACAATGAAAATAACAAAAACCTAACATAAGCTATACAGTTGTGGAGCAGTTGATTCAGTATTGGTATGGGCGAATGAGACAATCCATTTTACTTCTACCTAGCTCCACTATCAATTTTTATAGCCTTTTTAAACATTTTCTCATTACTAATTGCTTTAATAGATAGTGGAAGTAGGTTTTAGATTTTAATTGAATAATACTCAAAATCCCTTTGTCCGAAAGTGGTATTAGTTTGAATTTGTTTAAGTTGTCTATGTGTTGAGGATCTAGTGATTATATTATTTGTATTTGATGTATTGTGGGGGTTATGTCTTTCATTTGAGTAAGAGTAGTTTTTGAATCTATAAGTGGGTATTGTTTTAGCGTATAATTGTTTTGGTGTCATAAGTTGTGATTTATGGAATATTTCTTCAGTATATGTCTGTATCGGGACTCTTGAGTATTATTTTAACTATAAATTTTGGTGTAACAAATACACTAATTAAAACTGTGTCCCTCGCACCGCCCCAACCGGTTATACCGTACTCCAAAATTGATTGGCACAATGTAAAATAAATCTTTAAAAGTTCCTGTACATTAATTATATTTCTAATTGTTTTGAATATATACGTTAATCTCTTAAGTTTATTAGTAATATTTTCAATCTGCTGTTTCCACTTTTAATTTATATCAATAAAAACTCCTAAGTATTTGACATTGTCTGTCCTAATACATTGTGTTCATTATTATGTAATAAAAATAATATAATGTAATTAAAATGCATACCGCAAGTTATATTTTTATTGTAGATTATTTTAGGTGTATAAATAATGAGACTGATTGTTTATCAATACGAGTACATATATTTTCTCTAATATAACTTGTAACATGCATTTAATTTACTCCATATTGATCATTATTATTATGAACACAAAATATTTGTCAAAAAATGTACATGTTTGAAAGTAATAAAATATATGACATTTTCATAACTGTTGGTTTCTTTGCATATACGCAACCCTCTAATCCAAAGGATTTTTTTTTTAAACATAGCACATTCGAATAAAATTTAATATGTGGGTTTTTAAAATCAACATTCTGTACAATAAAAATGCGTTTGCGTAAGTTTTGCGAACGCGCTAGCAATAGATAATCGACCTATGCATACGTGGCTAGATTGAATGAGAAAGTATATTTATAAACCAGTGTTTTTTAGATTCGCTAATTGTTTTTCAATTGTAATTTGTTTTTGTGTATACGATGACAGTTGAATATTTATGATAAAAACGTTACTAGTGTATAGTGTTAAGAATAAATATATTTGAAGAATTATAAAATGTATAACATATCTCGTTTTGTGAATAATAATGTGATATAATAGTCGATGAAACGATGATTTTCAAAACGTAATTTATGTTTTGTTTGGTGAACTATCGTACTCGGTAAGGAATACTTTTAAATTATTTAGTTTTTATCTCATTTATTAAGAAATAGTGTTTTATTTTAAGACAAGTTATAATAGTCGGACTTAACCAAAGAGGCACCGGTACGCTAATAAATTATCCAGTTTTATTAATTACTTTTTCGGCGCTTGGCCCAAAACACGAAATAGCTGCGCGGATGGGTCATTGCTTTCTAATGACGAAGGCGGGGGTTCGAGTCCTTAGGGGGTTTAATTTTTTTTTTGCAATTATTTTTTAAAAATTGTATTTTTTAAATCAAATGTTTGTGCTACATTAGAAAATATTTTTACTGAAACTATTAGTCGCTGGAGCCATTTGTTAGGGATTATTTATCAAATATAAAATAAGCTTGTTTTTTATATGCCATACTACCGCTGTGGACATTTCATCAGAATTTTCGTAGCTTACCAATTTAAAAACTCACCGCTCGCACTGGTGCGATGTCATACCGCGCGCTTATTCACAGCATGTGTAAATGTATTGTTCGCGCCAGCTCTTTCTAACGGACCAGTATATCATTATTGTGTTAAAATAGTGAACTGGTGTGTGTGGCTCGACGTATGTAACAGTATGCATGTACAGTCTAGTTGGACCACCTTGGCAGGCAGAAATATACTGCATGATGTCATCGACGGTCCGAGACTAAAGGTGTGTGAAATCTGTACTACGCTATACATATTGCGGGATAAAACACACACACTCGCGTCTTCCAGATAGCGTAGACGGTACCAGTAATTTCTAATTTAATTAATTAATTTTGTTTATACAAATATGGAAATAATTAGATAAATAGCCGATGCAGAACTCGATGATGTCATAAATTAACTCGAATAAAAGAGTGATAGATCTTTAGTATACTAGAGAAATTATAGAGTATTGGGAATTAGACCCAGAAATTAATCGAATCGATCCATGTTAAAAGGCACAAGTCACACCTTTGGTAATTTCAACATTTTTATGTATGTAAGAGTCATGTGCCGGGGGGTGTCGAGTGGCACTTTGTAATGAGTAATTGAATTAAAAATTAATTGCTCTCCAGTCGTCAATAAAAAGCAGCGTCTAAGATGTTATTTGTTTATTTGATTCACTTTTGAAGATAACAAGATTTCTCCAACTACATTCGTTGGGTTTTTTTTCCCAAGTCGGTCCCTCAATGCTAAGGATCGTGATCACCATGAACACTTCTGATTAGTCTGTTCCACTCCAGTCTGTCCTCAGCCCGACGAACTGACTCATCAAATTTTAGCCCCGTAGCCACCTCTATTTGGGATTCTACCCCGGCTTCTCTTACCTTCAACTCGGCCAGACATTTTTGCCTTTTCTAGATTGTCTAGCTCACGTCTAGCAATATGTCCAAACAAAGACAGTATCCTTCTCAAACACACCACTGATAGACGAGTTGTAATATGGAGCTCTTCCAGTATCGATGCATTTGTCCTTCTGACTGTCCAAGGCACACGCAGCAGCCTTCTCCAACACCACATCTCGAATGCATCGATCCCCTTCCTCTCGTAGGCACGCATTGTCCACGTTTCAGACCCATATAGGAAAACGGAGAATACCAGGGCTTCCATCAACCGCTTATTTGTGATTATTGATATATCTCGATCTCGCCAAATCTTCTCCAAACGGTTCATTGCTTCTTTGGCCATTTGAATTCTGCGACCAATATCAGGTCTGCAACTGTTTACTGTACTTATAAATTGCTAATATTCCAATTTAGATTTAAGGATAAATTGTCGTAGTCACGACGTACTAAGTTAGGAATCTTATTTCAATGTGTCCTAGAATCAATGTATGCCATTATAAAGCGTATATTTTCAGTATATGGAGGGGATGATAGTGTGTTCATTTAGGAAGGGTTCAGTTTGGAACATCGCAAGGTGCATCTAAATAGTCGATCTTTAGATAGACAATATTGTCCCTTAGGACATCTGCCCCTTGCAGGTGAGACCATTAAGATAAGTAAATTATCAAACGCCTACAGACTCTAGATATAAATTGTCAAATGTGTCTATAAACATTTGACAATAGACTAAAAAATAAAGACTACGACTTATAACTAACCCTTGGCTAAAACAAAATGTCAAAAATGCCAATGATCAAAATATCACATTGTGATACCGTATAATTGGTCACGGTGTGGCAGGTGGCACTCAAATCGGGTTGTGGTCCTGCGGCTAGTTTCTCGGACTCACGGACCAAAGTTCCGTGGTTCGAATCCCACTCTACCCCAACTCGATTCCATTTTCTAATAGTGAGTTGTTTACAACTTGTTGAAAATGGCCCTCAAAATTAAATATTTAGGTAAATCATAAGAACGGAAATATTTATTTAAAAAAAAAAGGGGGGTTGGTCGTAAATATAATAAATGGCAAAGGGTTTTCAGGTATATGACATAAGATTATTTAAAAAATACGTATATTTTAATCCTTATTCAATATCTAACATTAAGGCTCTAATCTAACAAATAAATCGTAGAAAATTGTTACAGCGATTCTAGTTCCATATTAAAAGAAGACTAGTCCATTGACAAGTTCCCTTTTAGCATGGAATTAGAATGAAACATTTTATTTAGTGGCAATACTTTTTGAGTGTCCTGGCAATACGGCAGCTGTCAGCTGAGTATTTTACCTTAAGAATCCAACGTGACACGCTGCAGGACATTTAAGTCATTTCAACATGGAGAAAGAGGAGAATCCGATGAGAGAGCGGAAAAAAAAATCTGCTAACCTAGACCGTCGAATGTGATCGCAGAAAATAAATGAGAACTATAAATCATTCTAACCGTAGGAAGTAGACTTAATGTTGAAACCATTGAATTGAAATACTTTTTTTACTGAAAAAATAACAAAACATGATCTTATTTTTTCAAACAATTAGATGATAAAAAAATAATAAAACATGATTTCAATTGTTTTTTTTTTTAGATGCTAAAAGGGATGCTTAAGATTATAAGAAAAGATGCTAAAGTCCGAGGATTAAAAAAAATGTAATAAAATCTTACCAACAAAATAAACGTTTCAATAAACTTTTATATCAGTATTACTTATTTATACCACATTATTGATTAAAAATATGATAAGTTCCATAAAAAAAATTTAAGAGACAGTTATAATCGTTGTTTAAAACAATATTTTTAAAGAGTGGTAGAATTGAAAAGATGGTGAAATTTTATGCCTCGTGGCGTAGTGGTTAGCGCGTTTGCCTACCATGCAAGACGACGTGGTCTCGGGTTCGATTCCCGACATGGTTGATATGAACATTTATTTAAAAAGGTGTTTTTGCACTAGAACATTTCAGACTGATCATCTTACCTTCATGTAACAAAAATCATAAAGATACGTTGCGATTGGTGTACCAATGCAGTGTCCTATGCACCATTTGGTGCGGAAGGGGACTTATGATGATGATGACGCTTAAAATAGTTTTATGCATCGGAGTATCCGGCCCTGCTCGAGACAATGCCGAAGCGGACATTTGCATTTCCTTACTGCGCCGCGAGGGAGTCACAGAACTCAGGAAGACCTCGCCGCGGGAGCCATGCGCAGACGCAGTCAAAGCTTGCGACATGCAGTTCCTACAGTATTATGTGAATTAATGGAATAAAATAAATACCCTTTAATGATTAAAAAAAAACGTTTATTATGAATATTTTGAGATACATATGACATGCAACTATGAAATATGTTTTATTAAGTTTAATATGTCGAAGCTTTACTGACAGAATGAATTAAATCAACAGTCTTCATGTACTCGTATTTCAAATATTTTTAAATATAGGTGCAATACATTGATTTCAAATTTTATGCTATGCCTAGAATAAAGTTTACTTATTCAAAGCTTTAAAAGAAATTAAAATACAAGATAATTATTATTTTATTTTATTTTTACATCTAAGCATGTTTTTCATTCTTTATTTTAATTCTTAACTTTTAATTACTTTTACAAATTTTCTTCATTTTTTTACTTTAATTGTAATTTTTAAACAACTTCTATTTATGTTTATTTTCCTTCTCTTTTTTGTACTTTAATTAATTACCTTACATATAATTATTTTATAATATGGAAACTTCACTGGTCCATTAGAGTTAAGTCTAACTGTGTAAAATATAAAACAATGTAACTGTACTGTTTGTTTCCTAAATAAAATAAAATTAAAATAAAATAAAATAATTGTGGGAGAAATAATGCGTTGAAAGAATAAGCCGTTTTACACAATATATCAATGTTGCATTGTAAACTCGAGTCAAGATCTTGACTTTTTTTATGTACGTCTTTCTAGATTTAAACGATCACTAAGATAGAACAGATCTTATCTTGAGGTGGTAATTATTATTTCATTTTTGTCCTGGCTTAAATTTTCTTTGGTTGTATTTAATTTCAATTGTACTTGTATATATTATAAATAAATGTGTTCACCATTGTTAAATGGACTAAATAAGCCCGTAAATAAATAAATAATTAATACCTTTTCAAAATAAAATAAAAAAGAAAGTCAATGTCACATTTTTCTCACATCCGTCGTTGTTCTGCGAACACGACGATATGTCCTCTTTTTAATTTAAGTTTTGGCACGAAATTAATTAAATTTCATTTTATTTTGTCATCCCGAAAGCTTTATACTCCAGACTATTCATCAATCCTCATCATATACTACCTGCATCTAATTAATTATTATTGGTTGTGAATTTTTACTAAGAGATATAAATGTTCATGGAAGCAGAGAGAGAGGGGAGGAAAGTAAAGTTGGAGCTATACAATGTCTTCTCCCTTTTATGTACTTTTTATTTAATATTAATATTTTGTTTTTCATGAATTTTTAACTTTTATCAAATTTACTTTAGAAATAGAAAAAGATATAAAATTAAACTTTCTTGACTTGTCTTTAACAATAAAAAATAAAGAAATTGATTTCAATATATACCGTAAACCAACATATACAGACACAATAATTCATAATTCTTTAAATCATCCAATTGCCCATAAACATTCCGCGTTCCATTCATTGGTGAATTAACGTTCCACTAGATGATACTAATTTTTAAAAAGGACTTAATACAATAAAACAGATTACTTATAATAATGGATATAATGAGAACTTTGATAAAATATAAAATCAAAAACAAAAACGCAAACTTATAAATAAATATTTATATTCCACCTTAACGATGGAGGCAAATTCTTTTTATAAATGTCATTTTTTCAAAACAATTATCTAATTTCCTACCATCAAACATTAAACCGGCTTTCTACACAACTAATAATATGGGAACATTGTTAAAAAATCACAAAGACAAAGTCCATAAATATAATAAATCTGGGATAAACCAATTAAATAGTAATGATTACGATTCAATCTACATTGAAAAACTAAAAGAAACTTTAATATAAGAGTAAGAGAACACTTAAGATGCTTAAGTAATAATAATTTTTCTGAATTCGCAAATCATCCGATAGAAAATAATCATAATTTCGATAAAGACACTGGATTAAAAGTACTTCATGTTAAAAATAAAATATTAAAATTAGACAACTTAGAAATCTTAGAGATTAAAAAAGCGATTCATAATAAGAAAAAAATAATTAATAACCAAATAAACAATATTTATTTTATTCCTCTTCTGTCTAGCTTCGAAAATATTGATATCAAATTACCACCCTTGTAAAGAAAAAAATACTTGATTTATTGGGTCTACGTGTAGTCAGTGAACAAAAAAATTAGTGGTTAAAAACAAAGTTGTTTTATTTATTTTATTAGTTTAATCTCTGCTTTAAAAAAATGTAATCTAGGTAGAAGTGACAAAAAGCTGATTAAAACTGCTGTGTAACCCATTGAGGTACGAGTATATCTCATAGCGCGTTCACCCATAGAACGCTTAAGTACTTTGATTGTTCAGTGTTTTTTTAAAGTTCGCTACGTAAGTGTTCGTTGCTTTGATACGCTGATATAACTTTGTAAATTGAGGCCCCTATAACGGGCACTCAATAGCCTGTAAAAAAAATCACACTGTTATTGCCAGAGTCGACGAGTCGGCAATCAGCAAGAGTGCCGAGCGATGCAATGACCGGGTTCCCATGGACTCGACATATAAATAATGACCGGTCCGAATTACAAAACCAATTTATGACCTGCACTACAGCGAAAGACAATTCGCACCCCTATGTCTAGAGTGCACAAGTCTAAATGAGTCAAACTGAGAAAAATGACTTTGAAGATTTTAACATTCGCAAATTTTGAATACAGATGAATACGAAACAATTTTATTAATGTCAGTAAATATTAGTATTTAACCACTTATCGAGTTACAGAGTTAAAATAAGGTTAAAACTTAGCCCCTTCTCTTCCTTACCTTCTCCCCCACACATTCTGTGACATATCGCCTAAATGTTATTAACCTAATTTTAGTGCATGTTTAACTCTGCATGTAATTTATGTAGTTTAATATAATCATTTACTCTTATACATTAAATACCAACGATGATTAATTTAAAAAAAATGTAATTGATAATTTTGAAATTAAATAAAAATGTTATGTCTGCCACATTTCATATTATGGCAGTCTTGATGAATTGAAAAGATTATATATAACACCCACGATTAAAAGCGTCTCAAATCGAAAATGCTTACTTTCGTCTACTTGACATTCCATTTTGAAGACATGAAATCAAATAAAATAATATATAAAACGTAAAGACAAACCATTTTGTAGAGCAGAAAATTTCCTTTCGAATGACGAATAACCTTTACCATTTTGATCCATGTTTAAACCACATTTCTTCAAGTCTTCCTTGACTTTTGTAAAGTAAACATTCCGAAAGGGACTAGGTTCCTTTACTTCACAAAAGTCAAAAGATGGAATACTTAAAGAAATGTGGATGTTCAAACATGTGCAGAATGGTGAAAGTTACACAGTGTTAAGGTGGCCACTTGAACCAGCGAATGACATGTCATAAGCCCTGTTAATGCCCCAAATTCCATGTTTCCCCCTTAAAGATGTTTTCCCTCTCTGTTGCAACAAAAATGAAATGACTTAATTTAGTTCATAAGTTATGATGTTTAGGAAATCGCACAATTACAAAATCTTGTTGTCTGAACATTTTGTTTAATATTACTCCCGTGGTACATTTGTTCTAAAAAACTAAAATGTTTATTTTATTGGCATTAGTTATTTTTTGTTAAATAAGTCCCTTTCATTTTTAATTTGTTTAATTATACTTATTTATTCTTTTACAATACCTCATTAACAAAAAAATAAATTAAATAAAATAATAATTCAATCGGTTCGCTACCCCTGGATTATTAACGAAGTTTCCCGATCGCAGCGCGGCGGAAAAGCACGAGCGCTCTCCCCTCTCCCTCCGCAGCAGTTTCCGTACGATTTGAGTGTTTTGTTTCAGTTTCCCGCTGTTTCATGTTCCATTGTTGGTGGCGCCCTCCGGCGGCGAGCAATAGCGCGGGATTGGAAATACATACGCGGAGCGTCATCGTTCGAAATACAAAATGGAAAGATTTGTTTTGTTTACATTACTACCGGCCCCGTGGCCTGCACGGGCTCGAGGGGAAACGTAGTAACTAGGAATTTTACATTTTTTCTCAGTATTGTAAAAAAAACGTAGTTGAATGATTAAGGGCCAGCAGCACATAAATGATTGAGGACCGTTTTAACAAAGCGAAATATCTACAAAATATAAATTTTTCAGGAGAAGGTTTTTTCATGTTAAAAATAAAACTATTACGATTTTAAATAAAATAAAAATTACATTTTATAGATATATTAAATCCTTACACATGTACTAAAAATCAACAATGTAGAATCAGTAAAATTATTTATAAAAATGTTCTAAATTCACGAGTGTTCACAAAAAAGAAATATCTACATATTTTTGTGATAGGAATGTCTGAAAAATTGATTTATGTTGGGAATTAAATATGTTTACTTTTGCATGAAATCATTTTAAAATGATTTTTTGTAAAATTATATGTCTACTGACATATCTAAGTACCTATCTAAATATACACATTAAGGTATTTACCTCCTATATATTTTTTCATACACAAATAAAGTGATTACAAAATATATTTCAAATAATGTTATTTTTTTATTATTATTATTATTATATGTACTTCTTTTTTCTTGGCCGAAATCATGTTTTGTTTGTGATTTTTTTTCTAATTTAAAAAACTTAACACCCCGAAAAATATCTAGATATTTCACTTTGTGAGAACTCTATGTAGTGTAGATATTTTGTTTTGTAAAAATTCACGATATTTGAACCGCTACAACTTCGGATATGTATCGTTTTGTTGAAGTTTTATTTCACCAATCGATAAAGCTCACGTGGAAAAACCCATGTCAATAAAAAAAACGCATTTGGTTTTTTTTGTAGAAATTTCACATCGTGAAAACGATCCTCAATTAGGGAATGCTGTTAAAAAGTCACTAACCGCAAAAAAGGCAGTTTTGAGTGGGAATTTGGTTATGTTTTTTGAGATGCAAAAGTCACCAAAGTTTCTTTGTTGGAAAAAAGTTGCATAAATCTAAATTATTATTAGTTAAAGGCAATGCTTAGAATAAAATATTTTGTTCCAATAAAAACATTGAGACTTATTTATCAATCATTAGCGGAACCAATTATAAGGTATGGTATTACAAGTTGGGGCCTTTCTTGTAAAACCAACATTAGAAAAATTCTTACAAAATTACGCTCTAAAATTAATCAACAGATCAGATAAAATTGATAAGGAAGAGGTACCCGAACGTTTTAAAGAGCAAGGATACCTGTCCGCAAATGCTATTATATGGCTCCAATTTGTTTGAAGGTATCGGTTTGATAGTAGATAGTACCTACCAGAAAAGGTATATACATGTACATAATACAAGGCTAGCACAACGTGAAGGCTTGTCAGTACCGAGGTTTTTGAATAAGTATGGCCAAAAAACACTTCATTACATAATTCCTCAAATTTTCAATAAGATTCCTAAGCAGATCTTAAAAGAAAATGTTGGCAAAACTTTTAAGGAAAAAAAAAATCAATGCCTTATATGTAACAAGGCTTTATATTGGTTATTATTTTATGTTAATAGTAAAAATTCAAAAATATGTATGCTTGTAGTTAATAATAATGTTTATATTACTTTTAAAATTCATATAATTTCTTTAACTTTTTTATTTGTAAATGAAAATTAAAAAAGCTGCTGACAAGCCGGTTTCGCGGTTTAATAGGTTTCATTACTTTTCCTTTTATATTTTCTGTTCATGTTTACCTTCTTAAATAAAAACAAATACAAAAAAAATGTTGTGAGTGAAAAATAGTGGTATGAATTTCAATAAGAGGTTTGAACAAACTCAAAATATTGTTGATAAACTCACCTGGTCCATGAAGAAGTGTAATAATTGAAAAATAAAAATTTTAGGCGTTGCCTAGTATGTAGGTATTCATATAATTCAGATGAATCTCACCCGCATAAATAAAGGTTTTAGCTCTTTAACTTCAAAAACATTGCACTTGCAAAACAAACACTGCTGCACTTGAATGTAATTTCTAATAAATGTAAAAGCCCGTAGGGCGTGTAAATTAATAAATAAATAAATAACATCAACAGATGAAAGAACTGAAGGATTATAGATGTTCAAATATGGGCAGAATGGTGAATGTTACATAGTGTGTAAAGTGGCCACTTAAACCAGCAAATGACAGGTCATAAGCCCTGTAGATACCTAGACTTTTATATTACCTTCTCTTAAATGTTCTTCATTTCTATTGTAATATGTTGAATAATACCTTTATTCGCTCTCAAAATCGGTTTTCTGCCACTTTTTTATGGTGTTGTTGGCTTTATAAGAAAGGGGTGTATATACGTAAAATATTCTGGCTTTTTGCTGACGATAACAAGATACTTAAGCTAATTAAAAATATTGATGACTGTGTCAGACTCCAAGAAGACATAAATGCATTTCATACTTGGTGCAAAACTAATAACATGGAACTTAACATCGATAAATGCAAAATTATTTCATACCATAAATGTAAACATCCTTTTATTTTTGATTATAAACTTAATGGCCAAGTTCTTTCGATTGTCACCTCTATAAGAGATCTTGGAGTGATCCTAGATAATAAACTAACTTTTCTGGAACACTTTGATAATATAGTAAACAGATCCTTAAAAATTTTAGGCTTTATTAATAGAACTACGTCTGATTTCCAAAGCATGCTTACACTTAAAACACTTTATTGCTCTTTAGTTCGCCCTATTCTTGAATATGCATCTGTAATCTGGTCCCCTCATTATGCTGTTCATATCAAGCGCCTTGAATCAGTTCAACATCGTTTTATAAGAAAAATTGCATGGAAGATGGGATTGGAAAGAGGAGACTATTCATATTCTGATATGGAGAGGTTTTTAAGCATATCAAGTCTTGAAAAACGCAGATGCATTGCAGATATAATCTGCATGTATAAAATTATGAACTGTCTCATTGATGCCCCTGAAATTTTGCAAAAGATTCTTTTTAACGTTCCCACCCGTAGACTAAGAAATAATGAAATGCTTTTCCTCGGTCACTACAGGACCAATTATGGTGCACAGTCGCCTTTGCCCAGAATGATCAGGCGGGTGAACGATCATCAAGATCTTGATTATTATGGTGTAAGGATGTCTTTCTTTACAAATCAGCTAAAGAATCTGTATAGTTAGCCTATGCTTTTTACTTAATCTAAAAAATCTATCATCTGTCTTTGCTGCTTATTTCTGTTCCTTATATTTTTTTATTCCTTTGTAAAAATTTCTTTTAATTGTAATGTTTATAATGGACTTTGTCCGTAAATAAATAAATAAATAAATAAATAAATAAATATTCATTTATGTAAAAAAGTACATTATAAAAAACTTGGGACATAACGCCTTCATCCACTAATGTCTTCAATGGCATTATATTCTATGTTTGAAAATTTAAGTTAAAAACCTCACCATTACGACAATGTTTATTGGTTCGTTATAAAGATTAAGATACTATAAGCCCTATTATATGTAACAATAATAATTATAAACTTATAATATAACTAGCGGAATCGACAGACGTTGCCCTGCCCGAACGTTGGCAAAATACTTTTTACTGATAAGTAAGTACCTAGGAACTTGTTTGTGATGAATCCCAAAGCTAAAAATTGTTTTTATTGAATTCAAGTAGGTACCTAGGTACTTGTTTATGGTTGAATTCCAAAATATAAAATAAATATTTTTTCAAATATGGCATTCTTTTTGCAAACGTCAAACTCCGGTCGTCTCACCAACAAAGGGGTGTACTTATGTCGGAAAACGATTTAGAAAATTGTACTGAATTTAATATTATTTTGGTGTAATATTATTTGGTGAAATAAATGGGTAGAAATTATAAGGATTTAAGGAAAGAATCTGATTGAGATCCACAAAAAACGAATGCTGTTTGTAAACATTCAAAAACAAACTTTTTTGATACACAGAAAAACAACATCTTTCCATTTTTTTGCAAATGCATTCTCCTCGAATGCAACCCTGGTAGATCGATGAATACAAAAAATCTCCAAACTTCTTTTATACATATTCGATTGAAGATTTTAATATCTACGAACACGCACAGCGCAAAGATCTATATTTCTCTGAAAACCGCACGTAAATCGGTTAAGCCGCTTAGGAGGAGTACGGTGACATCACATGTACAGAGGAATTATATATATAAAGATAAATCAAACACTGATTTAAGTCTACTGAACTTTTATTTAATCAGTATTTGATTTCTTATATTTTAAGTTTAAATATGGAGTTAAAAAAAATAACCACCAAATTAATCGAATACCTGTTAAGCTAGGGTTTCCTAAGACAGCGGTGCCCGTATCTTAACGGCCGTAGTGAACGGTGATGTGGTGGACAGCCGTCGTAGTGGTGACTAGAGAGTGGTTTTATTTTTTAACGGTGTTATCAACACCATTTTTATAGGAAACCACTCTCTAGTCACCGTTACGACGGCTGTCAACCGCATCAATGTTCACTACGGCCGTTAAAATACGGGCACCGCTGTCCTAGGAAACCCTAGCTTTAGGTGCACAAGAAGTAAGGAATTATTTTTTTGCAACAATTCACGAACCAACTCCGAAATGCACTCACCTTTACCTAGGATACATAGGTATGGAAATGAATTAGAGCAAATATTCGATATTTTCAATAAAAATTCTGTTCATTAATTAAAACGAATTCTAACTCGTAATTTATTAGAAAAATAATGGTTTTAGTTTAAAATATATTATTAATTTAACTTTGTTTCCTGGAATACGTGATTTTTTTCTTCTTTATTTAACGTGTTAAATTATTGATTTATTGCCAAATGGCAACTTCTTTCAACCAACTGATGATGATGATGATGATTTCACTAAATAAATGTATTATTTAGTTAATTTAGTTTTTTATTTTATTGCTCAAAAAACTTTTTTAAAAACTAATGTTGTATTTTTTAAACATTCTCATTATTTAGTTATTCTCAACTTTACTGTGTTATATTTATATTTAGAACATAAGATTTTCTCATGGTTATTGTTATCTTTTATTTAGAGATGTTGTGTTTCATTTTTACTTTTTGTTTTTTGTATTATATGTTCACTAAATGTTTTAGTTTTAATTATTCTATTATTTCATACTACGTGTTTTTTCTGCACTGCTGTGATTATTTCTGTAAATAATAATTTTTTTGAACCTTTGATGTTTAAATAAATAAATAAATCAATAATAATTATGCCTACAACTTTCGGGTTACGATGTTTGCCGAAAAAGTACACTAAACACAACGACTTATGCCGATCTTGATATTCTGGACAGATTGTGTACATAAAGAGTTCGATATTTGAATATCGTACGAATGATTTCACACTTATTTTTAATCGCAGAGGTCGCTCACTGCTCCGTTAACAGCTAACCCCCCACCTTGAGATACCAAAATAGTCTCACTCTATTCAATATTGACCATTTTTATATTGATAATTAATTTTAATGTACCTACGGCGAATCAATTATGTAGCCGAACTGCAATAAATTAATATCATATTCAAAATTGACTGATTTATTACCTTCGAAAACGCCTGTAATCTTGAGGATTCAATTAAAAAATATGTTTGAGGAAAAATTTAAGAAACGGACGAAAAAACGTTTGCAATTTCTCGAAACAGAGAGGAAAAACATTTTTGAGAAAGGAATATGAAAATCTAGGCAATAACAGGCCTTATGACTTGTCATTGGGTGGTATAAGTGGAAAATTTACTCACTGTGTAACATTTGCCATTCTGCCTGCTTGAACATTCGCATTTGCTCAACTCTTCCATCTGTTGATTTTTGTGAAGGAAAGGAGCTGAATCTATCTGAAGTCATCTAGCTGAAATATTTTAACTGCCCTTACTATTTTTCAAAGATAAATCACGAGACGAACTATAGTTTTATGCTTTCGATATACTTTCAACGATAAAGCACTAGATGAACTATACTTTTAACGATGAACCACTAGTTAAACTATTCTGTCATGCTTTTGTTATACTTTCAACGATAAAGCACTAGATAAACTATACTTTCAACGATGAAGCACTGGATAAACTATACTTCCAGGCTTTTACTATACTGTCAACGATAAAGCACTAGATAAACTATACTTTTAACGATAAAGCACTAGTTAAACTATTATGTCATGCTTTTGCTATACTTTCAACGATTAAGCACAAGTCAAAATATTATGTCATGCTTTTGCTATACTTTCAACGATAAAGCACTAGATGAACGATACTTTCATGCTTTTGCTATACTGTCAACGATAAAGCACTGGATAAACTATACTTTCATGCTTTTGCTATACATTCAAAGACAAAGCATCAGATAAACTATACTTTTATGCTTTTGCTATAGTGTCAACGATAAAGCACTAGATAAACTATACTTTCAAAAATAAAGCACCAGATAAACTATACTTTCATGCTTTTGCTATACTGTCAACGATAAAGCACTAGATAAACAATTTTTAACGATTAATTACTTGATAAACTATATAGAATCAACGATAAAGCACTAGATAAACTGTTAAATTTTAGATAAACGACTAAGAAGTACTGGTAATCACCGAGAGGCATTATTTTTAAGGGAGGGATCAACAGCAGAGCTGATAACTTAGTCCAGAATTAATATGTTTTATTTGAAATGCTCGTGAAAAATTCTGAAAAATACTAAAATAGTATAAAAACATGATAAACATCTTGCCACTTAACTTTTCCTACGGCTAACACATAAACAGATATGAGTTTACCTTATAAGCGTAGGAAAGCTTAGATGCCGTACGGTCTACTACGCAATAAATAAAAAACCTTATACAACAGTGTTTAAAAAAACTTGAAAATGCATATTTTTTCACCCCTCAAACTACCCCTTAAAATCAAACATACTATTTTAGAAAATATGTTTTATTATTTCGTTTATGAGGAACAGTCTTGGTTTATTTAATCAATGATGAACATGAAGTGACTTTATTCGATTATTCCAAAAAAGGATAATTTTGTTATTGACTATTGTTTTAAATAGGCGAGGCCCAAAATTGTTTTCGTTATTTTGCAGCTTTGAGACTTTCAAATAATAGAAATAATTCGTATAGTATAATAATATAAAGTAAATAAACTAAGTGAATTTCAAGAAAAATTTTGGGCCCGAGTAAAACAGCATTCTATTTTAATACTTGGAGCACCGGCCGAATACACATAGAATTCACCCTGTGCCCGGCCCATCTTTGTGAAATTTCATGCTTTGTGAAGGGTTTCTTAAAAGTGACATAATTATGAAAATACTTAGTTAAATCCATCGAAACTTCTCAGATTTATTTGAAATAATTAAATAAGTATTTTTTGTATGATAGTTTTGCCAAAATTGGCCTATATGGAGAGCCACATTACGCATTGCTATGTTCGCACATATACAGGGCCTCACTCCTTTTTTTGTGCTATGTATCCCGGAGCCGTATAAACACGTGATTATAATAACGATGCATTGTGTCCCGGTCCCGTGTTTTCACGTGGTTTATCAGCAGCAAAAAGTACCAATAAAAGTCACTGGATATCAATAAAATGCACTTTTTTAGACAGCTGGTAAACCACGTGAAAACACGGGACCGGGACACAACGCATAGTTATATAATCACGTTTTTACACGGCTCCGGGATACAAAGTGTTGATTGGTATTACTGTTATTATTATATGTAAAATCAGTATGTTGTTTTTATCTTTACTTCGCAAATTATTTATTGCATTTTTACCCTCATGTATATTCGAAATTATAAAACTTCAAATTACCAAATAAATATAACATTGTAAGCCAGCCACTCTCCAAGCACAAGAGCTAGCCTCTTTTTTGGAAGGTTACAGTTTAAATATCAACTAAATACATACAAGTAGATTGTAAAAGAAAAAAACCTCTGTATCATTTTATTTAATTATTTATAATAAAAAATATATATCTATTAACATATTACAACAGAGATGAAGAACATTTTAAAGAAGGCAATATAGAAGTCAAGGCATCTACAGGGCTTATGACCCGTCATTGGCTGGTTTAAGTGGCCACTTTACACACTGTGTAACATTCACCATTCTGCCCATATTTGAACATCTATATTACTTAAATTTTTTCATCTTTTACATACATACCTAGAATGTAGGTGAAATAATTCAATTAGATGAATCTCACCCGCATAAATAAAGGTTTCAGTTCTTTAACTTCACAAACATCAACATATGAAAGAATTGAAGTAATATAGATGTTCAAATATGGGCAGAATGGTGTTAATATATATCTAGTTTAAGTTTCCGTTGCACTGTTCATAGTAGGCGAAGTTGAAAAATAAAAAAAGGCAATGTTATCTTATTTATTTGACATAGTTGTAGGTCTCACAGTCCGCTTGCTGTCACTAAATAAATGGTTGTAATCTGCATGGTTGCATCGTCCACACGAGGCGTGTTTACTAATCAAGACAATGTGGGTTGCAGTAACAATTATTGTTATTACAAGAATTACATATATGTGTAACCTAATATAAGCAAGCCGCCTACGTACTTCCTAGTAACCTTGACTTTATCATATTATAATCCATTCAGCCATACGAATGCACATTGCAGTTTGCATTTTTTTTTCACTTTTCTTTTTTTTTTTTAATTGCTTTTGTTTTACTGTATACTATGTAAGATTAATATTTTATTTGTAAATAATTATTTCTTAAGTATGTTAAAAGCATTTTTAACGCT
The DNA here is from genome assembly GCF_059751315.1 of Micrasema longulum. Lineage (NCBI taxonomy): Eukaryota > Metazoa > Arthropoda > Insecta > Trichoptera > Brachycentridae > Micrasema > Micrasema longulum. The sequence goes on along the minus strand of NW_028277475.1, from coordinate 1,001,778 downwards.
GTCGAATGGCCGAAATGAATATTAAAATGTTGCTAAAAATGAACTGTAAAAATTGCACAATTTACTACTACTACTACTACTACCATCACGCCATTTCCCCGTAGGGGTAGTCAGAGAGAATGGACCGCCACACACGCCTACCCTGGCGTAATTACATCACAGAGCACCCAGGCTTGAGAAAAATCACATTTTATTTTTTTGTGTTCTCACCGGGAATCGAACCCGGAACCTTCCGTGCGTGAGTCAAGCGTCTTGACCACTACACCACGGAGGCCGCCGTCAATCAATCTTGTCATACATGCCCTTCGGTTCTGTCTGCTTTTGACGTGACCAGACTTAAGATTTTGATTTATCTGATCATGCATTGTCTTCCTTTGTCGTCCTCGTCTCACGTTACCGTTCATTTTCGCCATATATGCTTGTTTTACCATTCTTTCGTCGTTCATTCGTTCTACGTAACCAAACCATCTCAGAGACCCTTTCTTAATCTTATCAATTATACTTGACTCAGATTTACACTCTCGCCTGATTTCATCACTCGTAACTCTGTCATACATTGATTTTTCACACATTCGTCTAAGGGATCACATTTTAACCGCGATCACATTTCAACCGCGTTCACTCGGCTTTCACCCTTACTCTGTCAGTTATATGTTTCACTTCCATACATAAATATTGGGACTAAAACTCTGTTGTGCACTGCCACTTTTGCTTCGATTGACTTATTCTTATTAGCAATTACTGCGCCGTTCATTTTGTTGCCCGCATTTACTCTCCTTTCAACATCTTCATCTACTTTTTCATCTCTTGAAAACATGCTTCCCAGATTTATAACTGAAATATTATTCCTACAAAAAGACAAAAAATATAATTTCATAAATAAGAGTGTGAACTTTTAAACATATTTAAACATGTTTTTTTTACGATTATTGAACGCATTATTTAACCTACAATAAAGAACTTCAGCCCTACGGAAAATTGAACACAAAAAAAAAAATCTAACGCGCGGTAAAAATTAGAGCATAGGGCAAATTTTCTTGAAAATGTACGAAAAAAAAACTTAAAAACTATTTTAATAAAAACAAACTACTTTGAACGAATTACTAGTTCATACCAATCAACCAATGATTTGGCGTATATATTGTGCTATATTTAGTAATAAAGGTGCTAAACTTGCTTTGTTTCTTTGTTGTTCTCAATATGTGTTATTTTTAAATGCTAATATAATTTATGTCCCGAATTGAGTTGTTGTAACTCCTGGGAATGTAATTCAATGTATTATACCTGTAAAATAATTTGTATTATATGATTGATAAATAATTATTTTTTTCAAAGTTGTGGAAAATTTCCGGTTTACTTACTATCAACGAACCAATCGGCAGAACTGACCGAGAAGAAGCGGAAGAGAACTTGAAACGTCACACGCGGAGTCATTTCAGAAATACAAAAAATCATGGCGCTGATAATACGTGTACGATACATATTTTTTCTGAAGTTTTTTTGACTTAGTTTAAAAGTCTATTTACAAATAAAAAAATTAAAGAAAACCGCAGAACTTTTCATTTAAGAAAAATACTACAATATTTGTGTGATTTAAAATGCTTGCATTTCTTTTTAAAAATCTTTATTTCAGTTTTTTCTGCAATAACTTTCTTGCTCTATTTATTTTCTTCAAATCATCAGATTTTATCATAATCAAATACAGGATGTTCATTAAACCCCGTCACATCCGAAACCACGATGATCAGTATGAGCAAGAAGACATATTGGCATATTAAAATATTTTTTCAGAACAAATAAAATTTAAAAAAAAAAAATATTAAAAAAAGCAAATAGTTGATTACTTCTGCAGGGGTGAAACGAGGAGAGGAAGGGGGGAGTCTGATACTGCGCCGCGCTCTCCTCACTTCTTCCGTGCGGATCTTTTATTAAAGTATATTTTTTTAAATTTACGTTCTAGATATTTTTTTAAATATGCTATTATGTCTATTTGCCCATATTGATCATCGTGGTTTCGGATGTGACAGGGTTTAAAGAACACCCTGTATATTTGTTTACAATTTTTTTTTTTTTGACTCTCTTAACTAGGGTTATTTACCCCGTTCTACGTAGGGAGTGGTTACACACTGATGAATTAAAGTAAAAAATTAAGAAAATATTCTGTTTTTTTAATTTTTTTTATTTATTTATTTATTTAACTTTTTGTACATAATGTTATTTGTACATTCGCGGGCTTATTGCCAAATGGCAATTTCTTCCAACCAACCAATAAAATAAAAGTTTTTATTTTTATGATTCAAGTTGCAGAACATATTCAATAGAAAAAAAGATTAAAAAGCTAAAAGTATATAAAAATAGAAATAAACGTATTTGTTTATAAATTACCTTAAATCAAAAGTATTACTCATTCATTTAGAACATTATTGCGACCTTAATCATTACCCAAAACACTTAATTATGTTGAATTGACCAAACCGTGTTCGTTTTTTAAACAGTTTGATACATCATTAAATTTGACGTTTAATCATCAGTGTGGCCATTTTATAAAGCAAAGTATTTTCGCATTAAAAAAAAAATTTACCCAAATAAACCACTCTCCAGAGGGTAGAGAACATTCGGAATACCACCCCGGGGCTGGGTATTTCTTATCTAGTGTATTTATATACAAAATACACGAGATAAAGTGTTTTCTACGGCCGCGAGAGCTGTTCAGAATGGCATCCCTGGGGGTCATTTCTATTTCTAAAGCCTAGTCTTCCTATTTAAATTCCAGATTGCAAATAAAAAAAAAAAAAAAAAAAATTTAATTTAGAGTAGATAAATCAATAATGTTTTGAGTATGTTTAAATATTTGCAGATTGGCTGGATTTTCTTCCTAGGAAGTTGTTCATATTGAAAATTGTTACAAAAGAGAGGGAAAACATTTTTGAGAAGGGAATCTAGGGATGAGAGTCTAGGCATTTACAGGGCTTATGACCTGTCAATTGTTGGTTTAAGTGGCCACTTTACACACTGCGTGACATTCACCATTCTGCCCATGTTTGAACATCCCCATTTCTTCAACTCTTCCATCTGTTGACTTTTGTGAAGTAAAAGAGCTGATACCATTTTCACGTGGGTGAGATTCATCCGGCTGAACCAGTTCATCTACTAGGTAACGCCTGAAAATAATTTTTAATTTTTTTATACTTCTTCTTTTACCGGGTAGTTAATTCAACAATGTTTTGAGTATGTCCAAATGCTTGCAGACTGGCTGGATTTTCTCCCTACGGAGTTCTTCTTGAGGAAATGTGGATGTTTTAATATAGGCTTAATGGGAGAGAAGAAAAAGGATAAAGGAACAACTTAAATATTTAGATAGTGACATTTAAATCTTGACTTAAATGTAAATGAAGAAGAGGCGTCTCTAACATTAGTGGGTAGATTATTCCGAAATCGAGCAGCTACTACTGTGAAAGAGGAGGCAAGAAAATTAGAGCGATGAAAGGGTATTAAAAGGGTTCTCGTCCGTCACTAGAACGAAGAGATAGTCCATGTTGTCAGAGGTTGGGAGATCTCTCTCAGATAAACAGGTGAAGTGGGATTATTTAAAATATTTTAAGAAGTGATAGAATGTGAATGTTTCTTCTGTGCCTGATACTGAGGCAGTGTAGTTGCGTACGATATTCGGTTATGTGGTCGAATTTGCGAAGATCAAAGATATATCGTAAACAAACATTCTGCAGTCTCTTGTCTGTAGGTGAATTGGTCAGCCGGATAAAGGTTTCAGCTCTTTTACTTCACAGATGGAAGAGTTTAGGAAATATAGATGTTCAAACATAGCCAGAATGGTGAATGTTACAGTGCGTAAAGTGGCCTTTCAAACCAGCCAATGACAGGTCATAAGAAGTGTATAAAATTAATGCTAATTAAGAACATTTATAATAATATATTGCGCCGCAACGTAAACATTGTATGTCTCATATTTTAATTGCCAAGTATTTATCTCACTACGAAGGCGCGATAATCGGGTATTTTACATAACTTTATCGTCGACTACAGCTATCTCTAGAGGAGATCTCACTTCTGTCAGGATACTGTCAACCATTCCGATCACGACTCTATAGAGAAGAACTCATTACCCGCCTTGATAACTTACCTTACATGATAATTATAATAGATACGTAATTATAAGGTGCATTAACATGACAAATCACTGGTATGAATGAATTACCATTTTACAAATTCAATTAATTAACCTTTTCACTAACAGAAGAAATCCCTCATAGTAAGAAATTAAGATAAAAACAAAAATAGAGAAAGGATTGTAAACTTAAATAGAACATTATTATCTAAATTTGTTGCAACAGAGAGGGAAAACATTTTGAGATGGGAATACGGAAGTCTAGGCAAGGTTTAAGTGGCCACTTTACACAATTAAATTTATTTCAACAGAGAGGGAAAAAAAATTGAGAAGGGATATGGAAGTCTTCTTTGGTTCAGCCGGATGAATCTCACCCACGTGATAAAGGTTTCAGCTCTTTTACTTCACAAAAGTCAACGGATGAAAGAGTTGAGGAAATGTGGATGTTCAAACATGGGCAGAATGGTGAATGTTACACAAAGTGTAAAATGACAGGTCACAAGCCCTATAAATGCCTAGACTTCCATATTCCCTTCTCAGATATGTTTTCCTCTCTGTTGAAATAAATTTAAATATGAACAACTCCCTAGGGAGGAAATCCAGCCAGTCTGCAAGCTTTGGACATAATCAAGCATTGTTACTTTACACACTATTTAAAATTCACCGATCTGCCTATGTTACATACAGGTAAACGTCGTTTTACGCCAGGGTTCAGTTTCAGAGAGAAACGTAAAAAAAATCGGCGTAAAATGAACACAAATATAATGAAAATATAAGGTTAAGTCCGTGTCAAAATTTAAAGATTAATATAACATCTTTATTTGATACATATCCTATAAATATTCCAAATAAATTATAAATATGTTTATTAAATACAGTTAAAATTCGTTCACAAAATAAATAATAATAAAAAGCATCCGATTTTATTCCCTTTGATTGTTGCTTCCTTTCTTGCAGAATCATAGCAAAAACTACAAATACTTGAATATTATTTTAATTTTAATAATAACAAAATAAAAAATATAATTATGTAACATTTACCATATTGCCTTTATTTGAACTCTTCTGTCGGTTGATTTTTGTGAAGTTAAAATGTGCAATTTTTACGGTGTGCAAAATAGAATATTTCATAGTCCGTGGACTGGCACCTGAAGCGTAAGACTCTTACCTTCGTGTATCAAAAATGATCAAGATACGCTGCGATTAGTGTACTAATGCAGTGCCTTGCTGTATAAGAGGAGATATAAATATGCTGGATAAGAGGACATGCTGGTATCGTAGGAAATGAGAGAGCGGATGAACGAGCAAGAGCCGCAACTTGTAAAATAACAGCACCTTTCTTCTCAGAATTAACCCTTAGCTTTGCTAAACGCCGTGTAAAACAAAATACGCATCAGCGTTGGGAGGATCATTACCACGCTTCTTCTACAGGTAAAATCGCTAAACCCAACGCTGGCTGATGCAGCAAACTTCCGTCGTCATCACCAAAGTACTTTCGAAACGACGCAAATTTTTACCGGACACGGAGCTTTAAGAAGTTACCCATATAGGTTTAAATTAAGGAATGATGACTATTGTCCATGCGATGATATTTCTTCACAGAGTATCGAACATCTGTTATTTCAGTGCCCATTTTTCAGTTTACGACGCCATAATCTTGAAGCAGAATGCAGGAATGATGGAATATCCTTAACAGATATCCACACTGTAGTTAGAAGTAGTTATCACGCGCCATTGTTCTTGAAATTTACAACATTGGTGATTAGACTCATAAAGGTAATAAACCAAAATCAGCGATCGAACATCCCATTTCCAAGACAAACAAAAACGATTGTTTCCGAGTACCTTAGCCTTGTACATGACACGTAAGGCTACTAAATACAGGGGTCCAAATATATGTAATAAAAATAAATGCAGTGCCTTACGCACCATTAGGTGCGGAAAGGGAATGATGATGATGATGATGATGAGCTTCCTCATTATTTAGTGACTGCACGAAGGAAAACAATTTGTTACCAAAGTGGTCAAGTTTTGGATTTGCGTTAGCAAGTCTTGGCACATGAACTGTGAAAACTGTTAATTTATACAATTTCAATGATCTCTTATACTTGATCTGAAAAAAACATGAAAACAACAGAAATTTATTTACAAGATTCAAAAATAGACGAATTCAGTGAATATGCGTTCGCGTTCGTTTCAAGTTCGCCACATGACCGGGACAACACGACGGAAGTTCGGAAATACGTGGGACGTGGGACGATGGGCTTAATCCTAAAATAATAATAGTGTAGTGTACGGAGTGATACAAAGAATTTGCTATTTGACTGATTATTATTTTGACAAATATTAATATGCCAATACACGCGAGACACTCAGTACACAAATACGCCTAAAAGCTCCAGCAATGCTACGCTTTGACCCACTCACCCCTGTATTATCAGTACATTATTCTGGCTTTTTGCTGATGACAACAGGATACTTAAACTTATTAAATCTCCCAATGTTTGTCTTATTTTTCAACACGATATTAATTGTTTAAGAGAATGGTGCGACATGAATTGTCCCCAACTTATACAAAGAAAGCTCGCGACGAAAAAAAACCTATACAATTCAACTACAAACTAAAAAATATTTCCCTTTCAATGGTTTTGTCAATAAAGGATCTTGGCATTACTTTAAATAGTAACTCTCCTACCGGAAAACATTAATAATATTGTAAACAAATCTCTCCAACTTCTCGGTTTTATTAATAGAATGACGACGGACTTTAAAAATATTAATAACATCAAAACTCTTTATTGCTCACTAGTTCGACCCCATCTAGAATACGCTTCTCCTATTTGGTCTCCATTCTACAGGACTCATATTGACCATATCGAGTCTGTCCAACACCGTTTTCTAAGAATAGTGGCATGGTTGCTCGGATTGCAAAGGGGTAATTATTCCTATTTTGAAATAGAGCAATCTCTTAATCTGTCTTCATTGGAGAAACGTAGAACTGAGATGGATCTTATCTGCATTTTTAAAATACTTAACGCTTTATGTGATGTCCCATCTCTGTTGCAACCAATTTCTTTTCATGTTCCCAACCATGTCACCAGAAGTCAAACTCTGCTATTTATTAAATCTTCTTAGAGCAACTTTCGTTTTTATGCCCCAATGTCCAGAATAAGATTAGTAAATTCGTCACACGACTTGGAATTCTTTGGGGTAGATCTTCCGGCTTTTCGTAGATCGCGGCTTCGCGACTAAAACAGTGTGGATTGGCATAGTTTAGCTCGACGTCTTATGTCTTTCATATACGGTAATTTTATTTTTATTTTTAATGATTTTGATTACGTTGTGTAACCCATTTGTTTTGTGTTATTATTATTTATTTAAAAATATATTCATCAGTGTCCAAGTGGCTGAAGAATACAGTTGAGCGTGTGAAATAGAAGAACCAGAATCCTGGATAAGAATTGAGTGTTTTCGACTCGATAGTGTCTCCATAGGCAAAAGTACCGAGAAAATAAATCGGGTAGATACTAAAGACGTTTCTCTGCTTACAAGGGTAGATACCCCTCTCAATCCGGGCAGTGAGAAAATTCGATGGTTTTTTTTATTTGTTAATAAACCACAAAGATGCTAAGGCTACCAGATTTCAGAGAGCTCCTTCGGGCAGCTTTTCTCGTTTGACAACGAGCAAATTTTCCATGTATGTGGGCACCGCCAAGAAGACTTATGTCCTCAGATGCGGTGTGCGGTATGTGGTGGGTAAGCTGTTAATAAACCATAAAAATAAGCCAAAAATTAGATTATTATATTTTTGTATCCGTACTATCATCGCTGCGATTTTTTTCTTCTGATTGCTGAGTTGGCTTCCCGTAAACTGGAAATTTATCACAACACTCTATCACTGGTTGATTCAGAAGAACTTGTGACGTCATTTAAAGTAGTTCATTTTTATTATTGTTTTCATACATTTTAGAGAAACTTCGCCGTAAAATTAAATGCTAGAATTTTTATCGCGTATAAGAAAATATTTTTTATGAAAATAATTTTCCGCAGCACTGAACATCCTCATTATATTTATGATCTAAATAGTTGACTAACTCAAGAGAACCACGCGCCGACCATGCTCTAGGACCCGTTTCGTCCGCTCTAAGGTCTGAGAGATTGTTAGGAAGATTAGGGTCTTTGCATAGGATTGTTTATAATTTTGGTATTAGGATAATGATTTTTGCGAGGAATTCAGTATTATGACGAGAAGTAATTTCACCTGAGTTCGATAGGGATCGTGTTAGGATCTGTGTTAGGATTTTGCCAGTAGTGTCTTGATAATTTGATGTTCCTCTGTGATTTGGTATAGATACGTATTGTTTTTCTTCTGTTGCTTGAGTGCATGTTGTATAGGGCAAATTATTCTTATGTTTCCTATATGTATTTGGGTTTTGTGTCGTTGTTTGATTTGTTTGTATTACTACGTTCTTCTTCCTTTCCGAGGCGGGATCTGGAGCGTGCGGCCGCGGTCTCAATTTGGAACTAACACTGTATTCCTTCACTGTCATACTGGGAAATTAGAAAAAGGTGATTGTGCTGACCATGTGTATTTGGTTGATCACAAATTGACAATACTGCAGTAAGGGGTACAATGAAAGCTTTTAAATTTCTTTGTTTTGTTATTTCCGCGGTTTGATTGTAAAGAAATATAGATTTTCGCTTAGTTAGTTTTAAAAAAATTGATATTGATATGTGAAACTGAAGAAAGACTCAAGTCTTTATGAACAGTTTTGGGAAAGGGGTGGATGCTTTCATTGTATATTTATGATTTATTAAAGAATACAATGTAAACTGCAATATTTTATTGTCCCTGGACTGGCGCCTAAAGCGTAAGACTAATTAACTTGCCTTCGTGTAATAGAAGATCAAGTCATGATGATGATGAACCATGCCGAAAGTAGTCAAACGTGCTGATCACAATAGTATACAAGCAAGTAGTAATTAAAAGTTCAAATGTTGTTTTAATTTCTTTTTTATAAGCATATAAACAATATTAAACACCGAATACCGCTTTTATAGGGAGGTTAATATAAAATATAGTGCCTTTTGATTGTAAATAAAGAAATATTATCGTTTCGATCACGGATAAAAAAATTATTACGCAATAAAATCGAATTAATTTTTATTCAGCATTCCAATGAAAATTGTGGCCGAACGCCAATGTTTTGAATAGCGAAGAAATTGACGAAGCGATTTTATTTATAAAATATATTATTATTTAACTATTTTATTTGTAGTTTTAAAAAAGCTACATCATATCTTAGTGCTTCGTATCATCGATTAAGATATTCTAATTTAGAGATTAACATTTTTTCTGTTATTATCATAAAAAAACAAGAATGTATCTTTCCAATTTAGTTTTTTTTTGAAACTATAATAAAAGTTTTTACAAAGGAAAAGATCCATATATTACACAATTAGCAGCAGTGTTAATAAATAGTCATAATTCTCATTTTTTATTGGAAACTTTAATTTGTAGTTTATATATCGTAGAAATTTATGTTTAACGTTTTCTATATTATAAACATGAACATTATAGCAGTAAACATTTAACATTACAACATTTTGCCATCATTAAGTATTAAATCTACTGTGTGTATAATTCGTCAAGTGCCCCTCCTTCCTGACAGCAAGGTTGGATCTGATCCTGACTGCCGCGACAGAAGTACCAGCAATAGAGGTGCCAGAACCCAGAATAAGGTAGGAATTGCAATCATTGTATTTAGGGTTCTATAGCAATAGTGAACAAATTATAAAGCATACAACGAATCAGAAATTTTCGAGCGTGGAACTTCTAACAGGCAAGTGACGCGATCACCTATCATACATCGTTTTGCCACACATTTGCCTGGGGGATCGCATTTCGACAGTCGGCGCTAGAACTCCGTTGTGAACTGCTAGTTTAGCCTCCTGCAATAAACATTTGTTTGCCAAAGTAGATTTCAGTGCACCGTTCAATGTATTTTTCTTGTGAAAATTATGGTGAAATATAGATGTACCTACTTAGTCAAAAAAATGACCCTCCATTTTTAACCCTTTCAGCCGCCACTGGGTACCACAGTGAACTTCTGGGGATGCGATATAGTAAACGTTGATATGATATGACCATAGATAAGTCACGTTTATTGCATTTAGTCAGCGGTTATCACGTGTGATTTAGTGGCTTTAGAAGTTCCCAGGGTACTAAATTACAAGTACTGGGTAAACACTATCTGATACATCGGCGGACAGGCGAAACCGGACACCGTGCAATATAATACTATCGAGAATTCATCATAATTGGAATGTGAATGTTACCATTTGTTGCAACAGAGAGGAAAAACATGTCTGAGAAGGGAATATGGAAGTCTAGGCATTTACAGGGCTTATGACCTGTCATTGGCTGATTTTAGTGGCCACTTTTTTTTTCATTTTTTTAGAAAGTTTTATTCATTTTAACAAATCAGTAACATACATGATTGTATTTTTGTTCCCGCAAAGCCGAAGCTTGTCTGCGGGTTACATTACATTTAAAAAAAAAAAAATTTTTTTTTTTTTATTTGACACTTATATATATATATATATATATACCATATATATACATATATGGGCGGGCATATTGCCTTAAGGCAATTTCATCCTACCTACCCAAACCGTTCAGTTTGAGGAAATTAAAAATACATGGACATATTGAATCTTACAATTTTATACAAAAAATAAAAGCAAAGATTAACAAAAATAAAATAAAAATTTGAAAATATAACACTATACTATGAAGAGAGAAGAGGGGATGAAAAGGAAAGAAGAAGGATAAAGGAACAATTAAATTTTTTAGATAGTGACATTTCAATCTTGACTTAAATGTAAATAAAGAAGGGGCGTCTCTAACATTAGTGGGTAGATTATTCCACAATCGAGCGGCTACTACTGTGAAAGAGTAATAGTTAAGAGTAATAGAAAGAATAAGTACATAGTTTAATAATAAATGAAGAATAAAATATATTTATATGCACACGTAAGTTTCACTTGCTGTTTTTAAAAATAAAAGACTTTTTTTTAAATGAAATTTTTTATAGATTTTTTTCCTCGCGATTTTCAGCTGGTATTAAATTGTACAGTTTTGGTTCTACACTCCCCATTGTTCTATCTCCATAGTAGTTCTTCTGTCGTGGTACCGTCAGCTGCTGTGCCGATACTTGTCGAGTCACTTCACACACTGTAACGTTCACCAGGCTGCCTGTGTTTGAACATTTATATTTTCTCAACTCTTCCATCTGTTAACTTTTGTCCCTACCTTGTAAGTTTTTTATTTAATATTGTAGATGTTCTGCTTAACCTAGGTGGTACATACAATGAAATCAACTTTAGTAGATCAGGGGTATCAAACATTGGTTTTATTTTTTTATATAAAGTCGTAAGATCGGTCGATGTTCTTCGTTCTTGCAATTTAGTTAATTTAAGAGAGTATAGAATTTCGTTATAATTTAATTGATTACTAGAAAAACCCATCTTAAAATGAATACATCTATGAAACTTTTTCTGAATTCTCCCAATAGAATCTGAAAAAGTGATTTGATAAGGTGACCATATTGGAGAATTATAATCTAGTTGGCTTCCTAGACTAGAGATGTGTAAAGATATTTTAATGTGTTTATATTATTAAAATCTTTTCCGGTTCTAAGTACAAATCCTAATAATTTTACAGCTTTATTAGATATTTTAATAATGTGCTCTTTAAATAATAATTTCGAATCGAACAAAACACCCAGATCGCTCACGGAAGAAACATCGGTAATTTTAATTTGATTTAACATATAATTAGAATAGAATTTTTTATTTTATAGAATCTCATGGCTTGACATTTAACCATACTTGTACAAAAAATCATGTATTTTATTGCAACTAAACGAACTGCGAGTATATTTCGTGAATAAATAGACAAATAAATAATGTCAATGAACAAAACAGTTTGCACGGCGTTGTGGTGGGTACTCAGTTTGACCAGCCACAGGAGGGAAAGTGACGTCACCGTAAGCTTGTAATACAAATCGTAAATCATTCCTGTCCAAACGGAAAATAAGTACAACAAATAAATACTGCAACAGCTGTATGGCGAGGGATAGCGTTATGAGAAACTGGAAAGATATGTGATTAAGAGGGGAGACGTCACTAAGTAGCAGAATCGACGCACTGTATCAGAATTATGCTATTTACATAAATTATTAAATAATAAAGTAGACTCTTTTAACCTACTCTCCAAAATTAATCTTAATGTCCCCTTTCGCGTGACAATAAATAAGTATTTATTCCATCTGCCAGTCTGTAGCACTAACTATGCACAACACTCTTTCCTGTATCGTTCTTGCTCTTACTATAATGTTTTTTTTTTCATTTATTGATATATTTTACATACCCCTTAATTTATTTTAAAATAAATTAAAGACTTATTATTTCTGGCTGCGATACGATCCAACATATTTTTTAATGATGCACACTCCTGAACACATAATACACATAAACACACATAAACACACATCTACACTTACTCTCATACAAATACACATAAACACATCCTTTTGTTGTAACACAATTGAATAATATGTATGATTTTTATTTGGAAACTTTGCTGGTCTGTCTTTAAACTGTATTTTTTTAATGTTATTATATCATTGTCGACTGTTTGTTTCTTTAAAATAAATAAATAAATAAATAAATATGTTTATGTTTGAAAGTATTTTTACTTTATAAGATTTTTTTTAAATATATTTTTATTTAAATTAAAAACATATTATAAATAATTTTATATAATACTAGCGGACCCGACAAACGTTGTCCTGCCCTAGCGTTGGTTTGCCTGCTATTACTTTGGAAAAAGACTTTTCATTAATAAGTAGGTACTTGTTTGTGATTACATTCTAAAACTAAAAAAAGTTAATATTCAAATATTAAACTTAAGTAGGTACCTGTTTATGGTTAAATTCCAAAACATAAAATAAATATTTTTTCAAATATGGCATTCTTTTTGCTAACGTCAAACTTCGGTCTTCTGACCAGCAAAGGGGTGTACTTGTATATGAATACAATTTTTACAACTTATTAAATTTAATATTATTTGAGTATTACCAAAAATCCAGTAAAAAAATAAATGGGTAGAAATTATAAGGAATTTAAATTGAGATCCACAAAAAACAAATGCTGTTTCTAAAAATACAATAAAAAACTTTTTTATACACAAAAAAATAACATCTTTTTCTAAATGCATTCTCCTCAAATGCAACCCTGGTAGATCGATGAATAAAACATTTATGCTCCTTACTTCATTTTTGCATATTAGATTAAAGATTTTAATATCTACGAACACACACAGCGCAAAGATCTATATTTCTCTAAAAACCGCACGTAAATCGGTTAAGCCGTTTAGGAGTTCGGTGACATCACACGTACAGGGGAATTATATATATAAAGATTACCAAAGAGTTTTTGTAAAAAACTCATTTAGGGACATGCAGATAACAATATTTATTTACAGACGTTTTAAATTATACATATTTTAAACTATAACATTACTAGGCAAAAGGGTCCATAACCTTTTGCCAGAATCGTGGAAAGACGGGAGTGTTGTCAAGTTGCGGAAGGTGTTGACCTCGCTCTTTCATGACGTTGGTCGTAGGGAGTCAGAAAGGTTGATGCATGCCACGGATTGGAGATTCTTACTGGATGTCGAAAAAAAGATTAAAATAAAGAATAATTTTTAAAAATATATATAGAGATGGCAATCATGAAATTTCGCATTAAATATAAATTTTCTATGTTATATGAATGTATGTATGTGTATGCGCAAGGGTATATGTACGTGTATGTACGTACATGTGTATATATGTGTATGTATACGGGTGTTCTTTAAACCCTGTCACATCCGAAACCACGATGATCAGTATGAGCAAGAAGACATATAAGACAGTCGAAGATAACTCTATTAACTTCCCGTTGTAATCGGGGCCCTGAAAACGAGACGTTTCACGCCCTATGGGACGAATTACGCTACTGCGCCATACTTATATCGAAAGTTCGTTACAGCGCACTCGGCGGGTATGACGTGTGACGTAAAAATGCAAGCAGTTTTGAATGTGCTCATTTTTAAACACGAAAATTATAAATGAACGCTTGTTTTGTATATATTGGTAGTTATATCATTAATATCGTAAAAAACGCTCAAAGTATTTAGAAAATAATATTTATTAATAAATGCTTTATTGAGTTAGTTGATAACATCTTAAGAACTAATATAAACTTTTATTAACATTACAATTTTTTGTCAAAATTTCCAAATAACATATTTTTTCAAACTAATTTTAAATATTTCAATTTTTTCAATCTCCTTTAGTTCTTCAGCTAACTCATCGTACAGCTTCAATACCTAGTACAATGAGTTTTGAGATTCTGTTTTTCTCCTCATTGGTAATCCTATCTTTTTTTATCCCTTTATTCATATGTACGACATTGTTGGTTAAATTTTATTATTGTTTTTATTTTATTCATCCCCTTAGTTATTTTATGTATAAAAATTGCTACATTATATTTAATTTGCTGCTTTACTGTGAGCAAGCCAATGTCTTTGTGCATTATTTCTACATTAGAATAAATATTTCTTTTGAGTATAATCCTCAACGCCTTATTTTAAAGAATTTGTAAATTTTTAATTTCTCCTTCATTACATAAAAAAAGAATGGAAGAACGGTAATTTATGTGTGGACATATGATTATTTCATATATGTATAAGAACACTACTCTTTATATCTATTACATTTAGCAATGTTCCCATAAATGATTTTTTTTGAATTTTTTTCGTTACATATTTAGAATGTGTTTTGAAATTCAAATATCTATCCAAGTAAACCCCGTTATTTCGTTATTTCCGAAAAAAAAACTTTGATCGAATATTTGGTGACTTTCCTCTTGAGAAGCGCGCATGCGTACAGCGAGAAGTACTTAATAACACTTACCGTACGGACTTACCTGTCTTACATAATGTAATATGTCAATGGCGTGAACCAAAATAAACCAAATCCATTTTAGAGCTGAGTCAGCAATAGCCCGGTATATTAAGAGATAGGCAAAAAACTGTAATGATACATGGCCATTTTAACACTTACAACCGGACGGTGATTAATCTTCCTAGGCACGTGAGGTTTAAATAGTATTTTACATTTTTTTTTGCAAATGAATATTTGCGTCCTTTTGATTAAAAACAATACACGAATGAGATCCCGGTATAAATTCCTGGTGAGATCGGCATAAAACATTTGTTTTAAGCTTTTTAAGCTTAAGTTTTAAGTTTTTTGATTACAATGAACTGAAACTTCGTTTTACATGGGTTTTCTACACGATTTCGAAATAACACGGTACGATTTTTTTTTCCATGCATATATTTACATAGAGATATAAACAAAAATACACTTTAGAAAAATACATCTTAAAATTAAGCTATAACATAAATTGGAAAAAATGCCCACAAAGACTTCAGCGTCTGAGCGTGGGCCATTCCTTTTTTAATTATTAAAAAGTTTATAGCATATAAATATGGTATGACATTACCATGAAAAGAAAACAAAAGAAAAACAAAATTAACATAATATATGCTGATATTACGAAAACATGATTTATTTGCAATACGCATTTTATTTTGAATTTTTTTTTTTTTTTAATAAGGTGTCTATCTGTTCCTTCCATGCTAATCCAAGACCTTAAACCTACTTTAAACTGTACCAGTTATTCAATGTTTTGAATTTCCTTAGTTTGAATGAAGGATCTTGGACCAACATGTAAGGAGTGCCTCTGTGCGAACTTAGTTCTGCATCCTAGAACTGGCAGTACACTATCGAATCTATTGCTAATACGATTAAAATTATTACAAAACAATTCCCTATTAAAGTAAACATATTTCAGGCACTGAAATAAATATGATTTTCTAAAACCAAGGAGTCCACTTTCTACGTATAATTTATTACTAGGAAACAGTCTATGTTTTTTGTACATTAAAAAAAATAGAATACAGAAAATAAAAGAATCAATGTGATCTTGTTACTAAGAACAGATTAAACAATTACTCAGAGATCTTCCTCATGTCATGCATCAATAATAGTGACGGCCATACATTATCTTTGATGACATCAACTCGTGATGACTTGTGAGAGCGAATGCGAATAATCAAATGACATCACATAATTCAAATATTGGAAATGGAAAATTGTGGTGAATACAAATTAAATTCCCTAAAATTGGGATTGTATGAAATCGATCATCGGCCCATTTCAAAAGATCGTAAGAATCCACACACCACGAAAAAAATTAAACAGGCTATATTGATTGTTATTGTTTTATATATATTTTTTTTTACAAGCGTTTACAATACACATTCTGTTAATTTTTATTTTTATTGTATCATTGTATTATATCATATGAAATTATTAATAATTATAATTTACTTTACATTTTGTCATTGTTAATTATTATGGCTTAACACGGGCACAGCCTAAAAAGCAATAATATGTTGGTGAATATGAATACAAATGTAATTTGAAAAAAATAAAAAAATCTTATTTATGTATATACTACTGTTAATTATTTGTTATAGATACTTAAATCTAGTTTTTTTTCTTATATGTATTTGCATATAAAATTAGCTTAGTTCTGTTTTACAGATTAATACTTTTAAGCATTTTAAATCATGTTTATAATTTTTTTTTCTACCAGATAACAACTGTGTATTTATAGCAAACCATTAGGATTGTTTTTTTTATTTTTATTGTATCTTAAGTAAGAAAATACATGTTTTAGAATATTTATTTATATATATATATATATATATTTATGTATTATAAAATAAAGTTTTCTTACTAGGTATTAATTTATTTGTTCATTTCAAATTACATATAATTACATATTCACCAACATATTATGGCTTTTGAGGCTGTACCCGTGTTAAGCCATAATAATTAACAACAACAAAATATACATTAAATTAAAACAATAAATAATTACACATGGTACAATAATCATAAAAATAAAAAAAACAATCAAAATGCAATATATGACATTAAAGACTTTGAAAATAATTATTACATAATATGATACAATATTTAAAAAAACAATCAAATTTAAAATATGACAATCCTAATAAAAAGAAATAACATTAACAACGCTTTAAAGAAATATAATATAAATCATACCTATGAAGTAACAAACATAAACCAGTATACAATACAGTAAACTTATTAAAATGAATAGAATATATAGTACAAAAATATCATTGTTATAATAATTTGTATATGGTATATAAAGTATAAATTTAAGTAATCAGTAAAGCAACAAAATAACGGTTTAAACAATATAAAAAATAAAACGTAACATAAAAATGTATAAAGCGGAAATAAGGATAAGTAAAAGGAAGAAAGGAAAGCAAAAAAAGATGGGAAGGTATTGATATTTATTATATTATTTTTATTTAAGCGTTTTTTTTATATATATATTTATTTTGCTTGTGTAAAAAAAGGTTTTTGACGTATATATTGTTGGGCTATATTTAGTGATAAAGGTGCTAAACATACTTTGTTTCTTTGTTGTTCTCAATATGTGTTATTTTCTAAATGTTCATATTATTTATGCCCCGAATTAAATTGTATTATACTTGTAAAATAGTTTGTGTTATATGATTTACAAATAAACAATAAAAATAAATGAAAAAAATATTAATTAGGTTGGTACTCTGAGAGTACTAATAAAAATCCTGCAAAAAGAGAAATCTAGTAGATATTAGTCGGCCTCGTGGTGTACTGATTAGAGTCAGTATCATTAAATAAATAAAAATAATATAAAATAATTATAAAACAAAAAAAAACTATGCAATGTAATCGTGGCGTGCTGATTTTTACGATAGTAAAACCGGCCGAAGGGTTCGCAATATCTTCGGATCAGCGCGTTGCCATGAATCGGGGAGTCGGGAGACTGAACAGCCTCCGAAGGGTCGACGGCTTACTACGGCGGCCGGCGGTGATGTCATTCCTTAATTGACTGCCGAAACTCTTGGCTCCGGCGGGTTTAATGACATGATTAGCTCTAGGTGGTCTGAGAGAACATTTACCTTTGATTGGATCATCATGACTTCGTCCCCATTGCGCATCGAGGAAAATAGATTCGCCGTCAAACAAAAACTAAGATTAAAATTTCTGCAATTTTCGACAAGTTAGTTTTAAAAAAAAATCTTATTCATAATTTCAAAACTAGTTTGGGTTATACAAAAAGGTAATTATAGTGATAAAAATACTTATTTAGTTTAAATCCGTTATTTGTATTTTCATCGTGACTGACATCCTCAAGCTGATGGGAGACTAAACATATTTTATTATACTATTATTATTTTTATTAATAATAATAATATACTAGCAGCTATTAAGGCTGTAGTCTGGTAAAACGCACGCAAAATGAGGAAATTATACGATTTTGCCATTTTAAAACGAAAGTTTTTTTTAATCGCGCAATAATAAAAAATAAAAAACGTTAATTAAATAAAAACAATAATGTTTAAAGGTATTTCTGTTAAAAAAATACTTAAAAGTTTTATGTAACTAAAATATAATAACTTAGACCGGCAGATTACGCCATTTCAAATTTAGACCCAACTTGGGTATATAGGATCTCAATAAGACTAAGTATCGAACTAAAATTTGTTGTAATAATTTGAAGATAATAAATTTAAGATGAAAGTAACCGATTATAACAATATCTTATTTACGTTTTTATGACCTTCATACCTGCCCTTACCGGTACCGATACCATTTTTCTTATTAATATTATTATTGATAATACACTAACAGCTTTTAAGCTGATGCGTGTTTATTAAGTGTACAAGTGTACATCAGTGGCGAATGGTGATTTTATTTACAGGTAAGCTATTAAAAATATCATATATTTGTACCAACATAGGAGGTACATAATATAATGTAAGTAATATATACGATAAATTGATATTTTTCTGTGATTCTGTGTGATACAATAACTCTCATCCATGAAATCAACTCAAACGATGTCACTTTGTGATATATTATCCATTACTTTAATATATAATTCATTAAAAAAATAATAAAATACCACTATGAATTCAGTAGATATTAGGTATTTAATTGAAATGTCAAATTGTCAACTGGCCGCATTGTTCTAGTAATTACTAGTGCTAAAAACGGCCGCGTGGAGTGCTATATGTCCTGCAATATGACGCATGAAAGTAATCATTGTCTTATGTCAAAAATACCATCTAAAGAAAAATAGTCCTTAAGAAATAATGTTTGAAATACTGTTTTCCAAATTAAGAATCTTCAAATAATTTGTGTAATCTGCAAGTTTAATCTAGGAGAAAGAACCCGCACTGGGGTTAATACATTCAAAATATAGTATACTTATTTGTATGAAAAAATAAGCTGGAATAATCGGCTAGTTTCTTGGCTCACCGCAGGCGCTAGGCGCGCTTTATTAAAAATTATATTTATATTAGGATAAGAATACAAACGGTGAAAATGATTTAAATTAAATGGTAATTATTTATTTGTTTTTCTGTAAATAAAGTTACAATAAAACATTATTATGGTTAGTCAAATATAATGGTAAAGCTGTGCATAATCTCTTCTATACACGGTTCGCCCCTGGTGTACATGGTTATTAAACATTATAAATTTATGTGTGCATCTAAGCGGTTTTTGAACACATTAACTGAACTAGCACCAATCACTTTCTTGGGAAGGTCATTGCATTTCCCCACAACTCGGTTTGTCGGGAAGTTCTTCCTGGGGTTGGATGAAAAGTATGTAGTGTTTAGTTTCAATGAATGACCTCTGAGATGGCGGTTTTTTATCCATATCGAACATTGCTTTCAACTTGGGAACATTATATCGCTCATTTAAAACTTTGAACGTTTCAATCAAGTCACAACGCTGCCTCCGCTCTTCCAGTGAACTTAACCCGAGCTCCCTTAAGCGGTCCTCATATGATTTATTTCTTAGAGAAACTACCATTTTAGTTGCTCTTCTCTAGACTTTCTCCAACAACTCTGTCTTTTTTAAAATAGGGACTCCAGATTTGGTAGACATACTCCAGGAGTGGACGAACATATGTTTTATAAATTTTGAAGAACAAATCTTGGGTGATGTGAGTATATTATATTTATATACAAATATTGTAAATAAAGGTGGAATTAAACAAAATACGTGTATATAAAAAAAAAATCCATGCTATATCGAATAAATTCTACGTCGGAAAACAAGACGTTTCGTATCGGACAACGGCACGTATTAGCGTATTGCGAGGCATATCCAGAAAGTAAAAGTACTCAATTTTTGTATTAAAAAAAATCAGGACATTGTTAGTATTTATATTACTTATTTTTCCACGTAGTCGCCTTCCCGTTCCATGCTTCTCCCGCCATCTCCTTCGTCCAATTTCAGACCTTTGTTTCACCTCCTCATTGGTTAGAATATTTTTTCCACCCACGTGGGTCTTCAGGAAGGTGAAAAAATGAAAATCTGAAAGCGCTAAGTCAGGGGAGTATGCAGGATGGTTCAAAATATCCCAACCAAACGAGTTCAAATGCGCCTTGGTGGCGTTAGCCGTGTGCGGGCGGGCGTCGTCGTGCAACAAACACACTCCCTTTGTCAACATTCCCCTCTGTTTGTTTTGAATTGCTCTTTTGAGCTTTTGTAAAGTATCACAGTATCGCTCTGCAGTAATCGTCTCCCCCTGAGGCAAAAAATCAATCAAAATTATCCTTTTTCGGTCCCAAAACATGGGTGCCTTTTTTTTGTTGGCCGAAATTGAGGTTTTAATTTTTTTCGCAGATGGGGGACTAGTGTGCCACCACTGTGATAACTGCCTTTTTGTCTCAGGGGTTCAATGAGCCACCCATGTTTTATCACCAGTCACAATGGAGCTCAGAAAATCCTCATCTTCCAATTCAAATCGCTCAAGGAACTCGGGAGCGCTAGCGACCCGATTCAATTTGCACCTCACACATGGCGGGATTTCTTATTGACATCTTTCACAGAAACGATCACTACGAGGTAAGTTTTGGTACTAACGAGGGCCGCCGGTGCTCGTTGTGTTCAGGAGACCCCCACTACCAATCAGTGTTGCCAACTTTTGGAAAAAAAAAACTCACAGCGCGAGAGATACACAGTACTCTTACATTCTGGATATGCCTCGTACATTACTCACCATACTTGTACGAATTTTTTGTTAGAAGGAAGCGCACTCGGTGGGCATGACGTGTGATGTCAAAATGGCGCGACGCCAACTGCTCGTTTAAAAACCCGAAAATTATAAAAGAAAACATTGATAGTTATATCATTAGAATCGTAAAAATCCGCTTTAAACATTGAACATATTTTCGATTTGTGAAAATACCCTATTAGTGTCTGTTAAAAATATATCTGTACATAATTAAAGATCAATATTACAGTAGCGTCAGAATGTACACACTATATTAGCGAGTATTTGCGAACAATAAAGAGCCATACATTATAATTCTCAATGCAGACATGATGCATTTCTATTTCGGATACCATCCACGGTCAGCGGAACTGTAAACCAACAGATTGTATATCGTTACTATGCGTTCTGTATCCTGCAAGCAAGTTAAAGACGCCATTCAAGCTCAGAAAATGCTACTTTCATATTATTATGGTAACTCAGAAACAAGTAGTAGCAACTTACCTTAGAAACTGCCATATCAACTGTACGGAGACTCAGAAAATGGCGCATTTAGCCCTTCATAGGACACATATTTGTGTTGATTTACGTCATGCAAAACGAATCAAATATGTTTATGTTGATATAATAAACCTATTTATTACATTTGAAAAAGCTCAGTGGAAGACTGATCCACCAGTGTACGTTATTACAATATTTTAGTGACATAAGACTTATAATTAATACGAAATATTAGAAAATAAATACCTCAAATCTGGTGGTATATGTACCACTTTGTTCTAGGTCTCTTATAAAATGTTAAACAACGACAGCAAGGAGATTCTAAGAACACTAAAAATACAGTTTATGTAACAAACTTAAAACATGAGATTTAAACTCTAAGTAAAATCAAGAACATGACATTTTGAATAACTTTTGGAGGGCTAAAATACATTTTAGATACCTAACAAATTGCAGAATGCTTAAAAAGACAACTCTATGAGCCGTGTATTTCTACTTTTTTTATATATTTTTATTGTATTTTCTTTTATTCGGGAAGCATACAGTACAATTTAATAGTTTTATAGTATTCAAAATTAGACTTATCTTAATGGACTAGTGAAGTTTCCATAATATGATAAAGGACTGTCTCATTCGCTCAAACCAATATTGAATAAACTGCTCCACATGTTATGTTTTTGTTATTTTAGTGTACGTTTTATAATATAAATAGTATGAGTGTACATAAATTAAATAAAAACTTAAATACGTCGTCTTAAAAACTTTCTGAATATTTTGTTAAGTATCTCTGTATATTAAGTCTTCTTTTTTTATTCTCACATGGATTTTTTTAAAAGTAATTGTTAAGTGTCCTCACGGGTAGTGAGGTCACATTATTAAATTTTTAAATTTAGTTTATAATGGAAAAAAATAAATAAATAATATATTACGTGCTAAGGTTATCAATTAACAATTTTTATTTTTTAAGTTCAATAATATTATGGGGGAAAAAAACGTAAATGAAAATAGTTAGAACATTAAAATCAAAGTAAAAAAGTTTTGTTAAAAGTTTATAGTTAATATTTTCATAAATGAAAATAAAACTTACGAAAAGTAATTAAAAAGTAAGAATTTAAATAAATAAGAATAGAAAAATATGTTCAAAATTAAAAAAAAAAAAAAAAAAAAAGGGAAAATATGTACATTGCGGTTACTATAAACAGGTTAAGAATCGAGTTGTGGTCCCGTGGCTAGTGTTGCGGACTCACGGATCAGAGATCCGAGGTTCGAACCCCACTCTAGCCCAACTTGATTCACATTTTCTAATAGTGAGGTATTTACAACTAGTTGACAATGGCCCCAAAATCTAAATATAAAGTAAAGTAAAGTAAATCATAAAAAACATTTTTTCAAAAAATAAAATAAAATTACATTATTTTACAGTAAACTGTAGGCGTGGAAGCTTGGGTAATAATATGCATATCTTAAAATATAAAGTATAAAAATACGAAGACCTAGAAACGCATTTTTACTGAAATAAAAAATAATTAGGTTCAGTTAAGTGTTCACTATTTAACCAGACACATCATTTAGTTCGATTGAGTTTTCGCTGTCTTGTATTCAACATCTCAGAAGAGAAAACTTTTTATTCCTCGACATAGCACATCATTTTTCAGCAATTTCTTTTTCTGTTCAAGGTGCTTGACTTTGAAATGAGATACCTCATCATGTAAAAAATGCACCTTCTCTGGCCATCTTCAAGAAATGCCCGGAACATTACTTTATATCCTTAAAACCCTAATATTCCATCATTTTAATAATATTGTTTTTTTTCTATTCTTTCCTGGTTCCCCTTCCTCTCTTCTTCTATACTCACACGTTCTACATTCCTCATCCTTCCACATCTATTCCACATTCCTAACCTTTTAATATATATAAGAAAATATACTTTTATTAATAAAATAAATAAAATAAATTTTTAACCACTAATTTTTATTTTTCACCGACCGGTTTCAAAGCAAACAAGCTTCTTTGTCAAGGTATTTTATTTTAATGAATAACCACAAAGTTAGAGTTTCAAATATAAACTTTATACTTTTATTAAGTTTACATGTGCGAGCCGTATTTTAAAACAGCTGTTATTTTTAATTAATCAGATTTTTTCATGTACGTATCTTTTGATCTACATATTTTCTTTTTTATTACAAATTTTACACCAACTATTCTTTTGACTGGTCTATTTTTTGGATAACTGGAAGATATTGCTTTTAGCGATAAATCCGCCAAATTACTTATTATTTGTACTTGAAGATTTAAATAGATAAATAAAATCGTTTCTTCTGTCATCAATAAAAATAAAATCTCCAACTGGTGTAGCAGTTCCCCTAACAACAACTTACCAAATCCATTCATAATTATGAAACCATGCAAAAAAGGCTTAGTACTTATTTCATAAGGCAACATTTCTAGTATAGAAGTAGTTTTTTTTTTCACTAAGATTTAAAAATAAAAATATTAAAAGGCTTTCTTAACTTTGGGGCAGATTCTAATGTTCTACATAATCTCTTATTCTAATCTGATACGTCTTATTCGTGCAAACATATAATATATCTAAGGTTAGTCAGAATATTCTAGGGAACGTCGAGATCAACGGAAGTCTAAATTCAGAATCGAATAAACTCTTTGGAATGTATTGTTTTAATGTTCGTTTATGCACACGTCACAGTGCATATTAAAAGAACATCATTTTAGAGCTGTCTTCTTTATCTACAATACTCAGCATAAAAATATATCATTAATCTATACCTACTGCAGTATTTCAATTAATTCATTATTCTTCTTCACCATGATTCTCTCTACTGCAGGATAAAAGCCTCTTCCAAAGGTCTCCATTCCATCCATCACCCGATTTATCATCAAGTTCTACCGGCTATCGAGGCAATGTCGTCGTTAATCTTTTTGTGGTCTTCCAACACTTCTGTTGTTTGCTCATATATATTATTCTGGGTATCCGCCTGCCATTCTAATTTTGCTGCACGATCCATGATATCTACGACACCGATTCGGTGCCTTATTTCTTAATTTCTT
The DNA here is from genome assembly GCF_059751315.1 of Micrasema longulum. NCBI lineage: Eukaryota > Metazoa > Arthropoda > Insecta > Trichoptera > Brachycentridae > Micrasema > Micrasema longulum. The sequence continues at coordinate 976,814 of NW_028277475.1, read as the reverse complement.
ATGCTGTCTCTTAGACACACACCGAGCATCTGTCTTTCCATGGATCGTTGCGTGCATTTCAATTTCTGGATTATTTTCTGTGTCACAGATATGATTCTGTGTACAAAGTAATAAAATATAAACTTACTCATTTACACATTTTGATACATATACATACACACATACATACATACATATATATATATATACACACACATATATACACATGTACATACACAAACACGTACATACACCCATGCGCATACACATACATACATTCATAAAACATAGACAATTTATTTATTTATAATGCGAAACTTCATGGTTGCCATCTGTATTTATATACATTTTTTAAATTATTCTTTATTTTCATATTTTATTTTCGACATCCAGTAAGAATCTCCAATCCGTGGCGTGCATCAATTTTTCTGACTCCCTACGACTAATGTCATAAAAGAGCGAGGTCATTTTACTTTTTTTGGCCATTAAACGCCATTTTTCGGCACTGACCTGAACCTGATAAATTAAAGGAAAGTTATCAGAAAAAGTATAATAAAAATCTGCCGTATAGTGTAGCCGTTGAACGCAAAAATAGCTTTGTAGATCGGCTGATGAAGCAAGTTACTATGTGTTACTAACTGCCTATAACATAAAGTGGGTCTGTTTAGATAGAACAAAGGCCGCGGTGAGATCACCCGATCGACTCAGACTGCGTGTCTGTTAGTCTGTTGGTTGGCTGTTGATCCGTTCCGTTCAGCTACGAAAGTTCATCATTCAACGGGCACAAACATGCCAGATCGGTTCACTACCCAAATGGAAACATTCGCGTATTGCTCGAGTGGAGAATTGTACTGATTTAGAATAAAAAAACACTAGTTAGCTCAAAGCAACAGAGATAAATCCAAAATTTCCTATTTTGAGATAAATTACAATGCCGCGATTACGATGAAGCCATACCTTCACCATGACGATTTAGTTTGATTTGATTATGAACGTTTTGCCAATCAACAAACAGTGTCAGTATAAGATAGTGACAGATCATTTCCTCGATTGCAGTTTTAAATCCAAAGTAACCCACCAGATCGTGACCCGACAAGTATCGGCACAGCAGCTGACGGTGCCACGACAGAAGAACTACTATGGAGATAGAACAATGGGTAGTGTAGTACCAAAACTGTATAATTTAATAAATTCATTAAAAAAATAGTCAAACAATTATTAAAAACAGCAATTATTATCTATGAACTTACCTTTTATAATTTAAAAAAAAAACGTAATGTAACCCGCAGACAAGCTTCGGCTTTGCGGGAACAAAAATACAATTATGTATCAACAATATTTTGAGTTTGTCCAAATTTTTGTAGACAAGGACTGGATTCAACTCCCTGGGGAGCTGTTTATATTAACATATTACAACAGAGATGAAGAACATTTAAGAGAAGGTAATATAGAAGTCCAGGCATCTACAGGGCTTATGACCTGTCAATGGCTGGTTTAAGTGGCCACTTTACACACTGTGTAACATTCACCATTCTGCCTATATTTGAACATCTATATTCTTTCAATTCTTTCATCTGTTGATGTTTGTGAAGTTAAAGAGCTGAAACCTTTATTTATGCGGGTGAGATTCCGTTCGAAAGTTTCGTATTTTAAAATGACTTTTGCAAATAGCTGCCTCGCTTTTGAGGGCAGAATAATACTTTCACCATGTTTGTACGGACATTGATCATAATAGCGTCATCGCCGAATCGTATAGAAATTTCTACCGCTATTTTCACACGCGTTTTTTTCGATTCGTGAATAATAATGAATTAAGTCACCGATCCAAATAGTCCATGCTAGTTAGCAGGTCGTGTATGGTGGATGTATGGCCGAGCCGATATAATGACGGGATGATGTCATTGGCAGTCGAAAACTGAAAACCAAATACTAGGTCCGATTATGGCGATACTTCGCGCATTACAAGCAAGCACGGTACGCCTTCGCCGGGACGCCGAGGTACGCTATATTATTTGTATGTGGTTTGTATATCCATCAAGGGGGCAGTCCTTTACTTCATTATTATTTACTTCTCTTGTTTGAAAGAAGAAAGGAGGGAAGGCTGATCTGGGCCTCGATTATGATGGGAAGATACAGACGTCATACATTCACCTTGACGGTATAGTTGAAGATAAATTCCCTCTTCTTCTTGCGGTGCCTTGTCAGGTCTCCCCGACGTTGGCGATCACTGCAGCGAAAGCTTCTCGGTCCTGCGCTACTCTTATTTTCCGCAGCCAGGACAACTGCTTATTGGATGTAAAAATAAAATAAAAAAATCAAAATAAAATATTTAAAAAAGCTAATGGTTGCTAACTTCTGCAGGGGAGAAACGAGGAGGAGGGAGGGAGAAGTCTGATACTGCGCCCGCTCCCCTCACTTATCCCCTGCAGAAGTAAGCAACCATTTGTTTTTTTAAATATTTTATTTTGAAAAAATTTATTTGTTCTAAATATTTTTTAAATATGCTAAAACGTCTTCTTGCCCATGCTGATCATCGTGGTTTTGGATGTGACAGGGTTTAAAGAACACCCCGTATGGGTAGTTCCAAACAGGACTTGTTTTTGGTTTCATAATTGCGCTTACGTTACAAACACGACACAAATTAATTACTAAAACGAACAAGAACAAAAAATATTACGAGCTTACACTCACGTCACGGAGTATAATGAAGTAAAAAAAAGTATGTAAACCGCGTTGCGACAAGTGCCGAAGCACACGCCCGGCTCGCTTGTGGATGGCTGGCACGCCTGGAACACCCCTCCTGCGCGTAAAGTTCCGTTCGAATTTCCGTTATAAAAGAAGCAGAAGCAGAAGCAGAAGCAGAGGTATGTTGCATCACTACTTAGAATCTATTTAAATGTACGATAAGTATAGTCATGGCATGATCTAGGCAGACATGGCAAGTGTGTCATCTCAAGTCAGGAGTGATAACACCGCTTGCTTCTTGAATGCATGCCTTTGCTGTAGGAACACATCGACAGTATTGTTTGGTGAGATTTTGTTAACTGTTCTGAGGATAATTGGAAGAGGGGAAAAGAATCTGACGTTGGTTCTAAAATTTCCCACAGCAAAGACAGCATCGGTACGCAAGTTAAGGTGAGGTACATTAATGTTGATCTGAGCAAGGATATCATAGGCATCCATATGGTTAGATATTATTTTGTGCAATAAAATTAAACCAGCCAAGACCCATCTGAACTCTAAACGGAAAATGTGAAAGTATTATAGACGATCACAATAGTTAATTGTAAGACTATTTAATCTATTTATAAATATTAACGATTTTAAACATTTACGTTGAACCGATTCAATCCACTTTATATGAATGTTATAATTAGGAAACCATATACGGGGAGTACTAGCTGCTATTTCTAGTAAATTTAAAAAGAAAATACTTTTGGGAGAGTGATGGCGAAAACAGACCTATGGCTTTCTGCTAACTCAAATATTCATATTTACATTTGTTAATTTTGTTTAAATGTTATATTATTATTAGTTACATGCGTATATACGATGTATTTTATATCGTCGAACTATTTCTTACTATAATTTAATTTCAATTTTAATCTTTTGTATTGTTAAGTTTATTTAGTTCATATTCTTATTTTTATTTTTTTTATTTTATTGTGACTATTATTACTATAATTATTGATATACAATAAACAAAACTTATTATTATTACGAGACTTTATTAATATTCTAGTGAAATTTTATTCGATTGGGTCGTTTGGTCCCCCGTTCGGATCATGTGTAATTTTGGATGCTTAGTAAGGAAAGGTCAAATAAATAATTATGTAAAAATTTAAGGCCCGTTTCTTGATTAAAATTGTGGCTTTGGGATGTCAGATGATTCCTGATGATGAAGTAGTAACCTCAAAATTGGTTGACGGAAAATTAAAAATTGAACAAATTTATAAACGAACAAGTTTAACAAAATGTTTTTTATATTATTTGATATTTCTTTATTTGAATTTCCTTAATTTTTACTGCCATTCAGATGCACAACTATCCAAAAAACCTCATTGCACGTACGAAAATACTAATAAAATCGTTTAATTTTATAGATTTTGTAATTTTTTATACTGTTGACTGTCCCCTTAATCCGTGGGGGTATGCAGAGTAGATAAATAGACTCGGTGCTTTCCTTGTTCTACTTTTATGCTTAATCTCACTATCAAGCTTCAAGGATCTCGTGGGAGGGCAAAAACTCACTTTAAGTCGAGAAGCCAACGTAAGAACCTACTCAGTGTATCTGTTATAAATAATTATTCAGTTATGTAACTAAATCACTTATGCAATCTTAAATAACCTACATAGGGAGTTTATTCATATTCGCGGAACGCGGCAGTACAATCCTCCACACACCCGAAACCGTGAAACCGTTTTAAGGTGGTTCTAAACGAAAATATGAATCTAATTATTCATAGGATGGGGAGGCACTAATAAATCAATTTTAAAACTTCTCGAATCTGCTCAAAAATCGTTTATTAAAATAATTTTCAAAAAGCTCTTCAGGTACCCCAGCGTCAAGTTGTTCGAGGAATTCGATATATTAGATATAAGGCAATTATATATATCTAGAATAATAAAGAACTTCAACCCTATGGGAAATTGGATACAAAAAATGTTTTCTTGCACGCGGTAAAAATTAGAGCATTAAATTTTACGATAAAGTTTCTTAAAAATGTACGAAAAAAAAAATATTTTTAAAAAACGCACTACTTTGAATGACGTCACTGGTTCATATGAACCATCCAATGATATCACCGTAAACGAACCAATCGGAAGAACTGTCTTAGAACAACCTCTGACGTCGCACGCGGAGTTATTCAGAAATACAAAACTTTTAAAAGTCATAGCGCTGATAATACGATATATAAAAAAAAAATGGCTCAGTTTTATATTCTATTAACAAATAAAAAAATAATAAAAAAGACACTGAACTTCCTCATTATGTTAGTGAAAGCAAATTATTCTACCGAATCCCAAAAGGAACACTCCCACATTACCAGAAGTCAAACTTAAGGATGGGTCATGGGGTCTACCACAAATTCAGAATTCGGGCAAAGAAATTGCAGGTTTCTGGACCCCAAAATATTCAATATGTTACCCGAACATTACAAAACAATGACCCGAATTCTATTAAATAAATTTGTAATAAAATAGTTACTGGATTTAGGTAGAGAAAAATCGTAAAACTTACTCAAAAACATTCTTAAATAATAAATGGCATATATATTGTATAACTTAATAATAAATGAACTAGTAAGTAGTCATGTTATCGTTTATTTTTGTATAAAAATGTCTGCCTTAAAACAGGTTGTACCTAGTTAGGCAGACTAGACAAAATCCAGAGAAATCTATTACCTAAGTATGTATGTAGATAAAGAAATTGTAGTTTTAGTTAATAAACCATTGTTATTATTATTATAGATGGCGCTTTAAAAAATTTTCATTGAAAAATTATTTTTTTACGTTTATTTTCAATGGAAAATTTACAAAACTTGGTTTGCGAAAACGCTACATGGTATGGTATGCTATGGTATTTGTTACAATCAATAAAGTGTAAAGTTCCACAAACCAAGTATGGTAAAATTTCCCTTGAAAATAAACGTAAAAATGGCATTTTTCAATTAATAAATATAAAAGCGCGCGCCATCTATGAATAATTAGTTTCATATTTTCGTTTAGAATCACTTTAAAGACCGTAGGTTTTTCCGAAGCAATGTTTTCTGGTCAATGAACGAGTTACAATATTTTGAGTTTGTCCAAATGTTTGTAGACAAAAGACTGAATTTCACCCCCTCGGGAGTCGTTAAGATTAACAAATAACAGGGATGGATAATATTTGAGAGAAGTAAATATAGAATAGCAGTGTAGGCATTTACAGGGCATATGACCTGTCATTGGCTGGTTTAAGTGGCCAATTGATATGCTGTATTACATTCACCATTCTGCCTGTGTTTGAACATCCATAATTCTTCCATCTGTTAACTGGTGCAAGAAATTGAAAAATCGATTTCAGGCGTTGTCTAGTATGATAAATTTCGTCACAACAATAAAGGTTTCAGCTCTTTAACTTCACTCAAATCAACAGATGGGATCCAGCCATTGGCTGGTTTAGGTGGCGGTTTAGGTGAACATCTATATTCCTTCAACGAAACCTTTATTGTTGCGGGTGAGATTCATCTGATGAATTATTTCACATACATACTAGGAAATGCCTAAAAATATTTTTCAATTTTTATGCTTCTTTTTGGACCGGGCGGATTCATCGACAATGTTTTGGGTTGTCCAAATTTTTGTAGACAAGGAGTAGATTCAATCTTCTAGGAAGATGTAAATATCAACATATTACAACAGACACGAAGAAAGATAAACTAGACAATGACAGGTCATGAGCCCTGTAAATCCCTAGACTTCCATATTCCCTTCGCTAAAATGTTTTCCCTCTCTGTTGCGACAAATGTAGATCTAAATAACTCCCTAGGGAAGAAATCCAGCCAGTTTGCAAACATTTGGACATACTATTAGGTTTGCAAGACGTAAATCAACACAAAATATGTACACTATAAAGAGTTAAAGCATAATGGAAAAATACGTGTTCATTTAACAATATCTTGAAAAACCTTCCGTGCAAAACCTTTTCTAAAGCCACTCAATAAGGGATTATCTCTGAAGTCGATCTTGCAATGGATTAAGTGTAAAATTAAACTCGCTCTACTTTTCTAAACCAAGGACACAATACCCATTAAATAATGGCTGTGAAGTCTACATCGTATCGGATAATCCAACAGGTGAAGCAATTTTCACTAATTGCAAAAGGAACAGGTAATCTATCTTCGCATTTAAATAGCAAAGTCTACGATCTATCATTGTGTTTTCAAATACCGTTAAACATATATAGATTACAGATGGTAAAAAACCTCAATTAAAATGAAATCTACAAAAGTAGACTCACTGAAAGTAAAAAAATGTGTTCAAAAGTGAATTTTTTCACACTTCCTTTTTTCAAAATAGATGGTACAGATATTCCGTTCACAACTTCAGTCAAACACTTGGTATTAGCATTCATAAGCATTTAGGGTGGCACGATCAGGTTAACGAAGTTAATCGTACACTTTATAGCAGTTTGCACTTACTTAAAAGATTACAGAATTTCTTGCCAATTAATGTTAAGCTCTCATTAGTCCGGAGCTTACTTCTTCCACTTCTTGACTATGCGGATGTATGTTATCCAGATGCTAACTCTGAATTACCTGATAAGTTAGAACGATTGCAGAATGTTTGTATACGATATACTGGTATCTTTGACCTTCGCAAATTCGACCACATAACCGAATATCGCACGCAACTACACAGGCTCAGTATCAGGCATGGAAGAAACATTCACATTCTATCACTTCTTCACAATATTTTAAATAATCCCACTTCGCCTATTTATCTGAGAGTGCTTTTCCAACCTCTATCACAACACGGACTATATCTTCGTTCTAGTGACGAGAGAACCCTTTTAATATCCTTTCATCGCTCTAATTTTCTTGCCTCCTCTTTCACAGTAGTTGCTCGGTTGCGGAATAATCTACCCACTAATGTTAGAGACGCCCCTCCTTTATTTACATTGAAGTCAAGATTTAAATGTCACTATCTAAATATTTAAGTTGTCCCTTTATCCTTTTTCTTCCCTTCCATTAAGCCTATGTTAAAACATCCACATTTCCTCAAGAAGAACTCCCTAGGGAAAAAATCTAGCCTATTTGCAAGCATTTGGACATACTCAAAACATTGTTGAATTAACTACCTGGTAAAAGAAGAAGTATACAAAATTGGAAAATTGTTTTCAGGCGTTGCTTAGTAGGTGAATTGGTTCAGCCGGTTGAATCTCACCCACATGATAAAGGTTTCAGCTCTTTTACTTCACAAAAGTCAACAGATTGAAGAGTTGAGAAAACGTGGATGTTTAAACATAGGCAGAATGGTGAATGTTACACAGTGTTTAACGTGGCCACTTAAACCAGCCAATGACAGGTCATAAGAGACTCTCATATTCCTTTCTCAAGAATGTTTTCGCTCTCTGTTGCAACAAATTTTTAGTTTAAAAAGTTATTCGATTCTTTCCCTTTTATTAGAATCATTGATTTACAAGATCTGAAATTTATTTATTTTGAATGAATTATAATGTGAGTAAATGGAAAAATATAATCATTTAACGTGATAAGTAAGTAAACATAACTGGAATATATTTTTTAATGAAATCTAGTATTTTCTATAAATTGCGTAATTTTCATATAAAATACAGTATAAAATTAAATGATTATTAATCAAAATCTTAACCAGTGGAAGAGAAAATTAGTTTTTTTTTGTGTGGATTCCAGGAACTCGTGTACGCACAATCGACAGAAACTATAATGCTTAATCATTAATATAAACAAGAGAAAAGTGCTACGTTGTCGAAAATAACGAAAATATCAGTTAGTCATGGCGCCAATATTCAGACGGAAAACAACAAAAACAAGATAATATTTATATTTTCTGCGTAGATACTGAATACTGAATATCCGATCTTCATGAGATTTTTGGTCAACATCAATTGGTCAGCAAAAAAATGCATCCTAAAATATTAGGACATACTCATTCATGGCTCCACAAACCGCTAAACAATACATAAATACGATTTTTTACTAAAAACATTAAATTTGTTAAAACTTAACGATAGAAGAAAAATTATAGACCTTTTAAATTTATTCAAAATTGTAAATTCAAAATGGGATTGCCCTGAACTATTATCTCTCATCCACTTCAGGGTGCCTGGAAGAATGACTAGACAGGTGCCACTGTTTTGTAGCAACAATTCACGGACAGTGTATACTTGTAATGCCGTATTAAATAGACTTCATGAACTCGGCAACAGTATCTGATATATTTAGTGTAGGGTATTGTTCCTATAGAACAAACCATTTGAACGTTTTCAAAGATGGTGAATGGTAATTATATTTATTTATTCATGCATTTCATAATATATACAGCTTTTTGTTCACTTTGCCTAGCTGTGTGAAACAGTACTTATGATTTTCTTGTTGTTTTACTGCAGAATGTTTTATTATTAAAACTTTCTACTGAATATGCTGTATAATTATTAGGTTAATTTTTTTAATATAAATCTTGTATAATTTTTAGTTTAATTTTTTTTTTATAAATCTTGGGTATAAGGTAATTCATGTTTAAAAAAAATATATATTAAGCCAAATATGTTTGTAAAAGGCAGATTTGCCGTTTATGTTTATAAAATAAAATGAAATAAAAATAAATAAATATATACATTTTAAAGCACTCACCTAGAGAGTCTTCCGCACAGTCTTCCATTATCCGTCGGTTCCGTGACGTCGGGAACAGTCCCCGGTTTCGGAGTCTCCTCAGCTTCGGCCGCGCCTCGGTTCGGTGGGACGAAGCTCTTCCCGTTCCCCAGCGTGAACGACCCGGACCTGTGCAGCGCCTTGGCGACGGCGCCGTTGGCGAAGATGCACGCCGAGGGGCTGTTCTTCCCGTTGTGGCTGTTGAAGCTCTGGTGCGAGGAGGCGGAGATCTTGGGGTAGGTGTGGTGGATGTGGCCCTTAGGGGAGCGGGCGCAGATGGCGTTGGCGGCGCTGCGCAGGCGCGACCGCAGCCGCGGGCCGCCGCCCGGTGTCGTCATGATGACGCTGTCCATAACGGAAAACACCGCCTCCAAATCAGAAATTTAGAATTCTAGTTTTACCAACTTCACCAAAAACTTGGCCTTTGAATCGAATAGCGTAACAAAATCTTCGGTTCTAATCTCGAAATTCTTCTTAATCCCGATGTTTCCAGACCTTCAAATCAGATATAGATAGGAAGCCCTCGCAGAGAATACCTCGATGATTTGTGAGCTGCAAGTCATATGAAGACCTAAAGATGGCGGCACAGGACAGACCGGAGGGACAGAGGAGATGCAGAGCTTTGCTGCAAACCAAGGAATTATATTGGTATATATATTTTTCTTAATTGTAATGCATCTTTTGCTATGGTTTTAGCAAAATCATAATAAAGTTGGCTTTATGAGTTAAAGATTGGGCGCTACAGTACGCTGAATATATTTTGGTGTCTAGATTCTTATAGCTTCGATTCTCGAATCAAATATGGTTGCAGCAGTTTGCCTCATTTTAAAATCGTTTATCACCAAAATCGTTGGGTTTGATTTAGTGACTAGATTCTTCTAGAGTGCAACATTTCCCGTCCACATACCTCTGAGTACTAAATCTGTTGTTTGTCTCCCTCGCAATTTACAATCCATTGGGTCGGAAGCTATGTCACAGTGGTCATCAGATAATGATTCGATGTCATTTGTCGCGGTTGAGTTACGACCGCTTCAATTAGCCATCTGATAGTGGAGTAATGAACTCATCTATCGATTAGGAGTTCAGAGAGAATGGGATACAAGTTCTCTGGCTATTCCTGATGTTCCACTATTTGTAGATATGTCTCGATAAATGAGTTCTTGTTGATTTTTGCAAGCCATAACTTGGTCGTCGGTCGCTAGGAGTTCTGGATTATTTCTAATACTTCTTAGCATGTTTCACCTTCTTTACTTCGCCGTAGAAAACTTTTGATTTCAACAATTTCACTTCACAGCAACCACTCGTTTCTGATTCGTCCAATTCACAAAATACAACTGCCGATAAAAAAATGTATATTGCAATCCATTTTGTAGTTCAGTACTTTTCTAGGTTTGTTTTCAAAATAGTCTTTAACACACTGTCAATTAAAAAAAGATTAATCGGATATCTAGTATTTACGTCATTAAAAAAATGTTGAATAAATAAAGTAAAAATAATTATATTCGACAGCAACACAATTATTTTCGACCAGCACGTGATGTATTGTATAAATATTAATGGGGTTCTAACATGCCTATGGCGAATAATAAATCAAAGAATATAACAATTTTAATACGAAATGTGAAAAGGCGTTTGAAAAAAAAACGATTCCTGTCATTTACGGCATAAATACCAAATTGACAGTGGCATAAATCAATAAAATTATTATTAAATACAATAATTTACTGTCTATGGCAATGGTAGAGTTGGGCGTTTCGGTGTTTTAAAGGAATAACAGTTACCGTTTCACAAATTAACCGTATCGTGAAACGGTTTCTAACTAACAGTTCAGAGCAGCATGGGCGAATCTTGTACAAGCAGCTGCTGAAACAGTTCCACAAAAAAAAGCTGTTACTTGTAACGAAAAACTGATCAGGATGTGAAATTGTTTATGAGATAACAGTTCATTGTTTCGCTTAAGGCTGTAGTTTGGTAAAACGCACGCAAAATGAGAAAATCATACAATTTTGCCATTTTAAAACGAATGTTTTTTTTTAATTGCGCAATAATAAAAAATAAAAAAAAACATCTTGCCTTATAGAGTCACGGCCATAAGCATGATATTAAAATCTGCTATCCTAGAGAAGGGTAGTCTCAGATTACGGAAAAATTGTAATTATTTGGAATGAAATATATTTTCAGTAGGAAAATGATTTGAAAAGAATGTCCTAAACATTTATCATATACAGTAGTAAGAACGTGGATTACTAAAAAAATTAAGGAAATTTTCATTTTTAGGGCCGTTTTCAACGAGTCGTAAATAACTCACTATTAGAAAATGGAAATAAAGATGTAGTAGAGTGGGATTCGATCCACGGACCATTGGTCCATGAGTCCGAAATACTAACCACAGGACCACAACCCGATTTTGACATTAAATACAATGTCAAAAAAAAGAAAAAAAGCGTACATTGAAACAGCCAAATTTATTGCAACGGAGATGGAAAACATTTTTGAGGGGGGAATACGGGAGTCTAGGCATTTACAGGGCTTATGACCTGTCATTGGCTGGTTTGAGTGGCTACTTTACACACTGTGTAACATTCAACATTCATAGCACTGACCCCAATAAGAACAAGAATATTCGTTATTTGAGTGAGACAACCGGAAGTGTAACTAAAATGTTTTTCCCTACAATTTATCATGCCTATGATTTCAGAAAAATGCAAAATGCTGGCTACGAGCTCACCCAGATGCTTACGGGTCATGGTGGCTTCATGAGCTACCTGCATCGCTTCAAGCTCTCAGAGATCGACAGCTGCCCGTGCGACGACGAAACTCCTCAAGATGTCCCCTGTTGATGCATTGCCCCTTTTTCAGCTTTCAAAGACAACAGCTGGAGGCGCAATGCAGAGGCCTGGGTGAAGATCTATGCGACATCCCATCGGTGATAGGTAATAAAGAACTCACACGAGAAGTAGTATCATACATGATCAATATAGCGCAGGAAATTGGTAAAATAAACCAAAGTAGGGAACAAAATGCCGAACACTCCTCTAGTGGAACGGAAGGCCTGTTGACTACTGCCAACAGGCCGGCTTCTCCTGAGGAGTATTAAGTTGTTTCCTCTCCACGTGAGCAAATGCTGAGAAGTTCCTGATTAGCCCACATTAATATTTCCCTCCTGATCCCAATAGTTTAGATAAATTTTAAGATATTTAATTGCAGAAAAATCCACTTTTTTAAATATAAACCTTGTATATTATAAGCAAGGTAAATAATAAAGCAACTCCCATATAAAAAATATAAAAAAAGAATACGAATAAAAATGGTGGTGCACCGCATTGTTGTACCAAACAAGGTCTTAACTCTTTGACTGAATGACTATATTTCTCACGTATAAGTATATAGTAATATAAAAAATACATATAGTATACGTATAAACGATCTGTATAAATATGGAGCTCTCGATATAAACGTGACATCATACTGGCCAATAAATAAAAAACAGCTGAGGCGAGGTGGCCTAAAACAGTTCACATTTTGTTTGTTTATTTCGCTATCATTTCTTACCTTCCCTTTGTATCGGTATCCAGAACCGGTATTAACACTTTGTATCCCGGGGCCAAGTGAACACGTGATTATTTAACCATGCCTTGTGTCCCGGTCCCGTGATTTCACGTGGTTTACCACCTGTCTAAAAAAGTGCATTTTATTGACATCTGGTGACTTTTGTCGGTACTTTCGCTGCTGGTAAACTACGTGAAAACACGGGACCGAGACACAACACGGGGTTATTATAATCACGTGTTTACACGGCTCCGGGATATAAAGCACAAGAAAGAAGTGAGACCCTGTATATGTGCGAACATTTTTTTTTTTTTTTAAAAGAAATATTTGTGTTCTTATGATTTACCCAAATATTTAATTTTGAGGGCCATTTTCAACGAGTTGTAAATAACTCACTATTAGAAAATGGAATCGAGTTGGGGTAGAGTGGGATTCGAACCACGGACCTTTGGTCCGTGAGTCCGAGACACTAGCCACAGGACCACAACCCGATTGCAATGTGGCTCTCCATAAAGGCCAATGTTGGCAAAACTATCATACAAAAATGACTTATTAAATTGTTTCAAATAAGTATGAGAAGTTTCAATTGATTTAACCCAGTATTTTTATAATTATGACACTTTTAAGAAACCCTTCACAAAGCATGAAATTTTACAAAAATGGGCAGGGCACAGGGTAAATTCTATGTGTATTCGGCCGGTACTCAAAGTGTCAATGGTAGAATTTTTTTTTTAATCATTTAGCCAATTTGTGATCGAGTTTCATATTTTTATTTTATTTATTTGTTTATTTTTATTTTTTGTTTTCTTACAATAAACATAATAATAAAACAGAGTATTAAAAGAAAGCATAATTACATATCAACGAAATTCATATTAATAGAAAAATAGTAAATAAAAAATCCCACAAAGGCATGGCCTGTTCTTGGGTATACAAGAAAATGTTAATGAATTTTTGCTTCGATAATAAACAATGGACAGTTATAATGTTTTTGTATAACATAAAAAAGAAAAAATAAATTATTCTGTAAAAAATAATATTTTAATTTGTATAATTTAATTTCTATTTGTATTTTTATGTTGTGTTGTGTTTATTTTGTACGGTTTATCACTTTGCAGTTAAAAATTTAAACCTACGTTTGTATATTTTCAAAATCTAAAAACCCGCTTCGGCGTTTAAAAATAAATTTGTTGCAACAGAGGAAAAAACATTTTTGAGAAGGGAATATGAAATTCAGTATTTTCATAATGATGACACTTTTAAGAAACCCTTCACAAAGCATGAAATTTCACAAAAATGGGCCGGACACGGGGTAAATTCTATATTTATTCAGCCGGTGCTCAAACTGTTTAGATGAAACGCGGTCTGCCTTTTTTTCATACAAACGTATTCCCGTATTTGCATTAAAACTATATTATTTACATATTCTTTTTGTTTGAAAATTACAAAATGTAATATATATAAAGAGCAGTATTCATATATATAAAACAATCATATGTGTGGACATATGATTGTTTTATATAAATTACTGCTCTTCCTTCCGACAATTTAATTACAAAGACGAATGAGAAAGTGGCAATACTAACAAATCCGTATTTATCTATGGCCTATGGCTCTCCTGCCACACGTAAACTTTTATTGTTTCTTGTCAGACTTCTTCCGTTGAATATTTTGTGTATGGAATATTATGAAAAAAATATAAAAAAATGTTTTACTGAGACACTGCAACATTGATAATTATTATTTGCCTTTGACATAACACACATCTAATTATTTTTTTGAACTCGTGTAAAAACAACATTAACTTTTAATTAGTATGAATGTATTATTGTTTTATATTTTTTCTTTATATATCCTTTGTTTTTATTTTTCTTTTCATGTACTCGCATTTAAAATTATATAAACTCTTATAAATAAACAACTAAAACAGTGTAAGTCAAGTCCAAGCACAAGAGTTAGTCTCTTTTTTTGGAGAGTTACAAAAACATGTACTTTTTATGAAATTTTTGAATAAAAAAAAAAAAAAAATCTACATGTTATTAGAAATATTTCATATTTATTTAATGGATTTTAAAAACATTTTATATAATATATATATTTTAAATACGTATTTTGACATTGACGAGCGATAAAATAATTTTTAAATTATATTTCTAGTGAAACTTCATTTGATAATGGATTAAAAATAAGTACAGTTATATTTGTTGCACATTTGTTAATACGCCATAATTATAATATTGATCAGTGTTGTAAATTTTAAGTTAAATACAACAAAAATACCTACTCGTCATTTAAACATGAATGCCGAGCTTTTTACAAGAAGGAAGTTTGACAGCAGAAGTTACGATGTCGCATTCGATTGCCAATGTCGAGTGCTTTGGGGCACTCGACAGTTAAAGTCGATTGGTTTTCTTTCAATCGACTGCATTCGTACGGGTGGTACAAGATTGCCGTCACTCGTCGAATTATGGAGGTCGCATACGATTCTAAAGACGAATGAGTCCAGCATAAGGCCCCAGTCGGTCTGAAAGGGTCAACTACGTTTTATTTATCATTCATCTTGGTTAGGAGAGGGGGGGGTTGTGTAGTGGGGGGGTTTGAGGATGACATCAGCCCAGACTGGCGAAAGTAAAAACACATTGATATAACAATAATTACATATAATTAACTCTCCAACTGTAAGCGGAATTAGGTACTAATGATCCCGGCCCGAGTCATTATCTCGCAAAATTGTTAACTCAACTATAATACGGTATTATTGGAGATGGATATTTAGCTTCGCGTGAGAAAATATAGAGAGATACTCAGCATGACGTCCATTATATTCGATTGCACGTTAAACGTTTTTCCACCTTTGGCGGGCTTCGTGGTGTAACGACTGAGATGCTTGTCTCATACACGGAAGGTTTTGGGTTCGGTTCTCGGTGAGGACACAAAAGTAAAATATGATTTTTCTGAAGTCCGGGCGTTTGACGCTGTAATGAGAAAGAAAAGCGTTTTTTTTAAAAAAAAATAAACTAAAACTAAAATAGAATATTAAACTAAGCCAATTATTTTTTTTAAGTGTTGTATTATCGCGCTATGATTTTTGAAATTGTGTATTTCTGAAATCACTTCGCGTGTGACGTCTCAAGTTCTCTTCCGATTTTTCTCTGTCAGTTCCGACATTGACATTAACGGTAAGTAAACCGGAAATCTTCCACAAATCTCTTCTCATTGGTTGATTCATATGATTGTTGTGGTGTAAAAAATAAATAAAATAAAATAATTTTAGTAATAGGGAAAAAAACTATTTCACGTCCACCTTGCCGTAAATCGAACCCAGAACCTCAAGCATGGTAGGGAAACGCGCCAGCCGAGAATCTTAGTGTAATTTGACCCGAATTCGACCAAATAAATATGTAATAAAATGATTACTGGATTTAGGTAAAGAAAAATCGGAAAACTTACTAAAAAACATTCTAAAATAATAAACGGTATAACTTTATAATAAATGAACTAGTAGGTAGTCATATTATTGTTTATTTTTGCATAAAAATGTCTGCCTTAAAACAGGTTGTACCTAGTTAGACAGACTAGACATAATCCAGAGAAATCTATTACATAAGTATGTATGTAGCAGATTAAGAATTTGTCATTTTTGTTAATAAACTATTATTATCAATATTTTGAGTTTGTCCAAATTTTTGTAGACAAGGACTGGATTCAACTCCCTGGGGAGCTGTTTATATTAAAATATTAGAACAGAGATGAAGAACATTTAAGAGAAGGTAATATAAAAGTCCTTGTTGTCCAGTCCTTGTCTACAAAAATTAGGACAAACTCAAAATACTGTTGATAAATCCACCTGATCAATGAAGAAGTATAGAAATTGAAAAAATAACTTTTTCAGGCGTTGCGTAGTATGTAGGTGAAATAATTCAATTAGATAAATCTCACCCGCATAAATAAAGGTTTCAGCTCTTCACAAACATCAACAGATGAAAGAATTGAAGGAATATAGATGTTCGAATATGGGCAGAATGGTGAATGTTACACAATGTGTAAAGTGGCCACTTAAACCAGTCATTGACAGGTCATAAGCCCTGTAAATGCCTAGACATCCATATTCCCCTTCTCAAAAATCTTTTCCCTCTCTGTTGAAATATTTTAACATTTTTATTATTATTTTCATTTAAAATGCTTGAATTTCTTTTCAAAAACAAATATTTAAGATTGAATTTATTTCAACAGAGAGAAAAGATTTTTGAGAAGGGGAATATGGAAGTCTAGGCATTTACAGGACTTATGACCTGTCAATGACTGGTTTAAGTGGCCACTTTACACACTGTGTAAAATTCACCATTCTGCCCATATTCGAACATCTATATTCCTTCAATTCTTTCATCTGTTGATGTTTGTGAAGAGCTGAAACCTTTATTTATGCGGGTGAGATTCATCCGGCTGAACCAAATCACCTACTAGGCAACGTTTGAAAACTATTTTCCAATTTTTATACTTCTTATTTTACCAGGTAGTTAATTAAACAATGTTTGAGTATGTCCAAATGCTTGCAGACTGGCTGGATTTCATCCCTAGGGAGTTATTATCTAGGGATGAAATCTAGCCAGTCTGCAAGCATTTGGACATACTCAAACATTGTTGAAATATTTAAGATTTCGCCCCTTTAATAATATGAATAAATAAAACGAAAAAAGAAAATAATTAATAAGTGTCCGCCCACCCTTTTTTTACCGTGCCGAGTGGATTTGGACGATACGTGTAAAATGTGCCATATTCGTAGTACGTATATGAAGCGCATCAACGAGAATAGCTCCAGTCGCAAGGCCGCTACCAAAACACTAGTCTATTTTCGCCAGCAGTTAACAACACTGCAGACTGTGGAGTCAACAATCGAACGAACGACAAGTCACTTTAGGTCGGCACTCCGGCCGCGGCCATCCACGTCCGCCACGAGCCGTACGGAAGGACCATTATTATTGCATTATCAATATTGGCGTAGCTACATTATCATGAAAATTAATTATATATTTCATTCATTTACTTAGCGTGTGAAATTAAATAGCTAGCGTGCTAAATTATTTTATGGTTTTGTTTACCCTTTGGCTGAACAAAAAAACATATTTTTACGCATTTGATGGTTGAAAAGGCTTCAAAATCCTAAACAAAAATAACTGTTTGTTTTAATCAAAGTTTTATTTATTATTTTTTTATTATTAAATTGAAAACATATTATACGTAATTTTATATAATATTCCCAAGGAGTTTAAAAAAAAAACTCATTTAGGGACATGCAGATAACAGTATTTATTTACAGACGTTTTTTTTTATTTTAAACTATAACATTATTTACAAAAGCAGAATGAAAATTATGATACACTACAAATTAAAAAGGTATGAAAAATATTTAAAAACAAAAAAATAAACATTTAACTAGGTATGGAAATAAATTCAAAATGATGTATACACTATACTATCTGGGAAAGAAAAGTTAATTATAAATTGTGGTAATGCAGTTAAAAAATTATATATGGTAAAGCAGTTATAACTAGGTGCTGCTTTATTTGATTTTTTTTCAGGCCAGGAGGCCTAATTACAGTGGTGAATTACAGCGTAGAACAGGCTTGAGAAAAATAAATTTTTTGTGTTCTCCCCGTGAAAAAAATCATCATCATCCCCTTTCTGCACCTCATGGTGCATAGGGCACTGCATTGGTACACCAATCGCAGAATATCTTGATCATTTTTGTTACAAGAAGGTAAGGTGATCAGTCTTATGCTTCAAGTACCAGTCTAGGGACTATTCATTTAATTATTGTT
This sequence comes from Micrasema longulum, assembly GCF_059751315.1. NCBI lineage: Eukaryota > Metazoa > Arthropoda > Insecta > Trichoptera > Brachycentridae > Micrasema > Micrasema longulum. The sequence continues at coordinate 958,075 of NW_028277475.1, read as the reverse complement.
ATTTATTTTTTTATGTGTAAAAACACCCTTTAAAATAATATTTCATATAAACCATGTCGGGAAACGAGCCCGAGACCTCTTGCATGGTAGGCAAATGCGCTGACCATTAAACCATGAGGCCGAATAAACTGTAAAAAATGGATCATGTTTATTTTGCCGTCATAAGCAAAACGGCAGTTATTTGAAGTCACAAATTGAGATATGATACTTCTTAGTATTTCATCCAAATAAAAAAAAAAACTGTAATTAATTATAAGTAAAATATGTCAATTGTTTCTGAAGCATAAAATCTGTAAGAGTCATATCTACACTGAGTTTTTCCTTTTAAATCTCTAGATATAGCGTTATTGCTTAAAATACTTTAAAAACATTAAATCGTTTTTCGTACAGAAATGTTTTTTACTGCTTATTTGCTATATGTATATAATATGTTCGAAACTTTTTGTTTTCTTGAACTTGATTTCCATTTTCTAATTAATGAATTATTTACAACTCGTTAAAAATGGTCAACATTATTGAAATATTTGGGTAAATTATAAGAACGTTAATATTTCCTTTAAAAAATATATACTCGTATATATATTTAACTAATTTTGCGATTTTTGTCAAAAGGCTGCCCCTTTGCTTATGACGACAGTATCATATGGTAAATATTGCCAAGAAAAGCATTAACTTACAAATTATTCAGTTTTTTAAAACTTCATATTTTTTTATGATCTCTTTGGCACTATTTAAAGCATCGTGTTAATCTACGAGACATTATAAAGTTAGAGTGGATTCATTTGTAAAATACATATTTTTTTTATTTAGTGCTTATCATAATTTTTATTTTTTATTTTTCTTATAAAAACAAAACGCATTATGGATTTTATACAATGGTTTTAATATATCGGTAGAAATATATACATTAAATGTGTCTCAATTACATTATGAGTATAACTTTTATCATAACATAATAATATTTATGCTAAGTACTTGTTTTTAGTCACAAAAATTTAGTGTATCAGTTTTATTATTTTACATGTTAGTGAGGGTGAGTAGATATATTTAAGGTGTGTGAGGGTATGTGTATATGTGTATGGGTGTGTGAGTATTGTATGTATGCGAGAGTGGACTTATTGAACAATGATTATCAAAAAACATCTGTTTTTTTAAAAACCTTATTGAGGAAACCTACGAACTACCTTATTGGTCAATGTAAAATTGTTAAGATTGTTAAGAACGCTCCGGCCTAAAATCTCAATTTGAAAATATCTTTAAAAAGTTAAAAAGTAATAAAAAACAAATTATTCATAATATTTATCTATCCGCATTCAGTGGTGATTATCTGATATTTGTAGGTGATTAATCTTCCGCTTCAATTGTCAGTCAAGGGATAGTGAAATATTGCAATGTAATACCAACTTTAAAATTAATATTTCACGTCCTCTCTCTGGGAATCGAACGCGGTAGGCGAATTCGCCTACCATGCTTGAACACCCCCACTGCACTACGAGGCGAATTTATGGAGATGAGCGAGATACTCGATTTCATTTTTTAGTATTTTTACCAAGAGCAGCCATTGCCATTGAATCAAAGACAGTCGCCCAGAGTGGTTCTGACTCTATTTCTTACGCAGAACTGTATTCTTTATCCCGGCATAGCATTCCAATAAAATTAGCAAGCATGTTGGTCAGTTGCGGTTACGAATACAAATTCACGATGCTAATGCTAAATACATTTACATTTATGGCGCAGCACCAAACCCGACGACGCTAATTGATCCGAACAGAAGATTAACTATAACAGCTGGGAAAATCGAGAAAAACACAGCGATTCAATCCACAATTCAAAATTATCTTGACACAAACAAAAAATCATTACTAGAAGACTATTAGTAAAGACGAATTTAGCCGTCCACAATGGAAGAAAGACACTAGTTAAACATTTTCGAGAATGTTTCATTGTATCTGTACTTATCGGAATTCCACAAGGCTCTGTCCTTGGCGTAGTCTTGTGATTAACCCTTATATTTCACATAATACAAAAGAGATAAAGAACAATTTAGAGAAGGCAAATAGAAGTCTAGGCTTATGACCTATCATTGGCTGGTTTAAGTGGCCACTTTACACGTGAAACATTCACCATTCTGCCTATATTTGAACATCTATATTCCTTCGATTCTTTCATCTTGTCTAAGGTAAGAAGAGACCATTGTAGGAGACAGCAGCGAAATCTTGTAAAGATTTATATACTATTAATACGCGTGTTGTCCAGATGTTTATTGAAATATATGTTTACGTAAAGATTTTTAATTTTGCTATTATTTAATAATGTACATCCTTCCACTTTCCATTATGCTGTATCCCAACTCAACACAGGGCTCTTTGCCTCATAGATTTAGGCCCTTTTTACACATGCCACGCCAATCCACCCGGCCCGGTAACTTTACCGGGTACACCCGACAAACGCAAAAAGGGCCTTAGGGATACGTTATTGTTTTTTTTGTAATATATGTATTTGTATAAATAAATAATAAGATTTGAAAACACAAATATTTCGTGTCAAATTGACAGGAACCGAGCCCGGGACCTCGAGTTTGGTAGGCGAATACATCAACCATTATAGTGCAAGGTGAAATTTCCCTTTTCATTATTTATTCCTGAAAGTATAGTGAAAGCGCCCGCCCCTTTGATGTGTATAAGAGTCGTGTCTCTTTAATTTCGCATATTCACTATAATTTTTTTATGTGCTGTAATTCAACACTGTAGTAATAAACATTCATTTGTATGTATTTATTTGGTTGTAATTTTACATAAATTGACCTAACCTAACTTTAATTTATCTATAAATCTACATATTTTTTTTGTAGTTACGAATTATGTGTACCTTGCTTTTGTTATGTGCAAGGTTTTATCGAATATATTTATCTTTAGGTTATATTCCGTTGACTTTAACATTTTTCACCGTAGATAACAATAATAAAAATAAATCAGAATCAGAATAAACAAAATAACTCGAGAAATATTGCATTCACAAATAATAAAAATTTAAAAAATCGTAAAAGTTGGACACAAAAAAACAAAAGGAGCTAGATACCACCATTAAATAACTTAGCCTGCTTGATCGTCCCTGTAATGAATCGAACAGTCTCTCTTCGTGTATCATTACAGTTCAGGAGCTCAGCTAGGTTATTAGTCGCAGAAATCCGAGTGTTTACTTTGCATTCAAGCTCCCACCTCGGCCTATCAAACACTGGACAGTATATAAGAAGATGTTCTACAGTCTGCTCAGTGATGCAATCACATGGACAGCAACTATCGTCTCGCAGCCCAAAGCAATGCAGATATTCCCTCATGCATCCATGCCCCGAGAGAGCCTGAGTTAATTCATATGTAGGCGTTTCATGCTTCCAAAATGTTTTGGCCTCGTCTGTGCTTCTCAAAAGTTGCTTGATCCACTTATTGACAGTTCTACCTTCATAATTTTTCCTCCACTCATTCGATTTATCTTTTGAAAAGGACCCACCTTACAAAAAGATTTATTAGGACTTCATCAAATAAATCTACATTATAAATAATCCCAAGTGTAAGCAAACCATTTTGATCGAGAAGTGAAGACGCTTTTAGCTTCCGTGAAACTTTTTTGGTAGTTGGATAGCAGGGCCGCGATTACAAACGCTATCTTTATTGGTACATATCGAGACGGTATACAGTAAAATCGATATTTATGTAGGAAAATGTGTATATTTGCATACATTTTTTAACTTTCCATTGCAACAAGGGCTCTGAAGCCCGAAAAACATGGGTTACAGCGGAAATTAAAAAGTGGTCTAGTATATTGCACTAGCAATCATTTACTTAATGATCATAACATCCTTACTTTATCAAGGATTTGATAAAAAAAGAGCCACAACAAAATATTACCTGATTAAGCAACATTATATAAACTCATGCATTTCCCTAGTAACACTTTGTAAAAAGATCTAATTCCAAATTTATGGATTTGAGTATAATTTTTATGTAATAAATTAAATTGATTTTTGTAATCTCACCGGGAATCGAACCCGGAACTCTCTGTGCGCGAGACTGGCATCTCAGCCATTACACCACGGGGGCGCCCTGTGTAATCACCCTCGACAAATTAATTATAATTAAGGTAAAATAAAACGTAGGTTAAAACGTTTGACGAGGCTGTTGTGAATTCGCGAGACATTTGATTCGATAAATACAAACATGACACCTACAGAATACAATAATATTACGCCATGTCCAGTATTAAGATTTGCATCCACGCACTTTAAGTAACTGGTTTGCCGGAGATTGCTTATACATTTATGTCGTTTTAATACAGGTAGACATGATAACAGGACTATCAGTGATGTCATAAGCTTGATAAAACAAATTATCACAGTATTATCAAAGAAAGTTACGACTCAATCAGAACTTGAAGATTGATTGATTCGGTAGCAGTGTACGTAGCGTAGGTTTAAATTACGCCTTTTATTATTTACGATTTGAACCCGGCAATGCTTTGTTATTGCTAGAGTTTGAGTTCTTGCTAGATAGATTAAATGAACACAATCGAAAGATTGATATCAGTTATTGTATTTAGTCCAAACTAGATATGTATGCACGTGTACATTATTATTTTTGTGTTTCGGTCAAGATAAATTGTGAGGACAGAGAATTTTCATAAATAGGTGTTCGAACATTGTTTTCCTGTCACTGTCTTGCAGATGCCTCCCCGATACTGTGCGAAAAAGACAACTGCATGTCAGACCTTTTGTTAGAATCGACGTTTCGCTTTACCGTTTTCCGCACCTCAAAACTGAACCGATTTTGTTATTTTTTAGACAGAAAATTTTTCTGTATCAATATGTTTTGTGTTTTTCAAAAATAGTTATATTTCTATACCGTGCGCTGTGCGCCCGAAGACAGCAGATAAAACATTGCTTTATAACGAGTTTGGGTGGTTCTAGTTCCCATAGTAAACTATTTTTTTTAAAACGAAACAATATGGGGACACGCCAATGGTAAATGTCTTTAATGTGTAAAATAGAGCTCTGCGCTGGTTTGGACAAGTAGAGCGAATAGACAACGAAAGAACGGCTAAAATGATTTACAATGCGAATGTTCATGGATGCAGAAATATAGGAATACCGAGAAAGACATGGCATGACCAAATCCAACAAATACTTGAAGATGGACATGGTAAAAGTCGGAATAATCGGCGCGCGTGCATGATAACATCTATGAATGTAGAGGAAGCGAGATCTGAATGCAAAGATAGAGTGATGTGGCGTTCTATCCTTTCTGACTATCCTTACGGGGAAACGGCGTGATAGTTTGTTGTTGTTATTGGAAAAAAAACATTTCTCTAGTGCCATAATTCAGAAAGAAAAGACGTGAATACGTTTGTATGAAGAAAAGTCGGAACGCGTTTCCTCTTAAGATTAAACATAATTAAGTATGCTTACAAAACTTTACTACAAAATAAAGACTTTTCTCATGAGAAAAAAAAATCATTTCCCGCACGAAAATGTACATATTTGTAAGTTTTTTTATTTTATTTCGGGATAAAGTTGTTAAAATTTTTCGTACGCATACGCATTTTCTTTTAAAAAAAATTCGATTTTACTATGAAGATAATTGAAATTAACTTCCCATTGAAACACGGGCCGGAGTGGCACAGTTTAAAAACTATTTTAACAGGAGAGATGATACCAATATACCATTTTCAGAAATAAGAATGACATATAAAGAACCTTACAAAATATAAACACTCGTTCAGCAACACAAATTAACTGCATTGTCCTATTTGTATCAACGGCCTTTGGTAAAAAGCAATACAAAGTAATAGCGCCAAAAATATTTAATGCCAATTATAAAAGACTAAAAATGTAAAACCAATTTTAAAATATAAATAACTACTAAATATAAATAGCAAATAGTGCAGCGAGAAATTTAAAAAAATAAATTATGTAGGTTAATAAACGTAGTACTTTATAAAATTGGTACACATATTATTTATATTATGTATTACATTACTTTATATTTGTTTTTTATTATATATTATACGATATTATTTATGTTTAAGTAACATGCATTCGTGGCACATATATATACTTTATATTTGTACAATAACGATTATTAATTTCTTACATTTGATAAGCTAGGCATTTATAATTAAGTGGTTTTAGTTTTTTTGTTATTATTATATTAGTATAGAACTACATATACTTTAAAAGATAAAAAATCTCCATCTTAGAACAGGCTAAGCCATGTTAGATGGTGACTATCCTAAACAGAGAACGCTCCGTTTTCATATTATATTCACTAGTTTTATATATATTCCCTGTTATTAAATACGTATACTTACATTATGAAATAAATTTATAAATACATATTGATCATTGTGCCACGATTATTTGTTAATTTTCATTATGAAATTTTGGTAAACATTGAAATATTTGTTTTTAAGGCCGAAGTCAAAGTTTAAAACGAGTTAAAAATGTAGAAGTTCAGTGGTTTTTAAACCTATTTTTATTTTTGATAAAGCAAAAATTTTTTTTTTCATTTTTATGTATCGAATTTTCAGCGCTATGTTTTTTTTCAGTTTTGTATTTTTGAAATTACTCCGCATATGACGTCTCGAGCTCTCTTCCCCTTCTTTTCGGTGGGTTCTGCTAATCGGTCAGTTGACTTACCGTAAACCAGAAATCTATCACAACTCTCTTACCACTGGTTGATTCGGAAGAACTAGTGACGCCCCTTTTTTTTTTTATACGCCTCCACTCGTTTGCGAGTGATTTTGGCTCTTAGAAACAAGAATAAGAAATTTAAAGAATATACGCTTCAGTGAACGACAAAAAAAAACCCATACCCACGAAAAAATATAGTATAATGTGAGGTAGTTCAAATCAGTATGAAAGAGTTATGTGACAATAAAATATTATTGCCGTCTAAATTAAACGTACACATAACATGAAATTTTGGGCCAAAAGTAAAGAGGGACATTCAATTAGACTTATTATTTAAATTTGGAAAATAATATTTAACAAATTCAAATATTTTTATTATTTGTCCTTAAGAATTTAGTCAGAAGTAAATAAGTATCATTCTGGGCGAGTAAAAATTTTACGTTAAGAGGGAACGTATTATATTCTTCACAAGTATTTTGAAGGAATTCGCTTCTTTCGTAGAGGAGACAGTCAAAAAACAGATGATCTATTGTCTCATCGTCATTTTCACAAAGACACATTGCCGAAGTAAAGACACCTATTCTCGATAAATGCGAGGCAACGAGACAATGTCCTATTCTCATTCTTGATATTAAAGAGATGTTCAATTTTGATTGCTTTTCAATTTCAAATCATGGTGTAATGGGGATGGAGCATTCAATACTCTTATAAAACAACCCGGTGGATAGTGACGCCCTTCGAAGCAGTTTATTTTTATTCTTCTTTTCATACATTTTCAAGAAAATCGCCGTACAATTGCTCTAATTTTTACCGCGCGTAAGAATAAATATTTTACATCTAGTTTCCTGTAGGTTTGAACTTCGTAATTGCTGGGGCAACGTAATAGAATTATTATGACGTATATGGCAGTGAATATATACATAGATGAAATCGTTTGATTTGAGGATTGCGAGAGGCGTTTATACAATAAACAATGCCGTTCTTTCGATAAGATCGTCGGCCTCGATCGAGAAGAAAAATCAATTATGCTAAAAGTGAAAATAGCGGATTTAGAAACCAAAGAACAGAACCAGTGATATCGTGACCAAAGTTCAAGAATCTAAACCAGCGATGTGCGTGCTGATTAATATACCTATAGGTTATCGAATAATTCGCAATCGGTTACGAAAATTTAAAATATTCTGTGAACAAATGGTCTAATGACACATAAATAAGAAACTAGACAATATTTTGAGTTTGTCATAATTTTTGTAGACAAGCACTCTATTCAACTCCCTGGGGAGCTGTTAATATTAACATAATACAACAGAGATGAAGAACATTTTAGAGAAGGTAATATAGAAGTCTAGGCATCTACAGGGCTTATTTTTTATTTTTTTTATTTTATTAACATAAACGGCAAATCTGCCTTTTACAAATATTTATAATATTAAACATATTTGGCTTAATATTTTATTTTTTTTAAAACATGAATATTAAAAACAAGATTTAAAAAAAAAAATCACACCAAAGATTTTACAAGATTTATATTTAAAAAAATAATCTAAAAGTTATACAGCATATTCAGTAGAAAGTTTAAATAATAAAACATTCTACAGTAAAACAGCAAGAAAATCATAAGTACTGTTTCACACAGCTAGGCAAAGTGAACAAAAAAATGTATCTGAAATGCATGAATAAATAAATATAATTACCATTCACTATCTTTGAAAAAGTGTGATTATGACCTGTAATAATATAAAAAATGTAAATAATAATAATATAAATAATGTAAAAATTGTGTTTATGACTTGTCTTTGGCTGGTTTAAGTGGCCACTTTACACACTGTGTAACATTCACCATTTCACCCATATTCGAACATCTATATTCCTTCAATTCTTTCATTTATTGATGTTTGTGAAGTTAAAGAGCTGAAACCGTTATTTATGCGGGTGAGATTTATCTAATTGAAATAGTACACCTACATAATAAGCAACGTTGATTTTTTTAAAGTATTACCGCAGGCATAATTTTAAGTAGAAATAAATAAAAATATCACAAAAATGTATGTGATTTAAAATTCTTTTCATGTTCAATTTATTATCTTTAAATTATTACATTTTTTTTTATTTATTGTGTATGCAGACAATTGGTATAACTCCATATTTAATTTGGTAATGTATCCAAAATAAAACAAGTTTATTGGATTATAATTCTACTTTATTTTTTATAAAATATACAAAGGGTATATTATAATGTTTGTTTGAAAATGTCCTAACAAGACGAAATGCATCACAATATACCCTTTGTATATATTTTTAAAAAATAAAATAGAATTATAATCCAAGAAACTTGTTTTATTTTGGATATATTACCAAAACAAATTTTAGATCAATATTTAGTCTTTATTGAGATCCCAGATACCCAAGTTTAGTCTAAATTTGAAATGGCGAAATCTGCCGGTCTAAAAGTAATTATATTTTTTTAAGTATATTTTTTAGTAAAAATACCTTTAAAAATATTGTTTTTATCTAATTTATGTTTTTTATTTTTTTTATTATTGCGCGATAAAAAAAAAACATTCGTTTTAAAATGGCAAAATCGTATAAATTCCTCATTTTGCGTTTGTTTTACCAGACTACAGCCTTAATGAGTTTCACCTGTCAACTGACGAAATAAGCATCGTAAGTTTTACGCCTAGAACGGTGAATCGACTGTGGATCATTCGGTTTTTAAAAGATCGAATATCAACGGGATATTCTCATCACTAATCTAAACCCAACGAAACTAAATAAAAACAAAAAATGTCACCAACAAGAAGCGACAACATTCTTCGCAAAACGCCGATTGCAAAACAAAGGGGGAATGATGTCACAGATATTTTTAAAACGCTGATAAATTACACTAAAATGGACATCATACGTGTATTGTACCAAAGTGCCGTGTAATCTTTTTAAGTGTAACTCAGATACGAAATACGATACGTAACCTGTAGATTCTACATAAAAAGGAAAAACAAATACAAATGTTAAGAGGAAATGCGACTTGGTTTTATGAGGCTGGAAGCACATATTTAACAAATAATGATAGAATGCCATTTTACGTCCAGAGCCTCGATTATGACGGGAAGATAAAGACCTTGACGGTATATGTGAAGATAAATTCTCTCTAGCGATTACAAAGATACACTACCGACCCCCACCTTTAAGTTTTGGGTAGGTACATCGATATGAAACAAGGGGAAGCGTACGTAACGGTACACATATCTACGCACTGAAATGACATAGCTTCAGTATGACGTCATAGTTGAAGATAAATGTCTCCTGACCGACTACTAAGACACACTACCGACCCCCCCCCCCCCATCAAGTTTTAAGTATCTATTATGTTAAAACCGTATTATTGCAGATTTAAAAAAAATCATAATTTTAAGAACCTATAACTACTAATAGATTATTTGATAGAAGTGATGAAATTTGTACAAAAAATTATTCATGGGATAGTTGCTGAATGTGCATCTTGAGTGGTTTATGCTATGTATATGTGCCGCATGTGCTTGTGCGTATATGTTTGTGTATGTTTTATATGTGCGTTCATGTGTGTGCGTGGATGGCTCGGAGTGTACATTCGGTATTTTTATTTATCTTAATTTATTACCTCCATGGGAAACGCAAATGTTAACAATTATTCTTTTCTCACTTGAAATTCTTATTTATTTATTTTTTTTTGTCACATTTAATGTTTATATCTTTTGCATAATTTATGAAAACGTAATTGGTCTTTTTATGTTAAATTTTTTTTGATTTTAATACTTATTATGGATGGCTGTATGTTTTCTGAATAAAATAAAATAAATAAATAAATAAAAGTAGTATATAGCATTCTCGTATACAGTTTTTTTTTAATCTAAATAAATATTTGAACATTGTTTTTCTGACACTCTCTCGAGATCTCGTCTATGTTACTGTGCAAAAAAGAGAACTGCATTTTATCAAGTAGAGCAAAAAAAAATATTTCGAACCTTTACTATTTTGTTTTACTTTTGGTGCTCATTTTAAAATTTGGAAAAAAACGGACACAATGGTAACACCCAAAAGATTTTAAAAAATTAAATAAATAACTAATATAGGTTTTCTATCAGATTATTAGGAACTCTATGTCCACTGCTGCTCCAGTCCGGAGTGCTGGTCGAGGATCTAGCGGGTGATGTCATGCCTATACCTGGTGAGTTACACCAGCGTGCCGCCCACGCTAATTATTGGCATTTCTCGCGGATCTGACAACTGGTTTGCGGTTTTGTCTAAGAAGCCCGACCGCCTGATCTTGACCAGCCGAATTCAGAAACGAAAATTAAAAGAGAGATTTCCAGCACCTATTCGGTAGCCAAACAATTGAAGAGTGATTTTTCAAAGCGTTACATGTGTATTGTCAGTTATAAGCGGATCAGTAGAACAACGACGGATGTGGAAAAAAGCGACATTGACTTTATTTTATATTTGATCTAGGAAAGGTTATATACAAGCTTTATATTCCATGTTTGAATACTTATACTTGTATACATAACCAAGTACCAAACAATATACTTTTATACCAATGAAGTTGTGACATAAAGCGTCAAAAAATATTTTAAATAGCTCTCGTGTAGAGTTGAAGAAAATCAAATACGTCGTTGTTTTACGATCATGACGGAACGATTTTTTTATATGATCTGTCAAAGTAATTTTAGACTAGAGTCGTGCAATCAGATCAATTAAATACACTTTGATAATCCACCATCAAAATGCTTATTGAAAAAAGGATTTAAAGGGGGCATTTTGAGTAAAAATGTGAAATTTGAAAGCTTTACAGAATCAGACTTAGGACAGATAATAAACCAATTTTCTTGCTGGTTATGCAGCAATTTAACTGTTATTACAGTGGCATTTTTACTTTAAAATTCACAAATTTTGACTTATTGCATTTTTTTGTATTGCAGAGTTTTTCTATAAGAAAAGCTGTATTTTAAAAAATATTGCAACAGAGGGAAAACTTTATTAAGAAAGGACTGAAAGTCTAGGCATTTACAAGGTTAATGAGCAGTCGTTGCCAGCCAATGCCAGATTTTCGTTAAACATAATGTTAAAACAGTGCTTTATTCATTTATTGTTTACTTTTTTACATGAACACTTGACAAATTATCTACTCTTCTTGTGGTTTATTTTTTGTAAATTTATTGATATAATTTTAAGTTGTAAGAATTCCACTCGTCCATGCGCTTTGTAGCTGCAGGACGATTGCTGATTTTGCTTCAATATGTAAATGTTATCAAACATAAATTTTGTAAATGGGGTCTAGAATTTCAACAGTCCGTGCCCTCAGTAGCTGCAAGACTTGTTATAATCTAACTCCTATTTTTAAATATGAGTTTTTTTCTGTTTTTATTTGAATATCATTCGAACAATTTACTTCATTGTGAAATAAAAACAAAATGTAAATGGGGGCTAGATTACTTACCGTCCATGCGCTTTGTAGCTGCAAGACGTGCTGTAACCTAGTTCATGTATTTTAAAATTGAAATAGATCATAATTGGAAAGGAGGAACTAGAATCCCAACCATCCATGCGCTCTGTAGCTGCAAGACGTGGAGGGATACTTATTTATTGTACAGCGCCCTTGAGGTGATTTTCACAAAAATGGCGCTGTATAAATTATCCAATTCTATATATATATCAGCAAGAAGATATTTAAAACTAATGGTTGCGTACTTCTGCAGGGGAGAAGCGAGGGGGGCGCCGCCGCGCGGTTGTCGGTATATCAGACTCCACCCTTCCCCCTCCTCGTTTCTCCCCTGCAGAAGTAAGAAATCATTTGTTTTTTTAACATTTTATTTTTGAAAATTTTATTCGTTCTAAAAAATATTTTAATGTGCCAATATGTCTTCTTGCTCATACTGATCATGGTGGTTCCGCATGTGAAAATGTTTAAAGAACCCCTGTATATATAGACAGATAATAAGCTCTGTAAATAAAAAGACTTTTACATTTCCTTCACCTAATTGTTCTCCATCTCTGTTGTAATATTCCAATACGCAAAACTGATCCCCAGAAGAACTTATTACTTCAAAATGGCCTAAACTGCTCAAAATTGCCCAAACAGTGATAAGCCATCAAATTTATTCTCATAAGAAATATTTTAATTACACCGGCACAAATTTGTGCCAAATTTGTGCAAAAATGTAAATACATGTCTAAAAGTTTGACTTGTTTCGTCGGTGACCTATAATTGAACACGTTAAACAACTGTTTTCAAGCTATAAATAATATAATTTAAAAAGAAAAAGTTCCAAAACTCTACTTAATCAAAAACCATAAATAATAATGAGTTTTCTATTGTGTTCTGATTTTTTTATTAATTAACTAAGTAAAGTTAGTTGATTTATGTGCTGATTGATAAATCTTTTAACCTTCTTTTTTAAATTTTTTATAGTTGTTGTTTAATGTTTTTTTCAGTATTAACAAATAGAATTTTACAATTTACACACAACTGTAGGTACAGCTGATTTCTATTTGACAATGCCTTCTAGCGGATTTTCCTGACATGGCAATGTCGTTCTGTGGACTTATTTTGTTTCTTGATTCAATAAAGCAAGATCGGCGACATGTTGTTTGAATGAAGACACAATACCTGTCAACAGTTTGAATGTTATGATACACAAATTGATATTTATGGTTTCGGCGTTTAACGATTCGCACAATGACCGTACGATCGCTACAGATTATTATTGAATTACTTCATTAGGTCGATCAATTTATTCAGTTTCATGTTCCTACGTTTGTCCAATATTTTGTGCGTGTCTTCCTTTTCAGTCAGTGGTAAATAGTGCTGTTTTTAAACTGTGAGTTAATGTTTAGTGTGTGATACAATATTAAATTCAAATAAAAGAAGCACACATTTGTTATATATATAGTTAGATAATTTATATAGCGCCATATTTGTGAAAATCACCTCAAGGGCGCTGTACAATTAATAAATATCCCAGCACGTCTTGCAGCTACAGAGCGCATGGATGGTTGGGAGTCTAGTTCCTCGTTTCCAATTAAAAATTATAACAGACAGGAGCTAGATTACAGGACGTCTTGCAGCTACAGAGCGCATAGACAATTAGAATTTTAGCCCCCATTTACGCATTTTAAAAATTGACAAATTAATTTAGTGTATTAATGATAATAATAATAATAATATTAATAGTAAAAAGGAGTATAATTACGACACGTCTTGCAGCTACTAAGCGCATAAACGATTGGAATCCATTCTAGACCCCATTTACAAAATTTAGCTATTTTAAAAAATATATGAAAGCTAGATAACCAATCATCGTGCAGCTACAAAGCGCATGGACGAGTGGAATTCTAGCAAAGTTAAAATGATATAAACAAATTTTTTAAAAATAGAGCATAGTAGTAAATTTGTCAAGTGTTCATGCCAAGAAGTAAGCAATAAAAAATAAGAATAATTAAACACTGTTTTAACTCCGTGGTTAACAAAGGGAGATAGATGTCCGAAGAGAAGCTTTTGTAGACAGTAGGTAGAAACCGTCGCCATGTGGCCCACTGGCTGCTTGATAATTTCTGGAAACGCACGTGTGTAGTTACTGGGGGATTATGCCTATGCCTATGTTGATATAAGCTTAGCAAATCGCGATAGAAATCTACCCCTTCAGGGAGTGCTTTCTTTTTTTAAGAGCCTTTTTTTTTTTTCGTCAATCCGTCAGCGCTTAAAACTTCTTGGGTTATCCCCGATCACTGGACCACGCAGTTTTTACCAGGCCATGATAAATTAAATGATAAATTATTTGAACAATGTTTTGACTACGTCCAAATGCTTGCAGACTGGCTGTATTTCCTCCCAAGGGAGTTATTCATACTAAAATTTGTTGCAACAGAGAGGGAAAATATTTTGACATTTATTAGGTGTTCACGGATGTTACATTGTGATCGCAAATACGATAAACAACCATGGTGAGAAATTGTTATCACGTCGCTTATTATCACGTCGATAGTTATTTGTGATTGAGCTACTGGATGTTGATCTGTTCCATGTATCCGAAGGGGTTTTCCAGAGCAGGATTTTCCTAATACTTAGAAAAGAGTTTTTTTTATTATTTTTTCCTTTTTATAACATACACGTCTTGAATTTAAGTTTGTAATGTATTTATTATTTTTTAAATAAATTAATAGAAAAATTACATCAAAATCTCTGAAAGCTTGACTCCTCAACGCAATGGTCCAATTTCCTTAAAAGTAGGAACATGATTGAATTACAAAAGATCTGTCAGTTCTTATTTTTAATTTTGGCACATAATGCGAAAAAAGAAAGAAAAATATTATATGTTGAGTTAGCAAAGGCTATATTGGGGACACAAGAAAATTTCTAAATTTCATATGAAGATTTTCTTGTTCCCAATGGAATTACGGTGCCGACCCTAATGTATGGGAGCGAAGCATTGAATTGGAAAAATAATGAAAAAAGGAGGTTGAACGCTGTCGAAATGTGATCTCTTAGGTGAATGTGTGGAAAAACGATGTAGAATAGATAGATTCGAAAATGGCAAAAACCGTGCACCATGTTTAGCGGAGACGAGCATTATCGACAAAATCAAGATAGCGGTGCTGCGATGGTTTGGACACGTAGAGCGAATGGACAGCGAAAGAACAGCTGAAAAGATCTACGATGCGAATGTGCATGGATGCAGAAAACAAGGGAGACCGAGAAAGACGTGGTAAAAGTTGAAATAATCGGCGTGTGTGAATGAGAAGATGTGTTAATATGAAGAGGAAGCTAGGTCTGTATGCAAAGACAGGGGGATATGGCGTTCTATCTTCTCTTTCTACGGAAACGGCGTTGTTGTTGTTGTAAGATTTTTACTTAAATCATATCACAAACGCTATTTTCGTTGGTACATATCGAGACGATATAAAAAAAATCGATATTTATGTACGAAAATGCGTATATTTGTATGAAAATTTGAGGTATCGTCGATAACCTGTAATTTAACAAATTGGAGAAAACCAAATTTTACTTTGTGGATAAAATTTATGATAGCCTTTTTTACCTGTAAATACCTAGACTTCCATATTACCATCTCAAAAACATTTTCCCTCTCTGTTGAAATAAATTTAAATATGAACAACTCCCTAGGGAGAAAATCCAGCCAGTCTGCAAGCATTTGGACATACTCAAACATTGTTAAATTACTACCTGGTAAAAAAAGTATAAAAATTGGAAAATTGTTTTCAGGCGTTGCCTAGTAGGTGATTCGGTTCAGCCGGATGAATCTCACCCACGTGATAAAGGTTTCAGCTCTTTTACTTCACAAAAGTCAACAAATGAAAGAGTTGAGGAAATGTGGATGTTCAAACATGGGCAGAATGGTGAATGTTACACAGTGTGTAAAGTGGCCACTTAAACCAGCCAATGACAGGTCATAAGCCCTGTAAATGCCTAGACTTCCATATTCCCTTCTCAAAAACGTTTTCCCTCTCTGTTGAAATAAATTTAAATATGAACAACTCCCTAGGGAGAAAATCCAGCCAGTCCGCAAGCATTTGGAGATATTCAAACATTGTTGAGTTGTAAATAACTCTATTAGAAAATGGAAATCAAGTTGGGATAGAGTGGGGTTCGAACCTCGGACCTGTGATCCGTGAGTCCGCAATAGTAGCCACGGGACCACAGCGAGATTGTGACCACAATGAGGTCCTTAGGTCTCGATTACAATAAGAAGTTATCTTCGACTGTCTATAAAGAAAAACCGATATTTGTGTACGAAAATGATAATATTTGCATAAACATTTAAAGTTTCTTTGTCGGTAACCTATAATTGAACACAAAAAAATATGGGCATGTTCTGCTTTTCATACAGAAAACTTAATTTTGCTTTCTAGATAAATGTTAACTCCCCATTGTAATCGGGGCCCTGGTCTTTGAAACATTTTCGGGTGTATGAAGTATGGAAGGAGTACATTCACCGTTGTTCTTTTGTCATTGAATTATCAGCCAGTACAGTAATCTGTTTTAAAGCTTCACATATATATTTTTTAAAAATTCGGTTAGAGAATAATCTAGAAATATATGTGGTATAAGAAGAAAATTTATTTCTGACTCACGAGAGAAAAATGTGCGTTAGTGATGACATTGAAAAAATATATTATGTAATTACTTAATAATCTGCGGTTGTGGTCAATGGTATTACTGTGTACTGTAGTAGCCAGGATGTTCCAAGAAATTAGCAAGAATTAAACAATTATAAAGACCTAAGAAACCGCAAAAAAATCATAAGAGATTCGCGATTTAAATTGGCTATTAGAAAAACCCCTACAGTCCTTAAAATGTAGCTCGATTAAAATAATAGCTGTCAAACTAATGTCAATAGTGATGGGAAATTACTGATTACTGATCACTGATCATGTACCGATCAAATCGATTTTATCAGTTTTTTCATGAAAACATAAAACTCTGTTTCCGGAAATTGATATAAAAACGCAAAAACAAGTTTATTATAGTGTGTTTAATACAATTATTCACCAAAAAATAAGACATTTATACTTTTTTCGTGAACATTATCAAATGAATTATATTTTTACAAACTCGCATTTAATAAAATGTCAAAATATTTACGTTTCGCGACGTATAATCCTGCAGCGCAATCACATATTTGAATTTCACAGGTGTAAATATGGAAAATATTCCAAAACTGCTACTTTTATTTATTTATTTACTTATTGCATTTAGTCGGCGGTTGACAAGCCAAATGTCAAGAAAAGCAGTCGCCATAGTAATCGTAATTAAATTTTCACTTTTTTGTATTGGATACTCCTTACTATTTTGCAAATGCAATATATTGTATTATGTTTTATAGTAAATGCCGATTTTTCGGCCGTGATTGTATTTGTTTACGAGGAAAATAAAAAACAAACCGACACGAGCGTTGACTTAGAGATTACACACGCTTTGACTTATGACTGCGATATTTATCGATAGATTATCGTAGGCAACTGAAATGGCTCAAAATTAGACAGCGGAGAGACCATCACTTCCTCTCACTTCTGTTCAATGTACTTCATAGCCCTAACGCTCCTATATACCTGCGTGAAAAATTTCAACGCTTATCAGTTCATGGTTTACCTCTTCGTTCTAATTCTCAAGGCACTCTCTTAATACCCATCCACAATTCCTATTTCTTCTCTCATATAGTGTCCATGCGGCTCGACTGTGGAATCATCTCCCATCCACCATCAAAGATGTTGCTACAGTATCTCTGTTTAAATCACGTCTGAAGAAACATCTCCTTTGTCTTCCTTAATCTCTCCTCCTTTTCGTTTTCCTCTTTTTTTCCTTTTCCCTAATGAGTAATAGTTTTAATTTAAGGTAATTAATAAACAAATACGTTTATTCCTATTTTTATATATCTTTAGCTTTTTATTCTTTATTTTCTATTAAATATGTTCTGTAACTTGAATTATAAAATTATTTATTTTATTTTATTAGTTGGTTGGAAGAAATTGCCATTTGGCAACAAGCCCGCCAATGTACAAATAACATTATTTATTTATTTAATTTTACAATACGCCCCAGGGGCATTTACAAAAAATATACAGGTAAGTACAAACATAGTAAGTAATAATTTTAAAAACAAACAACGCTTTTTTGTATACATGTAGAAACAATAAAAAGCATACTGCCATGCAAAATAAAAAGTGAAACTTTACATAGTAAAAAAAAAAATAATATATGGATATAAGAAAAGTAATTGAATTAAAAAGCAAATCGTAAATGACTTGTTAAGAATTTCAACAATATATATATATATATTTACATATACTTATACACATAAAAAAAATGGTATTAAAAAAATATTGTTAAAAACAAATCATAAAAATTAGTTTACGGTAAGTATATGTAATATAATAACATAATATATGGTACACAAAAATATTTGATACATTAATTTCAGAAATAGTTAGGATAGTAATAATACACATCAAAAACAGAGAAAAAATGTATGAAAAAGAAAGTTTAATTACGACATTAATAATTAGTTTTAAACAGTGCATTTAAAAACGTTTTAAATTAAACTTTTATTATGTTCAAAAAGTTAAATAAATAACTTAAGCATGTTCATTATTATTTATTGTGATCGCTCAAATGCTTAGCGTGTTTTTAAGCACGTCTATAGTTATTTGTGATTGACCTACAGGTGCAAGGAAGGAAAGGAACAATGAAATATTGTACTTTAGAACCACCATAAAAACCAATATTTCGTATCAGAATCCTAAAAATCCGCTCTATTATACTAAATATAATACTTTTGAAGTTATTTCCGATTTGTCAAAATATCCTATTTTTATCTTCGAAGTATTTAAATATAACCTTGGTATAGTTTATGGATGACGAAGACCAAAGAGCACGACATATTCGTAACGCAGAAAACGAATGTCGCGACGACAATGACACTGACTTTTTTAACCCCGTGGTTAGTCTATTTTAAACCGCCAATCAAAACATGGTTTAGGCTGTAATACTAAGGTGGTCACGTGCTGCGTGGTCACGTGGTGGGAAATCAGACTATAAAAAAAACAATTGATATTCCGAATTCAAAAATACTCTCTGCCCATCGAACGCTGAATGTCAAACTGCAGATGAATAGTTTTTCTTAAATATGTAGATAAGTAATTTTATTTTATTTTTTTATCCATATAACGCCCATGGGGCTTTTACAATACAAACTTGCTTTTATAAAACATAATACATTATGCAGTTTATCTACAAAAATAGGTAGCAGTTATACGAGTACAGAGGTTAAAAAATTAAGTTGATAAAAACATGTTTACGAAGCTATGGTAGAAGTAATTCAAAAGTTCGTAATTTACTTGTTACTATGTGTAATTTAATATATTTGAGAGAAAAAAAAAATTAAAAGCATATACACATATTTATATAAACAAATATAAAAAAGTTATTTCATCACTATAATAATTTAGTAGCTAGGGAGTGACTAATTTACACATTAATTTAGCTGGTAACTTATTACATTGTACTCAACATAATTTTTTTATTTAATTAAAGCAGGCGAAGAATTAAGTATATCAAAAAGATGGTCAAATTTATTAGCATTTAGGTAAAATCGAACTAACGGAGAGAACTGAGCATAATTTGTTATACATGTCATAATGAAACGTCAGATTTGAACATTAATTTGACCAGCGTCATTATTCTATCATTATATTTTATTATCAATAAATATCACGATTTATATCATGATATTTATTGGTGATATATTTATGATGATCAATGATGTTTATGATGTATTATTTGTCTTTGTTTTTAACGAGACATTGTGGCGTTTCTCTGTGTTAAACTTTAGTGAGATTTCAATATAAAAAACCAAAAAAATGATTTTAGTCTGCTTTTCACGTTGTTGGGGCATTTTCAAACGAATTTGAATATAAAGTAAACGGAAGGTCCTTATGTACAGTTATATGAGTCAAGGTACTTAAATAATAATTGAAATTATTATGCTTGGTGAGTACATATCGACGCTGGAGAAGAAACGTGTAGCAGCTTTACGGAAAAGCCAATGAAAGTTTTGTTTTTTTTTTCAATTATGTAGAAACAACGCGAAAATAATACGTATGAAACGAGATTATATTATGATTTAAAAAAACAAAAAAAGGTTGCTAAATGTCGCTTTGTAATATTTTCCGAGATTCAGAGAGGGAATAATAAATACAGTTTTTACTACCATTCGTGTCTGCAATAATATGGTCAAGAGGATAAATGACCTAATTGGTAGGCAAACGCGCTGACCATACACCACAAGGCCGACAAAATAATAATGAATTAAAAGTAATACTTTTTTTTTATATTAAAAGTTGTGACAAAAGTTTGGGAAAGTTTGCTTACAGTGCGTCCTAAATAGCGAGTCGGTGTGATCGTTTAGTGGTTGGACGAACGTGAGCGGGGTTTAGTAGCGACTGCGACTTATTTTTTTATTATTGGCAGTGACAGAGGCGCGCTGACCGATGGTCCAACAAAGGGGTTAAAGTTCCGGCTCGGTTACTAAAATTAGAGACGCGACGAATGTTCGCTATGTGACACATTTTTGTATGTTCGTTTTCGGTAGAATATTCGGTTCGACCCGTGTCTGCGTGGGTGGACACGGACTTTGGATCAGGAAGTTCTAGGTTCAAACCCCGCTCTACTGCAGTTTTCATCCAATTTTGGTCACGATTTTCAACGACTACAAGAAAATGCCCCTAAAATATAAATATTTGGGTAAATCATAAAAACGTTTTTCTTGTACGTGTATCTTTATATATAAAGGGTGTTCTTAAAACCCTGTCACATCTGAAACCACGATGATCAGTATGGGCAAGAAGACATATAAGCATATTTAAAAAAAGTATTTGGAACGAAGAAAATTTTAAAAAATTAAATATTTTTTTAAAAATGGTTGCTTACTTCTGCAGGGGAGAAGCGAATGGGGCGAGGCTGTGCGGTTGACAGTGTATCAGGCTCCCCCCCCCCCTCCTCGTTTCTCCCCTACAGGAGTAAGCAACCATTTTTTTTATTTATCTTTTATTCTTTAAGATTTTAGTCGTTCAAAAAAATTATTTTAATGTGCCAATATGTCTTCTTGCTCCTACTGATCATCGTGGTTTCGGATGTGACAGGGTTTAAAGAACACCCTGTATAATTCCTCTGTACGTGTGATGTCACCGAACTCTTCCTTAACGGCTTAACCGATTTAAGTGCGGTTTTCAGAGAAATATAGATCTTTGCGCTGTGCGTGTTCGTAGATATCTTAAATAAAATATAAAATCTTCAATCCAATATGTAAAAAGTAAGTAAGTAGCATAAATGTTTTATTCATCGATATACCAGGGTTGCATTCGGGGAGAAAGCATTTACAAAAAAATGTAATGATGTAGTTTTATTGTGTATAAAAAGTTTGTTTTTTAATGTTTACAAACAGCATTTGTTTTTTGTGGATCTCAATCAGATTCTTTCCTTAAATTTCTTATAATTTCTACCCATTTATTTATTTTGACTGGATTTTTGGTAATACTTAAATAATATTAAATTCAATACATTTTCAAAAATCGTATTCCAACATAAGTACACCCCTCTGTTGGTGAGAAGACCGGAGTTTGACGTTTTGAAAAAATATTTATTTTATGTTTTGAAATTCAACCATAAACAAGTACCTAGGTACATACTTAAATTAATTTTGGAATTTAATCACAAACAAGTACCTAGGTACCTACTTATCAATGAAAAGTATTTTTCCATGGTAATAAATAGCAGGCAAGCCAACGTTCGGGCAGGACAACGTCTGTCGGGTCCGCTAGTAGTGTATAGTATGTGACAATGTGTGCGGAGTATAAATGGACTTATAATTATATTAAATAATTATCTGCTTTTTTAAAAACCTTAATGTGGAATCCAATCAACCACCTTCAATAAACGAAAATTTGTAAAGAACGCTCAGGCCGGAACTGGGCCTCGATTATGTACGCTATCTCCATCGGTAGATATCGAGGCGGTATAAACCAACATCGATATTTATGTACGAAAATGTGCATATGTATGAAAATTCAAAATATCTTCGTCAGTAACCTGCAATTAAATACGTTTAGAAAAAAAATTGTAAGCATATTCTATTTTTAAAACAGAAAACTTAATTTTACATTAGAGATAAAATAGAAGATAAATTTTAAATTCCTGTTGGAATACGGGTCCTGAGTTCAACGAACATACAGTAAAAAGTAAATACGTAAATAATTTAAATTGTATATTGAAGCACTAACTTTGTGGTTATTTATATTAATAAATAAAATAAAACAATTTTGTTTTTAACCACTTTTGTTTCTAGCGACCGGTTTCAAAGCTATACAAGATTTTTTATCGAGTATTAGTTAGGATACTATGATAACCGGTAGGTAGAAAAAATATAAAAAATAAGCGATTAAAAAATAATGACTTACTTATTATAAAATAATTATTATAAATAACATATTAAAAATAATGATTTATAATAATTCCCTGCATTTGAAACTGCTAATTCTGCCTCCTGCGGCAAAGATTTATTTGCTAAGGTAGTGTCGACCCTAATATATTGAAGCGAAGTATGGAATTGGAAAAATAATTATGAAAGTAGGTTGAATGCTGTCGAAATGCGATCTCTCGGGCGAATGTGTGATAAAACGATGTATGACAGGTTCATAAATGTCGAGATCCGTACACTATGTAAGGCCGAGACATGCAAAGCGAATGGACAGCGAAAGAACGGCTAAAACGATATTCGATGCGAATGTTGATCAAGAAAGAAAACTAGGAAGACCAAGAAAGACATGGTACGATCAAATCCAAAAAATATTTGAAGATGGACATGTCAAGAATAGAAATAATCGGCGTGCGTGCATGAGATTATGTATTAATGCGGAGGAAGCAATATCTGTATGCAAAAACAGATTGATATACTACTCTCTACTACGCTTATGGGAAAACGGCGTAATGATTTGTTGTCGTTGTTGTTATTTTATTTCCTTCCTTGCACTTACTGGGCCCCGATTACAATCGGAAGAAAACCCGATATTTGTGTACGAAAATGAGTATATTTGAATGAAAATTTAAAGTATCTTCGTCGGTAACCTATAATTGAACATGTTAAGAAGAAAAAACTGTATCTATATTATGCTTTCATACAAAAAACGTAATTTTACTTTGTAGATAAAATTGAAGATAAATGTTAACTTCCTATTGTAATCGGGGCGGCCCTGGCTTGCACTGCCAAATTATAAACAAGCAAAAGTCACTTTACCAAATGTTAGCCACATTGCCTCATTAAAAGCCTTCCAGATATTTTTTGGTGCATCAGTATTAAAACGCTGCCAGTGGAATTTATTAAAAAAACATTTACGAATAATGTTGTACCCGTAAAACCTTCAAAGCACAAAAATCTTGAAATTTTTCCTTGGTATCCAAACATTCAAATTAGGATTTCTGAACATGTTTTTTGGGTGCATGAACGGCGACGATATTCCCTTCTCAGAAATGTTTTTTCTCTGTTGCAATAAAAAAACTTTTTCAATTACGGCATCTTAAAATACCTATTTTAATTCTTTAAAAAGCTCCTTTTTCAAAGCGTGTGTAGATTTGTATAAATACCTGTATGGAAAATTTTCAAACAATGGAATCCCGTTTCGAGTAATTTCAAACTAAAAACAAATGAATCAAGAACAATGCAAGCCGAACTCTGAATAAAACAATTGAAAGCGGACCTCCTTTTGACGGTAGGTAATTACACTGTAATTTGTAATTTATAATTAAGCGCATGGCTGATGTACCATTAACGATCGCACATTACAGATGACGAATACTGCTATTTTAGTAAAACGTCATTAGCGTGCGAAATGTAATAATTTAAGATTCGAAAGTCTGATGCTATTTTGTATTTCTGTTTAGAACAATGAGGAATTCCACTGTTTTCTAATTTATTTTTTTCTATTAGCGTACTATTTAATCAAGCAAAAATATGTTTAAAAAAATTGTGCGTTATTTACAAAGATATGATTTTTTAAAGTTACATTTATCAAATACCACGCCAAATGATTGTAATCAGTGTGTCACTTTTTAGTAGTGACGTCATGAAAAGGTTGGCGTTCTTACTTTTACTGACCGCGGTAAGTTGTATTTGTCCAGCCAATAACAAAACTGACAAGAATCTATGGAATATTGCTTTGATTACTTCATTTAGTTGATCGTAATTTGCTCATTTCTATGTTATGGTTGTTTTTACGAACGTTTCGATTTAGAAAAACCTAGAAAATTGACATAATCTCTGGTTGAAATGTCAACAAAGTATTATTTGCCGGATTTCAGGTCGTAGATCGTAATCGAATTATTCGCCGCCAAATCACCAATCACAAATTATACTCTTTTCTTTCTATGGTCAAAACGTTCCTTACAAGGTGCGGGGGCTTTAAATCGGAAACCGGAAATACTACACGTAGATATTAGGAGTGACGTCATTATTTACGATTTTAAAATGAATACTATTTTTAACATTTTTTATTAATTTTTGCGTGCGTTTTTGAGATATTTCATCCTACTCCAAAATTTTTAAATATTCACGTGTGCACAAAAACATTTTTAAAATTTAATTCCGGGTTAGGCTAGAATTCCTCATTGGACGCCCAATTTCAAAAAATGCTTAAGTCCATTTTTGTAGTTCTGAGATATTTCAAGTTTAAGTGTTTATTTTGTTCCTGAAATGTTAAATGACAGAATTTCGGAAAATTGAAAATACGTATTGTAAATTTTTTCTTCTTCTTTATTTTAAGATTAAAAAGTACAAAATTGTTACATGTTTAGTTACAAAGTTATTTCTTGTAAAAAAGCGGACATAAGCCTAAGGTCAGGACTTAAGAATTTTTTTAAAGTATTTAAAGGACTAAGGGATTTTTTTCTCAGGGAAACAACTCTTGGACTAAGAGATTTTTAGGACTTAGGGATTTTTTAAAATTGAAATAATATTTTTTAATTCATTTTTCATATACAAAACTCAATATGGGTATTCTTTATTGAAAAATGAATTAGGTTAATGTATAGTTCACAAAATGCTCTACACGGCAGTGTTGCCAACTCAAAACCGATAAAATTTGAATTTTTTTAAATTGGGCATCCAATTATTTTTATTTACATATCAGGCGCGTTCCGCCCATACATAATGTGGACGCAGCGCATCTCTTGAATATTAAAAAAAAAAAAAAACATGTATTTTACTATTCAAAATTATAGATATTTTTAAAAAAATAATCTACAAATATTCCTAAAATTATCGCCGAAAATGTTTATTCAAATAATATTTTCAGTATACATACCTACCCTATATGTATTTAGTATTTATGTATGCTTATTTCCCGTATCAATGTTCTGAATATCAAGGTACCTTGGCCTTGATAGTATCGTTATATATGCTGAAATCTGGAGACAACTCTTTATTTTGAGTTCAGTCGTATTACAAATGTTTAAATTTCCGCGCACGCGTATTAAGGTTCATAACGATGTCGTATTGTTCGACGAGACTCGTAGAGATAAGAGCATCCAACTCGTGTAATGCGAAGAACAAAAGACTCTAATAACGTGTTGCATAAAGTTTTAACTAGCGTATTATTGGAATTTGGCCAAACTTTAAGAACATCTCAGATTTTAGGTACTGTCCTAATGTTTATAGCTTCACCGCTAGACGCGCCTGCTGCTGGGCTACGTTATTTTTTAGAAGATCGACTATTAATTATTTTTATAATGAAAAACATATAAAGCACCATATTCGTAATATAATACCTCGAGCGCACTTTACAAAAGTGATCCTATGCAATATTGATTTTAGTTATATATCTTCATATATCTACTATCATACCTACTAAAAGTAAGAACATGATTATTTGTTGTCAGCATCCCTGCTGATAATATTAACCGCACGCGCCTAATACATTTAGTAAAAATATGTTTAAAATATGTAGGCTGAGAAAAAAAAGTTAAATTTACTATAAAAAAATATTATTTCTATATATATATAATACGTAAACACATATGAACGTAGTTATGCAGAAAGCAGCCAGCCATAGAAAAGTGAAACTGAGATAATAGCACGTTTGTAAAAAGAGTGAATCTACACAACAGTTAGAATGTTTTCGACTTTAACAAATGATAAACAATGAAAACATTGGGTTTTTTTTATATGACAAACAAGAATCCAATTATGTACTTGACCAGTTTTAATAATTTTCAAAGAACCGTAATATTTTTCTAGTGCTGTGGGTGTTTTCTGCAAATAGAAAAATTCCATTTTTGTAATCGACACCATTTTCAAAGGTGATTAAATACAATTTTTGGCGTGAAAGCGGTCTGGCTGTATTAAGCAGAACATAGAATTGACCTTACTGCACCCGATAACATCAATATATCATTTTTTCAAAATTGTGGACTGGCTGCTTTCTGCATAACTACGTTCATATAATCATAGCTTAATATAGGCGAAAACACAAAAAAAAATACCTTAGTCGTAGGCACTATCAATTATTTAAAGTCTTAAAAGTTGTTAAGTTTAAAATTTTCCCTAAATCTATTTATTTATGCTTTATTAAGTTAATTCATAACATCTTAAGAACTAATATAAACTTTTGAAAACGTTACATTTTTTTATCAAAATTTCTCAAGAACATATATTTATAATAATATGAAGAGTATTAAAAAGCCAATAAATACAAAAAAGTAATTTATGATCGTACAAAAACGACGGATGTGCGAAAAAAGCGACATCGACGATCTTTTATATTTGATCTTGAAAATGTTTTATAGAGGCTTTATGTTCCAGGTTTGAAAAAAAATACATATAAATGACCAAAGCATCAAAGAATATACTTTTGAACATATTAAGTTGTGACAAAAAGTATCCAAAAACATTTTAAACCGCTCTCATGTAAGTTGAAGAAAATCACATGCTTCGTTGTTCTAAAAATCTCAGTTTTGCTGAAATATCTCAGAACTACAAAAATGGACTTAAGCATTTTATGAAATTGGGCATCCATATTATCTCAGTTTCACTTTTCACTCAACGTCAAATGTAACATAGTATATAGATAGTTTATCGAAAATTCGAATATCAAAAAAAATTATGATGAACTAGATAATAGCAGGCAAGCCAACGTTCGGGCAGGACAACGTCTGTCGGATTCACTAGTATTAGTATAAAACTTCATACTTATTATTTAAAACACATAAAAAATCCATCTTAGAACAAGCTGAGCCATGTTAGATGGAGACGGAGATGAATCTAGACAAAGAACACTTCATATTCATGTTCGAAGTTCAAATGCTCCAGTGATACATACATACTAAGGTAATAAATATGTATGTATGTAGCAGTGGCGAATGGTGATTTTATTTACAGGTAAGCAAAAAAAAAATATATTTGTACCTACATAGAAGGTTCATAATATAATGTAAATAATATATACTACAAATTGATATTTTTCTGTGGTTCTGTGTGATACAACAACTCTCATATGTGAAATCAACTTAAACGACGAAACTTCGTGATATATTATATTATAGTTGCTTTAATTCATAACTCATTAAAAAATAAATAAAAAATAGCACTATGAATTCAGTCGATGTTAGGTATTCAACTGAAATGTCAACTGGCCGAATTGTTCTAGAAATTAATAGTGCTAAAAACGACCGCATCGAGCGCCATATGTCCTGCAATATGACGCATGGAAGTAATTATGGTCTTATGTCAAAAGTGCCATCTCAAAGAAAAATACCCCTTAAGAAATCATGTTTGAAATACTATTTTCCAAATCAAGAATCTTCAAATAATTTGTGTATACTGCAAGTTTAACCTAGGAGTAAAAACCGATATAGTATAATTATTTGTATAAAAAAAAATGAGCTAGAATAATCGGCTAGTTTCTTGGCTCACCGCAGGCGCTGGGCGCGCTTTAATAATATTAATATTAGGATAAAAATACAAACGGTTAAATTGATTTAAAATAAATAGTAATTATTTATTTGTTTTTCTTTAAATAAAGTTACAGTAAAACGTTATTATGGTTAGTCAAATATAATTGTAAGCTGCGCATAATCGCTTCTATACACGGTTCGCCCCTGGTATTTAGGTATGTGCAATACATTTATAAATAGTAAATAAATAAATATTTATGAAGTTATGAACTGTTTAAGTAGAAAAAAACATTATTTTTCAGATTTCATTAATCAATTATTCAAAAATTAAGTACCACGTGTTTAGCACATTGAAAAAAACAAAATAAATGCTAATGCTATTTTTACCGTCACTATCTCACACAAACAAATCTATGTTTTAAATTGTATTGTAAATCTACAGTAATGTCATAATCCTCAATCTCTACCGTGGCTTTCGCAATCCCTCTCTCCTCTTTACCGTTCGCGGCCGATGACGACACTTTCCCGCGCCGCGATTGGCCCGAAGTGACGACACGGCCGGCCAATGGCGGGCGAGGAACGCCGGCCATACGTCACGAGCACGTTTCGAGTGAAGAATAAATTATTGGGAACAAGCTATCGACGGCGGCGAAGGTTGGCGGCCGAGCGTTTTTTTAATGCATGTATTTTTATTTATTCAATTTTTGTTATTATTTATCGTTCGTTATTAATAATGCATGAGTTTTCGGCGGGCGGCGGAAGGGCGGGCAGGACACGGGGAAATAATTTACGGGTGACGTCATGAGTAAAAGTCATTACGGAAAAAAATATGCGACGTAAATACATAGATGAAGATTATTACTATTTGAAGGGTATTGGTTAGACAGTAATTTACTCACCTTAAATATTAAAAAAAACCAAATTCATCTGCTTCGTATCACAAAAAAACAGAACCTAAAAATTTTTCACTCAAGATTCATTCGTGCATACCTAATACTTTGTGCAAATGTGAAAATTTAGAACAAGTAAATTCAATAAAATACTTAGGGGTCATAATAGATTCTAAACTCAGCTGGAAAGATCAAATTATATAAATATCCAAGCAAATACGGAAATCAGCATACATTTATAAAAACCGAAGAAATATTTTGAATGCTCAACTTATGAGACAAATTTACTTTGCTTTTTGCCAAAGAAAACTATCATATTGCAATTTAGTTTGGGGAGGTTGCTCTCGTTCAAGCCTTGAACCAGTAAAAATAGCACAAAAATGGATCATAAAGATAATTCTCAAAAAACCCTTGAGGTATTCAACGGAAGATCTATTCGCTGAGTTAAAGATATTGGATGTAAGACAATTGTTTGTGAGGTGCCTACTACTTTAATTTTATGATAAATTAAGTGAGGTCAAAAGAACCCAACAAAATATAAACACTCGTTCAGCAACACAAATCAACTGTATTGTCCCATTTGTATCAACCGCCTTTGGAAAAAAGCAATACAATGTAATTGCTCCAAAAATATTTAATGATTTATTGCCAAATATAAAAGACTCGAAATGTAAAACTAACTTCAAAATAAAAATAACTGCAACGTAGTAATAACAAAACGTAGTACTTTATATAATTGGTACACATATTATTTATATTTTTATGTATTTCATTGCTTTATATTTGTTTTATTATATATTATACTATATTATTTATGTTTAAGTAACATGTTTTCTTGGCACATATATATACTTTATATTTGTATAATAACGATTTTTAATTTCTTACATTTGATTAGCTAGACATTTGTAATTGAGTAGTTTAAGTTTTTCTTTTTTATGTTATTGTTTTATTAGTATAGGACTAGGGGAGGGTGGGGCATGGTGGGGTAGTGGGGCAAGATGGGGCCCTGCGATAAAAGCCGAAATCTGCGGAGTAGCTTCGAGCACATTACGCCATTTGATGCTCTTCTTAGACCCCCCACCAATGATGCAATTGCAGCGGACATGTGTGCACGCTCCAATACGCAGCGATACTAAACGTGTTTTTCGCAAATTTTATGTTATTTTATCGAGTTTTGCTGCTTGTGACATTAAAGGAAGCATATCGTGATTTTAACTGGCTGATGGTCGCTTTACAAGCTCAAAGTATTGTAATTTACAGTAAGTTCATCAATTATTTCCAGAGAAATTGTATTTCGTAAACAATAAGCGTTGTTGACAAGCATAGTAAAAGGGGCAAGACAGGGTATCGGTACCCCATCTTACCTCATTGCTTGAACACAATGTAATAACAGTTTTTATTTTCTTTGTGTAAGCAGAATATGGTCCGAAACTACGTTTGAAAGATTAAAAGGGGGAGTCGGTCAAAGGAATGCATGAATCGAGATAAAGAAGACATTTTAGAAGGGAAAAAAGGATATAAACTAGCTGCAAGATTTTATTAAATTCCTCAACTACTTTGGAGCGAAAGGTTATGTTGGCCAGGCAAAATAATAACAGGATAGATAAGGTGAAGGTTCTTTTGGGTCCTAAACATACAGTTTTTAATGAAAATGAAGTAGCCATCGAAACGATCAAGACGTAACTCTTCTTCCATAAATGATGAAGATGATACACAGTGCCTGTTTTGTAGAAGGTCATACGTTGAGTCAAATAAAGGCTGGATAGCGTGTCAAATGTGCCAGAGCTGGGCACACTGTTCATGCGCTGGAGTAGACGAAAAAAACCAAGACACCATCCTTGTCTGTCCTAGTTGCGAACCGCGGTAGGCGGTACCCCATCTTTCCCCACCAGTGGGGCAAGACGGGATAATTACGACTGTTTTTAATTGATTTATTTCACTAGTTTTTTTATCTTATTTTTAGTTTTTTTGTAACACGTTTGTTAGATTAAAGATCAAAGTTTATAAAAATACACTTTTTTTAAAGTATTTAAAAAAAGAAACGCGTTTTATTGACGTATTACCTTAAAGGCCCCATCATGCCCCACTCTCCCCAACTTATGCTCTAAAGATAGAAAATCTCTATCTTAGAACAGGCTGTGCCATGTTAGACGGAGACTATCATAAACAGAGAACACTCCGTTTTCATTTTACATTAATTGGTTTTATATAGATTCCCAGTTATTAAGTATGTATATTATTTTTTGCAATAAATTTATAATTAAAATCTAAAAAATTAAAAAATATTTTATTATATTTCACATTTTTGTGAAAATCACCTATCTGAAGGGCGCTGAACAATAAATCGTCGGGATCCTAGAACAACGACGCATGTGATTTTCTTTACGTGAGAGCGGTTTAAATTATTTTTTTACACTTACGTCACAACTTGATAAGTAAAAAAAGTATACCATTTGATACTGGGGTTAGTTTTATATGTATTTTTTTTTCAAACCTGGGAAAAAGAGCCTTTAACCCTTTATAGGGCAAAGCCCGGAATTTGTTAATATATTAACCAGTCGCTTTCAAATTTCAACTAAATTACTTCAATACGTTGTCCAGAACGGTCGTTGGTTAGGTTATTGTTCTAACGGCGTGAAGTTGGCGCGGTTACCTAGATATCCATGTATTTATGCCGTTATCAAAACAGTTGTAAAAAATGACATTATATGCTTGGATAATTTATATAGCCCTATTTGGGTGAAAAGCACCTCAAGGGCGCTGTACAGTAAATACATATCTCAGCACATCTTGCAGCTACAGAGCGCATGGACGGTTGGGATTCTAGTATCTCGTCTCCAATTGTGATATATAACAAAAATTATATATAGGAGCTAGATTACAGCATGTCTTGCAGCTACAGAGCGCATGGACAGTAAGAAATCTAGCCCCTGTTTACTTTTTTTATTTGACAACGAAGTTTAGAGTTTAAGTGATATTTTAAAAACGAAAGAAAAAATAAATTTATTAAAAAAAAAGTTAGATTACAACAAGTCTTGCAGCTACTGAGCGCATGGACGGTTGTAATTCTAGGCCTCATTTACTAACAATATTTGAGTTTGTCCAAATGTTCGTAGACAAACTATGTATTAATATGTCAATGGTCACGACTATGTATTAATATGTCAATGGGTGTACGATTTATTATAAAACATTATTTTGGTAAGAAGGTTATCTTAAAATCGAAATTGCTATCGCATTTTGGTATCATTGATATATTAATTGTTGTTTTTTTTTTGTTTTTTTTTTTGTATAGGTTTCTACATAAATACATTACATTATACCATCGGCAGGTAAAAATAAAGAAGGCGTAACGTTCGTATTCCTTAAACAAACCGCAAAAATTCCTCTTCTAAAAAAATAAACTTATTTCTGTAATCTGTACATGGATCTGGCTTATCTGGAGATAAAATGAATAAATACACGCAGAATATGTAGGTGTAGATGTAGGTACATTTAAAAACAACGCGAGATGGAGTTGATAAAATATATTAAGTGATTATTGATACACAGGCAGGCCGGTTTTACACGATAGTAGAAATCCACAGGGCACGATTAAATCGCACCCCTCCGTTCAGAGTGCCACAAGTCTAAACGCGTCAAACTGAAAAAGACGACTTTGAAGGTTTTGACCACAGATCAGCTTAAAACAAAATTTACTTAATATAATGAGGAAGTTCAGTGGTTTAAAAAAAAAACTTTTATGTAAAAAAATATTTTCGCATTAGTTTAATAGTCAATTAACGAGTATTTTTTTTTTAGCCACTGAACTGTCCTATTGTTAACAATATCATAGTTTTAAGATTGTTAGTTTAAAATAGAGCTTTATTTAAGGTTATTTATTGCCATAATTGGGTTTGTTGCGAACATTGCAACCTCTACTTTATTGCAAAGTTAGCAATCTTCAAAATTCAATTCATTATTCCACTACAGTTTCTTGGCATAATTACAATTGTTTATAACTTTTCACATATAAAACATTAACTGGTTATAATAAAAGAACAAAATATGTTTGAAAAATTGAAGCTATTATTTTATCAGTTTTTTTGTGATATGCTCAAAATAAAGAAAGATCGATTTGTCCGGGTTTTCAAATAGTAACCTCAAATAAATTTTGAACAAACTTTTTTTCAGGCAATGCATTATATATAAAAATTAAGCCGTCGCGTCGTATTGATTCAACGGGACAATTTATTGAAGAGATAGGGACTATCCATAAATTGACAGAGCCTGTGGCCTTATACTGTAACAAATTCTTTTGTCAATTCATTCGTATCGTATGAGAGGGAACGAGAGCGCAATATGGTTTTGATTGTGTTAGAATGAGATGGATATATGACGAACGAACAAACTTACGAAACGAAATTGTGTCAGAATAAGCCTGCGGTTATAAACTCATATTATTTTTATACAGGGTGTTCATTAAACCCTGTCACATCCGAAACCACGATGATCAGTATGAGCAAGAAGACATATTGGCACATTAAAATAACTTTTTAGAAAGAACAAAATTTAAAAAAATAAAATATCAAAAAAAGCAAATGGTTGTTTACTTCTGCAGGGGTGAAACAAGAAGGGGGAAGGAGGGAGTCTGATACTGCGCCGCGCTCCCCTCACTTTTCCCCTGCAGAAGTAAGCAACCATTTGTTTTTTTTTAAAATTTCTTTGTTCTAAATATTTTTTTAAATATGCTAATATGCCTTCTTACCCATAATGATTATTGTGGTTTCGGATGTGAAGTGGTTTAAAGAACATCCTGTATACAAATATTCTAAATTAATTTATAAGCTCTAACTATTTTATACGAAACGGATCCAGCGTGGCTTGGTTTTGTTAAAATACTAAATACCAATCGAAAATTAGAATAGTGTGACAGAGCGAGCGTGCTGTTTGCAATTAGAAATATGGTGACATCACTCGTGGGGATATTAAACGCCCACATTCTGTCTTCAAATTGTGTCGTCAACGTCCTCATGAAGTCGATATTTGGTTATTTTTTCAAGTAGGATCCAGCCTATAGATAGCGGATACGAAAGAATCGATGTGTCGATAGGTCAAACTGCTTCATCTCTATTTTAAATTGACCTACACTCGCATCCCCGTAAGTACACCGTCGTAAGTCTAAATTTGGCCGTTTGAGTTATGAATGCAGTTTAACACAGGTTTTTCTCTTTCTTATTAGAACAATCATGTTTCTCTGCGATTTTTTTAAAGTGTGATATTTTTATTTATTAAGTAAAAACAACAGTTGTTATATAAGAATACAAAATATAAAAAATAGTACATACATCCAGTTAAAGTTTTTCACAAATATAATGAGAGAACATGTTACACAGTAAAGAGAAAAATAATATATTATATAAGACCTGAGAAAAAAAAAAGAGCTCGTAAGAAGGTTAAGGGATGAGAAAATAGAGTGGGGGAGTGGAAGAGAGGGATTTTCATAATATAGTTGACCAATTCAAAATTTTGATGTTATAATAAAATAAACATAATTAAAGGAATATAAACTTATTACACAATGGAAATACCACACACTTAAGTATTCTTTGAAATCAATAGAACTTTGTCCGCGTGGGAGATTTAACGTACAAAGTATTGTAAATTTTTATTTTATTTATTAATTTATTAAAATTCACATAAACGCCCGGAGAGCTTTTACAAGTATGGTACATAGGTAAAACATGTAAAGTATGAAAAAAATATAGCATTTGGTACATTCAAATACATATTCCTACATATGACTAGTAAGAATTTTGACCGTGGTTTGAAATCGAAAAGCAATCAAAATTGAACGTCTCTTTTAATATCAAGATTGAGAATAGGACATTGTCTTGTTGCCTCGCACTTATTGAGAATAAATTACTTTAATTCGGCAATATGCCTTTGTGAAAATGACGATGAGACATTAGATCATCTGTTCTTTGACTCTCCCCTCTACGACAGAAGCGAATCCCTTGAAAATATTTGTGAAGAATACAATACAGTTCCTCTTAACGTAAAATGTTTACTCGCCCAGAATGATTTGGATTCTTTTTACTTCTGACTAAATAATATAACAATCTAAAAAATAAGACTAATTGAATACCCCTCTTTACTTTTTGCCCACAATTTCATGTGATGTTTACGTTTAATTTAGACGGTAATAATATTTTATCGTCACAGAACACTTTAATACTGATTCTAAACATCTCACATTATGTACATTTTCCCGGGGTAGGTTTTGTTTTTGTCGTTTGGTTGTATATTCTTTAACTTTCTCTTTCTTGTTTTTAAGAACCAAAATCACTAGCAAACGAGTGGGAGAAAATGTATTAAATGTAAATAGCGTAAGTAATAGACACTTTTACAAATATTTATTTATTTATTTAACTTTTTGTACATAATGTTATTTGTACATTGGCGGGCTTATTGCCAAATGGCAATTTCTTCCAACCAACCAATAAAATAAAAGTTTTATTTTTATAATTCAAGTTACAGAACATATTCAATAGAAAAAAAAGATTAAAAATTTAAAGACATATAAAAATAGAAATAAACGTATTTGTTTATAAATTACCTTAAATCGAAACTATTACTCAATGGGAAAAAGGAAAAAAGAGGAAAGAGGAAAGAGGAAAAAGGAAAAAGGAAAGGAGGAGAGATTAAGGAAGAGAAAGGAGATGTTTCTTCAGACGTGATTTAAACAGAGATAATGTAGTAACATCTTTGATGGTGGATGGGAGATGATTCCACAGTCGAGCCGCATGGACACTATATGAGTTAGAGAAGAAAGAGGAATTGTGTATGGGTATTAAGAGAGTGCCTTGAGAATGAGAACGAAGAGGTAAACCATGAACTGATAAGCGTTGAAATTTTTCACACAGGTATATAGGAGCGTTAGGACTATGAAGTACATTGAACAGAAGTGAGAGGGAGTGATAGTCTCTCCGCTGTCTAATTTTGAGCCATTTCAGTTGCCTACGATAATCAGAAATGTGGTCATATTTCCTAAGACCAAAAATGTACCTAATGCATGTATTCTGAAGTCGTTCAAGTTTATCGAGTTGCTCACAGCTTAAATCAGTCATGGAAACATCAGCGTAATCTAGAATGGGTAGTAGTAATGCTTGTACAAGAGTGCATTTAGTACTAATGGGTAAGAATTTTTGCAACCTTCTAAGTGAGTATAGACTGAAAAATATTTTGCGGCTTAATTCATTAGTATGAGCTCGCCAGCAGAGATGTTCATCCATTAGTACTCCTAGATTTTTCATAATGTATTATATATAATGATTTTAATGTTTGTTTATTCTTATTGCAAATAGGTGTCGTAAAACTTTTCATTATTGCAAACTGGCGTCGCGGGTTCGATTCCCGCCAGTTGCAAGAAGAAAATCCAAGAAAGATTTTTTCTCAATTGGTCTGGGTGTTATGGTGTATTTTTCATTACCTCCTTCAATATCCCCCTCTATCCCACCTGCTGACGAGCATCAAAATAGAGACTTAGCGGGTTATTCCGTTAATAAATAAATAAATAAATGTTTTTGGTCAGACTGTAAGAAATTTGTAGTGGCAATAAGTCCGCCATTCAACTGTGTATACCTTTGTTTTATTTAAGAAAAAAAAATTTTTATGAATGTATCACATTGTACATTTATGGTTAATAAAGATTTATTATTATTATTATTATTATGATTATTATTTTTCTTAATGTTATTTTACCTGATATTTGATATTTACAGTCTACATGACGTAATGGGCTGAACAACCCGTCAAGTATTGCTGACTAAAATAAAACTGTCGAATAAATGAGCCAATACCGTAAAAATACTGGGAATTATAGTGTCAAATAAATGAAGTTACGAGCATTAATACACTTAAAAAGTTTGTTTTTGCTCTCATGAAAAATGGCTGATTTTGACATATAACAGTGTACTTCTGGAGGTGCGACATATTGAGACGGGACATTCCTATGCGTAATGAATCCTGTTTGAAAAAGGATAAAGGTTGGTCTTAAAAATTCCATAATCACCAATAGAATACTTTAAAATATCCGATTAGAAAATTTTATTTATTGAATCGTCATGTTTGATTTCGCGTGTTCATATTTTTTGACGTTTTATCATAAGTGTAGTCATATATAAAGCAAAAATTAGTCGCATAGAAACAATAAAAATCCCCAAATTAACCTTAAAATTAAGCATTAATTAAATAAATACCTCCAAATTGCATCGGGTTGTGGTCCAGTGGCTAGTGTTCGCGGGTCAGAGGTCCGAGGTACGAACCCTACTCTACCCCAACTTGATTTCAATTTTCTAATAGTTGTTTACAACTCGTTAAAAATGGCCCAAAAATCGAAATATTTGGGTAAATAATAAGAATGCTAATATTTCCTTTTTTTATTAAAAGTAAGTCAAAGTAACCACACTGTAGGGGATTGAGAAGATTCATAATTGCATCTCAGGGCTGGTATTCCGAACGCTCTCGCAGAAAAACTATTTTTCTCGCGTATTTACATACAAAATGCACGAGATAAAGCGTTTTCTACGGCCGCAAGAGCGGTTTAGATTAGCACCGCAGGGTAAGAGCAGTAGATGATTCGGCTCAGCCGGATGAATCTCACCCACGTGATAAAGGTTTCAGCTCCTTTACTTCACAAAAGTCAACGGATGGAAGAGTTGAGGAAATGTGGATGTTCAAACATGGGCAGAATGGTGAATGTTACACAGTGTGTAAAGTGGCCACTTAAACCAGCCAATGACAGGTCAAAGGCCCTGTAAATGCCTAGACTTCCATATTCCCATCTCAAAAGCATTTTCCCTCTCTGTTGCAATAAATTTAAATATGAACAACTCCCTAGCGAGAAAATCCAGCCAGTCTGCAAGAGTCTGTATTTGGACATACTCAAACATTGATGATGATTTTCATTTAGAACATTATTGCGACCCCTAAGCATTACCCAAAACACTTAACTTGGCTGAATTGACCAAACTGTTTCAGTTTTATTTTCGTTTTTGAAGCAGTTTTATACACCATTTGACGTTTTAATAATCCGTGTGGCCGTTATATGAAGCAAAGTGTCGTCGCATTAAAAAAAAATTAAATCTTCAAATTAATCACTCTGTAGAGGGCAGAGAAGATCCAGAATACCACCACTGGTGTAAATAAACAAACTTGGTAGCTGTGGGCACGTTTTCGTGTCACTACTTTTTTAACATTTTATTATATAGGGCGCGTCTATGTATTAATATGTCCATGTTTCTACCATTCTCTATTTTTGTAGTTTAATAGACTATTCGATACTTATCTAAATATCGGTTATAAAAGGATGATAACGAGCGATAGTACAAGGCGAGCGGCGAATCCGTGGCCGGTGACGTCACGACCTATCCTAGATTCTTTCACCGAGCATTGTGACGGGTCATTTTCAATTTCTATTGAAAAACAATCATTTTGAAAGAACGCCAGTCGCGCGTCAATTTGTCAAAGCACAAAACTTAACATAATATTACGTTTACGGTATTGTCCAAAGTCTGGTTGTGGTCTTGTGGTTTGCCATCACGAGATTTAAGTTCTAACTCTATATAAAAGAGCTCAGTAATGTTTGAATACAATAATTATTGTAAAAAGTTAAGGCTTTGGTATTCTTTAGGGAAATGCGAATAAAAAAAAGTCAAGTATTGTATAGGGTTTACCAATAAGAACGATATGATTTAAATTTGGAAAAAAACACAGTAAATTCTATTATAAAAGCTGCGGAATGGTTTTATTAAATGGTGCGTGTATGCCATTCGTGATTATAACAAAATATCATTTAAATGACCACCACAGCTTCTCTTCTACTGATTGATTCAGTGACGCCAATTTTCGAATACTGTGCAGTATTTCGGACGGTATGGCGACTATGGTGCGGTGGATGTTGTCTTCAAGCTCATCAAGAGTCCTGGGTTTGTTGATGAAGACCTGTGATTTAACATGGTCCCACAGAAAATAGTATCATCATCAGTGGCGTTACAGCCCGTTGTAGGCCCTGGCCTCCTCCAGAATCTGTCTCCATTCCTCCCTGCACCCTGCGGCTCTTCTCCAGTTCGTCAGGCTAATTGCTCTAATGTCACTTACAACATTATCCAGCCATCTTAACTTTGGTCTGGCTCTGATTCGTCTGCCTTCCGGAGTGGTATAAAGAATCTTTATTGGGGTACGGTTATAATTCATTCTGTGCACATGGCCCAACCATTGTAATCTTATTTTTATGAATTGTGCAATGTTGGGTTCGCCACACACTCCGTTTTGGTTGACAGCACCAAATATCTTCCTTAATATTTTTCTTTCAAATACTAATACCATGTTTTCATCTCTTTTGGTCGTAACCCAACATTCGGCACCATATACAATGACCGGCCCCAGGAGAGATTTGTAAATAATGTTCTTAGTTTTTCTAGTGAGCAATTTGGATCCCAGATGTTTTTTTTTATTTTTTATATATATTTAGACCCCTGTATTTAGTAGCCTTACGTGTCATGTACAACGCTAAGGTACTCGGAAAAAATTTGTTTTTGTTTGTCTTGGAAATGGGATGGTCGATCACTGATTTTGGTTTATTACCTTTATGAGTCCAATCACCATTGTTGCAAATATCATGAAAAATGGCGCGTGATAACTACTTTTAACTACAGTGTGGATATCTGTTGAGGATATTCCATCTTTCCTGCATTCTGCTTCAAGATTATGGCGTTGTAAACTGAAAAATGGGCACTGAAATAACAGATGTTCGATACTCTGTGAAGAAATATCATCGCATGGACAATAGTTATCATTCCTTAATTTAAACCTATTGAGATAACTTCTCATAGCTCCGAGTCCGGTAAAAATTTAAGTCGTTTCAAAAGTACTTTGGTGATGATGACGGAAGTTTGCTGCATCAGCCAGCGTTGGGAAAAACGTTTTAGTGATTTTACCTGTTGAAGAAGCGCGGTAATGATCCTCCCAACGCTGCTGCGTATTTTGTTTTATACAGCGTTTAGCAAAGCTAAGGGGAAATTCTGAGAAGAAAGGTGCCGTTCTTTTACAAGTTGCGGCTCTTGCTCGTTCATCCGCTCTCTTATTTCCTACGATACCAGCATGTCCTCTTATCCAGCATATTGGAATGATCCCAGATGTTTAAAATAGCATATTCTTTCAAACCCGGAAAAAAAAGCGTATACATTTTCCAACATCAAATGTAAAAGAAAAACAATGTCGCATTTTTGCACATCCATCGTTGTTCTTCGATCCCGACGATATAAATTTCTAAGATTAAAGGAATTTTAAATTTCAAAGAACGGAAGTTGAGTCAAAACATATTTACATATCCAAAACATTACAACTTCATAATTACATCATACAACAAGATAACGACTCAGAACCTACAATCAAATTTAAAATACATTATTTTCATTCATGCTACCACACTAATTCATAAAACTAACAATTACGAACACTAACAAGTTAACAACATCCCGAGCCAACAACACTAGTCGTGATTGGCTGAAAACGTCTTTCAAGAATTTTTTTTTACCGATAGGTGTCAATTTGATTTTTGAATTTAGAAAAAAGGTCATTAGCTAATATGCAGCTTGTCCACCACATACCGCACATTTTGAGGAAGGGATGCAAGTTTGAGGTACTAAACATTAACTCCATTTTAAGATTAAAAAAAAAACAAAAAAAAAGAGTTTGTAAAAAAAAATTGTTAGGGTTTAAAAAAAAAGTTTACTATGAAGAATGTACCTCTAGAGTTTCGCGGTCTGGTCCTGAAACGCCGTATATACATTTTTTTTTTAATGGTACATTTTTTACTCAACGCGTCTATCTCTCTAATGGAACAAGAAGCTCGTGTTAAAAGAGGGAGTTTGTTTTACAAGTTTTATTGTCGATTTTTTTTTTCATATTTACAATTTTAGGGTCAAAGTCATAAGTCCTGTAAATGCCTAGACATCCATATTCCCTTATTTAAGGTATTCTCCATCCCTGTTGTAATTTGTTAATCTTGATGACTCCCGAGGGGGTGAAATCCAGTCTTTTGTATACGAACATTTGGACAAACTCAAATATTGTAATGGAACTAACTGGTCCAAGAAGAAGTTTAAAAATTGAAAAATTGTTTTCAGGCGTTGCCTAGTATGTGAAATAATTCAGTCAGATGAATCTCTTCGCAACAATAAAGGTTTCAGCTCTTTAACTTCACTAAAATCAACAAATGGAAGAATTGAAGAAATATAGATGTTCAAACATAGGCAAAATGGTGAATGTTACAGTGTGTTAAGTGGCCACTTAAACCAGCCAATGACAGGTCATAAGCCCTGTAAATGCCTAGACATCCATATTCCCTTATTTAAGGTATTCTCCATCCCTGTTGTAATTTGTTAATGTTCCTTTATCCTTATTCTTTCCTTCCCATCCCCTCTCCTCTCTTTATTGTATAGTGTTAATTTTAAATTATTTAATTAATCTTTGTTTTTAATTTTTGTATCAAATTGTAAGATTCACTATGTCCATGTATTTATAATTTTCTCAAACTGAACGGCTTGGGTAGGTAGGAAGAAATTGCCTTAAGGCAATATGCCCGCCCTTATATGTATATATACACCGCAAGACAAAAAAAATTACGAGTTTACCTGCTACCGCGCCCCTTGACTTTACTGAACCCTTTTTCTAAGAAATCCTTTATCGATACCTCTTTCTTTTGTTTAATAAATTAAGGACACTATGTGTCACCTTTCTACAATATTTAAATTTTAAAATGTCTCAACAGTCTTGTTTTACCCGCGTTTGAGTGAACATAACACAACAATCATGGAAAGTGCAAAGCAAATGTCGATTGCGATAAAATCCAAAATAATCACATTGTCGCAAGAAAACATATCTAATTGTAAAATATCTCGTCGAGTTGGGTATTCAGAAGGTGTAGTGAGGTTTTTATTTAAAAAAATCCAAGAAACTGGATCCATAGAACGGAAAAAAGGAAGCGGACGGGGGCGCGTGACATCTGCCCGAGATGATCGCTTAGTAAAAAAAATTGTTATGCGCGATCGATTTTTAACGGCACCTGAAATACACGCAGAGGTGCAGTCTACCAGCACATCAACATTTTCAGTAAAAACAGTGTCCAGGCGGCTGTTGGAGCATGGTTTCCAAGCACGGAGTCCCGCAAAGAAACCATTACTCACGGACAAAATGAAGAAGGCTAGACTGGATTGGGCGAAAGAGCACCAGAATTGGACCTTGGAGGATTGGCAAAATGTTGTTTTCTCTGATGAATCAAAATTCAACCTTTTTGGTCCAGACGGCAGAAAGATAGTTCGACGAAAACGTGGGGAAAGATATCATCCGTCGTGCGTCACTCGAACCGTTAAACATTCACCCTACGTGATGATTTGGGGGTGCATGACAGCATACGGTTTAGGACCTCTAAATTTTGTACAGGGTACGATGAATGCCATTCAGTACAAAAAAGTGTTAAAAAAACATATTATTCCAACAATCGAGGACATTACGCAGTATACCGCGGACCCAATTTTTCAGGACGATTCTGCGCCGTGCCATAGAGCCCGCACTGTGAGTACAAATATATATATTTTTTAATGCATTTTGTGACCACATGATAAATAATTTATTGTTTTTTTATAGATCAATGAATTCAAGGAGAAAATTGGCTTAAAACCGTTGACGTGGCCCGGGAATAGCCCTGATTTGAACCCGATAGAAAATTTATGGGCGATTATGAAAAAAAAAGTCGGGAAAAAAAAATCAAAAAACATTGAGGAATTAAAAAAAACTTAATTCAAGTTTGGGAAGAAGAAATAACATCAGAAATTTTAGATTCGCTTTACGCTTCTCTAAATAATAGAATTTTACATGTTATAAAAAATAAAGGTGAATTCACTAAGTACTAAATATTTTTAAATGTTATAAATATGTTTAAATGTAAAATACTTTAATTTAAAATAAAGCGATAAGAACCTACTTCTTAAATATGAATTAAAAAATAACATGTCTTTTATTATTCCATCACAAACACTCGACCATAAATGAACCGTTATGGGTCTCTAAGGTTCGGGTAATCTGATACCTGATATATAATGGCAATTTCTAAGTACAATTCATGAGTAAGATTTTTTATTTTAACCTTGAAATAACGAGTAGTCATCACATATGTCAAACAATATAAAAAAAACTAATTAAATATCAAGAATAATTCATTATATGTCAATTTTAGTTTTTTTTGAGAACTCGTAAATTTATTTGTCTTGCGGTGTATATTATATGTGTATATAAAGTGTCAAATAAATAAATAAATAAATATATACATATAATAAAAAAATAAATATTAATTTGAATTCACACTATTTCAATTTATTTATTTTATATACGTTTATGTACACTATAAAAATATTTCAAAACATACATAACACGAAAAAATTAATACTAAAATTTAAATATACCAAGATGGTAAAATAAAAATACCCAGCAATTATAGAAAAGGGATGCTATCCTCTCTGAGCTTTCCCAAAAAAGTATTTTTTTCGGCATGAAAAATAGTTAGTGACACTTGTCAGCTCTTCGACTATCCCTATGCAAATAATTACGTTAATCGGTTGCTCCGTTGCGACGTGAAAGAAACAAACATTCGCATTTATAATATTAGTATGGATTACAAAATACAGCATGGAATTTTGGATGGAGTGGTTTTCACATAAAATACATTTCAGTTCGAGTTCAAGAATTCTCAAAACTCATATCTTTCGAAGAATCATCCAAAACCGGTATATTAATTGATTAAACGAAATGTATTTTTAATTAATTGCAGTGATTGAAATATCAATTAGGTAGTCCTTCATCTCTTCAACAATTTCCCACGCACATACAACACATTACTTAGATTCTAAATTTAATAACGTAATTAATAATATTTCATATACTATGACGATAGATTCTTATATAGTTAGGAAATTGTAATAATATTCAAATCGGGGATTCAAAGACGGATTTTAAAACTTATTCAAATATAGGCCAATTTTCAACGATTCCAACGATTCCATGGTATTTGTGTATAAAATTATTCATTCCAAAAAACACATAATGAGGAACTTCAGCTCTACGGGAAATTGGAAACAAAAAATATTTTCTTGCGCGCGGTAAAAATGAAAGCATTAAATAGTACGGTAAAATTTCTTAAAAATGTACAAAAAAATATATATATATATTTTAATAAAAACGCACTACTTTGAATGACGTCACTGGTTCATATGAACCATCCAATGATATGAGAGCTTTGAAGGATATCCGGTTTAGGCACCGTAAACGAACCAATAGGAAGAACTGTCATAGAACAATCTCTGACGTCACACGCGGAGTTATTTCAGAAATACAAAACATTATAAAATCATAGCGCTGATAACACGGAATTTAAAAATTAAAAAATAAAAATTTGGCTCACTTTAGTATTCTATTAACAAATAAAAAAATAAAAAAAGACACTGAACTTCCTCATTTTGAAAAAGAAATTGTTTAAAGTCAACTTGAACATGATCACAATACCAACGAAAAGGAAAAATCGAACTCCCATTTTGAAAAAAGGCGAAGTCAAAAAATTCTATTTTATTTGAGTTAAAAAAATATTATGATTGGGGAAAAAACATTTATTAAGAAAAAAAAACCAAATTCAAACTTAAGGTAAAGGCATACATATGTGTCAAATAATTCATGAATGGAATGTACATACAATAATATTATTAGAGCACACATAATAATGTTTATGTGTGCTCACTCAAGATTTAAAAAAAATATATATAATTTAACTTAATAAGGAAATGCATTCAAAAAGTTAAATTTTTTATTAAATACGAATTTTCTTCAAAATAT
Organism: Micrasema longulum; assembly: GCF_059751315.1. NCBI lineage: Eukaryota > Metazoa > Arthropoda > Insecta > Trichoptera > Brachycentridae > Micrasema > Micrasema longulum. The sequence goes on along the minus strand of NW_028277475.1, from coordinate 913,086 downwards.
TTTACACGGTGAAAAAGTTCAGCGCTAAGAGAAATTGGATACAATAAAATATTTTATTCATTATTATTACTCCCTTTCCGCCATGTTTCTGTATTTATATTTCAATGCCTTTATCCTATCCTCTCCTCATAGAATAGTGTAGATTTTTACTTTTAACCAAAATTAATCGCTATGTCTTTTTCCTCGGTTCATTTTAATTGATGAATTATTATTAATTCTATATTAATTATATTCTATTGTACAATATGTACATATTTACTTTATTTATATTTTCTTAAATTGGACGGTTTTGGTAGATAGGAGGAAATTGACTTAATTCAATATACCCGCCCTTATATATGTGTAAAATTTTAAATATAAATAAAGCGTATAAATAAAATACATATCGACGGTAGAAAAGAAAAATGTCCTAATCAAATCAATAAAAGTTTTTGGTTTTTTTTAGTAAATAAAAAAAAATCATTTACATGTATACCTATTATTTTAGTTATAATAATAAAAATACGAATTTAGTTTTACTCCACTTTTATTTATAAATTTTTACCAGTGACCGGGTTTCGTCGTGACCGACATCGTCAAACTGGTGGGAGACTAAACAAATTAATAAAAATTAATAAAACAAATAAATAAAAGTGGAATAAAACTATATACGTATAAAAAACATTTAAGTTTGTAAGTGAAAATTCTTGATGGAAGTTCATTGTAATTTATTATATAAATAAAACACGAGTGATACTTTAATCCACAAATTTGGAATATCCAGTGACCGGTTTCATCGCTTATCCTTATCCTTACCTCTGTTATAATCCGGTATCCTTACCTCTGTTCTGTATAAATACATTTAACTTTTTAATAAAGATACCAGTCTCGAAGATGTCGCGAAAGCGATGAAACCGGTCACTGGATATTCCAAATTTGTGGATTAAAGTATCACTCGTGTTTTATTTATATAATAAACTATATACGTATTTTTATTATTATAATTAAAATGCAGTTCCACCAAAAAATGTCAGTAGCAAAAACTCAAACTATTATTTTAGTGTGATTCCTACGAAATTTAAATTAAAATATAAATTTTGTAATTTTTCATTAATTAAAAAAAAAACAAATATTATCTCTTCTGTGAGGTTGGCTACATGCCGCTAAGGAACTTTTTTCTTTACACAGTCGATTCGAACGAAAACAAGTAATAAAACTTAACCAAGGAATTTTATTGATATTTTTAATTAAATCACTATAGTTTTATAAAAAAATATAAATAGAATTATATTCCATGCTTAGTTAAATTATTGTTATGTTTCTGTCAGAATGAAAAATTTTCTAAAGAAAAAAAGTTTGCTAAAGGAACTCGTCTTGCCTATTTTGACGACAACCAAATAAATTTTACTAAATGTTATTAAATATTTGTATAGTATAACCACTAGCCGACTTTTCTATGTCTACTTGCATGTTGGTTTAATTGATGTCCTGACGAAGAGAAGGGTACGTCTCGAAACCGGTAGACATAGGAAAGTCGGTAAGTGGTTATATACAAATATTTAATAACATTTTGTTAAATGTTAGACCACAAAGTTAATGCTTTAAAAAGTATTAATAACAAATAATAATTATTGAACTTCAACCTAACCCCTTTCGATTCAACTGGGCCTAAGGAGTTTATCAAAATTTACGGACTAACTCTCTAAAAAGTTGAATACACTATTATTAATTACAATATTTGAGTTTGTCCAAATGTTTCCAGAAAAAAGACTGGATTGCACCCCCTCGGGAGTCATAAAGATTAACAAATTACAACAGGGATGGATAATACCTTCAAGAAGGTAATATGGAAGTCTAGGCATTTACAGGGCTTATGATCTGTCATTGGCTGGTTTTAGAAACACGCACTATCCTGGATTCAAACTAAAGATATAAACTCTTTTTTTCTATGATATATTTTGTTGCCCTATTAATAAGGAATATATTAAAGTTTTTTTATATTTTTTATTTCCTTTTTTAATTACTTACATGATAATCTGTTGCAGAATATTTTATTTTCTCTTTCTTACGTTACACAAAAATATTATAACTGTCTATTTATTATAGGAGCAAAAATTCATTAACATTTTCTTGTATACCCACGAACAGGCCATGCCTTTGTGGGATTTTTTGTTTACTATTTTGACTATTAATATGTATTTCATTGCTATGTAATTATCCTTTTTTTAATACTCTGTTTTACCTCTTATGCATATTGTAAAAAAAAACAACAAAAAATAAAATAAAAAGTGGGCACTTTACATACTGCGTAACATTCACCATTTGGCCTATGTTTGAACATCCATATTTCTTCAATTCTTGAGTTTGTTAATTTTAGTGAAGTTAAAGAGCTGAAACCTTTATTGCTGTAAATAATTTCAGCTGACTGAATTATTTCACATACTAGGCAACGCCTGAAAACAATTTTCCAATTTTTAAAATTCTTTTTGGACCAGTTGGTTTTGTTATAATTCGGTTGGTATGTGAAATAATTCCGTCAGATAAATCTCTTCACAACAATTTATGTTTCAGCTCTTTAACTTCACTTAAATCAACAAATGGAAGAATTGAAGAAATATGGATGTTCAAACATAGGCAAAATGTTACGCAGTGTGTAAAGTGGCCACTTAAATCCGGCGAATGACAGGTCATAAATGCCTAGACTTCCATGTTCCCTTCTTGAAGGTATTCTCCATGCCTGTTGTCATTTGTCACTATTATTAATTCGTCAATTTGTTTTATGAAAAATAGTTGCGCCCATACATGCTATTTAAAAAATAAAATACAACAATGGGTACTATTTAAATAAGTGTTTTATTAATGGAATATTGGTTCGAGAAATTTTTTTTACCTTTAAAACGCGGAGTCGGTAAAGGAGAAATCAATTTTAAAATACTTTATTTATTCAACATATTTTGGCCGTTCATTCTTATGTCACTGATAAAAAAAGAACTCACGTGCGCGTACAAACAAACAATTGATTTATAATGACTTCTTTCGACGTTACAGAATATAATTCAATGCACAACAAAACATCAAACGCAAATAATTCTCGTGGAGAATTTACATTTGAAGGTCCATAAAATCAAGAAAAAACTGAAGCAAATCTGTTTTACGTCATAACCAGTAACATATCTACCTTTCAATGTTTAAAACACATCCATTTTAGCTGTTTAGTTCACAGAACAATACATTTTATCAATCATGCACACTTTTAAGACGCGCGTGTTAATATTTTTTTTTACAACGAAAAAAAATTCAACAATCATACACTACCAATCTCCACGGACCGCCGTGGGTGACTGGGAGGGAAATAGAAATATTTTCAAACGTACGAGAGGATTATGACTGGGACTCCGGAGGCTTATTCCGTGTAACTAACTCGCTGTTTTGTATCGTGGTGTTAATTCTATACGCGGTGTTTGTACACAACCGCGGATCATAACGCAGCTGATTTTGTGTTTAGTTATTAGCGGCTCGGTCGGAATGGATAGCTGCTCGACAGCGGAGCATAGACAGTGGCATTCGAAACTTATTTTTCCATTATAAATAAATGCATTTTCCAAGATGGCAGCCGTTTTCAAATATATTGAGACTTCAGTATGAAAAAATAATCCTGAAACAGGAGAGTCGAATTTTAGAATAAAATGTAGGAAAATCTGAGAGAATAAGACTTAAGATGTTACTAATGTTTAAAAAATGGGAATTGGAAAGCGTTGAATTTTTAGCGGGATTATTATGTAGTTAATGATATTTGGATTTTTTTTTTTCAAATACAAGTCAGTGAATTTTTTTGGTGGAAGTTTATTATAATTTATTATTTAATAAATAAAAAAACAAATGATAATTAAATCCACCAATTTGAAATAATCAGTGGTCGTTTGTAAAGTTTTCCTAGTCTGGAAGATATCGCAAAAGTGATGAAACCGATCACTAATTATTACAAATTTGTGGATTTAAGATGAATTTATGGATCACTTGTGTCTACAATTTTTTTTTCCGATATTTAATTCCATTTCGAGCATTAAAAAAAAACTTAGGATGAAACTATTGTTTTAAAAATCGCAAAAATAACATTTCGTAGTGGAAAGTTACTTAAAATAAACTAAAATAACTGTATTTTTTATAATTCTTTAAGTGGATAGTTAGATAACCAAATATCTTATCAAGGGACGAATTTTAAGCGAAAAAATAATATTATCAAATGATTTTTTAGGAAATAACCTACTTGCATATTGCGTTTAACACACGAATCATACTAAGAAATAATTTCGGCACCTTTCTGCATTTCAGTAATTTACTTACGTATGTAAGTAAATTAAATACTATATAGTATATTCAGCTGTTTTTCACACATTACAATTTTCAGCACCTTTAGTTTCGAATCTCGGACGAAAATTTTCATTCTTCTGCATTTCAACAATTTACTTCTATTCAACCGTTTTTCACACATTAAAAGTTTCAGCACCTTTAGTTTCGATTCTTGGACGAAAATGATCAGTCTTCTGCATTTCAGCAATTTACTTACATATAGTACATTCAACTGTTTTTCACACATTACAATTTTCAGCACTTTTAGTTTCGAATCTCGGACGAAAATTTTCATTCTTCTGCATTTCAACAATTTACTTCTATTCAACCGTTTTTCACACATTAAAAGTTTCAGCACCTTTAGTTTCGATTCTTGGACGAAAATGATCATTCTTCTGCATTTGAGCAATTTACTTACATATTACATTCAACTGTTTTTTTCACACATTACAATTTTCAGCACCTTTAGTTTCGAATCTCAGACGAAAATTTTCATTCTTCTGCATTTCAACAATTTACTTCTATTCAACCGTTTTTCACACATTAAAAGTTTCAGCACCTTTAGTTTCGATTCTTGGACGAAAATGATCATTCTTCTGCATTTCAGCAATTTACTTACATATAGTACATTTAACTGTTTTTCACACATTACAATTTTCAGCACCTTTAGTTTCGAATCTCAGACGAAAATTTTCATTCTTCTGCATTTCAACAATTTACTTCTATTCAACCGTTTTTCACACATTAAAAGTTTCAGCACCTTTAGTTTCGATTCTTGGACGAAAATGATCATTCTTCTGCATTTCAGCAATTTACTTACATATAGTACATTTAACTGTTTTTCACACATTACAATTTTCAGCACCTTTAGTTTCGAATCTCGGACGAAAATTTTCATTCTTCTGCATTTCAACAATTTACTTCTATTCAACCGTTTTTCACACATTAAAAGTTTCAGCACCTTTAGCTTCGAATCTAAGACGAAAATGTTCATTCTTCTGCATTTCATCAATTAACTGACATATTATATTCAACAGTTTTTCACGCATTAAAAGTTTCAGCACCGGTAACTTTTCGATGTAGTTGTTTTTTATTAAAACGATTTTTTCAAATTTTATCATTTTTTTTCCAGAAACATGGCCGTAAAATTAAATGCTGTCATTTTTGCCGCGTGTAAAAAAAATAATATTACATCCAATTTCCCGTAACACTGAACTTCCTTGCTAAGCGCTTTTACACAAATCATTTTTTATGTGAGGTTAGGTAAGGTAAGGATAGATTGGGTTAAAATTGAAAATAAAAAAAAAGTTTTTTACTAAACTTAAAATCCTTAATTTCACTTAATAATTAATCCTTTTACTTAAAAGTTAAGTATTTTTTTTTTTTGTAATTAACCCAACATATCTTAACCTACCCCGGCGGCTTTGGGTTCGGCCGTTTTCAAAGGGCTAGCTTACAACCGCCAACACGTTACGGCATAGCCATTTAGTTGAATGCCGGCATATCATGAACGAACATCCTAGCCGTTCAGTTGAGTGACTGATTTAACTATTTGGCGGCGACATATATAGTTTGGACATATTTAAAACCATACTAGTCTGATGATGTCGCCAGAGCGATAAAACCAATTATTTACCTATTAAACTAAAACGATTTAAGTGTCAAGTTGTCTTAAAATTATGTTTTTTCATAAATTAAAAACAATATTTTGAGTTTGCCCAATTTTTTATAGACAAGAATTGGATTCAACTCCCTGGGGAGGTGTTAATATTAACATATTACAACAGAGACGAAGAACATTTTAGAGAAGGTAATATAGATGTCTAGGCATCTACAGGGCTTATGACCTGTCATTGGCTGCTTAAATGCACACTGTGTAACATTCACCATCCTGCCCACATTTGAACATCTATACCCCTTTAATTCTTTAATCTGTTGATGTTTGTGAAGTTAAAGACTTAATATCACCCGCATAATAAAGGTTTCAGCTCTTTAACTTCACAAACATCAACATAAAAAATAATTAAAGGGATATAGATGTTCAAATATGGGGAAAATTGTGAATTTTGCACAGTGTGCAAAGTGGCCACTTCAACCAGCCAATGACAGGTCATAAGCCTTTGTAGATGCCTAGACTTCTATATTACCTCCTTTAAAATGTTCTTCGTCTCTGTTGTAATATGTTAATACATGTTTAACTTTCTAACACTTCGCTTGAAAGAATAATGATTTTCGTGTTTTATTTTATTTTTATATGATTATATTTTTTATTCCATACAGTAATTAGCCGTTAAGCTAGGGTTTCCTAGGACAGCGGTGCCCGTATTTTAACGGCCGTAGTGAACGGTGATGCAGTGGACAGCCGTCGTAACGGTGACTAGAGTGTGGTTTTCTAGGAAAACGGTGTTATCAACACCATTTAACACCGTTTTCCTAAGAAACCACTCTCTAGTCGACGTTACGACGGCTGTCTACTGCATCACCGTTCACTACGGCCGTTAAAATACGGGCACCGCTGTCCTAGGAAACCCTAGCTTTATGTATTGACAGTAATTTAACATTATTTTAGTGTATTAGTTCGAGAATCGAGGCCTAACTTACTTCGTGTTTGGGTGTGATTTCAAGTCGTGAGTAGGCGCGTGGGGCCCCCACACCTCGGTTCGAATCCCGGGGCTAGATTCATAAGCTCAACTTAAATAGCACAACAGAGAAGATCGCAGATCCTTGTCATAAATAATTAGTGACGGACTGAACTTTCGGTTTCAGCCAGTAAAACGAGTTTCGGCCGCGGCTTTGGTTTCGGGCAAAAATTGGCCGAAAATTTAGCTGAAACTGCAGTCGGGATGTTTCGGATTACGTTCGGCTGTATTCGGGTGCATCTTATGGCTCGTAACTCTAAAGTTCCCGTAAGATCTAAGGTCTTTCATATTTATATTTTTGTAATTCCTTTATAGCTAACTAGCGGACCCGCCAGATGTTATTCTTCCCGATCGTTGGCTTGCCTGCTATTAGCCTAGAAAAAGACTTTTCATTGATAAGTAGGTACCTAGGTACTGTTGATGATTAAATTTCAAAACTAAAAATAGTTAATATTCAAATATTGAATTTAAGTAGGTACTTGTTTATGGAATTGAATTCCAAAACATTTTTTATTTTTTTTAATATGGCATTATTTTTGCAAACGTCAAACTCCGGTCTTTGCACCAACAAAGGGATGTACTTATGTAGGAATACGATTTTAATAATGTATTGAATTTATTATTATTTAAGTATTATCTGAAATCTAGTAAAAAGAAATAAACGGAAAGAAATTAAAAGGAATTTAAGGAAAGAATCTGATTAAGATCCACAAAAAACCAATTCTGTTTGTAAACATTCAAAAACGTACTTTTTTATTCACATAAAAACAAAATCTTTCCATTTTTTTTTGTAAATGCATTCTCCTCGAATGCAACCCTGGTAGAACGATGAATAAAACATTTATGCTCCTTACTTATTTTTTACATATTAGATTGAAGATTTTAACATCTACGAACACGCACAGCGCAAAGATCTATATTTCTCTGAAAACCGCACGTAAATCGGTTTGGCCGTTTAGAAGGAGTTCAGTGACATCACACGTACAGAGGAATAATATATATAAATATAAGTTCCTATAGCGTACATTAAAGAACTGTTTCATATAATTAACATATTACAACAGAGATGAAGAACATTTAAAGGAAGGAAATATAGTAGTGTAGTCATCTACAGGGCTTATGACCTGCCATTGGCTGGTTTAAGTGGCCACTTTACACACTGTGTAACATTCACCATTTCGCTCATATTTGAACATCTTTATTCCTTAAATTCTTTCATCTGTTGATGTTTGTCGGGTCGGTCGGGGGTCGGGCTGGACTGCTCCTTCGCCGCCGTGGTGGTTGGGGGCGCTGTCCTGGATAGGATTGGATTTTCATATTGCGTGTGGTTGTTAGGTGGTTGATGGGTCGGTTGATAGGTTAGTTGATAGGTCTTGACTAGGATGCTAGATTTTGAATAGGCTGATACTAGGTTTTTGTCTTGAAAGGGTGGTGCTAGGAATAGAGTGAATTTACAAACAATGGTTTTATTTTCTTGAGCTTAATCGGTTTAAATTATTCGGCTAGTGGAGGGGCGGTCACGGTTCTGGCTCTCCCGATCGGACTTGTTTCTTCTGGTTTACTAACAAGCTAATGAACTAACATACCCCATCGCCGTCAGAATTGGGAAAATTTGATTGAGGGTGACAGACAAATTGACTGTATATACTTAGGTTGCTCTGGCGGCGATCAGGGCATTGAAAGCAGTAAATGTAAATTCAAAAAATAAAAATACGCGAATCTTTTGAAAACAAAGATTTTTTATTAAGTACATGACAAGAGAGTTGCCACTGAACATTTTTTTAATTAAATAATAATACCATAAATTTAACATTGATCCACGCTAGCAATATTGTGCCGAGGGAATTTGTACGAGCTTTGTGAAATCAGCCAGACTCTGAATTAATGAGAATGTTTTATTTACAAGTTCGTAACAGTATGAGATTAGTACACGTATGTATGTATACGTATACAGTTACTCTGTATCTGAGATGAGTGATGAATCTTATGAATGAACCTGAGCTTTTAATATTCATTATTTAACTGTACCAATGGGACGTTATCAGGTGATATGAAACAATCACGAAGCAAGTAGTATTGTATGTACGTAACATATATTACGTGGGTGGATTGTACCAAAACATATTTTGAGTCAACTTCCGTTCCGTGATCTGAAAATATTACATGACTAGTATTATGATACTATTTGGTCACCTTACTATAATGTAAGTATTAATAGACTAGAAACTGTCCAGCAATTTTTTTTTAACCAGGTCGACTACCGGTTAAACATTAACTTCTCTAACCATGCTGAAAGTATGCAGTACCATGGAATAAACTCTCTTAAAAATCGAAGAATAATGTTAGACCAGTTATTTTTACTCAAATTAATAAATAATAAAATTGATTCTCTTAACCTACTAAAAGACTTCCATTCCGTGTGCCATCTAGACCAACAAGACAAAATCTTCTGTTTTACACAGAAAACGCGTCAACAAACTATTTTAAACAATCGACAACAACTAGAATATGCGACCAATATAACAATATATTTCCGAGGCTGATATTTTTTGTGACAATGTATGTAAATTTAGCTCAAAAATTATACAAATTTTGAGAGAAGCAGATATTTTATTTTTTTATTATGTACATATTTTTTCATTTCGTTTCTTTTACATTTATTATATTGAACATAATTAAAATTATTGTGTTAAGTGTAAACAATTTTTTTGGTGTGTGCATGAGTTTCTTACACGAATATACAAAGTAATTGGCAATATTTGTGTACATACTGTTTGTTTACCTAATAAAATAAATAAATTAGGCTTACCATGATAAAAGTCATCATCATCATAAGCTCGACAGCCCCGGGTGGGTCATGGCTGAATCCAGGAGTCTCCTCCACTCTTGCCGGTCTGCTGCCCTTCCTCTCCGGCTCCTCACTTCCAACGCTGTCGTATCCGCCCTGATGCAGTCCATCCGTCGCATTTCAGGCCTTCCCGGTCTTCGTCGTCCTTGTGGCACAGAGAGTTTGGCGCTGTATGGGGTTTTCGTCGACCATTCTAATTATATGGCCAGCCCACCTCAAGCGCCCCGCCTTGATGGAGTTGATTACATCGGGCGCTCCGTAGATTTCATGTGGCTCCCTATTGTAGCGACGACGCGAATGGTTGTTTTCTCTCACAGGGCCGTGGACAACTCTGAGGAATCTTATTTAGAAAACTGCAATGGTTGCCTCAATAGTATTTGTTTCGAAAGCATAATTATCTTAGTATTTTTTCGTATTAGTTTGGACCGTAATCATTTCCTAAGCGCGTAATAGCAACGGTTGGCAGCCATTATTCTCTTCCTGATTTCTACCTGTATATTGTTGTCACTGGTGACTGTGGGACCCATTGGTGGTATTCTGGATCTTCTCTAACCCCTAGAGAGTGATTAATTTGAAAGTTTCATTTTTTTTAATGCGTCGACACTTTGCTTCATATAATGGTCTCACTGATCATTAAACGTCAAATGGTGTATAAAACTGCTTCAAAAACGGAAATAAAACTAATACACTTATAATTAGAAATCAAACACTGATTTGAGTCTACTGAACACTTTATTTTATTTTTACAAATATAAACATTATAAGTTTAAATATGGAGTTCTTTATATATGGATTTCTAATTATAAGTTTAAATACAAAATAAACACCAAATCAATCAATAAAAACTAATACAGTTTGGTCAATACAACCAGGTTAAGTGTTTTGTGTCGCAATAATGTTCTAAACGAAAATCATCATGTTTGATTTCACGTGTTCATATTTTTTGACGTTTAATCATCAGTGTGGCCATATATGAAGTAAAAATTTGTCGCGTGAAAAAAATAAATATCCCCAAATTAACCACTTTCTAGGGCATAGAGAAGATTCATAACTATTGCATCCCAGGTATGTAAACGAGTTGATAATCTTAAAATTGTACATCAAAACCATAGTAAAATTATGAATCTCTAAACCAGATTTAAACCAGAAGACTTTAAACTGTTTTCCAATGATAATGCCAGTAGGAAGAGCAATGTCTTTACTCAACCGTATCTCCTCGGATATCGACATCTTTCGTGTTATCGAAAGAAAGTTCAGATAGCTTCCCTTTACTCTGATTACTGGTCATTTTTATTGAACCATTTTTTCACATGCAAATTTTAGCGTTATTTTTTTTTCGTGTTTATCCTGGCATGAATATATTTTTTGTAAATGCACATACATTATAATGTATAAAATAAATCAATTGAAATTTAAGAAATCAATTGATTTAAAAACCGAAAGTTGCTTTATTCATAAAATAGATGATAATTGATCAAAGCCGACATGAAAATTAACGATATTTTTTTTATGAATTATGCCGTTGATTCCGAGGATATAAAAATACATTGTGTAAAAAGATCGCATAAACCAGGTAATGAAATGTTATGAGCCCTGTTTATGGCTAGACTTCTGTATTTTCTTCTCTCAAATCGTCTTCATCTCATATGACAATAAAATACATGATGTAATCAGTAACCCAGTACCCAGGACAACGCAGGTACCAATAAAATATGCAAAATATGTAAGTAATCGGCTAAAAATATTGATTACGTCAATATTTTTTGTTTCCCTTTAGTAAATTATGAGACAATCTACAGATCTGTATCGAGAATGCGAAAAATTAAAAAAATCTAATGTTATTTTAATTTACTTAAAGCTCACAGTACATAAGATTATTTGTTCACATTTTCGAAGCACACGTTTTTCCTATACAAGTAAAGAAAATATTGCATTTCCCACTGAGGAATAATAAAATAGAGATGATGCTTCATAGAACGGTAGTTTGAAATTATGTTCCGAAAAATAAGCGTTGTCGCGTGAACATTGCCGTGCAAAACGCGAAAAAGAGTAAAAAAGACTAACGCGCCTTTTTACGCTGCTTCACGTTTACTGATTATGATAAAAGTATTCTCGGAGTTTACTTGAATAGATATTTGAATTTCAAAACACATTCTCAATATGTAACAAAAGAAAATTTCTTTTATGGGAAGATTGCGAAATGTAATATATATAAAGAGTAGTGTTCTTATATATAAAACAATCATATGTCCACACATAAATTACCGTTCTTCCATTCTTTTTTTATGTAATGAAGGAGAAATTCAAAATATACAAATTCTTTAAATTAAGGCGATGAGGATTAAACTCAAAACAAAAATCTATTCTAATGTAGAAATAATGCACAAAGAAATTAGCTTGCTCACAGTAAAGCAGCAAATTAAATAAAATGTAGCAATTTTTATACATAAAATAATTAAGGGGGTGAATAAAATAAAATCAATAATAAAATTTAACCAACAATGTCATGCATATGAAACAAGGGATAAAAAAAAATAAAATTACCAATGAGGAGAAAAACTGAATCTCAAAACTCAATGTTCAAGGGATTGAAGCTGTGCAATGAGTTACCTGAAGAAATAAAGGAGATTGAAAAGATTGAAATATTTAACATTATATTTTTAATTGAATCGGCATTCACTTCGTAACACTTCATTATAAATTATTATGAAAATAAAACTTTGTTATCAGTGTTACACAATTTTATTCTTTTACAAGAACACAACTATAGTTTCGGGAGAGCACTCCTCCCATCGACGGGTGATATAAAACTAATATAATAAACACAGAATATTGTTCACAATGTCATCGAATCTAAACAAAAAATAAACAGATTAATCAGTGAAACTTAGAGCAGGGGGTTTTTATTCTTATCTAAGGTGTTGGCATATGAATGGATGGTTATCTTAAGTACAGATATGAAAACATGGACAAAACATTAAGTCGAATTTATTTCTTAAAATTTAGCACATATGTGCTAAACTTATGTGCTAAACCACTTATGTGCTAAATTTTAAGAAATAAATTCGACTTAATGTTTTGTCCATGTTTTCATATCTGTACTTAAGATAACCATCCATTCATATGCCAACACCTTAGATAAGAATAAAAACCCCCTGCTCTAAGTTTCACTGATTAATCTGTTTATTTTTTGTTTAGATTCGATGACATTGTGAACAATATTCTGTGTTTATTATATTAGTTTTATATCACCCGTCGATGGGAGGAGTGCTCTCCCGAAACTATAGTTGTGTTCTTGTAAAAGAATAAAATTGTGTAACACTGATAACAAAGTTTTATTTTCATAATAATTTATTTAACATTAATTTGAAAAAATATGTTAATGAGAAATTTTGATAAAAAAAATGTAATGTTACTAAAAGTTTATATTAGTTCTTAAGATGTTATGAACTAACTTAATAAAGCATAAATAAATTATAATGCTATTCATAAAGAAAATAAGCTATTTAAATCTGTTTTTTTATCCATAATTTCAACAGAAATTTCAATCGAATCAAATCAAAATAATTAATCTCTATCAATATTGTCCTTATGAAATGCATTGAACAGTTTTGGAGTGTCTTTGCCCTAGTCTGGATTTACAATAATGGATTTCAAGTAAACTATTCAATCTTTGACTAGATCTATTAAAATTTCAGGTCAATAAATGTTAACGCATAAAAACATATATGTATTAGATATTGCTGGCAATAGATTTCTAGTAGCTTCAAAAGTTCAGCTTCCTGAAATTGAGCTTCTTAATTTCAAACTTTCATTTTAAAAAAAAATCTACATAGAACGTTATTTCCCCAATGCGATGATTTGCGAGAGAATAACAGAAAAACAATGTTAAAATAAAAATATATGGTAAAAATACAGTCATCAATAGACTTCACGTTCTAGGCAATAAGTACCAAGACGTTGGTGACTCATTCCATGTTAAGTTTAGTTTATATAGGACGGCCCTTTACCTGTATTTCATTGGTAGGAGAAGCTAGTACCCAATAGTTCTAGATTAATTAGTATTCTTCAAAATTGTTTAAATTTCTTTATTAATGTTTTTTTTTCTTTTCCTTTCTTGATTTTATTTAAAAGTACAAAATATTTATCTTATCAATTTTTTTTATCAGTAGGTATGTATTTATGTGTATATTTATATTAGTTACTTAAGTAGTAGACTTAAATAATAATACATGTAATTTAAAAAATAAAAATCTTCGTTTAGTGTTATTCAAAATTGTTTTAGTTTTTTTTACTAATATGTGTCTTTCTTACTTTTTTTTCTCTTTTTTTTACAGGTTCAAAGTATTTCTATCACCAAATATTTAATTTTTTAAGTATTTTAATAACTGGTAATATTATTTTTAAACCGTGTATCTTTCTTTTTTTTTGACTCGTAATTTGTAAATAACTGTTTAGTAATAATTTGTTTTAAATAATATATTTTACTTATTATCAAAATTGTATGGCACCGCGCATCCTCGTAAGTCGAAAACAGCGTCCAAAATTCTGGTTCTATTTCACACACAGAACTGTATTACTTTTTCCGCCGGACGCGGATAGTATAGTTCATATAATTATTAAATAGACAGTACTCAATACAGCCCTGTAGATTATCAATATTAGTGGGTGTCTATTTCAAAGCAGTGGTCTAATTACATTTTACACCGCGACCGGTTTGGGATGCGAACCCACGTACGAGTAAGTTGTCTCCGAGTGTAATAATTAATCTGTTTGACCACTGAGCGCCCACAGGAACAAACAAGCCATCTAATACCAGACTACTGAAGACTCGTCATGGCAGTTAGGTGTGCATTTCCTTTACGTCATTATAATTCAATATGTTATTAATTTTTAGTGACGTTTAAGTTTTTTTGTGACACAATAATATCCGATCTTTAGGTTTACACATAAATGTATTTGTTTTGTTGACATTTAAATTAACACATAAACGCATTTTTGCTGACATTTCAATTTATAGATACCTGAATGTGTTTTTGTTTACAAATCAGTTTACATATAATTGTATTTGTTTTAGTTGACATTTGAGTTTATACATAAATGTATTTTGCTGACATTTCTATTAAACGTATTATTGTTGACATTTAAGATAACACATAAATGCATTTTTGCTGATATTCCAGTTTACACATAAATGTAATTATTTTTGTTGACATTTAAGATTGTATATAAATGTATTTTTGCTGATGCATATTTTATTTTAAGTTTTATTTTTTCAAGTAAAGTTAAGTTTTGTGTATGAAAAATACAATATATATATTTTTTTTCTAAACATATTCAATTACAGATTACCGACGAAAATACTCTGAATTTACAAACAAATATACCCATTTTCGTACATAAATATCGATGTTACTTTGTACCGTCTCGATGAAGATAGCGTTTAATTCGCGTTCCTGGGGGGGCAATTACAATCACTATCTACATCGGTACAAAATCGATCGATCAATCGATTCAGAATACCACCCCTGGAGTTGTGTTCTGAATCGAATAATAACCGATCTTTAGGTTTACACATAAATGTATTTATTTTGTTGACAATTAAATTAACACATAAATGTATTTTTGCTGACATTTCAATTTATAGATACCGGAATGTGTTTTTGTTGACATTTCAGTTTACATATAATAGTATTTGTTTTTGTTGACATTTAAGATTGTATATAAATGTATTTTTGCTGGCATCTGAATTTTTTGGTATCATTATATTTATATGTTTACACATAAATGTACTTATTTCCTCCGACTTTTTTTTTACACATAAACGTATTTATTATTTATTGAATGAAATATTGTGGATGTAATTTTCCAAATTTTCCGAATCTCTAGAGCTAATTTTTAATTTAAATTACGAGGTTAGTAATATTTGCTAACAGAACAAACTCCGTCACTAAACAAGTCGTAATGTAAATAAACAGACTTTAATAAAATACACAAACTGCGAGACAATGAAAAGATTACTCAAGCAATTAAACGTGTTTGCAGAGACATCTTTCATCTGACTGTATACTGTATGGAAAATAGCAATAATGAAACCATTATTGACGTTAACATCCGAGTACCTGCGTACGCGTACTTCTCGTGATAATGCTCATCCTCAGAACAGAGAATTCTGAGAACTCGTCAATACGTAATATGAAAAAAAAAGAGCATAAGACGGCTAAAGAGAAAGATATAGGGCAAAAGAATACAAGAAAGTCCAGAAACCGCATACGCACATCAAACAGAAGGCGACTCAACTACTCATAAATGAGTGGGTTTACGTTTTGACCCATTAGTTTCTTTGTAGACTCGCTCATTACGCAACTCCTTATTTGAATTCAACTATGCCGTGTTGTGTCCTTTTAAAGTGTAGAAATACTGCTAGGATCTTAAAGAAACAGGATACAATCACATTTCACGTGTAATTATCAAATGAATGTGTTTGTCGCAAATGAATTACTTAAAAATTGAATTATTTTTCCATCTGTCAGATCGTCGAAGAAACAAAATGGAAATTTCGTTAGTGCTGCCAGGGTAGTAAAAATGTTTATCCTACTTTGCTCATATAATAAGAGAAATAATGAAAATTGAACCTCGGATTAAACAACGTCGTGGTGGACATTTGGCCAACATCATCTTTAAAACATTAAGTATTAGTTAACACGATATAAAAATATTAGTTTTATTTTATTTTATTTTATTTTCTTTTATTAACATGCGTGCATGCATTTACAATTTTGAATAAATTTTTAAAGGTCTATAATTTAGGTCTGTTTTATGTAAAAGAAAATTTGTTTTATATTTTAAGTTTAAAGTTCATTAATTCAATTACTCTTATTAAATGATCCTTTACTTATCTGCTCTGTTGTGTCGATCAATTTTTCCGAGTGCACAATAAATTTTTAGAAAAAATAACAAATTGTTTTTTTTTTACCTTACATTTGTGTTATGGTTATATTCTTCGCGATCTGGCAATATTACTCGGTGACTTCAAGTATGCGCGCGGCGAAAGTGTGTCTAAGTGGGAGAATTATTGGACACAGTCCGATGTATTTAAATATACGCTACTTCTGGACTATTCTTAATTCTATGGCTACATATATAATTCCATAATGGGGTACAGGAAATCAAGGATATATAAATAGACTGCAGCGGTAACAATAAATTAACAAACGACAAACAATTTAATATATCAGGGCTGGTATTCCAAACACATTAACAGCGCGCTATAACGTGTATTTAGTACGTAAAAACGCGCTTTAATTGCGTTCGCAATACCAGCCCTGGGTCTGTATTCTTATGGGAAGTTAAAATTTATTAAGTTGTCTGTATGAAAAAAAGAACATCTTTACTTTTTTTTCTAAACATCGTACCTTCGGTAAGACAAGTGCACAATTAGATATACTGTATTTTTTAACTAGAGACATTTTAAGCTTTTTGTAGAATCATATCATGTTATTCTGCCAATGCGACGAGGCAGTATCGCCCTCTGCCAAAATGAGACTGTACTTGAATTGCTTGATAAGTTAGAACGATTGCACAGTATTTGTATTCGTTGTATCTTTAATCTTCGCAAATTTGACCACATAACCGAGTATCGCACGCAACTACACTGGCTCAGTATCAGGCATAAAAGGAACATTCACATTCTATCACTTCTTCACAATATTTTAAATAATCCCACTTCGCCTGTTTATCTGAGAGAGCTCATCCAACCTCTTTCACAACACGGACTATCTATTCGTTCTAGTAATAAGAGAACCCTTTCAATATCCTGTCATCGCTCTAATTTTCTTGCCTCCTTTTTCACAGCAGTAGCCGCTCGATTGTGGAATAATCTACTTACTAGAGTTAGAGGCGCCCCTTCTTTGTTTACATTTAAGTCAAGATTAAAATGTCACTTTCTAAATATTTCATTTGTTCCTTTCTCCTTCTTCTTTCCTTCCCATCCCCTCTCCTCTCTTCATAGTGTAGTGTTAATTTTTTTTAAATATATTTATTTTTGTTAATCTTTGCTTTTGATTTTTTTATAAAATTGTAAGATTCAATATGCCCATGTATTTATAATTTTCTCAAACTGAACGGTTTGGGTAGGTAGGAAGAAATTGCCTTAAGGCAATATGCCCGCCCTTATATGTAAATATATTGTATATGTATATGAAGTGTCAAATAAAACTTAATGGATGAATTTGTTTTTCCAGATAAAATGATGTTTTTAAGGCACATTGGCCTACTTAACTTATTTTAAGATTTTTTTAACAGTTGTGCCCTTGTCTCACCGAAGGTACGACATGTTTAATTACAGGTTACCGACGAAGAAAATTTGAATTTTAATACAAATTTTCACATTTTTATATACAAATACCAATGTTAGTTTGTACCGTCTTAATATGTACCAATGAAGATAGCGTTTGTAATGAGGAAGTTCCGTGTTTTTTTTATTATTTTTTTTTTGTCAAAATTTTTGTATTTCTGAAATTAATCCGCGTGTGACGTCTCAATTACTCTTCCCGTTCTTCTGGTTAGTTCTGCCGATTGGTCCATTGACGAAAAGGACATCGGAAATCTTCCACAACTCTCTTATCGTTGGTTGATTCATATGAACTAGTGATGTTGTTCAAAGTAGTCCGTTTTTATTAAAATATATTTTTCGGACATTTTCAAGCTTTTTGTTATAATTCAATGCTCTAATTTTTACCGCGCGTAGGAAAAAAAAATGTATCCAATTTCCGTAGGGCTAAAGTTCCTCATTGCGGCCCTGCACCCGTATGCTAATTAGAAGTTAAAATGTGTCTTTAATTTTAACCACAAAGTTTTCTGTATGAAAAAAAAATATATATTTATTTTTTCAAAACATATTCAATCACAGGCTACCGCCGAGAGCGCTCTAAATTTTCCTACAAATATACAGATTTTCGTACATAAATATCGATGTTACTTTATACCGTCTCGACGAAGATAGCGTTTATTTATAGCGTTAGTTAATGTTAAAAAAAACAATCTGTTAATTTCTCTACAATTTTATTGTGCACGCGGAAATATTGATTGACACAACAGAGCAAAAAAATTACCTCCAAAGCATTGAGCATGTAAGGTTTCATAATTCGAATGAGTAAACACTTTGATAATCCAAAGGCCCTAATTTTATTATATTATACGTTTGTCAGAAGCCATTTGGAATACGCATCTCAGATATGGAATCCCCAGTATGTCATATATATAACAAGAATAGAAAATATTGAAAACAAATTTATAAAGTACCTAAAATACAAAACCGGTATTTCTTATGTATCTACTCTCACTGCCTCCACCTACCATGGAATCACTTCTCTACAATACCGCAGAGTGTGTGCGGACCAACTACTGCTTTACAAAATTATGACAGGAATAGTTGACTGTACAGAACTACTTAGTTTAATAGCAATACATGTGCCAGCCAGGATTTGTAGACGGTACCACCTGTTTCATGTACCAATAAATAAAATATCGTATGTTAAAAATGCTTTTTTTCGTAAGACTTTCAGTGATACAAAATTTAAAGATATAGATTACACAAACATCACTGTCAGATTAAAAATTTACACTAAAAATGCATTATGTAACTTAGTAGACATTATAATAATAAATATGTACATCTCCCTTCCCCTCCTTATCCTCTCTTCGAGCATTATTGTCCTAATCCCGCCCAATTTACAATAACTTACTGTTCTAAAAAAAAATATTAAAAAATTATTTAATTATATAAAAATATTTACGAGTGCATGTAAATAACATTTTTATGTGTATTTATTAAATATGTAATATATTTTCTTTACTAACTTTGTATAGTTTGTGAGAATCTGTTATTATTTCTGAGTTTATACATCTATATCTGTTTGTTTACTATAAATATGTATGTAGGACTGTGATTTCCCAAAAAAAAAAAAAATTAAAAAAATTCTGAACCCTCACCAACATGAGGGAATATCTCGCCTCGTGCGAACTCCATGCATTTGGTTCACAAATGCAGTGCCCTATACACCACTGAGTGGAGAAAGGGTAATGGTGATGTTCACCATACGATACTTTGTGTAGTGCGTAGCTGCCAGCTCTGTCCGTGGTGACAAAAGAGGGCTGCTAGCAGGGTTGCCAACTCAATCGACCCCAAATCCGGAAAGTAAATAAAAAACATTTTTTTTAACCAAGCCGGACCGAAGGCGGGAATCAAATCCCCCATAGACCGATTTTAATTCAATAACTCGAGTATTGTTAAACTATTTGCCCTAAATTTTGTGTACATATATTTCATGGTCATGTCATACCATATATATGTGCTACAAACTTTTTAATAATTAAAAATGGAATGGCCCGCGCTCAGACGCTTTAGTCTTTGTGGGCATTTTTTCCAATTCAAGTTATAGCTTAATTTTAAGATGTATTTTTCTAAATTGTATTTTTGTAATTATATTTCTATGTAAATAATATGTGTATGGAAAAATAAACAAATTAAAAATCATTTTTTTTTTTTTTTAATGAAAAAAAAAACAAAAAATAACAGAAATAAGCATTTTCCTGTTTTTGTTTTTAAATTTACAAATTGTTTGATATTAAAACAAAAAAAAGACGTAAATAAAATACAAGGGTCGATTTCACTTTATGTACATTAGCATTCAGCAAACTAACAAAAATGAATAAAATACACGAACGAGTCAAATACGTAAAGACATGAATAAATTATTGCACGATCATAAACACTCCCAACTTTTTATTTTCGTGACGCTGGGGTCGTTTGGTCCCCCCGTTCGGATCATGTGTAATTTTTTGATGCTTAGTGAAGAATAACCCGCCAAGCCTCTATTCTAGAGGCTTGTCAGCAGGTGGGAAAGAAAGAATATAGAAGGATGTTATGAATAATACACTAAAACATTCAGACCAATGGAGCATCGCGGGAATAGAACCAGCGACGCCAGTTTTGCAGTTGGCCGTCTGTCAAATCAAATATGCATTTATTTAGAAAAAATAACTTAGAATTTATTTACCTATATATTTTAAACATCACATGTGCAAAATTACAAGCCAATATTCTACTTAAGCACCAAGCATAAATCAAACAAGCGAGGCAGTGCGGTATAGCGGAATACTCAAAAGGATCTATCGGTTCCTATATGGACAATGCCTGTTGTAAGGAGCATTTAAACATTCAATGTGAATGTGATGCTTTATATCATAAAAGAAGCCTAGTCCACGGGGAACAACATTTACATATTCTATGATAATGTAATGCTATGTTGCTTTGGAGGTTTGGGATTTAGCGAAATGATAACTCTCGACTTTCACACAGTAGCCAGCCGGGCTCTTTATAGATCTGCGCTTGGAGAACTATTCACGGGGGTCTGTCACAATAGATCTTTACAGGTCGCAGTGACGTCAGAAGCTTGTATAGCACTGACCCCCGCTTCTAAGAATAAGAATAGAAAACATTTATTCACAAAATCTAATTTAAAAAAATGTTACTGTGAAAAATCAAGGTCAAAACTGGGCATATTCTCTTAAAATTATATTTTTTCCACTGCGCGCAGAATTAGAACGATTTTATGACAGAAAAAAAAATTCGCTAAAAAACACGCAAAGCCGCAACATTTGCGATTGGGAATGCATTTTTTTTTCACAATTATTTACAAAAAAAATCAATCTACCCACATTATTTCCCTCGCCACAACTTTTAAAATATTATGCTTAAAAATAATAGTAATCATCATACAGGAATAGATTTCGGGAGATTTTAGCTGAATTCCGGGAGTCGGAAAAATATAAAAACCTTTTTTTTTTGTTTTTTGTTTTTTACAATATGCATAAGAGGTAAAACAGAGTATTCAAAAAATAAAGCATAATTACATAGCAATGAAATACATATTAATAGTAAAAATAATAAACAAAAAACCCACAAAGGCATGGCCTGTTCGTGGTTATACAAGAAAATATCAATGAATTTTTTCTCCTATTATAAATAATGGACAGTTATAATATTTTTGTGTAATATAAGAAAGAGAAAATAAAATATTCTGTAAAAGATTATATAAATGGAAGATTATAAAAAGGGAAAATAAAAAAATATTTTAAAAAATAAAAAAATATTCCTTATTATTAAAGGGCAACAGAATATATCATAGAAAAAAGAGTTCATATCTTTAGTTAGAATCCAGGATACTGCGTGTTTTTTAAAAGAAAAAAATTTTGAAAGTTTGTAATCAATGAAATATTATCAGTAAAAATAGAATTTAAAAAATTTGGGCCTATAAAATATGCATGTCTCTGTGCGAGCCTCGTTTTACAGTGTGGTATTTCTAACACACGATTCCTTCTTTGACTTGATCTATTTGAATTACTTGTAAATAAATTTTGGTTCAGTATATTTGTCTTAGGTCAAAAACTTTAGTATCTTGTAACAATTAGAAAGAGGGAAAAGTGCGATTTTTGTGAAACATTATTTTTAATATAAATTTTTGAACAGTTTCTAATGGTTTAATGTGGTTGTGGCAATTATTCCATAGGAAAGCGATGACTGTACAAGTGCATAATATACCATTTAAATCGTATTTAGCTGGGCGTAAATACTTAGTCGTTTGAACACATAGGTTAAATATATTCGTTTATTAACAATTACTTCAAGATGAGGGAGGGCAACCCTAGCAGCTAGCCGCAACAGATAAACAAACGCTTCGTGGAAATCCGACGCCATTTCTTGGTAGAGATCGTCTCCATTCCGACTGAGGATTGCCCGCTCTATGTGCGACGTGACGTCACAAAATCTTATCGCGGTCGCTGCATTGGTGCAAAAACTTTTCCACAAATCATATCGTAGTAGGTAAAATCGGAGATAAAACTAAGCAGATAAGAACTATTATAGTCGGGCCAATGATAATGTCACGAAACTGCGCTCCGGCCAGTTTTAAAATACGCCATGAAAATAAGATTACTTTCTCATTTGATATTGTCTTAAAAATATAATATTTGTCACAAAACAAATTATAACTATTACTATACATTTTTGTTTACAATAAATTGGGGCGGAAATTAAGAATCGGGTTATGGCGTCTACATTTAATAATCTTAAAATTATTCGTCAGATAAAAATCGAAGCACACATTTTATTGGCTGTCTGAATGTGATTTCAAATTATTTCGATACCGAAAAGTATAAATTGCCAAATGTGTTATATCCGCGCCGTGTTGTGAGTTGTGAATGTCTCGATTGATTCATTTAAAAAGGTAAAATAGCCTACCTGTGCAGGGCCGGCACCGGCTGCTGGGCGCTCATCCCCCAGCGAGGGCCGGGGTGGGGGGCGGGGGCGCCAGGGGAGGGCCGCCCCTCGCTGCGCCTCCGCCCACTGCTAAAAATAATTTTAAACTCAGTGAAAACAGTAGAGTTAAATTAAATTAAAATCACGGAGTACGAAATTGAAACATTCTAACCTTTCCGAGCCTAAGCGTTTAAAAAATCAGCGAGTTTCTGGGTACGTATTTTGATGGGAAGTTAAAATGTATCTTCAATTTTATCTACAAAGTAAAATTACGTTTTCTGAATGAAAAATAGTATGGGTTTTCATTTTTTTTTCTAAACATATTCAATTACCGGTGACCGACGAGGATACTTTGAATTTTCATACAAATATACACACTTTCGTACATAAATATCGAAATTAGTTTATACCGTCTCAGTATATACCGATGAAGATAGCCGTACCTGGGCCCAGATTACAATGCAAAGTTAACAGAGATAGCTCCGGCTGTCTGTAAAGAACAACCGATATTTGTGTACGAAAATGAGTATATTTTCATAAACATTTAAAGTACCTTCGTCGGTAACCTATAATTGAACATGTTTAGAAGAAAAAATTATATGCATATTTTCCTTTTCATACAGAAAACCTTATTTTACTTTGCAGAGAAAATTGAAGATAAATGTTATTTTCTCATTGTAATCGGGGCCCAGGAATAACCCAGCTAAAATGCTATAAATACGACTCTAAAAACAAATAAATATATAACTATAAAACTGTTTCATAATATTTCGAGTTTTCTGCGAAATTCGCAATTTTTTTCATAAAATACTGTTGAGAGAGAGTGCTATATGGCTTCTCTCGCTGCTACACGTTGAATAACACTGATCTTAA
Source organism: Micrasema longulum (assembly GCF_059751315.1). Classification (NCBI taxonomy): domain Eukaryota; kingdom Metazoa; phylum Arthropoda; class Insecta; order Trichoptera; family Brachycentridae; genus Micrasema; species Micrasema longulum. The sequence continues at coordinate 889,076 of NW_028277475.1, read as the reverse complement.
ATAACGTAATCCGTTCGTGGGGAGGTACATCGGGGAGTCGGGAGAGGGAATGCATGACAAATCTAACGCACGAAACCCGGATTTTTGTGGTTACTGCTGGAAATAAGCGACCGAATAGCAAGAAGTACACGTGCAAACTGGCCAACGCGTCAAAGATAATTAACTCATGTGTGATTATGATGTAACACGAGTCAACATAGGATATCTCTCTTATTTATTTAAATGATGAAGTTGTATTTTTTGTAATCTTCAAATGGACATTTTCACATCGGATTTAATGATGATTTTTTAAAGTTTTATATTTTATGTCTCAAGATCTGGTCCCTTTCTTCTCGGTGAGTTTTACTGATTGGTCGGTGAACTGACCGTAAACCGAAAATCTATTACAACTCTCTTGTCATTGGTTGATTTGGAAGAACTAGTGACGCAGCGTCGTTCAAAGTACTTCGTTTTTATTCAAATGTATTTTTTTTTTCATACATTTTCAAGAAACTTGGCAGTACAATGTAATGTTATATTTATTACCGTGCGTAAGAATACATTTTTTGTATACAATTTCCCGCATAGCTAAACTTCCTCATTTGGGAACGGGGAGAAAACCTATATATAAATTAGAGCATTAAATTATGCAGCAAAGTTTGTACAAAAAGAATGTACAAAAAATTTTTTTTTAATGTTTTAATAAAAACGAACTACTTAGGACCGGTTGCATAAAAGTTGGTATAAATTTAGTTTAAAGTTAAATATTTAAACTTAGTTAAGGCTCAAAATCTGGTAACTGAAAAATTCCGTTGCATCACCAATATTTTAGTTAAGTTAAAGTTAAAAATGTTGCCACTGTAAAGGTTCAAGTTTCACCCTAAAAATTGTTGGGATTTTTGGGCAAGCACGTACTTGTTTATTTACATGTAGCAATACACATGCCCCCCGACGCGTCTTTGAGCACAAACGTTTGAATTTCGTTCTAATTTTCAGTGTGCGAAAGGGTGAAGCAACACTGCGCATTCTGAGAAGAAAAGAACAAAAGGGACATCGTTCTTTTTGAACTAGATAAAAAATTAAAAGAGCAAAAGCTAAAACAAAATGAAGAACTTTTTACTCTAGAAGTAGAGCAAAAAAAGGACATTTTTCGGGCAACTATGGCAGCCTTAAATGCCCAGAAAGAGTTATCTGAGCTCAATCTAGCTCTATTCAAAAATAAATAAACAGCATTTCAATACAGTCATGATTTAGATTTATTTTACACCACGCCGCTAATGATCAAGTCCTGTGTTTTGAAAAATAATTAACAATTAAAAATTCAAATAATTATTAGTTCTTCACTTTTTTGACATTCGAAATCTTGCGATAAAGTCGGACTCTTCCCACAAAAGATGGCAGATCGCATTTAACTTTAAACTTAACTTTAAACGGCCCCCTAGCGGCCGGTTAAATAAAAGTAACTTTTTTGTTAATATTTAGTTAACTTTTTTTGATGCAACGCATTTTGACATAAAAGTAACTTTTATTTGACTTTAGCCCTGGCTTTAAATTATCTTTTGTCGATGCAACCGGCCCTTGGAACGATACTAACTACGAGTTGTTTGAGAAATTTGGGATCTTAGACATAAGGCAATTATATTTCTTTAGAATAATACTGTTTTTGAAAGCAAATTATTCGACCAAATCTCAAAAGGAACACTCCCACACTATCAAAAGTCTTCACTCAAGTCTTCACCTCAAGTCACCAAAAAAAAAAAAATACCCCAGGGTTACAAAATTAATATTGATAATATGAATATAAATTATGTGGACGAAATAAAGTATCTCGGGGTCTACTTGGATAGATATTTAAATTTTAAAAAACATACTCAATATGTAACAAAAAAAATTCAAAAAAAAAAAAAATTATGGGAAGATTACGAAATGTAATAGATTTAAAAAGTAGTATTCTTACATATAAAACAATAATATGTCCACACATAAATTACTGTTCTTCCGTTCTTTTTTTATGTAATGAAGGAGAAATTCAAAATATACAAATTATTCAAAATAAGGCAATGAGGATTATACTAAAAAAGTATATATATTCTAATGTAGAAAGAATGCACAAAGAAATTGGCTTGCTTACAGTGAAGCAATAAATTAAATATAATGTGGCAATTTTTATACATAAAATAATTAAGGGGATGAATAAAATAAAAACAATAATAAAATTTAACCAAAAATGTCATACATATGAAACACGGGGTAAAAAAAAGATAAGATTACCAATGAGGAAAAAAACAGAATCTCAAAACTCATTGCACAAGGGATTGAAGCTGTACAATGAGTTACCTGAAGAAATAAAAGAAATAGATAAAATTGAAATATTTAAAATTAATTTGAAAAAATATGTAATTGAGAAATTTCAATAAAAAATTGTAATATTATTAAAAGTTTATATTAGTTCTTAAAATGTTATGAACTAACTTAATAAAGCATTAAAAAAAAAAAAGTCAAACTAGAGGATGGGTCATGGGGTCTACCACAAACTCTGAATTTGGGAAAGAAATTTCAGGTTTGTGGGCCCCAAAATATTCAATATGTTACCCGAACATTGCAAACTTGGATTCAATTAATTAAATTTATAAAAAAAATATTACTGGGTTTAGGTGAAGAGAAATCGGAAAGTTTACTAAAAACATTCTTAAGAGAGTGTTAAAAAAATTCATGAAGCAAGTAGAATACAAGTGTCATTTGCATTTTCCAAATTATATAGCTTCTTTAAAATTTCATAACCTTGATTCATTTAACACAGAGAAGAGATATTTTCGATCAGATCCTGCTTTACAAATTTGTAAATAATAAATTTGATTCCCCAGATCTAATTCATCTACTTGACTGTCTGACATTTTCTATATTCGTAATATTAAAACTAACCATCGGAAACATTCTACCATCCCTCGTATATGTGAAGCATTTAACAAGAATTTTAATAGTCTTGATATATATAGCACTCCATTTAATTAGGTACAGAAGAGAGCTAATAGGCTTGATTCAAAATAACAGAGAATAGACGTTTTGTCTGTTTTCTTGCTCATAATCATTAAATCAAATGCAATTTTCCACTCCTACTTTCCTCCAATAATCCTGCACCACTCCTTATCAATTTACTTATTTTCCTTCCCACTATCTCCTTGTTTTGTCCATATTTGTTTAATTTTTATTTTATTTTATTTTATTCAGAAAACATAGTCGTGCATAAAAAAATATTAAAAACAACGGTTTTCTAACATAAAAAGACCAATTAAGTTTACATAAATTATGCAAAAGCTTAAAACATTAAATGTGACAAGAAAAATAAATAAATAAGAAACTCAAGTGAGAAAATATTAATTGTTAACATTTGCGTTTTCCATGGAGGTTATCATTGGTAATAAATAAAAATACAGAATGCACACCCCGAGCCATCCACGCACACACACATGAACGTTCATATCAAAACATACACAAACATATACATTACATGCATACATTATTTTAATTCATAGTATATGTATTATTTATATAGTTTAAACCATAGAATAAAGAATAGTCCAGAAACCGCATACGCACATCAAACAGAAGGCGACTCAACTACTCATAAATGAGTAGGTTTACGTTTTGACCCATTAGTTTCTTTGTAGACGTCGCTCAGTACGCAACTCCTGATTCTAATTTAACCATGCCTTGATGTGTACTTTTAAAGCGTAGAAACACTGCTAGGATCTTAAAGAAACAGGATGCAATCACATTTCATGTGTAATTATCAAATGAATGTGTTTGTCACAAATGCATTACTTAAAAATTTAATTATTTTTCCATCTGTCAGATTGTCGAAGAAACAAAATGGAAATTTCGTTAGTGTTGCCAGAGTAGTAAATTTTTTTACCCTACTTTGCTCATATAATAAGAGAAATAATGAAAATTGAACCTTGGATTAAACAACGCCGTGGTGGACATTTGGCCGACATTATCTTTAAAACATAAAATATTATTTAACATCATATAAAAATATCCGTTTTATGTAAAATAAAATTTGTTTTATATTTTAAGTTCAAAGATAATTAATTCAATTACTCTTATTAAATTACTCTTTACTTATCTACTCTGTTGTGTCAATCAATGTTTCCGAGTGCACAGTAAAATTTTAGATAACAAATTGTTTTTTTTTTCACCTTACATTTGTGTTATGTTTATATTCTTCGCGATCTGGCAATATTACTCGGTGACGTCAAGTATGCGCGAGGCGAAAGTGTGTCTAAGTAGGGGAATTATTTTTGATTATATGGTTTCAACCGTCGTCGATTTATTGTAGTATAATTTAGTGAATACATATTATTGTATGACAGGCCCTACTATGTACACATTTGTTATAGTTTTTATTTATATAATTAAACTATAAATTTTATTTTAATAAATAAAATAAAATTTATAGTTTAATTAAATATTGTATGAATGCATAGTAAATTAACTAGTCGGTAGTCATGTTATTGTTTATTTTGCATAAAAATGTCTGCCTTTAAACAGGTTATACCTAGTTAGGCAGGCTAGACATAATCCAGAGAATTATACCACCTAAAACATGTTGTAGATAAAGAAATTGTAATTTTTGTTCATAAACTCTGATTATTATTATTATTATATTTGTTTATGTCAGCAGTCATTATCTTGTGTGTTCATACATTGTCAAGAAACTTCGCCATTCAATAAAATATTTTTTATTGCTTGCAAGAAAATATTTTTTAAATCCTATTTTCCGTAGCACTGAAATTCCTCATTATGTAAATGTAATTAAATATATAAAAAAATACAACCTCTTTAACTCCTTACTGATCTAATATTGAAAATACAAAAAAAATATTGACTAAAATTAACTTGTCGGTGGCGATTAAAATAAGGTAGGTATTAAAAAAAATATTTAAAAAACTTAAATAGGTACCACCATGAAAATAATTTATTTGTTAAAATATATATTGTAAACAAACGTCACAGATCAATACAAAGTTGTTCGAAACAGCTGTTTTTGACAGATGCCTGTTGTTTAAAAAAATAATCTTGAATTACGGATAAAAGGCGTCTATTTTGATGATTTGATCATTCATGTATGATTCTAATTAGCGTGCCAGAGGTGTCATCTATATAAATAGTAATAAACATGTTAAAATTAAATTGCGCGATATGATTTGATGTTGATTTAAATTGAATATTGATTCAACAATGAAGGACTGTCGAGGAATCTAATGATTGTTGTGTATTGGGGATTAAATTGACTTTGACAGGCAATGATCAGATTTAGATAGTTCTGCTAACGTCAAACATATTTATAATCTTTCTACAGCGGGGCGATACGACGCGACGCGCCGCGCTCATCGATTGAACAAAACAAATATAACCATGACTCACCGCTGCACTGAAATTTAATTTCCACCGCAATATTAAATCAACACAAAATTATTACACAAATCACTAAAATGTTGATAATATCGGCCACTTAGTGATAAAGCATTGTCAACACGCAATCATTGTAAATTCGAGCCACGAAAGATAAAATTACGGTCGGGAAAGGACAAAAATATATACACGCGAATACATAGCGCTAGTGTACGAATTTTGAAAAACACGTTGGATTTTTTGAGATAGCACTGAAAAATGACATGTGAATTTATTGTCCCGCATAAGCAATACATACGCATAATACTGTTATTTCATTTTTTGATCCCGAGAATCTCCGTTATTCATTGGTGTGAGCGAAAAAGTATATGGATAGAAAGGTTATTGAATTTCTGTAAATTACACGGTGCTGCCATCTAGCGACCACACCTTGTAATTTTGTGAAATCTTCAGAAAAACACAACGAACTGCGGATACAACGTTAGCGATTCGTAAAATACTTCGTAACGATCTTGAACAAAGAGAATACAAATTATTTTATTTTTCAACAATTTAAATATTCCAAACAAAGCTGATTGCGCAATCTACTTAAACGCCAACAGTTTAAAAATTTGAATAATGGTTTCGTTATGAAATTGTTAAAAATAAAGCTTTTATAATAATACAAACCTCCAGAAGTTATTATGATTGCGAATTACGTACTTATTTGTTTATAACAATACTTATGGGATTTTATGATGTAGGTACATAATAAATGAAAAAAAGTATTTAATGCCTTCATGTTTTTAAAAAAGCAAAATTTCTGTTCCGAAAACTACTTGTTGTAACTAATACTGTTAAATTATAAGAGAAATAGGGAACATTTCACAGAAGGAAATGTGGAAGTCCAGGCATTTATAGTGCTTACAACCTATCATTGGCTGGTTTGAGTGGTTACTTTATACATTGTCGGCCTCGTGGTATAAAGGTCAGTGCGTTTGCTTACCATTCAAGAAGTATCGGGTTTGATTCCCAACATGTTTAACATGAAATATTTATTTAAAAGGGTGTTTTTACACGAGAATATTTCATAACTACTGGACTGGTACCTTAAGCGTAATACTGATCATCTTACCTTCATGTAACCAAAATGATTTCGTTACACTACGATTTATGTACTAAATTAGTGTCCTATGCACCATTAGGCGCAGAAAGGTGCATATTATATTTAATACTAATATACTAACTTGTATATATTATATTACTAACACATGTGTAAATATTTAAAAAAAATATTAAAAAATACACCACACTGGCCAGAACATCCGAGTTGAGATGTGAAAAGGCCATGAAAAAACGAAGAAGAAGAAGAAGATGTACAGGTTAAATTAATATTTTAAAAAAAACTACATGAAATGTATACATAGTAGGGCCTGCCATCCAATTATATATTTTCACTAAATAATACTTTAATAAAGCGACGACGGCTTAAAGTTTAAACTATTTAAATAATAAATATACCATACATAAAAATAAGATAAATATGGACAAAACAAGGAGATAGAGGGAAGAAAAATAAGTTATATTGTAATATTTTATTTTTTTTCACAAAAAATGTTACAAAATACACACACCTAAACAAAAAAAATGTTTAATAACAGTTGCATAATTATGGCAAATTTATTGATGACCTTGCGTGTCTTCAGTTTTCTTTACCCTAATGATGCTTGGTGCTATATTATTCATTTAGTAAACTGTTGGCAGACAAAATATTATTACAGACAGATATTATTTGGACGTCTAAAGTAAAGTAGATTCCATGCTTTGCTTTTGCACTTTTAAATGGGTAAATATAGTAAAATTGGTACAGGTATAGTTTTGATTCAATGATAACTAATATAAATAAAAACAAATCAACTTGAGTTCTAAAAATCATATAAATATGGCTTTACAGATAAGATTTTTTCGTATTTGCTTTCGAAAGGTAAAAAGTAGGGTAACACTTTCTAATTGCGCCAATACGACGGTGTAATGTTATATTTTTTGACGACAACTCGAGTGAGAGTGTATGTTCACTAGTGTCACGAAACTTCTGCACTCTGTTGATTAAAATTTGAAACACAATTAGCTTCTAAACAAGGTCAACAGTCTTCGTAAACTCGGATGTCGATGAAAATAATTTATTATTTTCGGTTCTATACGTTGTTTTCCCACAAAGGCGGTGTAAAAGTGCGCGATAATAGTTATCCGAAACGGTGTCGCGGCGGCGATGATCGCTCCCGTCGAGTCAACGATGAAAACGTTACTCGAATATGGATGACCTAAAATACGAGTGCGACGAGAAAAAAAGTCATCCGTTCCGGCGTAAAGACTCAAAACCGGAATTATCGGTGCGAAATAACTATTCCGAATATGTTCGCCCCCCGCCGGGGTCATCTCGCGTGCGCCGAAACGGGACGTCCGCGGTCACAATGTGATGTGTCAACCGGATTGTTTATGATGTGATCGGTGGTGATTGTTTGTACACAGCGGCACCCGCGAGCGCTCATGGAGGGCGCCAGCGAGCAGCGGCCGTGCCCCGCCGTGCGCCTGCCGCGCCTGGAGACGGACTTCGAGCAGAGCATAGACGACATCGCCCGCCAGCGGCTCAACGGGCGGCCGGCGACCCGCAAGCGCCGCTCGCGCCGCTCGCCCGACTACCGCGAGGGCAGCGCCTCCGAGGGCTCGGAGCGCGCGCCCAACGGCCTGCCGCGCCGCAAGGCCCGCCGCCGCGCCGCGCCGCGCGCCGTCGCGCCGCCGCCGCGCTCCGGCAAGCCGCGCAGCATGATGGCGCTCTACCACAGCCAGATCTCCCACGACTCCAACGCCATCAAGATCCGCATCCGCAAGGCCAGCTCCCAGATTCCGGTGAGACTCCTCGTACACACCTCGCTCTCTACTCTCGCATTTAGGGTCCCATCGGGGCGTATCGGTGTGGTAACAAAAAAAACTATTTTTCTTACATTCTATGCGGTGTTTCACGGGAAAGAAGTACTTGCTGGCCATCCTTTTCTGAGAATTTTACTTTTGAGCAGTTCTTTTTGCCCTTTTACGTATCTGTAGAACTTCGCACACGTCATCCTAAAAATAACCTAATACTGCAATATTCGTTCTACACTACAGTCCCTCGCAGCTGACGATTTCTTTCGTCAGTCCACTGGGCTTGACTTCAATGATATAACTGTTTCCACTGCAGCGTTGTCAAAAATAAATCCTTTTTTCAAGTGCAGAATTTATCAACTTCTACCGTATCTAAGCATTTAAGCCACAATGAAGTTCTCTAGACACTTACATTGCTAAAACCATTTGCCATCCAATCTACTCGTCTGTTTTCAGTATGGCCGTGGAAGATTTTTGTAAGTTAACAGCGTTGCTGCCTTGTGCAAGTTTCAATCGGGAGAGTATAAGTTTTGTCAGGACAGGGGATTCAATAACGGTGAAAGTTCCAGTATATATGGAACCCTTCTCATGTTGCGCAAAGACATCTCTTCGTAATCAAACTCAGTGTTTTGGATCATTTTATAACCTCATCAATAAATGTATCGAAATGTTTTCATTGAAATGTCGTCCATATCTGTAGTGTTCATTACTGCATCAAAACTGCATAAATTTCTTAGATTTTCACTGCCGTTCGGACAGAAATGAGTTCATCATCACTCCCTTTCCGCACCTAATGGTGCATAGGGCACTGCATTAGTACTCCAATTGCAGTGTATCTTGATATTTTTTGTTACATGAAGGTAAGATGAGAAGTCTTACGCTTCAGGTACCAGTCCAGGGACTGTGAAATGTTCTAAATAAATATTCAATATCTATAATGTCGGGAATCGAACCCGAGACCTCTTGCATGGTAGGCAAACGCGCTGACCATTACACCACGAGGCCGACAATAAGTTAGTCAACATAACAAACCTAACAACGGAACAGGTGAATGCTGGCAACCTCGACCTTATGATTAAACCTTTTCATTGAACTAATTTTTTACTAAAGTTTATTTACTACGCCTAAAATACGCTAAGTCTCGGCTTATGCATGCATCTTTAAAAATAAAAGCTGGATTATAAAAAGTCTTGCAGCTACTGAGCGCATGGACTGTTTTTTTATGTTTGATAATATTTACATATTGAAGCAAGATTACCAATCAAACAACAAGGGTTGGCAACTCTAAGCACAAAGCAATATCATTTTCAACGCCCGGTTCGTTGGCAATTCGTGCCTGAACTACTGTTTTAGACAATTTCTAGACATCGTACTATTTGTGTGTTTGTTTGTTTGATTGATTTTTGCTGGACTAAAGTTTCCAAGTAAACAAGAGACCTTGATACAAAATTTATACTACGGTAATGCTGTTGTATACAATGCTCGTACGAACACACCTTTCGTTGAATTATCAATATAACCTACAGATTGTAACAGCTGTAGATTCAAATATTCCACTTACGAACACAATGAGATCTTTTGAGCACTCTAGAATATTGAAGATTTACATAGATAAGCCTCAATTTTTTATAATACTACATAGAGAAGGTAACATGAGATTAGATTTAAAATAGTGGTAAATTCAGAGTTGCAGGAAGGGATTTCAAAGTACATATTGTGGGGTAACTCATTATATTGTTATATTGTAAAAGTCACTTGTGCCATATAGTAAATAATACAGAAATAATAAAAATTAAAAGTCAGTAACTTTTTTTTTTTTTTCATTTCCTTTGCGCACCTAATGGTGCAGAGGGCACTGCATTGGTAAACCAATCGCAACGTATCTTTATCACTTTTTTTTGTTACATGAAAGTAAGATCATCAGTCTTAGGTTTCAGGTACCGGTCCGGGGACTGTGAAATATTCTAGTGTAAAAACACCCTTTTAAATAAATATTTCATTTCAACTTTGTCGGGAATCGAAAATATAACTAAATGTGAGATCAGTATGGATGGAAATATTCTGAAACAGGTAGAAGAATTTGTGTATCTGGGAAGTATGTTTACTAGGGATGGAAAGACTGAGAAAGATATTGAAAGGAGGGTGTGTGCCGGAAACAGGGTGAACGGTGCACTGAAATCTACTTTGGCAAACAAATGTTTATCGCAGGAGGAAAAACTAGCAGTTCACAATGGAGTTCTAGGGCCAACTCTAATGTATGGGAGCTAAGTGTGGAATTGGAAAAATAATTATGAAAGTAGGTTAAATGCTGTCGAAATGCAATCCCTCTGGCGAATGTGTGGTAAAACGGTGTATGATAGGTGCACAAATGTCGAGATCCGTGAACTATGTAAGACTGAGACATGCATTATCGACAGAATTCAAGAAAAAGGTGCTGCGTTGGTTTGGACATGTAGAGCGAATGGACAGCGAAAGAACGGCTAAAATGATCTACGATGCGAATGTTGATGGATGCAGAACGCGACGAAGACCGAGAAAGACATGGCACGATCAAGTCCTTGAAGATGGACATGACAAGAGTAGAAATAATCGGCGTGCGTGCATGAGAAGATGTATGAATGTGGAGGGAGCATGTCTGTATGCAAAGACAGAATGATATGACGTTCTATCCTCTCTTTCTACCCCTACAGAGAAAAGGTGTGTTGGTTTGTTTGTTTGAAAAACTTAAAAAATCAAAGCGCTGATAATACGATGCATAAAAATTGTAAAAATATTTTTTTGGCTTAGTTTAATAGTCGTTTAACAAATAAAAAAAAAGCACTGAACTTTCCAATTAATAATTGATTTTTATGTGGACAGCTATAAAGGATCGAGTACTGGCCCAGTCAGAAGAACCGGACACTTGCCTAAAAGGGAGGGGAGAAAAATATGCTTGTATTAATTTACAAATGTGTATATTTCCGTCCCCTTTCAGTAAGTGTCAGGGCACTGGGCCCAGTGATGTAATAATTTGTATGTGCCTATGAATGTATTGTATTTATGATGCGTGTGAAATAAAATGCGAACCCCCGGATGAGTATTTTGGACTTGACGGGCTACTCTGGGATAAGAATCCTAAATAACAAATATAGTGGAGATAAATTCGCCTCGTAGTTTTTTAAAATTTTTATATGGGAGTTGCTTTATTATTTACCTTGCGTATAATATACGAGGTTTATATTTCAAAAAGTGGATTTTTCTGCAATTAAATATCTTAAAATTTATCTCAACTATTGGGATCAGGAGGGATATATTAATGTGGGCTAATCAGGAACTTCTCAGCATTTGCTTACGTGGAGAGGAAACCACTTAAAACTCTTCAAGACAAGCCGGCCTGTTGGCAGTAGTCAACAGGCCTTCCGTTCCACTAGAGGAGTGTTCGGCATTTTGTTCCCTACTTTGGTTTATTTTACCAATTTCCTGAACTATATTCATCATGTATGATACCAAATTTATTGCCATTACCTCCTAGTGCAATATTTTTAAGTATGCAAGGGTAGCAATTTTCTGATGAACATCTAAGCCCAGGTCTATAAAGAGTGTGTGTGTGGAAGGCGAGAGTTAAAATTTTGCCAAATCTCCCCCTCCAAGCCCCAGGTCTATAAAGAGCCCGGTTACTGTCTGGAAGGCGAGAGTCTACATTTTGCTAAATCTTCCCCTCCAAACCCAGGTCTATAAAGAGCCCGGCTACTGTCTGAAAGGCGATAGTTTACATTTTGCTAAATCTCCCCCTCCAAGGCCAGATCCGTATAGTATCGAGCGATTAGGTAGGGGGCGAGCTCTTAAATATCCTCAGGTTTAACTAGTGGTCCCTGGAGGATGAGGCTCCTTTTACGATGTAAAGCATCACATTCACGTAGAATGTGTACAGGTGTTTCCTCATCTGCCCTGGAGAACCTGCATCTAGAAGTTTTGGAAGGTTCATTCTAGCAAGGTGTTTGTTTAACCTGCAGTGCCCTGTAAGGGCTCCAGCGATAACCCTCACATGATTTCGTAACACGTACCCATAGTTAGTGAGTACTGTTTATTTATAACAGGGCTGCATTGAAGGAAGAAGAATGCAGACAAAAAGCTGTACATGAGATATGGGCGCATCAGCAAAGGCTGCCTGCCTATAGCAAATAATAATAATAATAATATTTGTATAAATAAAAATAAAATCTTACAATTTCTCATGATTCTTGGCTACCAATATTACGATTTTCTCTTAAAACAATCTGTCACCCCCTAATTATGACGATAATTGAGAGACAATAAAATAATTCTATTTGGGACATGGAAATGAACGGAAAGACCTGAAATCCGGTGAGACTTCAAGTATGTTGTCACCATTTTTCTAATTGCTTTTACATAATCGTCTTTGCTAACATCATGATGGCATTCAAATTCGTATTTTTTCACATCAGTAATTATTGATCTCACAGTGATTAGATTATAATTTCCAACCAGGCAGTGTGGACTAAAGCTAGAGTGAGTAGTGAGTGGGGAGTTACTTTCACTCTAAGTCTTTTATGCTTAGGTGAAAATGTACATGTCTGACTTCATACAAATTATTTTTCTAATACGTTATGTTTGATAATATAAGTAATATGTTATTAACTGGTGTGTTACCGTTTGCTAGTGTCACGCAATACGGACGATCAGAGATCCAAGGTTCAAACCCCGGTCTACCACTATTTATTTGATTCCCATTATGTATATCGACAAAGATATTAATACTTCAAGGAACTAGAAAATTCAATTTTACTAAAAAGAAAACGCGATTTTACTTTCTTCATACAAACATATTTCTAGATTTTTATCATTGGTTTGTCTCTATCATTTTGCTTTTTTGATAAATTGTTTCTAATGGGAGCTAGGGCCATCCAAAAATGCTGCCTGAATGTTCTTTCAATCGGCTTGCCTAGAGTCAGATTGGTTCTGGAAGCTGGGAGGTAAATCTGTCTGTGTTGATGCTAAAAACATTCCCAGTATTACCTTTTTCAGCCTGAACGGTCAGTGTAAACTCATCCCTTCTAAGTGGCAAACTGGTTTGTCCCCAGCATGCCCAAGAGGAATATTACGATCCATGGTGCGATAACTCTATCTGCCCTTTCTTAACGCTTAAAGTAAAGACTTCTGGTGATAGAGAGCATCCTTATTTTACTTCTTGTCTTATATTTGCTTCTTTTTTTATCATATCGGCGGCTTCGTTTTTGTTAAGTGCTTGTGAAGATCTATGTTTGGCGTGTCTTAATGTACAGCTGCGAGATAAGGTGCCTTTCCAAAAGAATCACAAAGAGACTAAAGGCTTTTGAGGCCTGGAGAGACAGCATCACAAATGACGAGGTTCTAAGCAGAATTGAAGGAGGAAACCATCTGCTTAAAATCATCTCTGAGAGATGTGAGAGATTGGACACGTAGTGCGTCATGGGGTCTCTTACATGAAGATAAGATACAGGGAACGCCCTCGCCGAGAATACCTCTTGGATTTATGTGAAGATACAGGCTGCAGGTCGTATGAAGACCTAAAGAGGGCCGCACAGGACAGACCGGAGTGGCAGAGAAGATGCAAAACGTCAGTGAGACATCCAAATTTGTTTAGTTCTTTATATTCAATGCGCCGAGGACACATAACCACAATTCATTTCCTAAAACACAGATGAATGCTGGGCTTCCAGTACGCAGTGCATATATTTCTATGGTTTTATGTATTATAATTAATTAACTTGTGAGCGTTGCGAAAATATGATCATAGTGAAAAGATATAAATACCACGCTTGTCAGACAAACGTCTGCATAATACTATAGTCACCGGCCGTGAAAAATACCATGTAAGCCGTAAATTTGTTTTCATGGTCGTTGTAGACGAAAGTGGTATTAATTAATTATATTGATTAACTGCAGTTTATTTTTAAGTCGTAAAACTGGCGCACTATGCTATTGATTCCCATTGCAAATAACAAATAATTCTTATCTCTGGTTCTAGATTAAGTTCATGGCCGAAAAGTCCACAGTCGCTTGCTTTATTTATTTGATTTACAAACCATGAAAATTAATTGTACAAGTAAAGTATTTACATTTTAAAAAAAGACATTACGTAAAAACCATAATCAATGTGTTGAATAAATTTATTAATTATTTTAGTCACAAGTGGGCAACACACATCCCGTGGAAATGTGAAGTTTTGATCATACCAAAATTTGTTCAAAGATTTTTTTTTCATAATTAGGTACTGTCTCAGTAATCTGCCGCTCGATCATATTTAATTTTTAAATTTACTCCTTATTTTTTTGTTTTTGAATTTATATTTGTTTAATTATTATTATTATCGCTTCATTTTGCCATTTATATTGATGATTAAATTTTTGTTATTATTGACATGTTTTCTAATTTATATTTATTTTTTATTATAGAATATTATTATTGATTTCAATGAGGAAGTTCTGTGGTTTTTTTTAAAATTATTTGTTTATAGACTATTAAACTAACCCTAATAATATTTTTAATTTTTTGAAATTTTCATGTATCGTATTTGATTTTTAAAGTTTTGTATTTCCGAAATCACTCAGCATTTCAATTTATTTATTTATTCATATATATGTACATTACAAAATGGAATATCTTAATTCATACATATAGAAATAATTAGGTAAAATTAGGTATATATAAAAAAAAACACACTAGTATACATAATATCCAAAGAATAATATGTTAAAAAAGTAAGAGAATCTTGTAACAAAAAACTCCCTCAAGAGACATGAAAAATGTCAATGTCCAAAGTGATATTGTTCAACATAGAGATAGCCCTTTCAACAGGCATAACCATTGGCAGGTTGGTCCTGTATATTGGAATGTGAAACTCTAAGTCTATGCTGACGCTGTCTAAGGTAATTATCAGGAACATAAAAACTAATGCTCCGCATAATTTCAGGGTTGTCAATAATACCGCGCAACAATTGAAAGAAGTGCGTTGTTAAATACACATTCCTTCTAGTCTTCAAACTGCTGTAACCATGCATACCCTGGAGGAACTCAGTGGGATAAAGCCACGGATAATATCCGCACTCCCTCATGTAGAGAAACCGAACAAATTTCTTCTGAACCCTCTCTATCATAAGAGAGTACTTCAACTCACACGGTCCCCAAATCATCGAGCCACTCTCGAGTCTACTTCGCACCAACGAGTTATAAAGAATTCTCAGCATGTGACGTCTCAAGTTCTCTTCCGCTTTTTCTCGGTCAGCTCTGCCGATTGGTCCGTTGACGTATCATAAACCGGTAATCTTTCACAAATCTCTTATTATTTGTTGATTCGTATGAACTAGTGACGTCGTTCAAAGTAGTTTTATTAAAATATTTTTTATTGTTTTTTTCACATCTTTTTTAAGAAACTTTGCTGTACAATTTAATGCTTCAATTTTGAACATTTTTTATATCCAATTTCCCGTAGGGCTGAACTTCCTCATTGTCAAAGCATCATTTAATGAAAAAATACATGTAACAAAGGAGGACCTGCCTAAACACAAGAAATTCCTAGCTAGGCGAGATCTGAAACAATGAACGTCTGTCTGTACTTAATAAAACAGTGAAATAAATATTCAGTAGTTGAATTTGCATTAATTGAATTACCTTTACATAATTGCAATGGAAATATTTATTGATAACATGCATCTGACACTTGACCCGCAATAATCCTTCGTCCATTCTTCCCCTATCTGACAATTTAAATTAGTCATGTATTTCATGTATAACATATGGGGCCTTACTCATAAACCTGGTATAAAATTACTCCTAGGCATAGTGATAGAATCTCGCTTAAAGTTATACCCGCTGTAGAGCTGGGGTAGAGACCATAGAAACTTATTCCCCGCTTGTACCTGCTTCCAACACGATACAACGCTGGAATAAGCCTGAGATCCGGCATCTGTCACTTTTTCGGTAGTTTAAAGGATTGAATTTTTCTCGAATTTAAACAATTTAGAAAACATGCCGTCTTTTTAGAGCTTTCAAAGTGAAATATCGTTTATGATATTACATTTAGATACATTTTATTTGGCATTTGTTTTGACAATGATCCTTGTTATGTTTTGCTATATTTATACATAAAAGATTTATTATATTACGTATTTAAATTTATTAAATGAAAATTTATTTATTTATTCATTCAAAAGTACAAAATTAAATATTTATGAACTTATTAAGGCTTTTTAGGCTATGCCCGTGTCAAGCCACAATAAATAACAATAAAAATACATAGTAAAATTAATTAGATCAAATTATAATGACATAGAATCACAATCTAGAAAAAAAGGTAAATGTAATAAATAATCAAATTCCAAAGAATACAATGCAAAAAAGATAATCAGAAATAATTTTTAAAATATAAATTATACAAATTAAGAATCACACATAATCAAATATACAAAATAGTGGTATCATTAAAATCAACAAAATAATAGTAAAATATAGTAGTATTAAAAAAAAAAAAAAAATACAAAATAAGAGCATCATTTAAATCAACAGAAAAATAATATATATATATAAAAGCATAATTGAAATGATAATTGAGTTATATTTTCTAGAAATTCACTCAATTATAGTAAGAAATATAAGGAATAGGAGCAATAAATCATATGCCAAATAATAGTACGTACTAAATTAAATTATACAAAAATACATAATAAGAAAAACATAAAAATTATCAATATATATAAAAAGCAAATAAAAGTAAAAGAGTATGGAAGGAAAGCTGATTTGTAAATTTTTGCTAATTTCGTACTTTAAAAAAATTGACAACCTCGTCCCTATCAAAATATATGCATCCAATCGTCTAAACATCCATCACTGGCATATTTCATTTCGGTATGTAATTATTATTTTTTGTGGCTAATGTCAATTTGTGCGTGCTATAAATTGTCTTTCTTCAATTATTTACATTGAATATTCTCTTTCAAAAGTCCATGACGCCCAGAAAATATAGATTATTTACAGTTTGTTCTTTTATTATCACAGGCAGCCTTTGCTGGTGCGCCTATATCTTGTTTACTGCTTTTTGTCCAAGTTCTTCCTTCAGAAAAGCATCCGAACAATTTTCGATCTGGTCGACCGAAATGGAATGGACAACTAGGCTTGGCAATTTATATAACAAGTTTCATTGCTAAAGGCCAACTTGGACATTATTACTTATGTAATTATCGCCTGATAGTTACATCTTTATCAACACTATTTTTTTTAATGTTTATTTACTCCCGTGTTTAGAGATATCTCTCCTACAATTGAGGCTAATAATTATAACTGATTGTAAAATATTTGTTGACGGATTTCAAAAGCAGCAAGAGCCGGAAGACATTTCACCTACGTTGAGCGCCTCGCTTCTGTTTTATTTCAAACGCGCAGCCTTCTTACATTTATATATTTATACTTTTACAATGTTTGTATTTTTTTTTTATACAGAACAATGTTCCCTCACTGGGGTGTCTCGTGCCGAGGGAAACATTTTACAATAAGTGAAACATGCCTTAAATTAGTTTTTTAACAAAGTTAACATAATAATAAAATAAAAATGTAATTAATCTGATTAAGCTAATTATCATTAACATAATTTCATTTTTTTTTTTTTTTGCACCACAACAGGCCAGGAGGCCCAATTACAGTGGTGAATTACATTACAGAACAACCAGGCTTGAGAAAAATCACATTTTTTAAAAATTTTTGTGTTCTCACCGGGAATCGAACCCGGAACCTTCCGTGCGTGAGTCAAGCGTCTTGACCACTACACCACGGAGGCCGCCTATAAACTATATAAACTAAACTAAAAAAACTAATAAATAAGCAATATAAACTTAAATAATCATAAAAAACATAACCAATTCATATAGACCTGTGGACCAAATTTCATAAACAGTACACAAATTTTACCTATTTGGCTTGATCCACTCATCGATCCGTGCGCAACCCACCTCCACTATCCATTTCAATAGCAATTTTATATTGAGAGTATTTACTAATTGTCCTTATGGATAATGGAAGTAGAGTGTACACTTTAACCGAGTACTAGGCAATCCTCTTTGACCGAAGGTTGTATTAATTTTGAATTGTTTTTGCAGCATCAGGATGGAGTATCTAGTAACTCTTGTATTTGTGAAAGGAGTTATGGAAGGTAGAGAATAATGTTTGTGTACGTACAGTAACAGAGCTTTTACATAAAGTTGTTTTATAGATTTTACATGAAGATTTTCGAATATACCGAGGGAGCTAGTTCTGATTGGAACTCTTAAGATAATTTTTATTAAAGCTTTTTGTGCAATTATTATTTGTTTATTATTCACTATTAATATTATTGAGGTTGTCTTTTGATAATTGGAGAGATTTCTTAAGTTAAACATACATTATTGCAAGCACAATCCGGTCGCCGGGTATCCGCCGAGGTCTCGTTTTTCGCCTGTCCGGATTGTCGAGGCCCAACTGTGTTTGAGGAATGATAGATAGAGGTCTCACCGTATTTGATTTTTTTTGTTTCCAGAAGCCTCGACGGAGCAAGACACGCGCCGCGGCGCCCCCCTCCCCGTCCTCCTCCAGCGAGTCGGAGGAGGCGTCCGAGGAGGAGCGGCCCGAGGACGAGGAGGGAGGGGCGGAGGGCGACGAAGAGGAGGAGGAAGAGGACGAGGAGGAGGAGGCGCCCGCGCGCCCCGCCCCCCCTGTGGTGGCGCCCGTGCGAATACGGACGCCCCGCCAGTCCAAGACTGTCACCAATAAGGGTGAGAATCCCACGATGAGAAACTGTGTTACACAATCTCTCAAGTTGTACACTAAATACCCGTTAATTAATAAAATAATTGTATATAAACAGTGCTTACCTTTATTTTGATGGATAATTTATATAGCGCCATTTTCTTAATATAATGCCTCAAGGGCGCTTTACATAGTGATTCTATAGAAGAATAAATTTAATTGAAGCTTTTAAATTTGCAATTTAATTAAAACAATTCATTTTGTTGTCACATGCTATGGATTTATTCAAATGATGGGTTTTAAGTTTATTCCGAAATATCACTTCACTTTCACAGCCTCGCACCTCTGCTGGGAGAGCATTCCATGCCATAGGGCCTGCGATCGCAAATGCGCTTTCACTAAATTTAGTGCGCTGTTTGCTTAAAGGTATAATAACTTTTCCTCTCGCCGTCGACGTAGCTGATCTAAGCGTGAGACGCCTGTCAGCTAGTTCATCTGGAATGCATAGTTCCCTTAGATATTCCGGAGCAGAGTTGTGCAGTGATTTATACATAAGCCAACAGAGTTTGTATTTGACCCTCTGTGGAAAACGTAGCCGGTGTAATTCCCGAAGTAGTGGAGTGATATGACTGAACCTAGAGATTCTGAAAATAAGTCTCGTTGCGGCATTTAATACAGACTGTTGGCGAGTCATTTTGTTCATTGGTAGACCTGCATAGATATCATTACAACGATTGACTCTAGACACTACACTACCTGCTACAATAGTTCTATTCTTATATATTGGGGGGAACACTACCTCTGTCTATTGTAAGTTTATTTTCGCCTTCAATGCCTAGATCTTAAAACTAGGCTTCTGAGTGGAGGGTGGCGTATTTGTGAATTCCTGATGTGTTATTAATTTGGGATGCTTCGGTATCACTCGGGCGCTCGTTACCATGCTTGAGGTCACGGGTTTGATTCTTGAGAAATCCAGAAAGTAAATTCCGTTTTTATTGCCATTGCAACTACTGCTTACCCTGATCTATTGCGAATGAGTTGACACCATTGTGAGTTAGCTAATTGGTGTGTACGCTTCTTGGTGCTTGTTTAAAATGCCGAAAAAATTGGGAAATCCTGCCGCTTGTGAGATGAGGTCTGTAATTCATTTCCTTGATGCGAAGAACATTAAACCAGTCCACATTCATTAGCAGATCTGTAAGGTGTACGGAGAACACGCAATAAGTGATCCAATGGCAAGGAGATGGGTGAGACAGCGCAATGAAGGTCTAGATAATGTGCACGACGACAAACAAAGCGGTCCATCTCCTATTAGTGATGAACTAGTTTGTGCAGTTGAAGAAAAAATTAAAGAAAACCAAAAATTTACAATTTCTGCTTTCAGTTACAAAGGTCCAGATTGTGGAGCCCACCAGGCCACTGGTGAACGCCGGGCCCTGGGGAGCCGCCATGCCGGAGGAGGTGCTGATCGCTATCTTCAGACACGTAGTCACTGAGGAGGGATCCCTTCCTGCTCTTATCAGGTATAATATACACTCGATGACCACCTTTATTTATTATTACTTCTTCGAGGGCCCTGTCCTTATTTGTTTTCTCCTTTATTGCCTCAGTTGAACGTGAACAGAAGGAGTGTTGAAAATGCTCACTTTCATTCCATTTTGAAAGCTTGTAATCAAAGTGCCAACTTCACGCGGTTGGAACAATAACTTAACCAAAGACCGTTCTGGACAACGTATTGAAATTTCTATGGGCGGTATTGACAGGCGCCGTGGCGCAGTTGGTTTGACGGCCAAATGTGAAACTGGTGTCGCGGGTTTGATTCCCGCCAGTTGCAAGAAAAAATCTAAGAAAGATTTTTTTCTCAATTGGTCTGGGTGTTGTGGTGTATTTTTCATTTCCTCCTTCCATATCCCCTCTATCCCACCTGCTGACAAGCCTCAAAATAGAGGCTTAACGGGTTATTCCTTTAAAAAAAAAAAATTTAAAAAAATATATAAATACATAAATATTTTATGCAACGTAAAAGCAAATACAATATCTTATAGAAAAGAAAATTCTTAGGAGTTCATTCGGCGGAAGTTTAACTATGGTATGTTCGTCCACTCCTGGAGTATGCCTACCAAATCTAGAGTCCCTATTTAAAAAAAACAGAGTTGTTGGAGAAAGTCCAGAGTCCAACTAAAATGGTAGTTTCTCTAAGAAATAAATCATACGAGGACCGCTTAAGGGATCTCGGGTTAAGTTAACTGGAAGAGCGGAGGCAGCGTGGTGACTTGATTGAAACTTTCAAAATCTTAACTGAGCAATATAATGTACCCAAGTTGAAATCAATGTTCACTATGAATGAAAACCGCTATCTCAGAGGTCATTCATTGAAACTCAACACTACCTCCTTCTCGTCCTACCCCGGGAAGAACTTCCTGACAAACCGAGTTGTGGAGAAATGGAATGGCCTTCCCGAGAAAGTGATTGGTGCTAGTTCAGTGAATGTTAACTAGATGCACACAGCAATGTATAATGTTTAATAACCATGTACACTTGATATACACGCATCAGCTTCATAGCTGCTAGTGTATTATTATTAATAATAATAATAATATTTTTGTGCTTGATATGAATCGATTTTTGGTTAATTCCAGGGTCGGAGAAGTGTGCAAGAGATGGCATTCGGCCAGCGTCACGCCCGCACTATGGGACAGTGTAGAGCTGGCTCACAACACCAAGGACAAGTGGAAAACGGACCACCGCCTGGTGTGGCTTCTAGAAAACCGCCTGTCCATGTGTCGCCACCTCAACTTGAGTAAGTTTCTACGCATATTATTTAAAAAATGTTTTAACTGGGTTGTAATGTATTATTATTATTATGGATAACTTATATAGTGACATTTTCGTAATATAATACCTCAAGGGCGCTTTACAAAGTGATTATATAAAGATATAAATTTAATTTTAACTTTTTTAAATTTCGAAACAACTAATGGTTAATATTATGTATCTTTTTTGGGTGATACCGTGTATGTTGGATTTGATCCGACGTTTCGGCTACCATTGCAGGAGCCATCTGATGGCTCTGATGGCTCCTGCAATGGTAGCCGAAACGTCGGATCAAATCCAACATACACGGTATCACCCAAAAAAGATACATAATATTGATAACAGTGACCGTGAAAACCTTCGCACCTATTCAACTAATGGTTGTTTATCATGTTAGAAAAAAAATTACATAACAAAAAATACACAGATATTCTTTACATAATATTATTACTAAATTATATAATATAAACAATTACAAATACAATTATAAATACCAGTAATTACATTTTTTACAACCGTTTTGTCAACGGCAAGAACACACGGATTTCTAGGTAACCGGGCCAACTTCACGCGGTTAGAACAATAACTTAACCAATGACCGTCCTGGATAACGTATTGAAGTAATATAGTTGAAATTTCTATGGGCGGTATTGGAAATATGACCCTTAAAGCGACTGATTAATATATGAACCAATTTCGGCCTTTGCATTAAAGCTTAATTTTTTTTTGCAATGTGCAGATCTGAAAAGAGGCCACAAGTCCTCTAAAATGGATCCGGGTGCGAGCTTTCAATGTATTGTATAAAGAATAGGCTCTTATAGGTATCCATAAAAAACTAATGGAATTCTTTTTTAACTGGTAATACATGCGTAATATGTATAAGCGCTTTGATTGGTTGCCCCAAGATAACAATAAACAAACTCGTAACTATGGGAATGTTTTCGTGTCACTACTTTTTTCTATATTTTACTCTATGGTATTAATGATGATTAAGATGATCAGTCTTACATTTCAGGTACCAGTCTAGGGGACTGTAAATGTTCTAGTGTAAAAACACTTTTTTCAATAAATATTTCATGTCAACCATGTCGGGAATCGAACCCGAGACCTCTTGCATTGTAGGCAAATGCGCTGAACACTACACTTGGAGGCCGACTAGGTATTAATAGTCTATGTGTATTCATAGGTCGATGGCCATCAGTTATCCAAATTAGACTATGCAATTCGGTCCAAAACATCTACAAGGAGTACTTTTACCATACTATGTAACATTCGTTTTTAACTGAACTGTAATTTGTCGGTGTATTAACGAGGTATTGTTTCCATTGCAGGTAATTGGAAAGTATCAAACTCCCCGTGGGTGATCGGCAGCCTGGTGGAGTGTAGTCCCCTGCTGGAGGAGCTGAACCTAACGGGCTGGAACCGTCTCTCTATCGATCAGCTCCGAGAGCTGGCGCAGGGTCTCACCAAGCTGGCGCGACTCGACTTGAGCTGCACGGTAATACTTTAACATTCATATAAATAGTTGATCCTCAAATCAAAATACATAACACTATCTGTATTTATCGGAGTTCCACAAGGCTCTGTCCTCGGCACAGTCCTTTTTTTTGTTTATAAAATACATACATTAAAATTTAAATTATCCTAATGAATGAGTGCCAGACGTTATCCGAATAATTGGATTAACCATTAAATTCAGGCAATGTTTTTGAAATAATACAGCGAATTAGAATCACATTAAAAACTTACATAAACATGTCCAGCAAAGTTAATCGCTTTAACAAAGAAACTCGTTTACAAGCATCGAGCAAGATCCCGCGTATGCTTGACGGTGAGAAGCTGTATTCACCTATCCACTTTGAGGTAATGTCCAAACAAGCTAATTTATTTATTTATTTATATATACGCCCAATGGGCATTTTTAAGGACATATTTATGCATAGAAAATTATTATAAAAAAAGTAGAAAGACTCAATGGTATAGTAGACATTGTGGGAGTGGAAGCGGGAGAGAGGTGTTTATTTGAATTCGATTCAGTGATCGTTTGAAAGAAGACAACTTGTTATCAAAGAAATCAAGACTGGTATGTTTGTTGGCAGACCTAAGAATTCTGGACACAGAGGAATGAAAACCATAGTTAGTTCTATGGTTATCGGTATGAAAGAGTAAGTTTTATCTGAGGTTTCTAGTCTTAACTAACATCTTAATGTTTAATTTTATTGAGCTCAGTAGTTCAGGCGCATCAAAGAGTGAGTTGAGAATTTCAAATAGGACTAGAAGGTCGGATTTATTTCGACGGTCTTGAAGAGAAGATATATTTAAGGTAGTTTCAAAAATTGATGTTGAACTGATTCAATATTCTTGATGTGAACATCATAATATGGAGACCAGATAACAAAGGAATACTCTAGGTAGGTCATTCGCAGTAGGTCTCATATCCAATTCAACAGAAGTAGCGTCAGCGTCTTCATCGTTCACCTGCTGAGACTTGTCGATTCAACTTACATAACATCTCCTTTATTTTTTATTTCTGGATAACGATCCGGATATTTGGCAATCCGGATGACTTTTTTTGTTTTATTCTCTCTGCCTTTGTGTGCGAACCACTGTTCATTTATAAAGGTAAACCAGATACATTTCAAATAGTCAAAGTTGCAAATATTAAAGACAAAAAGAAAACAACTGAGCTTTGACAAAACATTCGACGACATCGAGACAATATCTGGACTATTTATTTAGAGTTTAAATCTTGTTTGACTCAACACGTTCACTGCCAGCTCGAAATATTAAAATCTCGAAAAAAAACAACATGTTTCATTATCGTATTGGCTCGGAGATTAAATGAATAAAAAATTACAAATGAGGCAAAAGAATATGTTTATATTTTTGTGGAAAAATTCAAAAATGATAATTCCGCCAGTAGACGGAGCTGGCAAATGGATTAAAAACTGCTTCTCATTGACAACTCTGCCAAGTTCCAGAAATGACCAGATCTTGTCTTGAGTTTACAACATAACAAAAACGGAACATCGGTGCTTTCAGGCCATAGTTTGTTCTATGCAGATTGAGGAACAGCACTGCATTGTTTCTCAACCTACGGGTCGGAACATCGAACTTTGTCCCAGTAGTCATGGCGCACCAATTCAATTCTGAATAAATATAAATAGTCATTGCTAGTTCTAATGGGGAAATATCACATATATATATCTGTGGGGAGAATGATTGGTCTGTTGAGCAGCCTACCGAGAGAGGTGGATCTTTTCCATGCTGGGATTACCAGCTTTAGACTCTTCCTCTCTAACTATCATATATGACTTATTCGTCTTTGTTTACTATTGTTTTTATGGACTATATATTGGACCTTAATAATCTATTAATATATGTGCATTGTAATTGGCAGCAGTGCTGTATTGTACATTTAAATAAATAAATCGCATACTACAAATACCGATAAAAATATGTGATAGTATGTAGTTTTCAATCTTCATTTTTAAAATATGATTGGTAAAAAATTAGTCCCAACGAAAACGCGACATGTTTGACCTTGGCATTGTGACATCATGATTCGTGACAATGTTCTATTTGAATTTAAACGGACACAAACAATGGTCAAAATTTAATTGAATCGTGACTTATTAGGGGAATTGCCAATGCAATGAAACATTTTTGCAGGAATTTAAAATATTTTTTACACTACTATGAAGCACAAAAAAAAATTTTTTTTTCCTTGACAGTATTTCGTAGACCCTTGTTAATTTATAATTGAAAAAAAAATAGTTGTATTTCCCTATTACGTTTAATTAAGAAAACTCAACATATAACTCACTGATTGCTCTATTTCAAAACATGCCGTTTTGGCTTCACAATAAAACATAATTCCTTCATCAAATCTTTGCTGTGTTTACATTAAATCCCTCTCTAAACGCAAGATCCTATCTATATAAATAGACAATGAAGCTCGTGATGATTTTCCAGGTTGTTGTGCCATGTATTGATTCTTCTTCTTTTAGTATCTGAAAGGCCATAAAATTCTCCAAACTTTATTTTATTAGGTAATGTACATAACCTATTATTTTATTAAAATTCCTAGATCTTCACATCCTTTCGAATACTGCATTTTTCTAGATTATCATGTTGCGTGTTGTTTGTCATTTTTACGTATATATATTACTATGCATAATATATTTTTCCAACTGGCGTTTCTCAGTGGAATTGTATTTTATTATATTAATAAAAATACATTTTTTTAATTAACAAAAAAAACTAAAAACACAAGTGGTCGAAGTTAAAAAAGCGTGTTTTTGTTAATGCGCCGTTGCAGTCGGACTCGAGTTCCTCGGGCGGCTGCCTATCCGTGGCCAGCCTCACCAAGATGTCGCAGTGCATGGGCGCTCGTCTCACTCACCTGACGCTGGCCAACAATAAGCTGGCCGGTCTCCCCCTCATCCTCAACTCCATTGCGGTGAGACTCTTTTTTTAGCCTTAATTAGATCTCTGTAAATATTATACATTAGGTGTAGTAATGAATTTTCCAATATTTTTAGTGATAATCAATCCTTATTTGTGAAAAACCGTTCATTATTTTAATTTCAAAATATTCACCATTGTCATCTATCACTTTTTGTTATCTATCAGGGAGCGTGTGAATTCTGCCCAAAGAGAAAGATTTATTTTTGCACCACAAGAGACCAGGAAGCCCAATTATAGTGGTGCTCCACAAACGTATACTTTGTAATAAAATAACAATATTTGGCTGATTTATATAGCGCCATTTTTGTGAAAAATCACCTCAAGGACGCTTTACAATTGTATACGTAAACTTACATTCCTAGGCTAATGTGACATTATATTTTCTGATTTAAAATTGAGGTTATGATAAACTAAAGAAGTGAGATTTTAGTTGGGATTCGAACTGACCGGGACTGTCGATGATTCGTAAGTTTGAAGGCAATTGGTTCCAGGCAGAGAGGCCGGCAACAGCAAAAGAACGATCTCCAAATCTAGTGTTTGGGGTAGTTAGTACTTGTGACTTGGCGAGTTTTCCTCTGCCTGACTCAAATGCTGACCTAAAATGTGTTTATATTGTGTTATTTGTTTTGTTCTTTTATAATATAAATAATAAAAGCATACAGAAATTAAATATCAGCTCTGTTATCTCTAATATCCCATTGTAATCGGGGCCCAGGAATGTTTTCAGCTTCAGATATGCTCTTTAGTCAGTGGCATATTGTGTAAATGAATGCCATTAGAGCAATGCGAACTAAAATGCAAGTCTCTGATTTTGTTGCGAGCCCGAATGTTACTCGTGAGTCATCGAGTCTACCGTACGTTTCCAGGCCAACTGCCCCAAGCTGGAGTTGCTGGACCTGTCCAACCTGTGGGCCGTGAGCCACCCGGCGATGGTGCCCCTGGAGCGCCTGCAGAAGGGCTGCCCCCTGCTCCGGGTGCTCCGCATCACCAACTCGCAGGTCGTCCTGGCAAACGTCACCACCCAGGAACAGGTATGTACACTCGCTGGCCCGTCTGACCCGCGGGCCGCGAGCCACCCGAAGTGCCACAGTGACCGATTCGTAGCCTACTAATGTTACAGATCAATCTCTAAGACGGGTTCGTAGAATGAAACCAAGGAGAGTTTGTAATTCCTTCTTGAATATATTTTTATGAGTTTACATAAAAAAATTGGTAAAACTATTTTTATTATTTATTTATTTAATTGACGGACTTATGCAGTCCATTCTAACGATGGTAAATACAATACAGGTACTAATCAAAATACTACTAATTAAAGCTAGGACAAAAAAAATACTACCTCAAGACAAGATCCGGTCTATCTTAGTGATTTTTTAAATCTACAAAGACTTACACCAAAAAAGTCCAGATCTTGTCTCGAGTTCACAATACGACACAATCGGGACATGGGTGCATGCAAGCCATAGTTTGTGCTTTGTTGATCGAGGAACAGCACATTATTATTTCGTAAAAGGCGGATCGGAACATTGAATGCCACTTGTTCCAGTAACGAAGGTACATCATTTAAGCCATTCAGCAAATTAAACAAATATGGAGTCCATGTTATTTCTACGTTTTTGTAGACTTGAGATTTTTAACATTGACTCCATTTCTCCGTAAGTGTAGTCTCCCCTCTCGAGGCCAATCATCCATGCTGTTTTTTTAGCAAATGATGTTGCACCGATTCAATATGATTTATCTGGCCTACATAGAAGGGAGACCAGATCGAATTTTTACTAACCAATATATTTCATAACAGGTACATGTTTTTTTAAATCTATACAAATCTACTTTTATACATCTAGTAAATGTTACAACTGTAACTTTCCAAAAAAAAGAAACTAACTCTTGTGCTTCGAGAGTGACTTGCACTGTTATAGTTATTTATTTATTAGAATTTACATAATTTGGAATATACGAGTAAATGAGAAAAAAAAACTTATAGGATATAAAAGGAAAAACAGAAAATAATAATACATTCAAACTAATTAAAATTTTAGGCAGTTTTTACACTTGTTCAAAAAATTTCTTTAAATTTACTTTGAATTTATTTATTGATATATTAGTTTTAATGGTTTTTAGTTCATTGGGGAGATTATTGTAATTTTTGACACCTTTGAAGGCAAAGCTATTTTGACCATGACTTGTGTGGAATTTAGTTTTTATTAATTATTTTAAAACTATAAAAAGAGATTCTGGTGTCTGTTTTATTTGGTTTTATTATTCACTAAAAACGGTACAAAATTCTTTCCACAGATGGAGTCGCCGGGTTTCCCCCTCCTCGAGGAGCTGTCGGTGGCGTGTCCCTCCACGGACTACAAGCTGGTGGATGACGAGGCCCTCGGCCGCATCCTCAAGGCCTCCACGTGCCTCCGCCTGCTGGACGTGCGCGGCTGCATCCGCATCACCGACTCGGGCCTCATCAAGGTTCCCGCCTGGGACCTGCAACACTTGTTCCTCAGCGGTGAGAACGCCATTTAAATCTAATAACTTTGAAGTGTAATAACGGTACACAATATCGCGGGGTAATTACCGCAACAAGTATAAATTAACGTCACTGTTTATATCTTCCTCAAAAAATAAATATAAGCTGCTAAATGCGCCAGCGCATTGCCCGGTTCCGATTATTGCAGCTTATTTTTCAATACAAAATGTATACTGTATTTTAACATTCAAAAACCCAGTGCGTATATTTTCCTTCCTAAGTTCACTTGCAGATTACAGATATTATTTCAAGCTTCTCTATTTGGAGAGTAGCATTTCGAGCATTATTTCCTAAAGACCATTTTCGTTTGATAGTATTCTGTTGACATATGACGCCAGTTTTTCAGGCGCCTCGCTCGGTGTCATCAATTTCTTGCATTATTCATTCTCAGTTTAGAAGGAAAGAAGCTGACGGCTCGGCGCGGCGCAGCACGGCGGTCACGACGGTCACGTGACATTTTTGTTGCAATATTGTTGCGAATATTTCTAATGAATGTTATTGTTATGTTATGTAATGTAATATGTAAAGTTAAAATTATGTATTTTGGCATAAATAAATAAATTTAAATCTAATCTTATTTTTTTTTTTTTTAATTTTTCAGAAAAAAAAAATATTCATCGTAAAAGATTTTTTTTTTTTTGTGTACATAATGGGAGTGACGTCTTACAATAAAATGTTTACTTTCTTTTATATTAGTACCTAAATATTTGCAGTATAAAATGTAAATTACAAACAAATATATGGTGTTTTTAATCAGTGCCAAACAAAAAGGAATTATGAATATATTTATTTTATTATCCTTATTTTTTGACATATTTAATTTTTTTAAACTTTTTCATACATGTACTGTCTTAAAATAATGGAGAATATACCTACATATTACGCAAAGTTATTAATTGTTGTTTGTTTGTTGGGTTATTGGTTAAAATTATTTTGATTAAAAATAAGTAGGTATTGTGTCTTTTGTTGCCAGCAGGTGAAACTGGAGCTGGAGAGATGAAGTTGTTTTTACACAAAACCATAGAAAAAGAATCCGTGTACCTGTATATACTTTTTTTTTATACGCCTCCACTCATTTGCGAGATTACTTATATGTATGTATGTACATGCAGGTACAAATTATGAATAAAATTAAAGCTTACCTATAAAAAAAGTCACCGTTCGCCACTATTATTCATAGGGATAAATATTACAATATAAGAACCGTTAAAAATGTGAAGATATTTTTGAAAAGCCGGAAGATCTATCTCAAAGAATTTTATGTTATGTGATGAATTGACTAATCTACACATTCTGGACATTGGGGCATAAAAATAAAAGTTGCTCTTAGAAGATTCGATAAATAGCAGATTTTGACTTATGATCTTTGACTGGACATCACTTATAGCATTAAAGATATTTTTTTTAATGTTTCTCCAATGAAGACAGATTGAGAGATTGCTCTATTTCGAAAAATAGGGAAAATTCCCGCTTTGCAATCTGAGCAATCATGCCACTTTTCTCAGAAAACGGTGTTGGACCAACTCGATATGGCCAATTTGACTCCTATAGAATGAAGACCAAATTGGAGAAGCATATTCTAGATGGGGTCGAACTAATCACGCATTCAAACCATCATAATATGATTGTGATGTATCACTACTTTTTATTTTCCTTTATTTATTTATTGAATATAGGGTCTAAGCCAATTACAACACTTGTATGAAGAATTGAATTTACGAATCTATTTTATCGGATGTGCGATATTTAAGAAGTTTCAGGGCATCCCATTGAGGGATGCCCTGAAAATTGAAAATTCTAAATAATTAATCCCTTTTCCCTGACCAGGTTGCCAAGTGACGCGGCAGTCGACTTCGTGCCTCGAGCTGATCTGCGAGAAGTGGTCGCACAGTCTGCTGGAGGTCGACCTGGCGTGGTCCACAGCCAAGCAGCCGCTGGACGCCGCCGTGGACGCCCTCTCGGACAAGGGAAAGGACAGCAAACTACGGTCAGTCCCGATGCTGAAATTACAGAATACTCTATTATCAAAGAATTTTAAATCGGTGACTAATACAAACTTTATTCTTCTTAAACCGAGTGCTTACAGAAACCAAGTCATACAAGTTTGATGATTTTATACGCATCAGTTTCAAACTGCAAGTGTATCATTTATTAATAACCCATGTGTGGTTGTGATCGTCACGTAAGTCTACGTAAATTACGATACTCGATATTATATCTTTCTTATTTTTAAAAATAATGATTCTGTAATTTTCTGTAACAGGCCTAAAGTATTATATTATTTTTAAAAATTATGGAAAATAGATAACTGTACAATAAAACTACATATAGTTGATCCTCAAATTAAAATACATAACGCTATCTGTACTTATCGGAGTTCCACAAGGCTTTTTCCTTGGCACAGTCCTATCTCTTTTGTTTATAAAATGAATACAGTAGAACTACTACTATCCGGATTAATGAGTGCCAGACGTTATCCGGATATGCAGAGATCCGGATGATTGGATTAACCATTAAATTAAAGCAATGTTTTGAAATCATACAGCGAATTGTAATCACGTTCAAAACTTACTCAAACATGTCCGCACTGGCGGCCAGCGCTCTTTTTTTATTCGTTATTATAACATCTCCTTTATTTCCTGATAACGATCTGGATATTTGGCGATCCGGATGACTGGAGTTCGGTTACTGTATATCGACGTTCAGCTAACAACACCACCCAAGTAATTTTTGTTATTTTTGAAGGACGACGAAAAAACTGCTTATTTTATTGAAAACTCATTTAAAGTACGCTTTTAAATGTTTATCCATAAAATGTCACCTATTAAGGCTGTAGTTTGTTAAAACGAATGCAAAATTAGGAAATCATGCGATTTTGCCATTTTAAAACTAATGTTTTTTTTTTATCGCGCAATAATAAAAAAATAAAAAAACATAAATTAGATAAAAACAATATTTTTTAAAGGTATTTCTGTTAAAAATATAAAAGTTTTATGTAACTAAAATATAATTACTTTTAGACCTGCAGATTTCGCTACTTCAAATTTAGACTAAACTTAGGTATCTGGGATCTCAATAAAGACTAAGTATTGAACTAAAATTTGATGTAATAATTTAAAGATAATAGGTTGAACATGAAAGTGGCCGAAACCAAATTTTAATTTTTTGATTTTGAAAAGAAATACAAGCATTTTAAATCACGTGCATTTTTGTAACATTTTCCTTTATTTCTATGTAAAATTATGCCTTCGGTAATACTTAAAAAAAATTTAATTATTGAAATACTTTAGTTGAAACCTTTATTTATAGAATTGTATTATCTTTTTTTTAAAAAACGATAATTCTGGTTGTAATATTTGATTTAAAAAAACATCATATTTACGTTTTTATGACCTTCATACCTGCTCTTACCGAAAACGATAAGGGCAGGTCATCGCAAAATCAAAGGCAAAATCGTATGAGATTCCTAATTGTGCGTTTGTTTTACCAGACTACAGCCTTAAAAACTGAGGTTTTCCATTCATTCATCTTCAATTCAATAAAATAAGTAGTTTTTTCATCGTCCTGTAAAAATAACAAAAATGACTATCGCCGTGTTGTTAGCTATGTGACGATATGTTAATTTTTTGTTTTTAAATACCCGTAAAATATTTTGTCTTAGCTTAATGTAACACAATGCTATTTGCAAAGGGATATTTTAGCAGAGTCTTTTAAGAACTAAACCGATTGCTTGACCGTGCATATAGAAACCAAGTCATACAAATATCATGAGTTATGTATTAGTTTCACGTTGCAAATGTACAATTTATTAGAGTTAACAAATGTTTACATTGCCAATTTATCAATAAACCAAACCACTCATCTCTTACAGAATACTAAATCTTCGCGGATCTTCAGTCTCCTTTGACCCGGTAAAAAATATGCTTCTGAAGTGTCCGAACCTGGACTCTGTCAACCTGGCGTCGTGCCGTGCTCTTCCCAGGGGCATCAAGAGGCTCTACACGGGACAGGAGCTGCAGGACCTGAGAGACAGCTTCGACCCCGTCAAGATAAAGGAAAAGGAGGAACAGGAGAGGCTAGCCAAAGAGAAGAAAAAGAAAGCTCAGGAAGAAGCCAAGAGAAGCAAGGAGGAGGGCACTAGGGCCAAAGAAGAAGGAAAAAACACCCCTATCAAAGATGAACAGATCAAAAGCCCGGGTAATAGCAGCGTGGTGTCGGAACCGGACAGAGAAGATATCAAAGCCGATATCAAAAGTCCGGATTCCGCCATGAGCCCCGCGAAAATCCAAGCCAGTCCTAATGTTAGCAAGGCGAGCGAGAGCGACGCCACGGCCTCTGTGAGGTCCGCCGAACAGGACTACTCCCCCCAAGCCGGCAACGCGCAGAACTTCAGTCCCGCCCCCCGGAGCGCACTCTCCGCCCACGAGGCTTTCTCCCCCCAGCCCAGCACCAGCGCCATCTCCACGCCGCGCAGCGCGGCCCGCGACTACAGCCCGGCCGGCCCTAACCTCGGGGACTGCGACTCGCGCCAGGACGTGTCCCGCGCCTGGAACGTCGAACAATACAGCCCCCTCAACAAGGACACTCTCTCTTCACAACCCAGTCCGGACACCGGATTCCCGGTCGGACATCACAAACCCGCTGGAAACTGGAATATCGGACACTACAGTCCGTCTGTAGCGAGACAAGAAAGTCCCTACTCGGCACAAAACAGTCCTTCCCTCGTCAGACAAGAAAGCCCGTATTCCTCGCAACAGAGTCCCTCCCTCGCGAGACACGAGAGCCCATATTCCGCGCAGAAGAGCCCTTCCGTACCCAGCCCGTACTCGTCCCAGATCAGCCCGTCGGTCGTCCGGCAGGAAAGCCCCTACTCTTCGCAGAAGAGCCCCTCGGTGGCGAGGCAGGAGAGTCCCTACTCCACCCAGAGGAGTCCGTACACTTCGCGCAAGAGCCCCGACATGAGCAAGCCCGCCCCGGGGGGCTGGAACCCGGAGCGGTACAGCCCGGTCATGCGGCAGGAGTCAGCCAGCTCTAGCCGGAGCCCCGAGTTGGCGCGGGCGCCCAACTGGCAGCTGGAACGCTTCAGCCCCATGGGGGTGATGGCCAGCCCGGACACGAGCCAGGTGAGCTCGTCGGGCAAGCCGTGCGGCCAGTGGAACCTGGACCGCTTCAGCCCGATGGCGTACGGAGAGTCGGGGCGCGCGGGGCCCAGCATGTGGGGCAAGGCGCCGCCGCACACCCCCGACCCCGTGTCCACCACCACGTACTGCGCGGACCCCTCCATGTTCCGCGGCTACCGAGACCCCATCAACGGGCCCAGTGTGGACTGAAGTGCCGTATTTATCTATAAGTCTGATTAGGGAAACGACTAGGATAATTTAGCCATAAATCGGGTTAGACGTTTACGAGTATATTACAGTAGAACATGTGAAAGTGCGCTTTATAATGTTGGATTGTTTTGTTGCTATTTTTGTATTCAATCTGAATGTTTGATATTGTTGGAGATTTTATTACGAAATGGTTTTGTACGATACGATCATTATTACTACGTCTGTAAATATAGTCATTAAGAGTGCCGATATGTTTACACCGTAGTGGAACTGAACTGTAGAAATGTAGAACTGTAACGAACGATCGCTAGCTTCGGACTTCTGTGCATTTATTAAGAAATACTTCCACTTCCTCATCTTTCAAAAGACATTAGTACGTTATCGCGCATGTACCGAGTTTACGTACCGTTGTTTTACCCTCGAAACAGATCCCTATTATTTATTGAACTGTTTTACCATTTGGTTTTAACTTAGTCGTAAGTTTTACATGGTTTTTTTATGGACTTAACTGTAGTTAAGCATCGTCGCCAAACATTCTTCCGAGTATTGAGTTTTGTAAGAATAAGACAGATATTAATCCACCGCTCTCGTAAACGTGGGGTTCGGAAGCAAAGGCAGCCATCTTCCAAACCGGACAGGACTGAATGCATAAATCTATAGTCCTTAAAATTTAGCTTGATTAAAATGACAGCTGCCAAACTCGTGTCAATAGTGATGGGAAATTACTGATCACTGATCATGTACCGATCAAATCGATTTTATCATTTTTTTTTTAATGCAAACATGAAACTCTGTTTCCAAAAATTGATATAAAAACCCAAAAACAAGCCTATTATAGAATGTTTAATACAACTATTCACCAAAAAATAAGACATTTATACTTTTTTCGTGAACATCAAATGAACTATTTTTTTATTCGATCAATTTACATTGATCAATTCGCTCCATCTCTAACGTTTTTGCAAAATGATGTAACCTTGTAAGAAAGTCGTTAATAATTAGGTTTATTTTAGTTTTTTTTTTTGTTTTAAAGCTGATTTTAGATATTTATGTTGATTTATATGTCAAGCATTGTATTAAAAAAATTAATTAACATACCAAATACGAATGACTTTTCGTGTGTCAGTATAAATCACTCCTTAGACGTTACTACAAATTTATGTCGTCAGTTTTTCTGACAACTGTCATTCTAATCATGCTATATTTTAAGGACTATAGTTACGGTTGCTTTATACGGATCAGATTTTGACTTTGAAAATGTGAAAAGTGCTTAATTTTAAAATGCTACCTAATCTCAGATTCTCCGCGCGTTCACAAATACTATGTAAAAATCGAAAAAGTCACAACATCATCATGATTATTTCTTCTGTGGCGCTACGGCTTAAATCGAACCTCGGCCTTCTTCAACTTTTGCCTCCAACTCCGCCTGTCCTCGGTGGCCGTCTTCCAATTTGCAGCTTTTAGAAGCTGCGCTGCATCTTAACCTCGTCCTCTCACCTCCGCCTCGGTCTTCCAATCCTTCTACCTCCCGGATGTCCAATCATGATTAATTTCGCATTGTTTTTTCACGTCCCCTTTACGGGCCACATATTTGGCGAAGAACTTTCCTTTCAAATGTGTAATTATTACGACTACAGAATATTAATTGTTCCTCAAAATTAAAAAGATACTTATTGCGCATTCCCATAACAAGTTGATATTTCAGATCAAAAAAAGAACAATGAAGAATAAATATCAAAATTGTCTACAAAATTTCTCTCGCAGAATTTTATTTCATGTCAACCTTTCTGGGAATTGAACCTGGAATCTCAGGCATGGTTGGCAAACACGCTCAACAGTAGACTACGAGGCGAACTAATCTTCACTTGATTTCCCCGTAAGAACCCCGGGGGCGATTACAAATGCTATTTTCATCGGTACATACGAAGCCGGCACTACCGACACGTTGATACATGTTTTCAAGATGTGGTCATCGACTAAAAAAATTAAATGGTAGGTAATATATGTTTTTTAACTGGTATTGTTTCTTCCGAAGTGTTGCCCTGTGCGCTGTAACTACCTCGATTCATTGTAATAATTTGTAAAAACAGTCAAACTTGGTTATAATGATCACGGAAATAGCGAGATCTCGGATATAATGAGGACGCATTAGCTGTCATTTTAGTTTGTTGTTTTCTCCATACATTTATTCACTTTTATAACGAGCTTCTTCTCGGACATACCGAACAAAATATTGTCGACAGGTGAGCAAAAACTCTTCGATTATTTAAAAATCATTTTCGAAACAAGAACCTAAATAATAAAATGCAAATGGGGAACTAGCTTATTACTGATGCCGCTGGACGTTGGGATAGATTTACGTTTATGATATTATTTAAGTGTCGAAGTACATAATTGGTGTTTTCGCGGACAGCATTGACAAAGTATCACACATATGGTTGAAATTGTTTGTAAAAAATCCAAGCTTTGCTAACTTAGTAAGCACAGGCTCGGCACCTCATTACGATTTACAACTTCTTTTGTAGTTTATGAAGGACATCCATGTTTTTTTTTAAATGTTCTATGGTCAATGCATAATGAACATTGCAAGTGGGTGATGTCAAGCAAGTTAAAATCTTACCCTTGAATTGTAAACATGACTACTAACAGAAGTGTTTCAATTTGCGAATAAGTGGCAATTGTTTTGTAAAATAGAACGTGGCGTGAAATATGTTGAAGTGTGTAAAAAGTTTTCTCTTACCTTATCACATTGTCAACATTGTGAACAAATAAATACGAATGTTTATTTATCTGAATTTGAAATTTAGAAACTGGTATGTTTGTAAGGATTTATTTTAATTTTAAATAATGACAATATGCAATAGCGATTGGATTTTAAAAACCTTTCTCTGGTATAACGAGTAATGCATATAACGAGCAAATTCAGTCGGTCCCGTCTTCCTCGTAATAATCAAGTTTGACTGTATGTTTATCATGTTTTCGGCCGATATCATGTTTTGGTAAAAGGCTTCAATAAAAAAAAACTTTAATTTTCAAAGCTTGCCCACTAGATGGTGCTGTCAAATGTTATACTTTCCGCACTCAATTTTAAATTAAAATTTACTTGTTTCTCTTTCAAAACTATTTAAAATATAAATTAATCAAGCAGAAATTTCCATGCGTACATAAGTGTACTGCGGGGCACGGGTGCCCTCGATAGCTATCTGCGTACTTACCTCAAAACTCTGAAGATACAGGATCTGTAGTGTATCTTCGTAATCACTCGGGAGATTTGGTCTTCAACTATATTAACATAGTTAAGGTATGACTTTCGTATCTTTCGATTGTATCGCCCCGCAGCGTTCTATTGCGAAATATATAAATATACAGCAAAACCCCTGAATTACATCTTCCAAGGGGCCGGCAAAAAAAATATTAAATGGAGGTAAAATGTAAATGGAAGGTAGTGAAATAAAATGTCTGTAAATAATTTCGTCCATTGATTTCATTTACCGGCAAGTTGGTATAAAATTTCGGCCAAAATTACAAATTTCTCTTACTGAAAACTCGGTTTAAGGATAGAGACTAACTTCAGACACTTGAGCTGTCAATTTTCAGTGCGTATCGCGAATTTTTCCGACATTAATTGCGGGAAAAAAAACGTAAAACTGGGTTTTAAATGTACTGAAAAATTAAAAAAATTTATGGGGCTACAAAAAGTATACGTAAATCATCGCATGGATGTAATTTTGGGGTTTCACTGTATATCTACCCAGAAATTGTTCCTTCTTGAAGATGTAATAAAATCTAATTTATTGTAGCCAAATAATATCTCTCATGCTGTAGTGCTGCCTTTGTTCTATGCCCCTCGTGTGAGCCATTTCTATAAACATTTCCAGATAATAATTTTTCAAGACATTCGATATTAAAATCGGGGTCAATCTCGTTTGCATATTCTAGATTTTATATAAAAGTTTATCGTATTATGTGAAAAAAAAAAAACGGCAAAACAAACGCTTTATGTATGTATATTGAATTTACAAATAATGTTAAATATGTAACGAAACAGCATCGCATCGTTGTATGTCTTTCCAAACAAAGAAAGTAATGTAAAAACAGTTTTTTTTCTCCTATGTTTGATGGTGTATAGGACACATTTGTAAGAACCGCCTTATCTCGATTTTTAATTACCCTTTAAGTGACATCCCTAGCGTAGTGGCCGAGACGCTTGCCTCGAGTTTTTTTGGGTTCCATTCGGGTTTACCTCTGGTTTCACCGCCGTAATGGGTTTCAAATTGAGTGGAAGTCTAGACCTGAATTATAACAGAGAAAAACCCATCAACCTTGATGATGGACGCTGAATGTGATCCAAAACATTAGTTAAGAGTCGAATGACGCAGAACAACTCAGAAAAACTTGATTTTCTGTGAAAAAACACCATTTAAATATGTTTTACGTTGACACCAACGAAAATTATACTCTAATAATGTTTTCGGAATTGAGCTAACAGAGAAAGGTATAAAAATACTACACAGACAATATTGCGGTAACAGTGGCACAAATCCAAATGTTCTTCAATATATTCCCTACCCGCACAGTTCTTAACAATGTAAGTGATAATGTTATTCTGTAATATTTTACTTGAATTCAAGGTGTAATAGTGGCTTATGATCATTATGCCAATGCTATTTCCAAAATCATTTCAGACACAAGAGATGACACAAGCGATTGAGTAAACTTTAAGTTGTGCTTTTGAAGAAAATTTTTATACACACCAGGGCTGATATTCTGAACGCTTTCGCGAGCACAGAGAACAGTTTTATAGCGCGTATTTAGTATATAAATACGCCTTACTAAGCACATTACACGCAACTAAGTTGAGTGGAGTCACAAGCCCTTAGAGCCAAAGTACTGTGTGGTAGTGTCGTAAACCCTGGATCAGAGGTCGGAAGTTCTCCCAAATTTCTAACATAGCTATTGACAACTAACTAAAAATGGCCCAGAATCGGACGCTTAAAGATGTAACAAGTTTTTTTATATCCAAAACTATTTATGCATTTTAAAGGGTAATTGTTAAATTTGAAATAAACTGCTGAAAATAAAGCTCTTCCTACACCATGGTTCATAAGTTCTGTGTGCCAAAATGCATCTGTTACTTATTCTCTTAATTATTATTAAGTTTTTCTTTCGACGCACTATCGTGGTGCCTGTATCCATATTTTCTAGAGA
Organism: Micrasema longulum; assembly: GCF_059751315.1. Lineage (NCBI taxonomy): Eukaryota > Metazoa > Arthropoda > Insecta > Trichoptera > Brachycentridae > Micrasema > Micrasema longulum. Next base: position 849,686 of record NW_028277475.1, on the reverse strand, counting down.
AATTTAAATTGCATATATTTTTTCTGTTTACGCCAAATAGATGTTCTAATCATTTTTGTTTGACGAATCGCCTTTTGTAAAACTGTCCCAGATGCCATTCTGTCAATTTTTGTTTTTTAAGTTATTTTGTTAAATATGTGATAACTTACACATCACTTTGAAAAATGCCTTAAAATAAAAAATAATAATATTGTAAAATTATTATGTGATGACTTAATGTTACTTGTGAATTTAAAAACTTGGTACACTTCCACTTATTTACTTGACCAATTCGTGCTTCCCCAGGATAGCAAACAGTTAAGTCAAAATCTTGTTTGTGGGATACTAGATTCATAATATATTTAATAAAATAGGTTTTCAATTAATGCAAAACATATTTTACATACAATCACAGAAAAAAAACAAACAAATCCACTTTAAATTTAAAATCACTTCTTTCTTGGACAGACAAATACAAGCTTTTAGAAGCAATTGTCGCATTTTTAAATAGGTTTTTGACTCCATATGTTTTTCTGCAATTTATAAGAAAGGGGGAAATTAAGAGATATGACACTACATTAATCCAATAAAGTGAAAGCGTACCGAAAAGTACAAATGGCTCTTCTGTGAAATTGTGTCTCTGGTATTTAGGACAGTTTAACATTAGAGGGAATATATCTGTACCTCAGAGGCAGACAGATGCAAATCCAGAATTTGATGAAATGACATTTCGATTTTCGTATCTAGTTTATAATCATGTCTATTGATTTTTAAGAAAGTCTTAAAATAAAAAAACCGATGTATTAAGATACTGAAAATACAAATTAGTGTTCTGAATTATTATAAATCACTTAGAGAAATTAGATTCTTTAGGCTATTGTTGAACATTTGACGTTTGGATTTGCATCCGTCTGCCTCCTCTGAGGTACAGATATATTTGTTTACAAAATGTTAAAATCTTTCAATCATAGAGATATGATTACTTACAATAAGATTTTAATATATATTGTTTTTTTCTATAAAATCAAATCAGTTTCCTCAAACACCTTGTTATATAAATAATTTATAAAAATGGTTGTTGAATTATTTATTTATTTGGCTACTTTAAATTTATAATTTTAATGTAAATATGTACTTTGAATTTATTTTTTTACATAAGTTTATGTAAATTTTCCGTAAAACTGTACAATATTATATTGATTATTATCATTTTTTACTTACGAGACAATAAGAGACTATGTTGTTTATGCCAAAGCAAATGGCATTGAATAAGTTTATTTTTTGCGATGAAATAAGTACGTATGATTCTCTTTTTATGCAAGATTTTAGATATTTTAATGTTTTGTAAATTTCAGTTGTTTTTTTTACAAATTCAATATATGAGATTTTTTTTATTATGTTAAATAAAACAATATACATTTTTTAAAAGTAAACATTTGATCTTAACATTTGCCATTTTGAGTCATTCTTGTGTACAATAATGGAAAATGATGTAATTTTTAATTAAGTACAGTGCAACCTCTATATTTGTCATTAATTTGTTCCTTGGGTCGTATATCGGTAGCCAGATAACAGAAGGGACCATATGTAATTTTTTTTAGCAGTTTTAGTAAATACACGTAGAAAAATAAAATAAAACAGACACTGGTAATTCTAATTCTGATCATGGGGTTTACCCCAGTTTACCAGTATTTTAATACTAACAAATATCGGGAAAAAATTGACATCAAAATGTGACAATTATCGAATATTACTAATTCAACTTATTTATTTAATACATTTATGTATAAAAATATTATTCAAGAAAAAAAAAATATCGATACAATTTAAATATGATGAAATGGTACAATAAAAATAGGCAGTAATTGCAAAATTGCAGAATTGGCGCTGAACGAAATTAAGTCAAAAGTGATGGTATTTGACTGCATAATAAAGTAAACAACGAATGTCTCAAACAAGTAGAAGAATTTTTGTATCTGGAAATCATGTTTTCAAGAGATGGAAGAGTTGAAAAAGATGTTGAAAGGCGAGTGAATGCGGGCAACAAAATGAATGGCGCACGAAGCACAGTAATTGCTAATAAAAATATGTCAATCGAAGCACACGAAGCAATCGTGCACAATGGAGTTTTAGTCCCAACACTTATGTATGGAAGTGAAACATGGAACTGGCAGAGGAAGGATGGAAGCCGAGTGAACGCGGTTGAAATGCGATCTCTTAGACGAATGTGTGGGAAATCAATGTATGACAGGGTTGCAAATGATGAAATCAGGCGAGAGTGTAATTTGAGTCAAGTTTAATTGATACGATTAAGAAAGGGTCTCCGAGATGGTTTGGTCGTGTAGAACTAATGGACGATGAAAAAATGATAAAACAAGTATATATGGCTATAATGAATGGTAACGTGAGATGAGGACGACCAAGGAAGACGTCACACGATCAGATAAACCAAAATCTTAAGTCTGGTCATGTCAAAAGCAGACAGAACCGAAGGGCATGAATGCCAAGATGTATGAATGTGGAAGAAGCTAGGAATGTATGCCAGGATAGACGTGTGTGGTGGTCCATTCTCTGCTGGTAGTAGCAGGTAGCCAGTAATTAGAGCAAAAGGAAGCTCTGAACTCTCTTTCAGTAACACGAAAAATGTCGATATCCGAAGAAATACGGTCGAGTGAAGACATTGCTCTTCCTACTGGCATTACCAGTGGTAGACCATCGGTTGACGAATATAGAGGTTTCACTGTATTGGTATCTCGCTCCATTTTTATTTGAAATTGATTCTGTAATTTTGTTTATTCACATTTGGTTTATAAACATTAAATTATTAAAATTACAGATTTAAAAAAATATATATCTCATTAATTTCTTAAGCCTAAAAGAATGGGCGGAAAAAGTCCAACATTTACGATAAAAAATATGTTTATCATTTCAATTAGGAAGTTCAGCGCTACGGAAAAGTGGATATAAAAAATATTTTCAAAAATTACAGCATTTAATTGTACTGCGAAGTTTCTGTGACTTGTATGAAAAAATTCATCAAAATGAACTGCTTTAAGTTTACGTCACAAGTTCTAAATCAACCAATGATAGAATGTTATGATAGATTTCCCGTTTTCGGGAAGCCAACCCAACAACTCACTGAAGAGAACTAGTGACGTCACGCGCGGAGTAATGAAAAAATTACAAAACTTAGAATAATAGTAATATAAAAATAAATAAAAACCGCTGGACTTCCTCATTTGACATGCCATGTTTTATTTTTTATATTCTCACATCTAATGATTACAATATTATAATATTTTATTACAATTTATGCTCTTTCCTAAAAATATTTTTTATTATTTTACAATCTTTTCAATACAACAAATCTGTAAATATAAACAAAAGAAAATGCTCCGGAACACAGATTTGAATTTGTGTACATATATGCACTTATATTTTATTGAGCTTCTTTTAAAATGGTTTTTAAATTATTATATCTTTAAACATTTTTAATATTACATAATATCGACAGTATAAAGGAGAAATGACTGATGTGGCATAATTTTGCAGGAGAGTAAATTAAAGAAAATTTTTATAAAAAGTGGGTATAACTTTTTTGATTTGAATCGATTCTAAAACAATGTATTTTTTGCATCACAACAGCCCATGAGGCCTAATTACAGTGATGAATTACAGCACAGAACGCCCAGGCTTGAAAAAAATCATGTCAAATTTTTGTGTTCTCTCCGGTTATCGAGCCCGGAACCTTCTGTGCGTAAATCAAGTATCTTAACCACTACACCACGGAGGCTGTCGTAGTAGGTAAGACGGATGCTGTGAAAAACTATTAGGGTTATGCAGAATAAATACTAAAACAGTAACATACCTTGTGTCTGTTTTTTTCCAAATAATGAGAGGACACAAAAAAAACAAAGGAGTCAATAATTCGTAGCATCTTCACCGTACGCTGCGCAAATATCACGAGCAGCTTTGGCAGTTTTATTCCCTCGATTGAGTGCAAACAGAAGGCGTCGAAAATGCTCACTTTCGTTTACTTGTCATTCCATTTTGAAAGCTTGTAATCAAATAAAATAATATGAAATAACGTAAAAGCATACACAATATCCTATAGAGCAGATTTTTTTTTACCATTTTGTTTTACTCTGGTGCTCATTTTTAAATTTGGAAAAAACCAGACACAACTTGTGTTTTTTTACCTAATAAATCTAAAAATCATTATCAAACCCTAATCTGCACCTGATGGTGCATGGGGCACTGCATTGGTAAAGTAGATGCTGAGTAAGGTGACCAGTCGTACAGTGAAATATTGCAGTGTTCAACCACCTCATGAACAATTATTTCACGTTGACCTTCCTAGGAATCGAACCCAGGACCTCGAGCATAGCAGGCGAACACACCAACTCGATTTCCTTTTTGAGGATTTTTACCTGAGTAGCCATTCGTCCAGGATTCTGGTTCTATCGCACTCGCAGAACTGTATTCTTCCGCCTGGACACGGACAAAAAAGACTATATCTATACAACAATTTATAAAAATAAGTCCAATTACTATACAAAATTTCATATGACGCAGCTCAAATGTCAATCGTCGTTAAAAAATCATCATTGCACCAGTAATATCTGTTGACATTTTCAAAATTGTCCAGGAGACAAACAGTGTTTCTTTTGATGATGGATTTGAACATATTTTTTTATTAATAACAAACAGGAAAATTATGAAATTTTATTTCTACAAAGTGTATAAGTATTTTTGTCAATGTAAAACTATAAATTTAATGAGAAATCGAAAATACTCTAATAGAAAGTTCACTTAACAGATATTACCGGCGCAAAAATGATATCGTCGGTATTCTGATGAACCATCTAAATAAAAAAATTGAGAAAACAAGTTTAAAATGTCATTATATATATAATTTTTAAAGCTACTAACTGACAAATCCTCCGAGGTTTAGTTTCAAAGCTAGCATGTATAAAAACCCACAAAAAGTTTTTTTTCAAATGCTTTCTGGTAAAAAACAACTAATACCATTAACCAGATGTTTTTTTTTCAAAATCTCATCTACTGAAGTAATTTGAAGAGATTAAGATGGTTTCATGCGTAGTATCGAGTCCAAAATATGAACAAGAAAGACCGGAAAAGACTTGTTGAGTTACACATTCAAATTGATTTTCCTCAGTAAAGACAATAATGCATTCAGAGGGTTTTATCCTTAAGAGTAATAACCTAATAGAGTCGCTCGTTCGGAGAAAAACCAAATTGTGGTTATTAACAATGAACTTAGCTACAGATAACAGCAATACAACGGGCTGTAGGTACATGCGTTGGGAATTGCGAACGCAAACCGAAACCGTCCACTACACGTTTGTTGTTTAACTGAAAACCAAACCAAAAATTTGGAATGTTTTTGTTCTATGCAATAGAGCTTAAGGGCTTCTCTAGAAAATGATTACTCTGAGGTTTTATCAGTATTCCGACGATATATAGCGCTTTAGTGACGCATCAGTTCCTTAGCCCCTTTTCTGTCGATATGTTATTTTGCTCTTAGTTAAAATTTAATTTTAAATCATAATTTCGCCATTGTATATAAATGTTTCATCAAATCATTTTCAATTATGTAAATTATTTTTATGTATGCAATGTTCTGAATTTTATTTTAAGGTCCACTGTTTTAAATTATTTTATTTTCTAATTGTATGTACAAAATGATGTATGGTTGTTGAAAACCGGTTTTATAAATGTCTTTCGGCGAAAATTTGAACCGTTTTCAACCAAAATGGATCGCCACCATTCTTTCTGCTCTATATTGTTTGTGTATACGGTGTAATAGAGCAGTCCTTTTAACGCAATGGTCATGACTCTTCTTCAGCTATTATTTTGGGTTCAACTGTCAGTGAGATCACAATAATTTACACATTCGGACACTTGTCTCAGGATCCACTAGGTGGACACGAATTTTTGTAATATTTCACTTCCGATTGGACCGTAGTTGATGGTTTGAAGTAAGTTTTATTTGACTAACATACTGCGACACCTCGGTTGCTGACTGTTTTTTATAGGGACAAAATATCTCCTCTTACCATATAACTACTCCAGTTTCATGTCCGCTATAGCCCTCTTTTCATTATCGATGTCTTTTGGTCTGACGACGATAGCCGTCATTTCCTAAATGAGACACGATTTGACAGCCCTAAACAAGCATAGCTGCGAATGTGTTAAATGTGATTTTTTTCAATCCCGGGTACGTAATACAATGGAAAGTGTACAAAGGTATTTTCAATATAGTGAATTCAAATTCTCTGTATGAAAAATATAGTATTCATATAAATTCATTTTTAACACATGTACATTAGGGTGCGCTGATAACTTTTTTTTGTGATTTTCGAAATGAATGGGGTCTAAAAAGTTGCCTTTTGGATTATGCAAAAAATATTCCATACTACTTTTGGCCCTCAACCAGAGCTTGAAGTTTTCGAAAAAGTCGATTTTTTGCACTAAATCGGCTGTCATTTCGTATTTAAGTAAGAAAATCAGCCTAATTAAATTTTATAATGTGCATTAAATTATATTAAATAAGCATCAAAGGGCGTGAGTTGCTCTTTATTTTGTAATAAATGGGTAGCATCGTTTTAATGAGCCATTGTTTTCGTTTATATTAACCAGGCGCTCAACGGAATCAGTTCCGCGGAGTGTAAATTTTTTGCATTTCGGTAGTTTAAAAACGTGTTCGAATTTGTAATGTGATAAAATTAAATCTTTACTAACAAAAAAATAATTTTAGCAGTATAGATAATTAACAAAATGTTCTGACAGTGATAAACTTCAAACCTCGGTTGAGTGCCAAAAGTAATATGGAATATTTTTTTTAATAATTTTTACGTTCAATGTGATCCATAATGCAACTTTTTAGACCGCTTTCACTTTGATGTTTAAAAAAATAATAAACGTCATACATCATCGGCCCACTCTAATGTACATTTACAGGTAACCAATTAAGATACTTAAAAATTTCATATAAATATTCACATTTTCTTACGGAAAATTCGATTTTACTTAGACAATTGAAAATGATCCTTCTTTCTTCCTATTGTAATCAGAGCCCTGGGCGTGCTCTGTAATAATTTCATAATTTGGCCTTTCTACCCGTTCTGAAGCAACAACCTGCCTAGAGAGCGTAATTAGTCAATATTAGAAGACAAAATTAGTAAAGAAAGAGCCGATGTATTTGTTTTACAAACAACACAGTTCTCACTGTTATGTGGAGGGCAATGAACAGTTTTTGTTTAAAATTTTAGCAATATTGAAATGCAATAATTCCAATGTAGTAAATACCACATTAGAAATAATGGCCTCGTGTATAAAATAATATTACCCCACTGAGAATTATAAAAAAAGCGGAAAACAATGAAACAGATATTGGTTTTCCATATTGAAATTGTAAGATTTATATTAAAGTTTGTCAATAACATGCTACCGAAAATGTAACAAAATATTTCATACAAGTATCATAATTTTTTCATGTAACAAAATTGTAAAATAAATTGAGACAAAAGTGCATTTTTTTGTCGTTTACAAACATCCTTTTTTAAACTAAAAAAAAAAACTTATCAAATTATAATGTGTAATTATAAAAATTTACAATCTTTGAATATAAGAGTCCAATTTGGTCAGTATTTTAATTCAAATTAACCACAAAATTGAATAAATAACTACTCTAAAGAAGTTCTAAAATTTTTGAAATATTTCAGTTTCTTTTTTATTGTTTTAAATAAAATCATTTTTATTTTTGTTGACCGTGTTCTTCTGTTTGTGAAAAATCACACCCTCCTTTCACTTAATCAGTGATATTTTTAAAAAAGGTGCTGGAACCTTGTTAACCTTTTATTATAAAAAATTCTGATTTGTATTATGATATGTAATATGAAATACAACACAAATTAAATTAATTATATTTGTAATGTTAATTATTGAAAAAGGTGTGAGAACGTTGTTCCGGTACCTTTTATGGCATAAAAAACACTGACTATAATTATGATTGTGCCTTAGAAATTACTGAATCCTTTGAAGTGGATTATTATTCATTATAATTTCTGCAATTGAATCTACTTTATAATTAAATTTTCCGAAGTAAATTCTTAATCAACTTCACACCTGACTGCTTTATACAAAACATTAAATATCTTCTAAAGAAGTTGATCATTGCATTTTCAAATATTGTTAAATTCATTATATATTTGTTAATCTATATGCAAAACACTGCCTTCATCGAGACACCGTGTTTTTTTTGTTTTGATTTTTTTTTTTTATCAATGGATGCATTTGAAAATAAATCTCGCTTCAAAGAGTACAAAAACACATCAAATATGGATTGAAGATCAGTGTAGAAATATTGTAATTAAAACCACTATTATTTTAATGTGTTAGGTAATAATTAGAACTTTTTACTCGACTATTATTTGCTTTGTACGTGACGGTGATTTTGTCACATACCGAATCAAACATTCCCACACAAACGCTGTAGAGCTAATCTTTCTTCTGTTGCCAGAATCGAAAATTTGCAATTAAGAACTGTGTTTATTAGGATTAAATTCATTGTTATGGTGAATTTTTTTAGTAATTTTGATGAATTATAAAACTCATTAAAAGTTAAACTGCCTTGCCAACATTAAGATTACAGACGATTTGAATATAACTATAGATAATAATAATTGTTCAGATTCTTTGAAAGAAATTTACTGGTGTCTTCTACCAAGTTCCTAGTTTGATTATAACACACAGTTTAAACTTTAAGCAACAGTTTTATAATGTTTATTGAAGTTAAAAAAACATTTGTATTTTGACGGCTATAAATTGAATTACCGTATTTCCTCGATTAGAAGACGCACCATTATTTTTTACGATGAAAAAAAAAAAATATTTTTTTTTAATTACAAATTATTTATTTTATTAAACAAAGTCGTACAATCATTAAATCATACAAAAGGATTAAAAAAATAGGCATATATTATTATTTATGTACTATTACCATCAGAGTCTGAAATTCCTTCAGATTCAGTGTCAGTTTTAAATCTATGGGCGGGGGAACAATCACATGAACTCATCTTGTAGTATGCACCTATGTTTACACGTGTTCCAAAACACGGAAGTCAAATAATGTTATTAAGGATAATATAATCAATGTAATTTATCATACAAAATAAATTTATTAGTTGTTGGCTAAAAAAAACGTTTTCTTGAAGAAGAACCTTTTCTAACTTGATGTCTTAAACGACGTTACATTGAAGAGTTATCACATGACTATGTATTCCTGATTATTAGCAATAATCCAATTCCTATAAGTATGGAGAAAAAAGGATATTCTTTCAATGTTAGATTTGATTCCTGCAATGTTTGAGACACAAAAAACTGTCTCCTGAAAAGTAAGACATTTTGACTTATGTGATTGTTCCCCCTGCCCATAGGAATATCATTGAATATTCACTTCACTTATATCAAAATTACATCAAGCAGCTCTGTTTCTGTGCTTTTTTTTTTCATACACGATAACTTTTCTTTTCAGTGGAGCATTATAATGCAGTCTTCTTACCGACGTTTTAAACAGAAGTTTTCAGCGATTGTAAGGCGCCATAGATAATAAGACACCCCAAATTCAGAGACGCCAAAATAGGAAAAAACATGTGTCTTATAATGGAGAAAATACGATAGGTACATTAACTGGAAATCTTTACACTTTTAGTAGGCCTGTTCGCAGGTATATTTAGAAATTTCTGATGAGCTCAGAAATAAAATAAACAATGACATTATTAATTGAACTAAGCTGAATTAGTTTCATTCAATTTATAGCGATCAAATTGTTGATAGTTCTTATACATACGTACATACATTGTAGGAATGTCAATTACTTTTGTAAGAGTCGATATCCCAAAATTTGTGTAAAAATCACTTCTTGGCCTAGAATGCGAGATGCATAAATGTGAACCAATTTTATATTTCAAAATGTCATCTTTAGGAATGACAATATGATGAAATTACTGCCAATTCTTCGATAAAAATGAATACTATTGGAAATGAAGTGTGTCCATATCCTAATTGTGCTTTTTTTATCATTTCCAAAGTAGAATCTAGCTATAACAATGTGGTCCATTTACTACTTATCAAGAATAAAGTAAGATCCATTTCTTGTGTTCAATATCTCGATATCTCCGTTGCTGGGAAATAAGAGAGCATTGGAATGATCGGATCGGATGATGACCAATGTTGCTCGGGTCTCGTCCGATGATTTGTACATTTTGTAAATTGACTGTTTTGTAGTGTTAACGGATGCCTGTTAATATTGTAATTATATGTTATTGAAACAACCGTCAACAAATCGAAAACGCAAAGCAACGTCCAAAACAGCAAACAATCCAACTTACACTCGACAAATATTCTCATGGTAAATAATACAACTTAATGGAATATTTAGCTCAAATTCTTAACCCGAGTTTATTGGAAGTTGCTTTGTGTCGAGTGTTAAATTTTAAATTATAATAATCGGTAAATTTATAATTTTTATAAGAGTTGCATCGTGTTTTGAGAGATTAACAACCTTATTATATTATAAATAATAATTATAAAATGCGAATCATGTATATATTATACATACATAAAATATAATATATCGGAAAATATTAACATACATATTATTACTGTAATTAATTTGAATTTTAATAAATAATTGCATTATAATATTATTGTCACCTTTTATTACATTGCTTCCTTCTTGTTTTTACCTTGTGGTTGCGAGATATTTCAGAAATCGAATTATAACTAATCGAAAAATTACTTACTTTAGAATAGAAAAGTTGTTTTTTTTTTGCAACAATAACAGTAAATAGTGATTGACATCATCTGTCAAAGTGCTCTCCGTTTTTGGTGTTTTTTTTATGTTTCAAGTGTTTTTTAAGTTTCAAAAACTGTGATAATCTTTTCTTTTGGTGTATCAGTATCCTTTACATATATTATTTTTTACATATTTCGTTTTTTTTTCTAATAAATTTTCAAAGAAATTTATTCACACCTGATTCTATGATTCACACATTAATTTAAACTTATTTTTTTCTTTTCTTTCTAAATAAATAATACTTGAATCTTTTAACTATGGATTGTAATGAGATACCTCCAGATCCCCCTGATGGAATCCAAATTCCAAGTAATCCGTGTTTAAATGATTTGGATGACAGGATTAAATCCCCAATTGTAAAATCCAAACCAAGAAAAAAAACATCCAATGATTAGCTCTTCCCTCTAAGTCAGCTAACTTAAACTCTGAACATACTTTGGAGAAATACATCATCTCAATTGTAAATTTAGCTCCATCAGAAGAATCTTACATACAACAAACGTATTACACTGATAGAGATTGTGCACCATTTCTGGTTCATGTTCAAAGGAATGTTTTGTAAAATTCTGCAGTCACCATAAACTGCATAAAGGTTGGAAAACAGCTTCATGAAAATGGTATTACAGATGAATGTAAAAAAGATAGGCCGCAATAGAATATCCATTGAATTTAAAAACTTTTTGCCAACCAATAATTTTGTTAATAATCCAGTGCTCAGTCAACTTAACTATAAATCATTTACTACATTTTTCTTGGTCTCTCATATGGGTCTCGTCAGAGGATGGACTCACAAAGAGATTGTAAATAATATTGAACTACCGGACAATTGTGGTAAAATAATAAAAAGTAGACAGCTTTTAAGAAAGGTATTTTCTCCAGATTCTTCGACTACTACATGGGTTCCGACCCAAACGGTAGTCCTCACATTTCAAGGACAGTCTCTTCCTGAAAAGGTATTTTCTTTTTTTTCCCCGGTAGTTTTTGAAAATTATATTTTTCCAACGATTTAATGTTTTAAGTGCCTCTGTTTTGGCCACTCTAAGAACCTCTGTAGATCCGACCCTCGCTGCTACAAATGCGGAGATGGACATCTTGGGATATCTTGCATGACTCAGATTGAAAATAGTTTCTGTGCAATTTGCTCTGGTAGTCACACGGCTACTAATAAAGTTAAAGTTAACATTTCGTATTTTGAAGCGTCGAAAATAACTTATAATTATAGTCCTTAAAATATAGCTTGATTAGAATGACAGTTGTCAGCAAAAGTAACGACATAACTTTATAGTAACATCTAAGAAGTGATTTATATTGACACGAAAAATCATTCGTATCTGGCATGTTAATTCATTTTTTTAATACAATGCTTGACATATAAATCAACATAATTATATAAAATCAGCTTTAAAACTAAAATAAACCTAATGATTAACGACGTTCTTACAAGGTTACATAATTTTGCAAAAATGTTAGAGGTGTGATAAATTGATCAACGTAAATCGATCGAATAAAAAATAATTTGTTTGTTGTGCATGAAAAAAAGTATTTAGTGTCTTATTTTTTAGTAAATAATTGTCTTAAACACACTATAATAGGCTTGTTTTTGCGTTTTTCTATCAATTTTCTCATTGTTGCGTGAAAAAACTGATAAAATCGATTTGATCGGTACATGATCAGTGATCAATAATTTCCCATCACTAGTGACATTAGTTTGGCAGCTGTCGTTTTACCAAGCTATATTTTAAGCTAATTTTTAATCAAGCTATATTTGAAGGACCAAAGTTCATCCTGATTTGTTATTATTTCATTACAGTTATTCGTGATTATTAAATGATACGCGATGAAGATTACTTACATGAGATTTATTTCACAGTTTACAATGAAGAACATTTTATAATCAAGAGCTTTACAGATTAAACGACACATATCAGTTTGGAGGCTGTTGGCTTGGAAAGGAGTATTGGGTTCTTGGTTTTATAGAATTTCAACAGCAACCTTTGTTGGTCTGTCTTACATTTCGTCCGATGCTCAGGCATATGACTCTTCTTCTGGCTGATAGCGATATAGCTAGGCTGCATGTGACTAGTCAGTTACGGGTGCATTCTATTGTGTGGTACCCCTGGTAATCCAGATGGATAGTGAAAAATCAAACACCACACAAGTTACAAATTGTATGTATTTTCTCAATTTATGAAAACAAAATATATATAAAGGAGTTTGATTAAATAGATCAACACATTACAATAAACACTTATTTATTGATTTTTTAAAGATAAATTATTACTAAAGCATATTTGGGAACTATTATAACTGCTTGTGTTATGATTTATGGGTAACTAGGAAACCATGTTATGTGCATTTTCTGAATAATTAGAGAGAAAAGGGATAAAACTCTTTGAAAAATTGTTTTTCCTATACAAATTATACCTTATAATTTTTAAAAACAATCCTTCCTTACTGTGATAAAAAAAATCCCCGCATAATAGATGTACACATACAATAATGAGGGATTTAAAAAATGGAAGATTCGTAGGCAATCAACTACATATATTTGAAGTCAAAAGTTACAATATTTGAAAAATAATCTATGATAAAACCGTATGCTAGCGCTCACAGCGCGAGCAAACTGTCCTCCCTCAGCGGAGCCGCAAGAGCAACTGAGTATTTTGTGACCACGGTACAGGCAGGCCTGTGTCATGCGTGAAATCGTCTCTCTCGCTCGTGAATATATCGGAGTGAGATGTAAAGAGTGTTCAAGACCGTCGCATATTCGGTACTTTTTTACTAAATCGCCTCGACAATGCAAAATATCGGTAAGTTTTTGATTGTATGGGTGATTTATCTCTTATTTCTGATAAAATACTTTTTCTGTGCCCAATGAGTATTTATTATTTAATAATAAATTATTTAAATCGATAGGTAAATGTGTAACGAAGGAATACCGAAAATCTTAACACAGTATTTATTATATTTACAAAGATATAAAAGTTATTAGATGCAATTTGTACAGGCTGTAGCCTATGTGTACATCACCGGGAAGGTGGAGTAATTATTATAAATAATTATATTCAGTATTACATATAAGTAGGTGAACAGAAGATTGGATTTTAAAAATATTAGGCAGTGGTAATTTGATTATATTGTAGTAGTATAAAAAAAAAATGTGGGCGTTTTGTTATTGTTAAAGATTATAAACCATATGTATGTATTAAACAAATTATGGTTATGTTTCATCAGGTCAGCACAAAGAACCAGACACTTGCTTACAGGGGAGGGGAGAATAACTCGCTCGTATTAATTCACAACTAAGTATATTCCCGTTCCTTTTCAGTAAATGACAGGGCGTTAGATCCGGCGCTATGTTTCATAACCTTACATACATAATTATGTACATATATGAAAGCTTATAAAACATTGTGGATAAATTATTAGCAAGATTAATTTATTTTTGTACCATTTTAAAATAAAGTTAGTGGAATATTTATTATAGAATCATCAGGGATCCATTTGTCATGCGCCACAATTTATTTATTAGTTCTAGTTTCTTTGATTTTATTTCAAATTTAACAAAAAATAGATATATTAGGGATTTTTTTCAATGTCAAAAATATGCCATTTTATGATATTTTTGGATATTTTATTTTGTTGTACCTACTTTAACGAAATACTACCTAGTCTTGTGTTTAAAATAAGTCCGTTAACAAATATGGAATTTAAAATTTGTAACAATACCACTGGGCCGGGCCTACTATCCCATAATATATAATGTAATAAATCGTTGACTGGATGCAAAATAAGTCGCATATTTTTTTAAGTCGCAGATTTGTATTCGCGCATATTACGTAAACAATTATTCCGTGACGATTTCTAGATGAATGTACCGGGCTCACTTTGGTTTACGAGACATTAGTCACGCACCAAGCGCAAAGTCTATTCGGGAATTGATCAAAATGTTTAAGACAACCGGCTCAACAGTAATAATAATGAATGAAGGCTACCCGAAGTCGGCGAGGATACCAGAAGTTATTCAGCGCGTTAGTGAATCAGTAAGGGAAAATCCGCAACAATCAACTCGTAAGAGAAGTCGAGCTTTAAACAGCAAGAGGACCACTTTACGAAGAATTTTACGCAACGGTTTACATCTAAAAGCCTATCAAATTTAACTGATGCAAGAGTTGAAGCCGAATGATACCTATCTTCAACCGTTTGAAGGAGATGTTCCCCGGGATACTCATTTCACGGGGAGGAGACATTAAGTGGCCCCCACGGACCCCGGATCTCAGCCCGTGTGATTATTTTTTGTGGGGATACTTAAAATATTGATAAAATCAAGAGTCTATGAAGACAATCCAACAACAATAAATCAGTTAAAACAAAACATTGTACGGGAAATTAACGCCATCCCACGGGCAACTTTTCGACGTGTTTTTTGAGAATTTGCGAATCCGCTTTAAACAATGTAAACAAGTTGGTGGAACTCACTTTGACAATATAATTTTTAAAACTTAGATATTATTAAAATTTTCATTTATTGTAGTTTCTAAAAAAATAAATTAAACATTTGAAAGTTCTACAATTATTAAATTATTGGTAATTGAAACTAGGTATCCATTTAAGGCCCACCCTATATATTATTACATAGTTGATTCTCTCTCCCAAACATAATTTTTAGTTGAGCTAGCATTGAGGCAATATTGTGAGAATTGATACAATGAAATTTATTTATATAATATAAATTCATTCACGTAGGAAGCTTTATGTGTCAAATGTGTAAAAATCACAGTCAGAAATTATTGAGGTACATAAAATAACAAGTGTCCAAAAACACAACAAAAAAAAATAAGAATTAAAAAATAATCAGAAAAGATAATTAATTACTTTTTCTTGTAAATTAAAAGTACTATGTTTTGTGAACCATTTTATTTGTTTACACAATGACTAATTTCAACAACAACATGTTGACCTCTTCAGGGATAGAGAATGACAGCAAGAAGGCAAATTGAAATGCGTCATTTGGAAAATTATTGAAAATATAAATATGTTTTTACGAAATTGTACTAGTATGAATGGAAACACAAGAACGGAGCATTATTGTTCTAACCTAGATTTATCAAACTGAAGACATTTAAAAAATAAAAGTGATTTTTGCTGACACTATTGTACTCAATTTTTTTTTGTTTAAATCAACTAACATAAATATTTTATTAATATTCAATTGTGTGATGTAATTTTTCAAAAAATGTCATGAATTAAAGGAGAAATTAAATATTTTATTAAATTTTTAACACCAATTATTAAAAGTAAATTTTCACGGCCTTTTTTGATTTTGATTATGTTTTTCTGGGTTATTTTATGTACAATGAGGAAGTTGAGTGGTTATTATTTTTTTTTATTTTTCAAGCCAAAAATTATGAAGAATCTGCGGACCAGTGAGAGAAGGTAATCAGTGGCGCATTCTGTCTAACGATGAACTGCACAGTATATACCAGCCCCCGAGCATCTCGACACGTTCAGCAAATGCCTGATTCACATGTCCCCGAGCGGACACCCGGGTGGAAAGATATTAGCGGAAAGACCCGGGCTGAGATGGGAGGTTGAAGTGAGAAAGGATGCAGCGCGGTTTCTCCAGGTGGCGAATTGGAAGACAGCGACTGAGGACAGAGTCGGAGGCTAAAGCTCGATATGCGCGGCTGTAGTGCTATCGGGGATAGATTATGTACAACAGCGGCATAACGACCCAGAAAAACATTAAAATTACTGTACTGAACATTTAATCAAACATTAAGTTATGGTTTTTACTATTTTAAAAGCGAAAGTTTAACTAATGAAGTATATTGTATATCTTATAAACCTTTTAAAAACTACATAATCGTAGGTATATTTAGATAACATGTAATATATATTTTTTAATGTTACACCTTCTTCATAATATTTTAATGGTAATGAATAGATGGAATAATTAAAGGAATATAGATGTTCAAATAACAAAATGGCCAATGACAGGTCAAGCCCTGTACCTGGACATCTATAAAATGTTTTTCATCCCTGCTGTAATACATTAATAGTAATGAATAGATTTAAGGTGCTGTCTATGAAGAAATGCAGATCATGCGAGCGCGCATCTCGTAAAAATGAAATGAAAAAATATTTTGTGTCTGTTTTTCTCCAAATTTAAAAATGAGCACCAAAAGTAAAACAAAATGATAATTCGAAAGAAAATTTTCTGTTTTACAAGATATTGTGTTTGCTTTTACGTTAAATATATTATTTTATTTGATTACAAGCCTTCAAAATGGAATGTAAAGTAAATGAATGAGAGCATTTTCAATACCTTCTGTTCGCAGTGTACGTTAAAGATGCTATGAGTTCTGTGGCTTGGATCTAGAAGGGCCAATGTCAAATTTAGTATTTTTCTTGACATCATTTTGTGGAGGGTCGATGTCAATTAAAAAACTTGTGTATTTAATTATTTTATACACACATATATGTGTTGTAATGTTTTTTATTAATATTTGTTATCAAAGACGTCAAACAACATCAACAATGGCTTATTATTATTCTTTTGTAATATTACAATTTACGACATTGGGGCCCTTAAAGATCCAAACCACAGAATTACTGACTAATTTGTTATAATTTTTTTTTGTTGCGTCCTCTTGTTCTCTTCTTTAGGAAGAAAACTGACAAAATTTATGTTAATACCTAATAATAAATCTGTCATGTCATAACAGTATATTTTAATAATTTAGGTTTAAACATCTGCGAATGTATCAAAAGGGAAAATTTAGATACTAAACAACTGTTCTTAACTAGTCAAATCACAGGTCATTTTGTCAAAGTGTCCTGGATAGAATATTCTAGAAGAGCAGTCGAAAAAATTGACTTAAGTATTTTAACCAAGCATTTGAAATACAATGGCAAAGACACACATAATATTGTTAATCCCTATAGGAAAGTAGAGAAGACAATAGAAGACCTAATAATTATTAAATGCTCATCAAATGAGGAAGTTCAGTGTTATGGGAAATTTAATATAAAAATCATAGAATTAAGAATATTCCAGAAGGAGTGTAGAATCATATTTGAATACATCGGACTGTGTCCAAAAAACCCCCCACTTTCGCCATGCGCATGCGTGAAGTCGCCGCGTAATGTTGCCAGATCGCGAAAAATATAATCATAACACGTAAGATAAAAAATAAAATTAAAAAATCAATTTGTTCATTTCTTTATTGTACATGCAGAAATATTGACTGACAAAACAGAGTAGATAAGAAAGGGTCATTTAATAAGAGTAATTTAATTAATGAACTTTGAACTTAAAAAATAAAACAAATTTTATTTTACATAAAACTGTTATTTTTATGTCATGTTAAATAATATTTTATGTTTTAAAGATAATGTCGGTCAAATATCCACCACGGCGTTGTTTAATCCAGAGGTCCAGTTTTCATTAGTTCTCTCATTAGATGAGCAAAGTAACGTTAAAAATTTGACTACCCTGGAAACACTGACAAAATTTCCGTTTTCTTTGATAATCTGACAGATGGAAAAATAATTCAATTTTAAAGTAATGCATTTGCTACTTATACATGAAATGTGATCCCATCCCGTTTCTTTAAGATCCCATTAGTATTTCTTCATTTTAAAACAACACAACACGGCATAGTTAAATTCAAATCGAGTTGCGTAGTAAGCGACGTCTTCGGAGAAAGTAATGGGTCAAAACGTAAAACTACTCCTTTAAGAGTAGTTTAGTCGCCTTCTGTTTAATGCAGTATGCGGTTACGCCTAAGTATGCGGTTTCTGGACTATTCTTGATTCCATGGTAAAAATGTTTTCTTACATGTGGTAAAAATTGGAGCATTCAATATGGTTTATAAACATCACAGGTTTATGTGACTAGATGTTTGTAATAGCCGATATATTATAGCATTGATTTGTTGATGCGGCCACTATTGGCGATCATGATTGCAACCGCAATAGATTAACAGTGTGCAGGGTAGACGTTTAGCGGGTACAAATTATTATTGTACTGTTGGTGGTATAATTTCTAAGTTTCCATGGGGATTTTAAAAATTACAAAACTTTTTAAAATCATAGCGATGATAATACGATACATGAAATAAAATTATTAATTTTTTGCTTAGTTTGAGAGTTTATTAACAATTTTTTAAAAATGAAAAAAACACTGAACTTTCTCATTGATAACTCCCATATAGTATTTTACTTATTCTAAGAACGCCGTCACGGGAGTCGCTATCGACTACAATTCATGTGTTTGAGCCGAGCACTGAAGAAATAACAGCCGCAAAACAAGGAGACACATGACAAAGTCATTTTGCAGCATGACGACGCTCGGCCACATGTTGCAAGGCCAATCAAAACATACTTGGAAATGCTCAAATGTGAAGTCCTACAAGGAAGGGACATTACTCCTTCCGATTACCACTTGTTCTGATCGATGACTCATGGCCTGGGGTGAGCAGTACTTCCATTCTTACGAAGATGCCAAAAAATAACTCGATTCTCGGATAACCTCAAAAGATTAGTCGTTCTTTCGAGGTGGTATCCGTACGCTGCCAGAAAGATCGGAGAAAATAGTCGCTACCGATGGACAATACTTTCAATGACATGTTCTTTACTAACTTTTAAAAATAAAGTATTAATTTTCACAAAAAAATAGTGAGAACTTATTTAAGTAGTCCTATACCAACATTATTTTTATCACTTGAAATATCCAGAGCATTTCTGCTAACTACATAGAAAAAAAAACAATTTTTTGCACCACGTTATTTTGAAACTGTAAAACAGGAGTTTATACAAATTATTTTAACTGTAAAGAAACAAAAAAAAAGTACTTCATTAAATATAAACATAATTAATATGCTAAAAGACCTCGAAGGCCTCCTGCGCTGTTTCCACCGTACTGGTGGGGCCGCTGAGGAAGTCTTCCAGGTCATCAGCTTCTCTGGTCTTAGATTTCCTCTCCTTGGGCTTCTTGCTGTCTCTATCCTTGTCTTTCCTGCGTTCCTTGTCTACGGTTCTCTCCTTTTCCTTGGATTTCTTGCTTTTTTTATGTTTTCTCTCTTCCTTAGACTGTAAGAGAATTTTACATCAAATGTTTAAAATAATTTTATTTTGATTAGGAAAAACAACAGAAAATATTAAAAAAAATAAGCATGAAAAATAGTACATATATCCAGTTAAAGTTTTCCACAAATACAAAAATAATATTAGAGCATAGGTGCGTAGAGTTTCACAGTCCCTATTATCACTAATATGCATATTCTTTAGGTGATCCCGTGGAAGTTGGATTTGTTCCAACATTTAGGCTACCATCGCAGGAGCTATCTTCAGGGTGTACTGTGTGGATTGCAGAAAAGTTATATGTTTCTGTACTATAGTCCTTAAAATTTAGCTTGATTAAAATGACAGCTGCCAAACTAATGTCAATAGTGATGGGAAATTACTGATCACTGATCATGTACCGATCAAATCAATTTATTCAGTTTTTTCATGCAAACACGAAACTCTGTTTCCAAAAATTGATATAAAAACGCAAAAACAAGCCTATTATAGTGTGTTTAAGACAATTATTCACCAAAAACTAAGACATTTATACTTTTTTTATGAACAACATCAAATGAATTATATTTTTATTCTTGTCCCATCTCTAACGTTTTTGCAAAACGATGTAACCTTGTAAGAACGTCATTTACAATTAGGTTTATTTGAGGTTTTTTTTAGTTTTAAAGCTGATTATATTTATGCTGATTTATATGTCAAGCATTGTATTAAAAAAATTAATTAACATGCCAGATAATAATGATTTTTCATGTGTCAATCAATATAAATCACTCCTTAGACGTCACTACAAAGTTATGTCGTCACTATTGCTGACAACTGTCACTCTAATCAAGCTATATTTTAAGGACTATAGTAATTTGTACCGCGTCGCAGCTGGCAATCGGCACATTCCGTGTCATTTTCGCCATGTGTAGTGCCGGGAACCATGTTGAATTTAATTTCAGGCAGTTATCTCTGTTTATGTTATTTGGGTGTTTGTGTATTTCTAGGTTAATACAAAATCTCTGGTTCGAAGGCGAAAATATGCTCTGTGTCTATAAAGAGTTCCACTAATGCAGATTTTTCAGGGTGCCCAAGTTTAACACGGTCTTTTATGTTTGTCAATTCTTTTCTTTCCTGTGCGCCCTGTTTGTCCAATGTACACTTTTCACATCCTCGGAAGCTCAGTTTATAAACTGCTTCAGTTTCCAAGGGGTTCTTGTCTTTCGGGTTTAATAAATGGTCCTTTATTTTCCCAACATGTCCCCTCTGTTCATAAATTTCACCATGAAATGTAAGGTTTTCGCTGACATAAACTTTAAAATGAGTTTTGATAGCTAAAAATTTAGAAAAAGGGAATAATGTGGTAATGTACACTTTTATAACCCAGTAGTAAGTATTGTTAAAATATTTTAAAATATGTTTAACAATAAAAATAAGTAATGTAAGAATGAAACTAACCCTTTTCTCTTTCTTAGTTTCTGTATCAGGAGCGACATCTTCCCCACCTAGAAAAGTAATGAAAATGAATGAAATTTAAAAAATGTATCATTAGCATGCTAATAATCATATTTTTTCTTATGATTTCCATTTTTCTCTCAGGTTTAGCCCTCACAAATTTCCCGCTATCTGCTAAATGCTAACTGCTAGAAGCTATCTGCTGAATCGGCTAACTACTATTGCAATTATAAATAGCTAATTACCCCTTCAGGCCTCATCTGACAGACCACTAATAGTTTTTTCAACTTTTTTTAATCATTATAGCAAATTTTGCGCTTATATTATCTTTTAATTGGATATAAGTAAGATAGCATCATACAGCATTAAACTAGCCAACGACATGACATCTTTCTTATGTTATTCTTACTTTTAACTTAATTTATATACTTATGAACATATTGATAATAGATGTAAAAGCCCACAGGGCGTATAAATAAAAAAGCTCCATAAATGCCTAGCCTTCCATATTCTCTATCAAAAATATTTTCCCTCTCTGTTGTAATAAATTTAGATCTTAATAACTCCCTAGGAAGTGAAATCCAGCATATCTACAAACATTTGGACATACTCAAAACATTGTTGATCCTTTTTAATTACAATTCGATCACTTTGAACGGCAAAAATTTTTTTTTTAAAGGTAAATAAAGAGTCTCAAAGGTCCAATATTTCTAGGTGTACAAAATCCTAACTAACCCCTATTAAAATCCTAAAAGACCCGAATGGACCAATCAATTGAGGCTCATAGGGCTGATGAAATGAGGGCTGGATTTTTGAAAATATTTTTTTCTGCATTTTTGAGTTTTGGAATGACATTTATTTGTTTTCACAATTTTCCAACCTCATTCTGTGACATTTGGGTAAGAACTAAAGATTCGTTTTTGTTCATTATTATTATTTTTTTAAATGTGTATTTATGAACAAGTAATATTTATTCAAGAGTTATTTTACTACATACCTTCTGGAGATCTTCTGATACTCGTATCGGTCGGCCAATCTGCGGGGAGAGTGTACGCACTCTGCGTAAACTCGGGACCACTGTCATAAATATCTTCTTCAGAATGCTCGTCTGCTTTTCCTCCGCTTGAATCGAAAACGGATAATTTCTCCATTTTGCAATATAAACTGCCGTCGGAATTACTATGAGACATCTTCCCGTCACCAAAGTTTATTTTGGCATCATCCTTGTACGGGGTGAAGATGTTTTCTGAGCTGACGAAGGTGTTTCGGGGTGTTTCTATAGAAATAGTTGTGGGGTTCAGATGTAGAACTTTGGCGGTTTTGGAAATATTTTTGGTGATGTCATCTTTTTTGCTAAATTTTAATCCTGGACTGGGATTTTGGGGTTTTTTCACTTCTTCGTCGCTGGATTCAAGATCATCCTGGATCCGGACTACCAGTGGGTTGGCACCGATCTCTTCATCACTGCAAATCAACATTTGGATAATTTGTATAACTACCACGAAAAAGCCGGCTATTGCTGACTGTTACATTCTAGGAAATTAGGCAGTCTAGGGCAGTTTATGCTGGACTGAATAGGAAATGTGTGAGAATGTTGTTGACTATGAGTAATGCCATCTTTTTTCCTTTCATAGCACAAGATTGGACAAATGCATCCTGTTTAACTCCTTCACCGCGGTGCTCACAGTATATGTTAGTAATTTAAAAGCCCCATGGGCGTCAACAGAAAGAAAATAAAATTAAAAAAATAAATTTATTATCAAAAAGGTACGAAGCTTCAGTATTCATCGAGTGCAGAGTCTACATATATTTATATTCATGGTCACTAACAAAGTGAGCGTTTAAACTAATAAATTAAATATGTCATTTTCAACACGTGAAAGGGTTAATAATTTTCTTATTTGACTAACATACAGACCGTTTTTTTATAGGAACACTATATTTTCTCCTACCATATAATTTATTTAGTTTCACGTAGGCTATAGTCGTCTCTTCACTACCAATGTCTTTTGGACCTAAATGAGAGTTAATTCATAATATTGTGCCTAGTTACAAACTATGTATGTACAAACATAACTATAGTCCTTAAAATATAGCTTGATTAGAATGACATTTGTCAGCAAAAGTGACGACATAACTTTGTAGTAACGTCTAAGAAGTTATTTATATTGACACACGAAAAATCTGCATGTTAATAATTTTTTTAATACAATGCTTGACACAAATCATCATAAAAATATAAAATCAGCTTTAAAACTAAAAAAAAAACTAAAATAAACCTAATTATTAACGATGTTCTTACAAGGTTATATCATTTTGCAAAAATGTTAGAGATGGGACAAATTGATCGAATAAAAAAATAATTCATTTGATGTTGTTCATGAAAAAAGTATAAATGTCTTATTTTTTGGTGAATAATTGTCTTAAACACTATAATAGACTTGTTTTTGCATTTTTATATCAATTTTCAGAAACAGAGTTTCATGATTGCATGAAATAACTGATAAGATCGATTTGATCAGTGATCAGTAATTTCCCATCACTAATGAAATTAGTTTGACAGCTGTCATTTTAATCAAGCTAAATTTTAAGGACTATGAGAATGTATTCACATTTTATTTTTTTGTTAGATTGAGCTATGCATGCACGCTTTTTTCATTCTTACATGTCTTTAAAAAAAAATTATGCTGTTTTTTTTTTATTGCTTACTATGTGTGTACTTATGTTATTTTTGTAAATGCCCCTTGGGCGTATATATGTAATCAAATCCATATAAGTATATTAAAAAACAAAAATAAATATGATATTTTTATCAAAGTGTACTAGAATGTACCTATTGGGGGAAGTAGACTATAAATACCTATCACTATCTGCAGATTGCTTTGTATAATTTGGCACGGGAATTTCCTTCGTTGGAACTTTGGCAGTGGGAGACATATCATCCAGGAAACTGTGGTCCAGCACTCCGGCACAGAAGTCTTCCAGGTCGTTTGCAGACTGGGGCCCGGGAGACATTTCACTGGAATGAGATGTGATAAAGTTTAATAACTCGAAATGCTTACATATTTAAAAGATGAACGACTTGAAACCCTGGCTTATTGAAAAATTGAGTGACTCAAAATTCTTACATGGGTATTTAAAAGTTGAGTGACTCAAAATGCTTACATATTTAAAAGATGAGTGACTTAAATCACTCACATATTAAAAAGATGAAAATATTCAAATGCCTACAATTTTCTTAGACCGTACTCCAAAACAGATTTTTTTACATAAGATTTATTTCAGCAGAGATGGAGCTGTTGAAAATTTAGAAATCTAGGCAATTTACGGAGCTTATGGTCTGCCATAGGCTCTAGGTTAGATGATCACTTTACTTACTGTTTAATTAATTTTTTTTTAAATGAGGCAATTATTATATCGGTGTTTACGGTGTTTTTCTGGACCATTGCCGAAGGGAGTAAATTGTAAGTCCTTACCTTTGTCATTCATTCCAAGATTGACACATAAAACCATAACATCAATTAGTTTACGTAAAATCAAACGTTCCCTATTTTCTTCAAACACGCGTATCGCGAGGGTAGGCCTTGTTTTACAGTTTCGAGATCGAAGGAATTAAGCATCCAACACTCAGGAGTTTTGGTGAGATTTTGTGGAACATGAGAAGTTTTAAATAAGGATTTTTTTACTGGAACTCTAAAATTAATGAGTGATAAAAGTTTTGGACAATCGACTTAAAAAATAACGTAAGCTCTGTTCCTGCAAGTTTGAAGTATTTGGAGCTTAGGTAAGTTCATAATAGTACACAACTATCATTGTTAAAAATACCAAAATAGATTACTTGAACTTACCTTGATCTCTGTTTCTTCGGAGTTTGGACTGCGGCAGGGGCAGGGGCGGGCGCAACTTGCTGTGGGGGTGCATCAACTTTGGCGAGGCCCACAGCGGGAGCCAGGAACATTCTGTTTGGGGCCACCCCAACCGCAGAACTTGCCTGTAGTTGAAGCAAATTTTGAAATATATACATAACACAAATTGTATCAACCACTTTTTCTAAAGAAAAACAAAAAAAATATATTGATTGAATCGGCATTCACTTGGCAACCTTTTATGATAAATCATTACTAACGTTTATTCCATTTAAAGAACACAGCTATAGTTTTGGGAGACCACTTTTCTCATCGACGGAAGATACCAAATGCTGTATTTATTTACAGTTTAATGAACGTTTATAAAATTTGAATTACAAAAGAGCAGTGAACAAATTATAACAAAAAATATATAATTAAATTTAAAGAAAAAAATAGCAAAAAGTGTACAGAAGAAGATAGTATCAATAAAAATTAAACATCTGTTGTTTTCATTAAAAACATTTGTAAATTAATAAAAATATGTACATAAAATAAAAATTATTTATTATCAATTTCCCGCTTTAAAATTTGTCATATTTAAACACTTATTTTACGTATTTTATTTAAACAATAATTTTGCTATAGACCATGAATATATAGACTCTATACTCGATGAATACTTAAGCCACTAACCTTTTTGATAATAAATTACTCACATATGCTGTGAGAACTGCGTGGTTGTGCTGTCATAGGCGCTCACAGACGTATGTGAGCATCGCGGTGAATGAGTTAAACAGTTATGAAAAGAAATATACTTACTGGTAACTATTTTAAATACATTACTTTTGTGGCATTAAAAACACTTAACATTAGAGAACTTTAAGAATTGACAATAAAGATACAATTTAAACAAAAAAATGTTTAAATTCATTTTTACCCGGGTATTTTCTATTTTAAAGGCGTGTCAGCAGGTGGGAAATGGGGGATATGGAAGGAGGTCATAAAAAAATACACCACTACACCCACCTAATTGAGAATAAAAGATTTCTTAGATGTTTTTCTTCCAACTGGCGGGAATCAAACGCCGAATTCAAAGTTAGCCGTCTTACCAACTGAGCCAAGAGGC
Organism: Micrasema longulum; assembly: GCF_059751315.1. NCBI lineage: Eukaryota > Metazoa > Arthropoda > Insecta > Trichoptera > Brachycentridae > Micrasema > Micrasema longulum. Next base: position 823,327 of record NW_028277475.1, on the reverse strand, counting down.
CTGTAATTTATCATGAAATGTTACGAGGTGAATCTCAATTCAATCAATAAAATAAATGAAAACTGTTGATTTGGGAATTCCACAAAGTGTTCTTACCAAGGGGTTGACATTGGGGGGCACGATGGGCTTCCCTCCCCCGAGTACTATAGAGGGGGAGCGATCAGGGGGCTGCCGTGGGCCGGGGGCTTCCTGCTTGCGCCGCGATGCCAGCTTCTCGAGGAAACTGTTGTAATCCGCATCTTCAGAATTCTAGGGAATCAAATATAAACAAAATATTATTTTACTTTTCATGTTTTTCATTGTTTCACTCAACAATGACAAAGGTCCCTCGGAGTTAAAACAGTAAATTAACAACACACATAGAAAAAATAATTTGTACTATCTATTCAGCAGTTGCACTAGCAAGGGCGGTACCAGTGGGTACTGACCTGGAAAGCGTCCAAGTCTCCGAGTGCCTGCTCCGTCTCCTGTCGGTTGGTGCGCAGCTGCGCCAGGAGTGTGGTCTTTTGCAGGTTCAGGAAAGGGATGCTGAGGAACTTGTGCAGCAGTCGGAGACCAAACCCGTTCCTCATGGAGGCCTCAGCGTATCGAATCGACCCGGCCCTTAAATATAAATACATCATTAACATATAACATTTGAAGCATAAACAACTTTGGTTTTTATGCCCCAATGTCCAGAATGTGTAGATTAGTCAATTCATCACACGACTTGGAATTTTTTGGGATAGATCTTCCGGCTTTTCGTAGATCTCTTCGCGACTAAACAGTGTGGGATGAAGTTGGATTGGCATGGTTTAGCTCAAAGTTTTTGGTCTTTCGTTTTTTTAAATATATTGTATACTATTATTGTTTTGCCCTTGTTTGTCTTTGCTAAATAGTTTTGCTAAATGTTGTTTTTGTTCAGTTTCTTGCATTTATGTTTTTTCATGTAACTGTTGTAATTGGCTTAGGCCGTATATATATAATAAATAACTAAACTTTGCGGTTTGCCGTGTTAAACGATCCAACAAAACCATTGCCAAATTCAAGATCACAATATTCAGAATTTTACCGACTAAACCTTTATATTCCCACCTCCTAAACCCCCTCCCTTCCGTGCATTGGCGCCATCTCTGGAAGTGCCTTACTATTATTTATATAAGTTATTAATTACCCTACTATTACAGCTACTATCAACAAACTAATTCTTCTTCTTCGCAGTTTCAATCTTGGGGATTGGTTTGCAGCAGCAAAGTCCTGCATCTTGTCCTCCATTGGTCTCTATTCTTTGCAGCCCTCTTCAACTCGGTTTATGAGGCGCAGTTTAACCCTTACGCTGCTACGCAGTTTTTCAAGAATCTAATCAGAAATCCTCTTATTTATACATTTCAAAAATATTTTATCGAATACGTTGTTTTCCAAACACACTACTGTTTTATCAATTAATAGCAATTCCAAGAAAAATCTTCCATTCCATAAATATCTAATTCAAACCCAATGGAGTGAGCAAGATAGAAAATTCGTGCCACAAATAGACAATTTTCGTACAGCGGTTGTAAACCCTTTCTAAATTGAAAATAAAAACAAAAAAAACTGATCTCGTACTGCAATCTCAAGGCGCATTGTTATTATTGAAACGAAATAATTATGATAGTTTTTTTGTTGATTGCGGGGCAAAGTGCTCTGTTATATATTATCAAACCTACCACTTCCATCAATGCATGCTAAACAAAAATTGAGTAAAATATATCTTGAAATTCGTTGCAATAGAGAGGGAAAACATTTTTGCCAAGGGAATATGGAAGTCTAGGCATTTACAGGACTTATAATCTGTCATTGGCTGGTTCAAATGACCACTTTACACACTGCGAAATATTCACTATTCTGGGTATGTTTACACATCCACATTCATGATTATTTTTACATTACCTCAACTCTTCCATCTGTTGACTTTTGCAAACTAAAAGAGCTGAAGCTTTTATTGATGTCGGTGAGTTTCATCTGGATAAATTTTTTTACCTTCTAGGTAATGCCTAAAAGTACTATTTTTATGCAAGTTATTTTAATCAACAATATTTTGAGAATGGCCAAATGTTTGTAGGGAGTTATTTAGATTGAAACTTAAAGGTAACCGGTAAATGTACTAAGAAGTGATATTATTTCTTGGTAGTTGTTATAATATAATTTTAATTTTAAAAATAATGTTTTTGTACAACTGTCTCACAAATTGATATCTCTTCTAAGAAAAATATTCCGTTTCACTAATAGCTAGTTCACGCATAATGGATTGAGCGAGATAGACAACAGTTGCCGAAATTACAAACAGCTGAGGTAAATTACATATTTTTTACATTTATATATATTTTTAATCTTACTTTGTTACTTTAACTAACAATTTAACTCTGCAAAGCGTCCTTTTTATTATGAATAAAATTTACAAAATATATCATTCCAAATGATAACGGATAGTGAAAGTGATAAAGAAATAATAGTACCTCGCCGAGAAACTCGGAGGCTTAGCAGCTGAACCTATTCCGAAAGTGAATTAGACAATAACGATATTTTTTTAAGTGATAGTGATAATAATTAATAATATGACTCTTACGAAGATCACGAAATCGAAGAAGCTTTTTCTGAAGTATTTTTGGATCAATGCTGATATACCTCATTTACGTTTTGTTTGTAGAATAGAGTTTGTATAGAAATAATTACGCTTTGTTAGTAGAGTAATAATTACTACCTAATGAACAGCTAAAACATTTTGATTTCCCATTACTGTGGGTGCCCATTATAATAAATTAACAAATTATTTTTTTAATATTCAAACGTCCTAATTGACAATCATTAGGTTCCATGGTGAATTATTTTTAAGTTTTATGGCTCTTTACTTATTTGTTTATATTCTTAATTATGGGGTTTTTCGGTGATATAGGGACCTCACTAGATAAGAGTATTTATATTAAAGGTAAAGTATTCAATTAGTTATTCATTACGGAAGTACATCAATATTTTCGTAATCACTTAATCAGGTTTAATAGCGGGGAAAACACCGAATATAATTATTTTCCTCAAATGTCATATAAGTGATTAAAAATCATGCCATTAACATTGATTTATTTTTTATTTCACTGTTTCTGGAATGTTAACAAGTTCACTGTTTCAGGTCCCGACTAGCTAGAAGTTTCCTGTGTTTATTCGTTTCTCTTTTCTTAAAAGCACTGCGAATTTAATCATCATAAGTAAATTTATAATGAGGATGTTTAGTGGTTTAAAAAAAAATGTTAATAGACAAAGCTTTTTTTTTCAATTTTTATGTATCGTATTATCAGCGCTACGATCTTTTAAAGTTTTGTATTTCTGACATTAATCCGCGTGTGACGTCACAAGGTTTCTTCCGCTTCTTCTCGGTTAGTTCTGTTGATTGGTCCATTGACGATTAGCAAACCGGAAATCTTAAACAACCCTCTTATCATTGGTTGATTCATATGAACAAGTGACGTCGTTCAAAGTTGTTCGTTTTCATTAAAATATTTTTAATTATTTTTTATTCATTTTCAAGAAACTTTGCTGCACAATTTAATGCTTAAATTTTTACTGCGCGTAAGAAAATATTTTTTGTATTAAATTTTCCGTAGGCCTGAAATAGGTACGAAACTAAATAATAACCTGTCGAATAGTAATTTGTATGTTTTGAAAATGTTTTATACCACTGACGGTTAAGTGCAACAAGCAGTTCCCGAATTCATTTACCCTTTTGGGGATTATGACGTCAGCATCAGTCTAGTAAGAACTTTATGATAGGGATTAACAACAACGATATATCGTTGTTTAGCAGTATAAGGGTTAAATCCTCGCACACTTGCTCCAAATACTTCCGTTGGGGGCGCCCTCTTTGATTTGTCCCCTCAGCCATTCCCTCTATTATGTCATGCAGGAGACCCTCATGGCGTATAATGTAGCCGATCCATTGGGCTCACCTCTCTGAGATAGTTTTGATTAGGTGCCTTCCTTCTTCGATTCTGCTGAGAACCTAGTCATTAGTGATGTGGTCTCTCCAGGAAATTTCTAATATTTTTTTGTAGCACCACATCTCAAAGGCCTCTAGTATTTTTTTATCTCTTTCGGTAAGGCACCATGTCTCACAACCGTACATCAATATGCTCCATACATATGTTTTGGCGAGTTGATTATTTAATTAATTAATTTTAAAACATTTATTACAGTTACTAAAAAGATTAGTTAACTTATAGATGATTTTTTAACATAAAAAATGAAGTCGGTACTGATTGTTTAGAAGTCAAATTTTTAGGGAAGCGTCAGTTCCATCCAATCTATGGATGGATTGCGCATGGTACGCAAATACTGTAGATAGGTAGTGGATTGATATCAACATACCCACATCTTGTAGAATTTCCTTTTCCAAGACTTTTACCTGAGAATCAAGTAAAAACACGCATTTATGTTTCTGGTTTTCTATTTCGCATACAGAACTGTTTTCTACTATCCACGATTCTTGACAAACTCTCCAGGGGGCAAATTCCAGTATATTGTTGAATAAACAGCGACATATTCGGTATGTTTACCTGTTGTGCATGGCGGCCTCCATAACGCACTCTATCTGATGCGGGTGCACCTGGCGGTGGTGGTGCATGTCGCAGTGATTCCCGAGGATGATAACGGGAATATCCGCTGGGACGCTTGACAGCTCCCGCTGAACATATTCGAAAGTCCTGCGAGGAAATCAAAACAAATACATTGCAAAACGTTTTACTTCAATATTAATTTAAATCAAATTTATCAATACCATTAATGCTTATAGAGCTAAAGAAAAGTGGACTGTATTATGTAAACTATAGTCCTCAAAATTTAGCTCGATTAAAATGATAGCTGCCAAACTAATAAGAATAGAAAATATTCAAAACAAATTTATTAAGTACTTAAAATACAAAACTGGTATTTCTTTTGTATGAACTCTCGCTGCCTCCACCTACCATGGAATCACTTCTCTACAATACCGCAGAGTGTGTGCGGACCAACTACTGCTTCATAAAATTATGACAGGAATAGTTGACTGTGCAGAACTACTAAGTTTAATAACAATACATGTGCCAGGCAGAATTGTAGACGGTACCACCTGTTTCATGTACCAATAAGTAAAACATCGTATGTTAAAAACGCTTTTTTTCGTAGGACTTTTTCAGTGTACAATACAAAATTTAAAGACATAGACTACACAAACATCACTGTCAGATTTAAAATTTACACTAAAAATGCATTATGTAACTTGGTAGACATTATAATAATGAATATGTACATCTCCCTTCCCCTCCCTATTCTCTCTTCAAGCATCCTTGTCCTAATCCCACTCAATTTACAATAACTTACTGTTCTTAAAAAAAAATTCTTTGATTATTCAAAAATAATAATGAATACACAAAAATAACATATTGATATGTATAAACTTATATGTATTTATTTAATTTGTAATATATTTTCTTTACTAACTTTGTATAGTTTGTGGAAATCTGTTATTGGTTCTGAGTTTATACACTATATCTGTTTGTTTACTATAAATATGTATGTAGAACTGTTGGTTTCCCAAATAAAATAAAATAAAATATGAAATTATCAAGACAATACTGGCAAAATCTTAACAGTTTTTAAAATGGCCCAACTCTCTTGAAACCCAAACTGTTCTAATACCAACAACAGTACAATCCTGTGCAAAAACCCTAATCCTCCTAACACCATTAATCCCCGACAACCTCTCAGACAAAAAGGCGATAACAGTAAATTAATTATCAATCAGCTTTGTAATTGTTAAAGATATACCTACCATGGTTTAGTAATGTCCAGCATGAGAATAACACCGTTGGCATTTTTGTACACGTCCAGAAATGTGGCGTCCAGTTGGGGAGTTTCCATCGCCTCCGCTGCAGCTCCGGGAACAGCATTTTCTAGTTTCAATCCGGCATTTCCCTTTTTCTTAGTTTGCGCTTTATCTACAACTTCCCAAACTTCGACCTGAAAATTATGAAAAATGTTTATTTACTTATTTATTGCATTTATGCCAATAACGTATAATATATATAGTATAATAAGAGTTGGAAGAGTAGAAAAAGATGTTGAAAGGAGAGCGAATGCAGGCAACAAAATAAATGGCGCACTAAGCACAGTAATTAATTGCTAAAAACAATATGTCAATCGAAGCTAAACTGGCAGTGCACAACGGAGTTTTAGTCCCAACACTTATGTATGGAAGTGAAACATGGAACTGGCAGAGGAAGGATGAAAGCCGAGTGAACGCGGTTAAAATGCGATCTCTTAGACGAATGTGAGGGAAATCAATGTATGACAGGGTTACGAATGATGAAATCAGGCGAGAGTGTAAATCTGAGTAAAGTATAATTGATAAAATTAAGAAAGGGTCTCAGAGATGGTTTGGTCACGTAGAACGAATGGACGACGAAAGAATGGTAAAACAAGTATATATGGCGAAAATTAATGGTAACGTGAGACGAGGATGACCAAGGAAGACGTGGTATAATCAGATAAACCGAAATCTAAGGTCTGATCATGTCAAAAGCAGACAGAACCGAAGGGCATGTATGACAAGATGTATGAATGTGGAAGAAGCTAGGAATGTATGCCAAGATGGACATGTGTGGCAGTCCATTCTCTCTGCCTACCCCTACAGATGACATTTCAGTTCCTTGGTACTAATAATAATATTTTTTGAGTAATTTTTTTGGAGCCATTTTTGTGAAAAATTACCTCAAGGGCGCTTTGCAATTCTGTACTTAACTTAAATTTTAACTAAGCTAATATTTCCACATCCGCTCCTAAGTGAAGCATGTGGACATCACTAAATGCCTCTGGGAGACCCTATCTCTAGTCAGCACTTTCGCCTCTTTCCACGTCAATACCACATCACTTAGTTCCGGCAAATAAATCCGAAAGATCATCGGCCTACCAGGACAGCGGAAGCCCTCAGGTGTGCAACTTGTGTTAAGGCTCTCCTGGTCGATTGAACCGACATTAGTTTCCATTACCTACTTCAAAAACTTTTTGAAAAATAAAAAAATGTTTAGTGTCTATGCTTTTCTATATGATGAATACTATTCCATATGTAAAAGTACCTACTTACCTTGACAATATGGTCCGTTTCCTTGTAAGTCCAGTTGATGGGTGCAGCTTGTATTTGTTCTGTGGGACGATACTCCTCCACAAAGGGTCCCCCTTGAAGCCTTTGAAGTAAACATGTCTTACCCACATTTCTATCCCCTTTTATTAATATTTTCACTGCAATAAAAATTTGCATTGGATAACATATTTTTCAAATAAATCAAAGAAATTTTTGATTACTACTATTAATCTATGGTTCATAAGATCTTAAGAACTAATTCAAACATTTGATTGGTGTTATTTTCATTTAATTATAAGGCCATTCCAAAAAATGTGTCACAGAAAAGTTTTGAGGATTGGAAAAAACACTAGCATTATATCCAATGGTGTTTACTTCAAAGTAGACAATATTAATATTGAGAAATAAGTAATGATGTTTTTAAATATACACAAATTCTGCGTATTTTTTGTTTATTCAACACAGGGCTCTTGGCCTCATAGAGTTAAGGATAAGTTTTTTTTCGTAATATGTATCTTTGTATGAATAAATAAATAAATAAAAATTATTGAACTATGTATATCAAAACTACAACTGATTCTAACTAAGTGAACAAAAATATGAAATACATTATTAATGATCACATAAAAAAAGGATAACTCACTATTATAATTGACTCCACGGGAAAATTTCTTCTGCAGCGAAGAAGACATAGGAGCGGGGGTGGATTTTTTCCCATCTCCGGATTTTGTCAAACGATTAAAAACCGATAACATCTTTGCGACCTAATAATCAAATTATCATCATCATTATTATCGAACCCCGACCTGCGCCTGATGGTGCATAGGGCCCTGTATTGTTAAACAAAATGCAGCGTATCTCGAAGGTTAGGTGATCAGACTTATGCTTCAGATGCCAGGGACAATTGAATATTTCAGTGTAAAACCAACTTTAATATATTTCACGTCAACCTTTTAGGGGATTGAACCCGGGACCCCGAGCATGGTAGGCGAACACGGTAACTACTACCAGCCGGACTTTTCTCCTCTCGATTTCCTGTTCGGAGTTTTTACCTGAGAGTAGCCATCGCGTAAATTTGGAATAGGTTGTCCGGGTATGTCTCAGACAGTGTCGCAGACTCGCGGATCGAAACCACCCTATCACAACTTAATTCCCATTTTCTAACAGTGAGTTATTTAGACCTCATTGAAAATGGCCCCGAAAAATTGCAATATTCGGGTAAATCATAAGATGCAAATATTTATTTTTTAAGAGGATCAAAAATAAGATTTCGCTGCAGATGTACTAATGCAGTGCCCTGTACACCATTCCATAAGTATTTATAAAAGAAGAACTGTTTTTAATCCTTTGATGAAACATATGCTACTTTTTTTTAATGCAGGCACATGCACTAAGTCTACATTGAACTTATATATCGAGCTATCTTAATGAAAATTACAAGAAATAAAGTCAAGTGTCCGGTGCAAATATATTTAAATGTATTATTCGCGTTAATATCCTTATTTAAATGTTTCGGTTATACAGATAACGAGTGTACCGTACCTTATTAGGCTAAATATTTAAGAAACTTCTAAAATAATTGACATTTAATTTAATTAAAATATTTAAATTGTCCGATATACTCGGATCAGCCGATTTTTAACATCATTTTCTAAAATATAACATGTATACAATTTTAGCTACTACTGTCAAAACAACAAACGTCAAAGTCACGGACAATCTTTCGTCAACCTTTCGTCTATGGTCACGGATTGTCAAGGTTTACTTGCGCCTAGTTGAGCCAATACCTCTGCGACTCCTTTGTGAATCAAATTGGATGCATAGATTTGCAAATATGATCTTTGAAATCACGTATAGAATGATTATTTTTATTTTTTTATCATGCTCGGTGAAAATATTTTTTTTTTATCATGCCTTTTTTGGAAAACATCGCAATATGTGCCATAGACCCCTCTAAGTCGAAGGTTGCTGTTGATTGAACCAATCCAGTACCTATAATTAGTATAATCTGTGCTATAATCTGAGACCAATCTCACTTGTTTAGAAACCATGTCTTGGATTCTGTCAGTTGCGAATGTTCCCTTGAGAAGGGAGATATAAACTTTGATCCACAAATAAACAATTATTGTTATCCCAAATTCCTATCAGACCTCTCCACAACATTCTAACTCTCCTGTCCCTATCCAATAAATATATTTATAAGACAATGTTTAAATATCTCAAAAAAAATTGCCAAAAGGCAATTCCTTCCAACCAACTAATAAAATAAAAGTTTTTTTTATATAAAAACATCATCATTCCCTTTCCGCACCTAATGGTACATAGGCCACTGCATTGGTGTACCAATCGCAGCGTATCTTGATAATTTTTTGCTACATGAAGGTAGGATGATCAGTCTTACGCATCAGGTACCAATCTAGGGACTAGGGATTTTAGTGTGAAAACACTGTTTTAAATCAATATTTCATATCAACCATGTCGGTAATCGAACCCGAGACCTCTTGCATCGTAGACAAATGAGCTGACCATTACACCACGAGGCCGACAATATAAAAACATATTCAAAAGAAAATTTTTAAAAAAGATATACAAAAATAGAAGTTGTATGTAAATTACCTTAAATCAATACTATTACTCAATGGGAAAAATAAATAAAGAGCAAACGAGAAGAGATTAAGGAAGAGAAAGGAGATGTATCTTCAGATGTGATTGAAATATCTTTAATAACATATATGATCTCTCCTCCTGCATTCATAATAAATTAGTGTGAAATCTTTAATTGGTCTTACTTCTTTAAATTGTTCTTTTGTACCTTGTATTTATATAAAGACTATGATTTCCTTAATAAATAAAAAAATAACAACTTTGATAGTGGATGGGAGATGGTTCTGATGAAACTTACACATTTATAAATAAATAAATAAACTTTGTGTTTTTGCATATTTTATTATTTATCGACTGTACAATTTTGCAAAACAAAATGAAATACTAATGCATTATGGTGTAATAATTCAATGCAAATCCAAAATAAGCCAAGAAAATAAACGAAAATGACAAAAAAATACAAATATCACATTGAACAAATATTTTTGCGCCTAAAGAGTCATGAAATTAACATAAAAATTCCAGGTTTTTATGAACTTTTCATTTGTTTAAAAACTATAATACGTAGGAGACAAACTTTTTACAAAATCTAAATAATAAACAATGATAATAAAATATTGATAGATATTTAAAAATAGATGGAGAATTTAATTTCTTGAATCGGAATTCACTTTGTAACACTTTATAATAAATTAAAAAATAAAAACTTTGTTATTACTGTTACACGTATAAGTTTATTCTATCAAAAGAACAGAACTGTATTTATTATATCATGTATTTTATTTGAAATAAACATAAACATGACAGTACATAATTTGAGTATTTTGAAAAATATAGAATTTAAAGGTACATAAATATGGAATCCATAAAACAAGAAAAAACAAAGACAGAAAAGTCACCGATACACATCACGATACATAGTTAGAGAAAAAGAGTGTAAAATTGGTGATCCTAGTATGGAAAAGATCCACCTCTCTTGGTGCCTGTTCAACAGACCAATCATCAGACAGACCACAGGCACACAGACCACATTCAACAGACCACAGGCATCATCAACGGTAATTGAGGAAGTTCAGTGATTTTTATTATTTGTCACCATGTAACTAAGCCAAAATTATTATTCTTATGTACTGCATTATCATTGCTACGATTTTTCGAAGTTTTATATTTTTTCAATTACTCCGCGCTTTCCCGGAAACTGGAAATCTATCATCGTTTGATTTATAAGAACTTGTGATGTCATATAAAGTAGTTAATTTTGGTTAATTTTTTCATACATTTTAGAGAGACTTGGCGGTACAATGATGAATTTCAGCCCCACAAGAAATTGCCTACAAAAAAGTTTTCTTGCGTGCGATAAAAATTAGAGCATCAAATTGTAGAGCAAAGTTTCTTGAAAACGTACGAAAAAAAAAAAAAAAAAAACAAAGTACTTCGAACGACGTCAATAGTTCATATGAACCAACCAATGATAAGAGAGCTGTGAAAAATATCCGGTTTACTTAACGTCAACGGACCAATCGGTAGAACTGACAGAGAATAAGCTGAAGAGAACCTCTGATGTCACATGCGGAGTAATTTCAAAAATACAAAACATTAAAAAATCATGGCACTGATATTACGATAAATAAAAATTTAGGCTTAGTTTAATAGTCTAGTAACAAAAAAATTCTGAACCTCAGAGGCAGACAGATGCAAATCCAGAATTTGATGAAATTACATTTCGGTTTTCATATCCAGTTTATGATCATGTCCATTGGAAATGTAAGTCTTATAATGAATGAACCAATGTATTAAGATACTGAATATACAAATTTATGTTATAAATCATAAGAAATACCTTGGAGAAAGTAGAATCTTTAGGCTTGTGTTGAACATTTGACGTTTGGATTTGCATCCGTCTACCTCTGAGGTATAGAATTAAACAATCCATTTTATATCCAATCTCCCGTAGCACTGAACTTTTTTATTAGTCCTACATTCAGAAAGAAAAAAAAATCTGTTTTGCCTAGTTCTTAAGTAGTTTCTCGGCATTTAATTTTATGAGCTATTATAAATTAACCAGTTCAGAAGTTCAAAGTGCTTCTTCTGGGCTACAAACACGTGATACCGAGCATGCTTAAAAGGAACAATGATGGATACTGCAATGGTTTTTGGGAGAGCACTCCTCCCATCAATAGATTACATAAAACTAATATTATAAGTGTTCTTTTAATAAAATAAACTTGTATGTGTTCTACTAACAAAGTATTCATTTTATAATAAGTTATAGATGGAGAAGTTTACTAGAAAATACTGGCAATAATTTTGGCCTTGAAATTAAAAGGGAAAAAACCAAAATGATCATAATTGGGCGGAGAAATGAGAATAGACCGGAAATAACTCAAATTGGAAATTGCGAGGTTGTTATTGGGTATACTTATCTGGGCTCAATGATAGTAAATAGATGAGAGTGCGTTGGTGAAATCGAGAGACAAAATGCCATTGCTCGCTCTGCGATGGAGAAATTGAAAAAAGTTTGGCAACAACGCAGTGCCTCACCAAGTCTACCAAAATAAAAATGGTCAAAACCCAAATTTTTCCTGTATTCTTGTATGCCGCAGAAACGTGGACCCTGAGAGAAAGAGAACGAAGAAAGATAGACGCCTCTGAAATGTGGTGCTGGTGTAGAATGCTGCGGATACCATGGGCAGCCCATAGGACTAATGTCTCGATAATCCGAGAACTGGGTATTGAACAGCGTCTTCAACTGTGCAAATCCGTGTTCTCAGGTATTTTGGCCACATTACGAGACAAAGATACAATACGGAAAGATTAGTGATACAAAGACGAGTAGAGGGAACTCGATCTCGCGGAAAAAGTTCTACCAGATGGACAGACTCGGTAACAGAAGCGACTGGCGTCCCTCTTCAGGATGGAGAAGTTAATTAAAGATGCGATATGTAAAACTAAGCATTTACAGGGCTTAAGACTTGTGATTAGCTGGTTTAAGTGATTATAACATTCACCATATCACCTATATCGAGCGACTTCGGAAGCTTAATAACACTAATCCCCATCTTTAAGAATAAGACTGTCTATGTTAAATTAACATTGTAAATTAATTTAAATTGGTGGTGAATATTTAGAAATTCTACAAATGGTAAGTTTTATGTGTAATTAAAAATCAATGGTAACTCCATATTTACAAGATACCATTGTGTAACATAAAATTTATTCTATCTACATTGCATTATAAAACGTAGATTCTGGTACATTGTCATAAAACTCTTTTACATATTTGTTAAAGCTAATAGAATTGGAAATTGTACACTTGAACAACTTTTTACACAGGGAGTACGTTCCACGCAGTACACATGTATAAAAAAAGGACAATGGTGGATAGGTTTCCTCATTTTCCTCGATCGTTTCAGAATTAATATATTTTTTTAAAATTACTATTTATTGCACCTACTTTCATTTTATTTAACTCTCCCTTCCCGGTGATGTGTAGCTAGTACACATTGCATCTAATAACTTTAATATCTCCAAAAAATATAATAAATGATGGGTTGAGATTTTCGGTATTCCTTCGTTATACATTTACGTGCCGGTAAAAACGTTTTTTTTACTAAATAATTAATGCTTATTGGGAATATAAAAAGCGTTTTATCAAAAATTGTAGATATCACCGATACAACAGAAAGTTTACCGATGCGTCGTATGTTGCGTTCGTAGTAAAAGAGTAATCCTAATATATAATTGTCTCGCACACTCTTTACGTCTCACTCTCAATAATACGGGTATATTTGGGAGCGAGAGAGATAATTTTTATGCGTCACACGCGCGGACAGCAAAGTTTTTTTGTACTTCTCCAAGATGCCTGTTAGCTGCGTTAGTATTAGTAGCTGCTCGGCATTCGTTGGGGGCAGTTCTTTTGCGTGCACTGAGAGCATGAATTAATGTTTTTTTTTCCATGTTTTTAGCAATTAGATTAAAAATACCATCACTTTTGACTTTAACTATAAATAATTGAAGCAATTGCAGATGAATATTAAAATCTCTCATTTTTTGCATGTGTAGTGACTACACAGCACCGTAACACGCGGAAGTTTTTAGGACAGTAAGGGAAAGGTTAAAAATACAACATACAACAAAATACTTTAAAAAATCGTAACAAAGACTATTCACTATCACCCTTCCTTTGTCCACACCTCTCTGCGCCTAGTTAGTAGAAAAACGATGCAGGGAATAGGGAAATATCACATACTACGAAAACCGATAGAAAATTAGAAAAATTCAATGTATTTTCAAAATCAATATGGATATTGTGGAGAAACGTTATCATAAATGATTTTTAAAAAATACGTCTTTACAAAAATGCAAAATGTTTGGCCTTGACAATTGTGATGTTAAGATTCGTGACAATGCTCAATTTATTCTTTTTTTACTCAACAGAATCGCATAGACCCTTGTTAATTTAAAATTGAAAAAAAACGTGATGTTTCCTATTCCAAAAACGAATTTTGTACCGTATTATTTCAAAACCGTGCAAAAAGGGGTTCTGGTGTGTTTTCAATTATTTCTCCTACATCTTAATTCTTCTCCGAGGCAAAAGAAAAATGTTTTTCATCAACCGCCATTTTGAAATGTCGTAATCGAAAATATTTTCAGTACATTCATAATTGAATCGATGACATTCACATAACGAATCCAACTTATCCCTTTACGGAGCTGATTTGCAGGAATGCAACATAAGCTAGTCCTTAAAAACAGAATTTAAATTAGATTTACGCTGCACTTGATAATGCCAACACAGTTCTTTTATTTTCTTATTAATATTATTGAGTTTTCCTATTGACATTTTTAGGTGGGACTGCATTATAATCACAATAAATGAAATAAGTATTAATTTTTACCAGTGATCGGGTTTTGTTAGTGTATAGTGACAGTAGAAATTGGGGGGAATATTTTTTTTAAATGTGTGGAGAAAAATGGGACCTTAAAATTTCAGCAAAAAAAGTGAGAAAATGTAAAATTAAGGAACATAAAAATGATGTTTTACTCTATTTTTATTAAAACCTGTTTTTGGTATTTATTCTACATATCTCTAATAATTTTACATAACACCTCTTATGTACATTGTTTTGGAGTTGATTCAAAATAAAAAAAGTTATAAAAGTTAAGTCACAGAAAAAATCTTTAATTGACTCTCTGGCAAAATTCATTTTACCACCGATATAAACATGAGATTTGTTTATACTTTTAGCGGTCTGACTATGTCCATCGTGATAAAACTGGTGAAAAATCATAAATTAAAAGTGGTCAAAACTAAAAAATATAAAAAATTATTCAAATATTTTTTTATTCTCTACTTCCTTTATTCTTTACAATATTGGTTAGATTCCATCTTCCTATGCCAGTCTTTGGATGTTGTGGTCAGTAGAAGAGACAAATTTGTTTAAACCCAGGGATGCTACCACAATAAATCACTTTTATAATACGGTGAATATTAAATGTATAACACCTGTCTATTCTAAAACGGCCATAAATGACATTTAAAAAAAAAATCTCTTTGAGTTATTCTGTTGTAATATGTACACGATAACTCAAATATGTATCTATGTATGATAAAATTTCTATGGAAAATGTTTGAAAACAAGAAGAAAAATTATATTATCAAATATTATATTTCCTAACTTAATTACATACATACAAATACACAAAGTAAAATGTCCTCTTCTGTAAAATTCTGTCTTTGGAGTTTTGGACAATTCAACAATAGACAACATACTCGTATGCTGTTTTTTTTTTCAAGACCCATTGCTGTGCAATGTTGCATATCTGCAACGAGAGAGACTTTCGTTTATTATTTTTGACAATATTATTTATCCGAAAATACAAATTAAATTTATAAACACTTAAACGAAGAGAAAAATGTTATTGGATGCGTAAAGGGTTAAACTAAGACGTTTGTGATTTGCCTTCAACTAAATCGGACATCTACAGTACGAGTGTTGAACTTATTTTAAGAATATTATTTTCACAGTTCTGATTTTATTCACATTTTCGGAACATTTTTACTCATTTTTAAACAATCCAATTGATTTATTTCTAATTTTGATCAAATCGAATACACTACCTATCCTCGTTCAACATATCCAAGACACGCATTTCTCAATTACACATCGTCTTTATTATAATCAAATCAAAGTTTTACTCTTGATAAAAACACTTTTTTCTCAATGTACAATTTCTTGCTTAGCTCCAAGCAACCGATTACACTTTCTTGCTTAATTTCGAGCAAATAATTGTTTTTTTTAACACGCCGTAGTGTAGATCTTAGGCCAAAACTGCAGAGCCGTAACAGCGCTCGCCTGCCGGGGTCGAACAGGAGACTATTTGCAGACCTAAGTAAGAAGATCATGGTTTCCACTCGGTGGGTTCTGGAGCCCAGTAACAATAAACTTCTCAGTATATAATACAGTCTTGTGAAGCCTCAGACTATAGAGTCACTCTCTCGATAAAGCTTCTTGTGATTAATATCTCAGATGTGGTTTATTCTTTGCCATATATCTGAAAATTTAAAAATAATATTACAACATGGGTGCATATTTTTTTTATTGACAATTCTTAAAACGTTTGGGGTTAAGCAAAATCTTGACTGTCATTTAGGAACTAAAGTGGTCAAAATAGTGACTCCTATTTAAGAAATGACATTTTTTGACGAAACCCTTTGTTTATTGTTAATTTGCTGAATGATGTTAAAATTTCTTATTTAATTTTTGATTTATTGTTTCCTTATTTTCTGCTGATTTTATTTCATGTATCTATATTTTATATACTGTGTTCAGGTATTTCGTTTCTATTATTGAATTGTTTTTCAATATTATTTTATACTTTGTCAAAGGCGTAAGCTGTCGAAATAAATAAATAAATATATGCAATCTTAACAGTCTACAGACACAATAGTGGATTAGTCTCCCTTGCCTGGTGTGTAACAATAACTCACTTGTCTAAAGACTCCCAGAACTCCATGAGTACGGCCCGGTCCAGATGTCGCTTGGTCCTACTGAGCTGAAGGACCTTGACAGCCCAGCGCGCCACATTCGCGTCGAGTTTCATCTCGTCAAACTTCAGGTGGAATGCGCAAACTGGAAACAACCAAACAAATCACACCAACATACTCTCGTGTTATTTAGAATTTACATAAAATTCATGGTCAGTATATCACTGTCATTACATCTCAGTATATACAGAAGGTTATTTAAACCCTGTTACATCCAAAACCACGGTGATCAGTATGGGCAAGAAGACATTTTAGCATATTTAAAAAAAAAAAAGAATGAAGAAAAAAATTTCAAAATAAAATATTTAAAAAAACAATTGGTTGCTTACTTCTGCAGGGGAGTGTGTCATACTCCCCCTTCTCCCCTCTCGTTTCTCCCCTGTAGAAGTAAGCATCATTTGGTTTTTTTAAATATAAAAAAATATTTTAATGTGCCAATATGTCATCTTGCTCATATTGATCATCGTGGTTTCGGGTGTGACAGGGTTTAAAGAACACCTGTATAATGAATTTGTCTGTCATTATCAATCTAATTTTCCCAATTCTAACGGCGATAGGGTATGTCAGTTTATTAGCTTGTTGATAAACCAGGACAAACAAGCCCGATTGGGCAAATTGGCTTGTGGTCCTGTGGACTTGTTGAAAATGGCCACCAAAATCGAAATATTCGAGTGAATTGTTAGAACTCAAATGTTTCTTTTTCCAAAAAATAAATAAATCGGGACTGGCTCCAATGGCCATTATATAACAGTTCTACAGAACAACCTTTTCACATTATTTCGCCTGTTTCAAAGGCAACCTTCAGACATTTATCAAAAATCAAAACCCATAAAGCCCAAAACAAAATTATAGTTCATAAATTCATTCTATTCCCAGAAACACCTTATCTGTTGATATGATATTGTGCGTCAGCTTACTGTTGGCGAAGATGTGTACAGGATTCCCTTCCCAAGGCCAGCCTTTGAACTGCCACGCGGGCCCAGCCACAAACACGGCGACCACGCGCTCCCACTCCGCGGAGGACAGCCGCGCCGGGTTGTCCACAACCCGGTATGGCACCTGAAAGAGAGACGTGAATGAAATATGCAGATATGATATGAATTCAAAACATGTCCCAAATTCGAAATATGTCGCAGCACATTACATGTTGTGAATTTAACAGATTAATATGTCATGAATTTAACAAATTAATATGTCATGAATTTAACAGATTGAAATGTCATGAAATTGACAAGGCAACAAGTCACAAATTTAACAGATTGAAATGTCGTGAAATTTACAAAGCGACAAGTCACGAATTTAACAGATTAATATGTCATGAATTTAACAGATTGAAATGTCATGAAATTGACAAGGCGACAAGTCACAAATTTAACAGATTGAAATGTCGTGAAATTTACAAAGTGACAAGTCACGAATTTAACAGATTAATATGTCATGAATTTAACAGCTTAATATGTCATGAATTTAACAGATTGAAATGTCATGAAAATGACACATTGGCATATTATGATTTTTACAAATTAACATGTCATGAATTCAACACATTTGCATGTTAACAATATTACGAGTATGTACAAATCTTTTTATACTAATTTTTAAATTTTCACTGAAGAAATTCATACCAATACAAAGATATTTTCAAGTATAGTGGGTTTTACATATCGGTTTAAATGGTGTTCTGACAAAAAGACGGGTACGTCTCGAAACCGGTAGACATAGAAAAGTCGGTAAGTGGTCATATGCAAATATTTGATAACATTTAGAGATGAAGATGTTGAGAAGGTGAATAAATTAGAAATAAACTTTTTAATTGCATTTTGAATATTTCCCCTTATTCTTTGAATTCTCTGGAGACTACACATAACCAATGAACAAATTTGGTTGAGTCAAAGTTAAAAGGATAGTTCATATTTAAAAAATAAAAAATTGTACTAGGAAATTTTGTGTAATTTTAGGGGCTGCTATTCAATCACCCAGGCCTGTTCATCCTGTCTATGGGGACAGGGCTAAATAAAAATTAGGTATCTACCGTAATAGGGGCGGCAGCATTGGCTGCAACTGTGTTCTCCAAGTTTCCTTTACGTCTCTGGAGCAGTACTTCGTTTTCTCTGATCGTCCCTTGTGCCTTCTTCTCATCAACAGACACATATCTGGGGGAAGAAAATATCAAAAGTGAGTATCCGGGCCTTACGGTTAACTTAAATAATTGATATGCAAAAAACGTAAAATGATTAACATAAATTATATTGGGTCTATAACTTAAAAACCGGAATTCGACACTAGATGTCAACACTTGTGTATGTGCTGTAGGAAATCATTGACGTACATGTCATTTTGAAGCTCTATTCATAAGCTGCCAAAATAAGTGAACAGTGTTTGATTTGCTTGTGATTTGATCATATTTTTTTCAATCATGAAAAATTTTGAAAATTGGCGAAAAAAACAGCATTTGCGTGAAGTTTTGCTGAGTCACTCTTTTGCAAAAAAAAACTGCAGCCAAAAGTCGTCGTTTGCTTGTGAAATAGTATGGCTAACATGCTCTTGCGAAATCACAGTGTTTCCAGTGGTTTCAACACTTTTTCAAGGTTTCGGTCGACGCAGAATGCATTTTCCGGAATACGCTTCACTTCAGTCCAAGGCATGAAAAATGAACTAGATTTGTTTTTTGATTCAAAAGATGATCGGTTTTTTTGGGATGGCATCCACTAATTGCCAGAAAGATGGGGAAATGTTGTAACTTCCGATGGACAATACTTTGAATAATAGAATTGTACAAGATTTTCTTTCATAAAGGCTCAAATTTCCAAAAAAAATCCGGTTTGTAAGTTATAGACGTAATATATTTTGTAAAAAATAAGAATAGTTTGGCTATTCCAGTCAATTTATATTTTGGAAAAAAAAAAGAAAAGCGCTCTCCTATATGTAAATTAAATAAATAAATCAACAAATACAAATGTTTGATTGGTGCATGGGTGTGGATAATGGGTACTGACTTGTGATCTTGCAGCACGTCCTTGGCATTGTACATGGTGATGAGGGAGGTCATGGTAGCCGGGATGATGATGATGGGGGTCTTGGAGGGCCGCTTGGCTCCAGGGGGCAGCATCCTCGCTTGCGCCGTGGGCAGCAGTTCTCGCGGTGGGGGCATGCTTCCCGCTGGATAAAGAACATATATTTTTTATTTATTTTAAAAACATATTTTTTTAAATAAATATTTGCCTTCTTATGATTTACCCAAATATTTCAATTTTGGGGGCCATTTTCAAGTTGTAAATAACTCACTATGCCACGGGACCACAATTTGGTTTTGCGGTGAAATAATTTATTGTCGAGATTTAAAGACAAACATAAATTAACTATGATATTTTTATTAACATATTACAACAGAGACGAAGAAAATTTAAGAAAAGGTAATATAGAAGTCTAGGCATCTACAGGGCTTCATAAACATCAACAGATGAAAGAATTGAAGGAATATAGATGTTCAAATATAGGCAGAATGGTGAATGTTACACAGTGTGTAAAGTGGCCACTTAAACCAGCCATTGACAGGTCATAAGCCCTGTAGATACCTAGACTTCTATATTACCTTTTCTTAAATGTTCTTCATCTCTGTTGTAATATGTTATTATAAACAGCTCCTCAGGGAGTTGAATCCAGTCCTTGTCTACAAAAATTTGGACAAACTCAAAATATTATGATATTTTAAGTGTGTCCAAATGATCCAGGTCATAAACCCAGCAAAAGCCTAGATTTTCACATTGTCTTTTCTAAACTGTTCTCCATCTTTGTTGTAATTTGTAATAAAATTAACTAATATAAATATTAATACTTGAAGATAAAAAAGAAAATCATTTAACATTTCGCTCCCTGACGGTACAAATTTGTCCCGGTGTAAAATGACTCATATGAGAATGCATTTGATGTGAGTAATCGCTGTACATATTTGAACTTTTTTTAGTAGTTTTGGTCATTTTGAAGTAATTAGTTCCAAAAAAATACTCCTGAGGATCAGTTTTGCATAGAGCTGTCACCCGTTTGGCTGTATAAAATCACTACTCCTTTATAAACTTCAAAATTATAATTATGATGGCAGGCAAGTTCCTTTTTTGTAATTTTTGTTTTTTATTATAATGTTGGTTTTTTGTTCACTTTTTTGTCAAAATAATATATGTATTCATTATTTGAAGTTAGAAAAATAATTGACTTATTTGAGTAGTGATATTTAAAAAAAATAGAGAACTGTGTATACATATCGGCAGATTAGCAACTATCTTCTTTCTATCCATTAACTAGTACAAGATGCATTCGTTGTGTAATTCTTCTCGAGATTCACAGTCTACATTATGTGATGGGTGAAGTATTACGATAGTTAAATAAATCAATGTTTTAAGGACAAACAGAAAACAAATATATTTACCTGCTGGCGTGGGCACAGGGGGCCCAGGCCTGCCTCTGGGGGCTGCGCTGGGCCCTTCCGTTACACTCTTCAGTGTCATCCCGTGGTAGGAGCCCATGGTGTCGATCTTGAAGCCCTCGGTTTCTGGAAAACACCAACATATTGTAATTAATAATATACTAGTCTGATGACATTGTCGGATGTAGTGAGAGAATGAAAAAGAAAATTGTATAGGGATGCGAACGATATTGTATTTTGTGTCATCTAAACTAGCCAGGTTCTTAGCTATGTCAATGATAAGACATCCACAAAGACAAATGCTTAGCTATATTAATGCTTAGACACTGACAAAGACATGTTCTTAGTTATGTCAATGCTTAGATACCTACAAAGACAGGTTCTTAGCTATGTCATTTAGATACTCACAAAGCCATGTGCTTAGTTATGTTGGAGATGACAGAATGAAAGTATTTATTACATGTTGAATAATACAGATTCGGTGAAGCTCAAGAGATACTGACTGATTAGCTGACTTTTAATAACTGAGTAACTGCTGGTACCAAAGGGTGCTACCAATTATATAGTAATTTCCCACAGTATTAACTTTATATTTGTACAGTTTGTGGGGAAGTGAGATCATTTTTTATCTCCCCGACTGTCAGAAATTTGAGATCAGTAATTTGAACGTTTTGATTATTTATTGAGTAGCAATCATGTATTTCCAGGTGAGTCCCAGAGTTATGTCAATGCTTAGATACCTACAAAGACATATTCTTAGCTATGTCAATACTAAGATACCCACAAATACAGGTGCTTAGATACCCATAATATCCTTCACGGTACGCACCTTCTTTCTGCCGGATGAAGCGCTCCTGATCGTATCTGTTGTACATGGCCGGTTGGCCTTGGGCGCGCTGGGTGGGGGCTGCTGGGGGTGGCACAGGCGGAGGAAGGCCCCCGGGGGGCGGCCCTCCTCGCGCGCCCGGATAGAGGACAGCAGGGCAAGAATGTTCTTGGCAAACATCTACAAAAGCAGTGAAACAATAAATGTAATACTAAAATAACTTTGGAATATTTTTATTGAAAAAATAAATATAAAAATTATAAAAAAATAAATGTCTCAAAATCTTTACCTTCCCCGTGCTCTGCAGCACAGTGGTTCGAGTCCTCCACTGCCTTTCGCGGCTCACAATGTCCTTGGTCTGGTCGACATCGTAGTCCAGGATGACCCTCAGGTCGGAGCCCACCACGCCCAGGGGGTCGGAGTAGTCGTTGCTTTTGATGGTGGTGCGCTTCTTGGCCAGCCGCTTGGCCTTGATGGCCGCGATTTTCTCCACGGACATGGCCTCTGAAAGAGACCTAAGGAGAGAAAATTATATATATATTATACATTGGGGTGATACGATAAAAACAACAGTCACTAAAGCTGCTGGATCCCATGTTCAAGCTTAAAGATGATTGTCTTCGAGGCTGGAGAAAACCAGATTTAATCTAAATCCACGGAAGCATTTTCTGCACAATAGGGCTATTGATGGTTGGAATAAGCTGCCACAAGAGCTGATCTCAATGGGTTTAAAAATGGACTAGATTTGTTTTGGAAAAGTCAACTAACTTTTGTTGAAACAGATTTAATCATATCAGCTTTAAGCTGCTAGCTTAAAATTAGTATAATAATAAAATATAGGTATATATATAAATTAATTGAGTCGTATAATTCCAATACATAATTTCCATGCACAATAATTAACAGGCGCCGTGGCACAGTTGGTTAGATGACTGAAAGTAGCATCGTGGAAAGAAAGATTCTTTCTAAATTTATGCAAAACCCATGTGGAACCGAAATGCTTAATAATGCTCACAACGATATTCATATTAAGTAATAATTAATCAGTATAATTGCAAATAACTTATTTATTATCTAAAACAGTAAAATTGTGTTTTTGAGGCTCCAAAAGCTCGTTTTTGACAAGTATAACATGATGCAATGTGACCATTTTTGTGTGATTTCTCATACAATGGGCCCGTTTTTGCTGTGACCCCATATTTTTTTCCTACAATTTAAATGGCAAGGAGCTAGGTTTTGATAGATTTAAAAGTACCATCCTATAGTACTTTTTCTGGGAAAAAATGACATTAATATCTCAATAATTGAAAAAAGCAATTGGCCCGCTTTTGACCGTCATTTGTGGCATCGAAAAAAAGTTTTATTTCAGTTAAAGAAAAATTAGTTTTTCATCCAAATGGACTAAATGAGTTGGTACAAGCAACCTGTTTTACTTCGAGTAAACTTTTATCTATGAAAAAGGCTGCCACTTTATGGATCGGAAGTGTAATTTCAAAAATAGTTTTTTTTTTAAATGACAACTACGGGTGTTTCTTTGCGGTCATGAAGAAAGTTGTACAAACTATATGAGGTGTGATAATAAAAGACGTCTAACTTGATGTTGTCAACTGTGACAGAGGCTTCCTTAGGGGCGTCCAAGCGTGCGGCCAGTTGCTCTCGCACTTTTTGTACATGCAGCTCCTCAAAGCGCGCTTTCTTGGGGTGAATGTCCGACACATCGTGTTCTAGGGAGCGTTTTACCTGGAGAAATATATACCGTAAACAGGGGTGACAAATAAATCATCCCAAAGAATAAAAAATGAGTCAAATAAGTTGTATACAAAAATATGTAGTTATATTGCTCCAGCCAAAGATGTATAATTAAATGGGCACATTACTAACGCAAAGAAAATGGCATTTCAATTCGCCTTTTGTGCTTTCATTATCTAACAGACTTTCATCATGATCAGATGTAATGCTACACAGAAATATTCCATCCGGTGTGGCTAAATATACTTCGATTGCACTGAAACTGTGGAAAAAATCCGATATATTGTTTTATTCGTAAATACAATCTAATTTATGGAATAAGTAGATTTTTAAGTATGTTTTTGAAAATTTTGTAAACTCTCAGATAGTATCGTATCTGTGGTAATGAAATACACTGAAAAAATACAGTCAAACTTAGCTATAACGATCACGGAAATAGGCGAGATCTTGCATGTAATGAGGAAACATTCATTAATATTTTAGTTTATGGTTATCTCCGTACATTTATTCACATTTAAAACGAGCTACTTCTTGGACATACCGAACGAAAATATTGTCAACAGTTGAGCACAAACGCTTCAATTGTTTAAAAATATAATTTCTGAAATAAGAACCTAAGTTTTAAAAAATCCAAACGGGCAGTTAACTTAGGACCGATGCCGCTGGGAGTCAAGATCGGAGTGCTAAGTATCTAATTGGCGTTTTCGCCAACAACATTGACAAAGCATCACACACATGGTTAAAGTTACGTGTGTAAAATCCAACTTCTTTTGCAGTTAATGAATGACAACCTTGTGGGTGATGTGGGTGATGTTAGATCAGTTACAAACCAACCTTTGAGATATAAACATGTTTACTATCAAGAGGTAGTGTGAAAAAGTAGCAATTGTTTGTGAAATAGACTGGGGTGAAAAATGCTGAAGTGTATACAAACTTTTCTCTATCCTCATCCATAGTATCAATATTGTGGAAAAATTTAAGTGTTTATTTATCTGTACTTGAAATTTAAAAAGTGGTATGTTTGTAAGCATTTATTATATTTTTTTAATTAAAAATTTAACAGTTTTATTTTTAAATTATCTGGATGAATTATACATATACTTATTTGTTTACTTAGTGACAATATGCAATGGCGATTGGACTAAAAAACTAAATTCTCAGGTATAACGAGTAATCTTTATAAAGAGCAAATTCAGTTAATCCCATCCATCTTTCTCGTGATAACCAAGTTTGTCTGCACATATATATGTGTCTTACATAAAAGACTGATTGTGTATTGTGATTTGGTACCTTTTTTTCCCCTTCATTCCTTCATTCCCCCCTTGAGGGCAATGCAATATTTGCTATATCTTAGATGTAGCTAGTATAGGAATAACAGGTCTATTTATTACAAGTCAGTGGCTCCAGTAATGTAAATAAGTATCATCAGTTTAGAACATAATATCATTCCTCTGGGGAAACAAATGAACCCCAAATAATTTTCTTATCATTCTGATCATTCTCTCGGTCTCACAATGCTGCAGAAACGGAAAAAAGGGGTGACCTGAGAGACATACAAGATACTCAAAAGCCACTATAGCTGCCCAAATTTGGATCCCATGTTCAAGCTTAAACAAGATGCTCGTCTTCGGGGCCACAGTCTCAGGCTGGAGAAAACGTGATTTAATCTAAATCCACGGAAGCATTTCCTGAGCAATAGGGTTGTTGGTGGTTGGAATAAGCTGCCACAAGAGCAGATCTCAATGTGTAGTCTCAATAGGTTCAAAAATGGACTAGATTTGTTTCGGAAAAGTTAAAGTGCGCTAACAACTAACTTTCGTTAAAATAGATTTGAGCATATCAGCTTTAAGCTGCTCGCTTCAAATTAATATTAATATTAATACTAATTTTAAAAGTAAGTACCTGAGTTGGAATTTCTAAGGGGGCACTTTTGTCTATAGCAGAACAGGTAGCAGTTTCGCCATTCAAATAAGCGAGCAATTCTTTTCTGTCTGGTCTTCTCACTGGAGGGATATTCGCAGCCTGAAATTAGCAAATACAATATAAATTCAATGACCCACAATTCGTTATAATACTTTACTCAAAACAATTTGAAGAAACACAATTAGAAACATAAAACTATTTTTAACGAACATCAGAAAACTATTTTTGGCATATGTCGATTTTAGAAAACATTAATTAATGAACTATCCATAAAAATTTAAAATAGGGTATCATTTGATCATATACGCCAAATCGTTTTGTAAATGCACAAAATGAACAAGAAAGTAATGGTTAATTAAAAAGTAATAAACTCACAGCTGCCTGTTTGACGTAAACGGGATGGGTCAATCCAATATTTTTAAGAATAAATAGTAAACACTCCAGCGTGTAATATTCTTTAACGCTTCCATCTTTCCCCGACCTGAAATGGGGTAATTAAAATAAAATAAGGACCTGAGACACATCACCTAACAACCAAAACAAGAAATGTCACTTGATAATTTCATTTTAGAAATATTTTAACTAACACTTACCCCCATGTGAGATAATTCGTTTTAACATTTTTGGGCCAGGAAAATTCTCCGAATATTATTTGGTTATCCCTTTCGATAATTTCCTTTTTATTCACATTGTATTGTCGAAGCAAACTCAACGGATCGGCCATGGCGAATTATCGGATGCCAAAAAACAAAAAGTGGTCAAATACAGCATTGACAAATAGCCATAGAAAAATTTGACTTAAACCATAGACAGAAATGTAAGTGAGTTCATTCACGTAACAAATTTGCTACCTACCTAAAAAACGGAATATTTTATTTGAAATATTTTTATGAAAAAAAATGTATCTCGTTTTTGTAATGATTTATGTGTCCTGCATATTAATATGCATATGGAATAAGAATTAAAAACATTATCTCCATATAATCTAATTTACATATCTTTTTTTTGAAAAATAAATATTTGCGTTCTCATAATTTACCCAAATATTTCAATTTTGGGGGCATTTTTAACGAATTATAAATAAATCATTATTAGAAAATGGGAATCCAGTTGTGGTAGAGCGGGGTACGAACCTCGGACCTCTGAGCAATGAGTCTACGATACTATAACCATTTGGACAACTACCCGATTATAAAAAAAATACAGTGGCGAAATTACATACGTTACTCTCGTTATTAGGAGATTCGTTTGTTTTGTTTGTCAAAAAGAAAGTTGTTTCGTGAAGCGAGCTTTTAATCCTTCCTAAACTAAAGTCGATTACAAACATTGAAAAATTGTCTTTGGACCATATTAAAACTAATAAACCAATAAAAAACATGGCGCCAATTTTATTTTGCTTGATTTCTGTAAAAATATTTTAATTTATCTTTGCATTTTACCTTTTTAAAAAAATAAATCGTTTTGCAGTCGATTGGTCGATTCCTTGGGTTGCAATTTTCTCAGAAATGCTTATAGTAGTGCTTAGTCAAAAACAAATATGGACCAAGTGTCAAAACCTGATTTTGCAGAAAAGGCACAGTGAAAACCTACCATGCCAGTGTTTTTTTTACTTTTTGATTGAATAGTTTTTCTATTTTATTTAATACTGGGTTTTTCTCACGGCTTCGCTCGCATTGTATTAGGGAAAAAGTTAATTGATTAGGTTTGTCATTTCATAATAAATAAAATTCCAGGTGAAAAAAAATATTTTTTCGGAGTAAAAAGTAGCTTGTATGGCAGTCATTCAACTATGCTAGCTTGCAAAAAAAGATGATCCTTATGTTTTATGACGACGTAGCATCGTTATTCTGTGTAATAAATTTTTATTTTATTTTGGTTTAATAATGAATTTTTTTACTTATAATTCATTTTTCCAGTAAGAATTTCCAAAACGAATTATATATTTTTCAGGATGAAAAGTAGCCTATGACACTTCTGACGTGATCGGTTGCTCTGTTGCAACGTGAAGGAAACATACACTTTTGCATTAATTTCATGACTCAAGCTTATACTAATCCAAAACCCTACTATAAAATCAAAACAAAAAGGAAATCAAACTACCTAATGTTTAATTGTTAATACGGAGTTTGACTTTATAATAATTAGACATGTTTTATGTAATATAAAAAAGGACTTTTTCTATGAACATTTGTACTAAGTACCCACCTAGAATGCAATACAACTAATAAATTAAGTAAATTTTTCAAATAAAAACAAAATTTATTCCTTTTGACATCCCAATCCTACCGCCTACTCTTTGTCAAATAATGATTGATAAATATTTTTTTCATGGAAATTTATTTTAATTTGTGATGAAAAATAATTATTTATTTTACTTCTCACCTCTCCGGCTATCCCTATGCAAAAAAAAGACAATCGGTTTTCCCGTTGAGGCGTGAAGAAAACACAAACAATCACACTTTCGCATTTATAAAATTAGTATGGATTGAATCATAGAATTATAATATACCAGAAGGCGCGTAGAACCAAGTTTGCATACATCGCGTCCAAAAGTTTTCAATTTATCCCCCCCGTGTGCATGCGTGAAGTGGCCGCGTAATATTGCCAGACCGCGAACAATATATTATCATAACACAAATATAAGATAATTTTGTGTTATGTTATGCACAAAAAATATTTTACTGACAGGACTATAAAAAAAAGAGGTACTTTTATTAGGCAAATGTAAAAAAAAAAAAATCATTTTATAATAAAGTCAATTAAAACCTTTTAATATTTATTATACTAAGGCTAATTAATAGAAAGCTGGGTAAAAATTTCAACTATGGCAGTACTAACAAAATGTCCATCTTGTTTTATTTCACAATCTGACAGATGGTAAAATAATCAAATTCTTAAATAATGTTATTTGTGCATTCGCACGCATGAAATGTGATCCCACCTTATTCCCAGCAGTATATTTTACAATTAAAAATGACGGCAGTTAGGTAGGTCAACTTGGTTGGCGAGGTAGCCACATGCGAGTGAAGATCAGGAGCGCTAAGAAAATAAAAGAAAAATTTCGAATTGTAAAAGGTTTTTATTCAAATATTTACGATATAAATACAACATCAAAACCAGATTCTGTATCAAAGATAAATATGAATACGCATTGTTTAAATGTTTAATACATAGATATACAGAAAACTGTGGTTAATTTGATTCTATAATACTTTTGAGATATATACAGACTCGGAGATTTGTATTTTCCATCCATTTCAGAATTGTCATGATAATTCCTATTTACAAATGTATAAAACAGATAAAATGGAAGCCTAGAGATTGTTTGTGGACACCATTTTTTCTACTGGGAGACAAAATGGAGTTATTATGTATTAAATATCGCCATGAGATATTGTCTTTGAATCATTGACATATTAATACTTAGACAAGTCCTCAAAAATTATGACACTTTACTCATGCCCAAATGCTCAGTTGCCAGACTCGATCAAGTGAAAATAGGTAGATTCAGAAAAATAAATCGGTAGATTCGAGGGTCGAGGAGGGTGGGAAGGGGGCAAAAATAAATTTGACAGTTTTTCAAAATTAAAGCGCCGTTGCTTTAAATAGTCGAAAACGCTTAATAAATGAACAATTGAAAACCAAAAGGACTGCAATATGTGAATCGCCAAAATATATTGATTCTGGCTTGCAAAACTGGCCCAAAATACAGGTAAATCTTGTTTTATTACTTTGAGGTTATGTTGATATTTTAATTTCTAGTTCAACAATACTGTATTTTGTGTAATCATACAAACTCTTCAAGGGTTTTAGGCATAAATATATAAGTGTATGTTGCGAAATAAATCAATGAAATCACACTAAGTTACCTATGCGTGCATTTTTTTTATGCACAAAGATACATCGGTTGAATGTATTTTCATAAAATATATTCAATGATGTTTTAGTTTTAGGGTGCGGAAAATGGTAATATGAGATGTCAAATATTGATTTTAGTCAGGCATAATCAGTGTGATGTGCAGTTGTCTTTTAAAAGATCTTCGCCAATAGCGGCTAAACGTCACTAGCCTCATTGTAAAATGCCAAGTGTTGACAATATGACTTATCGTCGATTGGCCTTTTTAGAATACGGAGCCACTTTGTAATTTTGGTGGCCAATATGTATTGCGGCTAAAATTAAAATCTGGCTGTGACAGTTATATCATTAGAATCGTAAAAATCCACTGTAATTATTGAATGCATTTTCAAAGTTATTCCTGATGTGCGAAAATACCCTATTACTAATATAATAATTTCTTATCTTAAAGAAAAATTTTCACTAATCTCTTTTTTCGTAAGAACATCGTTGTGATCTGTATTAAATAACGATGATAAATATTTTGTACATGCCGCTTTCTGAAGTGTTAATAAATATATTTTTTTACAGCTGAGATGGAGAAAATTTTCAAAAAGAGCTTATGATCAGTTATCTGCTGGTTTTGGCCACACTTGACATTCATAAATTCGGTAGTGGTCCAGTGATAGTGTTGTTGTAGGTGTGTCCGAGGTGCGAATCCCACTATACGAATAGTATAATATTCAACAATGTTTTGAATATGTCCGAATGCTTGCAGACTGGCTGGATTTCCTCCCTAGGGAGTTATTCATATCTAAGTTTGTTGCAACAGAGAGGGAAAACATTTTTAAGAAGGGAATATGGAAGTCTAGGCATTTACAAGACTTAATATTATTATCATTCGTTATAGCCACGCAGTCTTCGCTGGTGCGCCTATATCTCA
The DNA here is from genome assembly GCF_059751315.1 of Micrasema longulum. NCBI lineage: Eukaryota > Metazoa > Arthropoda > Insecta > Trichoptera > Brachycentridae > Micrasema > Micrasema longulum. The sequence continues at coordinate 792,856 of NW_028277475.1, read as the reverse complement.
TGTAGTGCTTTTTGCCTGCATTCTTCTTCCTTAAAAAAAGCACCCAAACGGTTTTTGAACTGGTTGACCGAACACTTCCCAACTAGGCTTGGAAATTTATTCCAATTCTGAAATCACCCTGCTGGAAAGGAGGTTTTTCTTGGGTTTGAGATGGAATCGGGGATTAAAGAGCTTCCAGTTATGACCCTGTTAATTTGTGCTTGGATTTAATTAATGTATCTCATAGTATATAGTATATATAGTCATAGTATTTATTTAGTATTTTAAAAGTTTCTATCAAGTCCCCTCTCTTCCAATGATGTAAAGTCCTAGTGCTTTTAATCTACCGTGGTAGGGCATCCTTTTGAGTAATTAGGGGAATTTCACAGCACATCTTTGAACTTTTTTATTATATAAATAAAACACGAGTGATACTTTAATCCACAAATTTGGAATATCCAGTGACCGGTTTCATCGCTTTCGCGACATCTTCGAGACTGGTATCTGACTGGACTGGTAGATGTCGCGAAAGCGATGAAACCGGTCACTGGATATTCCAAATTTGTGGATTAAAGTATCACTCGTGTTTTATTTATATAATAAATTACAATGAACTTCCATCAAGAATTTTCACTTAAAAACTTAAACATCTTTGAACATTTTCCAGTAGCTCGATGTCTTTGCAGCATACCTAATAAAATATTATCGGAATTTGCAAAGAAAGAGTTCCGCTGTATATAAAACAGCATCTTTTTATCATGCTTAGGATATTGTCTTTTTAAATATTCTCCATCTCTGTTGTAATATATTTCAATCTCGATAACTCCCTAGGGAAAAACTCCACCACTGGATAACTTTTTAAGCTCGGTGTGTCAAAATTCTGAAAAAACCTGGCATAATTTGGGTGCCGTGTCACACCTAGGAATATCAATAATTTTTGGGGAACGAAGTAAGCCTAGTAAATGAATAACGCGTGTTGCTTGTTCTTGGGCAAAGCTCGTCACCCATCACTGCCTTAGGGGGTGGTTTTATGTACTAATCATCAAACATTTGAACACACTAAAAAATATTAACGACATTTTTATTGAATTTGTCAAGCAACCCATCTTCACGATGATGACGTGTGCCATATTGGAGACTAGATAGTAATTCAGTCTTGGGTATCCTCTTCCTCGGTTTTAGCCTCTTCCGCGGATGGTTCGGTCGTGTCCGGGTCGAGGGTCTCCTCCTGCAGCTCCGGCTCCTCTATTCTGTCTCCGGCGTAGCGGCAGTCGGCGTCACCACACTGGCAGTTGAAACTCTTCCGCTTGACGGACCAGAACTTCTCGCCATAGTCAAATCTGAAAATTTCAATTGTAAATATATACGATGAGTTATTATTGATTATTGACAACTTGAACAATTTGCAATCATTTCAAATTACCATTATATGATGCTAAGCAATTCCAGAAAAATTACATATATTTAGGCAAAAAAGCTTTAATAGTCTACCTACTGAAATGAAAAAAATGAGTTACTCTCATTTATATATCTAAGTCAAAATCCAGTACTTGCTTACAAATATTTCAATGAATGTTATTATTTAATAATTTACCCCAGTTCTTCTCCGGTTTCTATGTCCCGGCAGGCGAAGAAGGCGATGTGAGGGAAGTTGAGGTCCCGGTGACCGGTGAAGACTCGCACTGGGACAAGGTTAGGGGAACACTTGTGGTTGATGAAACGGGACACGTTGCCGTACTGTTGGGCATCTATGCAGTACGACTCACCATCATCCTGGAACATGCAAACAAGGTTATTCTTGGCATAGATAGTCTACCTCAGGACTATGAGTCTCTCACTATCGACAGTGACGAGGCAGTAGATGGATTGGCGAGGCTCGGAGCTGAGACAGCTCCAATAAGCCCAGAGCTCTATTGTGGGAACCAAAATGTGCTCGTAACGAACTTTGGCGGTGGATCCGGAAGCAGGACATGTGCTCTGGCAAATGGCACCTGGTCCAAATCATACGAAAGATCTACCAAAGACCTAGTGAAACATAGCCGAAACCAAGTGAGGGATTAAAAGTCACCGCACACTGAATAAACACCTTGTTAGAATTAATCTTTCTGAAACATCTAGATGTAGGTTCTGCAAGGCAGATGATAAGACACCTATAGAATAGAATATGATATCACAAAATAAGCCGCATCCTCGGGAAACCACAGGTTAAACCTGAGGATCTTTGACAGGTAATAATAGATCTACACAGGTCATAGCGAAGTCGGGAGCTTATATAGCACTGACCCCATTCTTCAGAATAAGAAAATAACCTCTCGCGCCTGGTAGGTAGGTACATAAAATAATAAAATGACTAATCAGTAAAAAAAGAAGAAGAAACACATGAAGACTGCAAAATAAGAGCCAAAAATAGAAGTAATCATCAGGCGTCAAATTCCAAATAAACTAATAAGCCATGGCATCAGTAAATGAAAGCTTATAATATAATTTCTTCCAAAATTACAAAAATTGACCTGTTGTCACCATTGTGGCCAATGACAGGGCCTGCATTGAAAAGAAGAATAATCATACAGCCGAAGAGTCTCTAACCTCTGTGTTGTCCTTCAGCTGGAAGAGGTAGGAGTCTCCCCTCCGCGCACAGGCCGTCCCCAGGCGACCCACGTAGCATGCGACGAGCTGGCCGCGCTGCACTCGCCGCGCCGCGCGCACGCCCCAGCCGCCGCACCCCCCCCGCCCCCCGCCCACACACCGGAACACCTGGAGCACGGCCTGAGGGCCCCGGCTGAGGGAGCGGTTCAGGCACTGGTTCTGGGGATGAGACAAGCTCTTAGCGCTTTAGTAGATGATGTTACGGTATTTTAGAACAGTATCATTATTACTTAATTAAGAAAAAAAAAATTACCATATAATTAATGATTATAATTATATTATTATTATTATTTAATTATAATTATATTATTATTATTTAATTATAATTATATTATTATTATTTAATTATAATTATTAATTAATTATTATTAAAATAAATTTTGATTACAAGCCTTCAAAATGTAATGTCAAGTAGACGAAAATGAGCATTTTCAATACCCCCTTCTGTTCCAAAGCAGCTTGCGTTGACTAATTTGTTGTATTTTTTTTATTGTGTCTTTTGTTTGCTTCATTTGGAAAAACCGACACAACTTATCATCCAATGTATACAAATATTTTTATGAATGTTTTTAAAATTATACCTACTTAAATACATACTCAAAAAGAAATATCTGTAATATAAATTGTAAAAAGAACTCCCCTTTGTTGGGTATAATTTTAATATTAAAATCAAATACGGATTTTTGTCTAATAATTTCGTTTTTTTTTTTTTTAAAACAAAAAAATTTTCAATGAAAGACTGGAAATGGCCTGATAAGGCGAAACACTTGTCTGTTTTTTTTTTTTGTTTTAAAGCTAATTACACAAACTGGTGCCTCAGAAGCAGGTACCGGCAAACTAAGAATAAAATAGAGCAATTGACAACAAACATGACAGGTTGGCAACCCAGAGCATCAGTGACATAGGTAAAAAGCACCGACCCATTTACTGCTCCTTCTCTTCTCCACCTTTACAGCTCGCCGCCTACAACCGAGATCTAAGATCTTCGCACTTATTCGAAATTATTGTCAACCGCGTAGTAAAAATACATAAATTCTAACTTTAGCCCTCATTTGTATTAGGGATAGATTCAATAACGAGTCTTGTTCATTTTAAAATGTATATTATTTAATCTTTAATAAATAGTGTTCAAAACGTATGCAAGTATAAAGCAATCTTGAGAAGAGTAAAGAGTGGGGCCACGTGTGAGATGTTGGATGTAGGATTTTAATCGACTTCCTACACCACATTTTAGCTTGTAGCGTAGGACTAAAAACATCTATGCGTAGCGTACACACGCTGATAGACCTACCTACTGAGCCAGTAGTAGAGTCGACAATTAGCCGATCGCTAATGAGTGATCTTCACCACAACTGGTGACCCCGATAACTAGCCCCCCAGTGTTTGATTTTGATATTAAAATTATAACACGGAGTTCCATAAAATAAACACTTAAAAAATAAATAAGTTAGGTATACCCAGTGTTAGCTTAGCGGGATGAGGATGAGATTTTCTGATTGAATAAATTAATATAGAGATGTATAACGGTACCTTGTTACACGAGCATACATCATTACACTCGAATATCATGGGAGGGTCGTCATAGTCAAAGTGGGGGACGAGCTTCCCTCCCGGTTCGTACCAGGACTGGATGGATATAGTGGAGCAGGCACACTCCGCATCTGACTGGCCGCATCTTCCAGTGCACAAACAGCCCTAAAAACATTTTTTCAACCATTCAATACTAAAGGACAGGCGTCAATGCTGTCCGGAGATGCTATCTCACATAAAAAGGAATTCAAAAGCAATGAAATTGGGTGCCGTACTGAAGCTGAGAGATGTCGAATAAAAATAGCGAGAACTTATTCAAGTCGCCAATATTTTTTTTTTTAATTTTATTTTATTTTAAAAGAAAAATTTGACTTCTTATTATTTACTCAAATATTTCCATTTTTAGACCATTTCCTAAAACCAGTAAATAACTTTTGTTGGAAAAATGGGAATCGAGTTGTGGTAGAGTGGTATTTGAACCTCGGTTCTGTGAGTCCACGGTGTTACCACGAGACCACAACACCCCGTTCGAGTATGTCATTACTACAATTATGTTTACAGTATAAAAGAGACATTTGAATGAAATTAATTTCCCAAACTGTAAAACTTACTTCCATGGATGTGATCTTCCTGTCAATATTGATGTCGGTGGTAAAGCAGTTCTCTGTAATGTAGGTAAAATCCCCAAAGGAGTCTTCGTCATCAACTCCATTCACACACTGCACTGCATACAGCTCCTTACCATTGGAGATATCACTAGATAAAGAATAATATAAAGTCAAAGTAAGAATTGAAAAAATATTGTATTGTTAAAACTAAAATTACATTGAAATTAATGTGAGAGATACACCAATGGAACATGCCTATGATTAGGTCAGCACCTTCAGATATTTAGGCATAGACCTGCTTGGAGGAGCTGATCTCTGTGAGGAAATACAAGCCCAAGTCAAAAAGGCAGCTGTAATCTCTAATTTGGAAAAATGATAAAGATAAAGATATGACATGAAGAGTAAGATAAGAATTTATAAAGCATGTGTAAGACCAATAATGACATGGCGTTGGAGCAAGGGCAGACAGTCAGGACCAAACGAGTATTGAGGACTTCCGAGATGAAGACACCGAGGATGATAGCAGGCAAAGCTCTAAGAGATCTCGTGAGGAATACCAGAATAAGAGAGATATGTAAGGCTGAGGACATTGTAAGACGGAGTAGAAGGCGAAGGAGGGATTAGTACGGCCATGGTCAAAGAATAGACACCACCAGACTCCCTTATATTGCACTACATAATCAGCTTCGCTGAACCCGTCTTCATGGAAGACCTCCTAAAAGATGAGCTGGGAATCCATCTCAAAGGAGGAGCAACCTTCTGGAAAACAAACCCAATATCACCCAAAAACATAAAACATCACATGAGTAACTTTTGCATAAGATGGTGGTTTTGCTCTGAAATCAGACGCCAAAACGCAAAATGCCAAAAGGGCTGTTGTGCGTTTTGTTTCTTTTGTAATCGAAAATCCACGGGAGTCTTTTTATTATAGGAAAATACGGCCAATTTAAATCTCGTTTTTCTAATAAAACGCACTTTTGGGGTTTCCGATCTGTGGCCCCTTTGAATTTAGACAGCGATATGTATATAATACATTGATAATAGTATTTTAGTACTTACTTTGAAACGATTCTTTCAACGCGCCCAAATGTGTTGAGTGTATGCTGTAACTGCATATTCACAGCCAGAATAGAATGACAAACACTCTGTTCATCCTCTATGAGATCCAGAGGAGTGTGGCCATTATTGTTCTTCATATCCACCTGGATTTATTTAATTAAATAGTTTATACGGGTTTTAAGTAATTTTATGGAGCTACTTTATTTAATTTGTAAAAATGTGAATTAGTTTTTACTCTAACAAAAGAATATTAAGCAAGAGAATGTCATCCAGAGCAAGGTAGTGTAGTATGTGTGGTAGTATTGGAAATTACAGCTATTTTTATTTTATTTCACTATCATGCTAAGCATCAAAGCTGAACTCACACTACTGATAATGTTTTCATATTAAAATAAACGCTAACTGTTTCGCAAACTGCGTTGTTTCGTACTACTGCTAATGCTTTCACATTTGAATTTTATTTATTTATTATATTATATATGCCCAGAGGTCTTTTATGAAAGGTACGAAATTAAAATTCAAGCGTTTCATGGTATAACAAGAAAATATGTAGGTCTAATAAATATGTATCTAATAAAAATCTATTATTATTGTTTTTTTTTTTAAGTTTCAAATTGCATTATGCTGAATACAGTAAAACCTCGTGTTTACGTTTCTCAATTTTACGTTTTCCCTGCCTTTTAAGCCGAAATGTTTAGGTTCCATTTTTTTTCCACACATTCTCATTCAAATATTCCCCCCAATCAACATTTTTTTACGTTTTTCATAGCCCCTGTTTTGCATTGAAAATTTTTCAAAACTCGTTCGATCTGTCAAAAGACAACGAGCCGCGCGCCGCCGCGTGAATGGTGAATAAAATCGAGGTAAATAAAAAAATATGTAAATTATTGTCTCAAACTAAATTCAAAGTAGGTGCCGTGTAATTGGCCATTTTGTTAAAGTGTCTAAATTTGTCATTTTACTAAATTGTGACATGCAGTTGACGCATGTTTGGAAAGAATAAAGTCTTTACATCAATAAATTACAATGCAGAATGTTAAAAAATTTGGCGATATAGAAATATTATTTGAAGTTATAAACATAATATGGAAAGAAGATAGTTTAAACAGTCATCATAAAAGTGTGAAACAGTTTTTCCGCGATGTAAAATGACAGTTGAAATTCTGTGGTGCCATACTTAAAAAAGTGATACCACATAAATAAAATTTCCCAATATTTAGGGAAAAAATAATTTTATGCAAATGCAATTTTTTATTTTCGTGTTTTTAAGGTTAAGTTCCTTTGTATATTGATTGAAAAAATACAAAATATTTTCAATTAAATCATAGGTAAATATGAATAATCCACAATTAAGGCAGTTTAAAAAAAAATCCGCAGTATAATTAGTATACTCTAGTTCAATAATGATATTTTTTCCCAAACATTTTTCATTTCCTCACTTAAGCGTTTTCCTCAGTATTACACTTTTTCTGTTGCTCTCTAGAAAAACGCAAAACAGGGGTTTTACTGTATATAAATAAAGATAAAATCAATGCTGTTTCGCACTAATGCTATAGCTTTCGCATTGGCTAAAGCTTTCAATGGTAGTTTAACACTGCAATATTTCACTGTCTCTGGACTGGCACCACCTGAACCATAAGACATATCACCTCATATTTTATGTAAAATAAAAGATCTACAAATGCAGCCATTGGAGTACTAATGCAGTGCCCTATGCACCATTTAATGCGGATAGGGTAATAGCGATAGTGACGATGAATTAACTATGCCTCGAATTTTAATTTTAAAATAAAATATATAGAAGACTATATTTTACCTTAGCCCCCCTTGCTAATAGAAGCACCAAGCAATTGTAGTGGTTTTGACGTGCGCAAACATGTCTGAAAAATCAAACACATTTATTCATAAGGATTTTGTTCCGTGTCCGGGCGGATTAAGAATACAGTTCATCATCATTTGACAAGTGTCGTGTATGTCTGTAAGAACCTTAATACTATTGAGTGTTCAATCACTCAAAAATTACCATGAATTTTTTATTTCAAATTAGAACTTACAGGGGCGTATCTCCGTATATGTTGGCGACATTGACACAACTACCAGCGTTGAGCAGTGCCTCCAGCGAGCGGCTACACCCCGAGACGGTTGACCAATGCAAGGCGACGTTATTTTCCGAGTCACGGATCATTGAGTCGGCCCCTCTTTCCAGAAGAAATCTTTATTAAAGAAAAAAAAAGAAAAGATATTATTATCCTTAAAATGTATTATTTATTATTTTCTCTGCAAATGTAGACGAAGAACAAAAACTTGAAAAAAAAAAGTAATAAATATACATGGTTAAATGTACAGCTTAATCCCTTTAACCGTTCGAGGATTACTGTGGCTTTGCATCATTTTAGAACAATTGAATAGTAATACATTCAAAATTCCTCTCAAACATAACCATAATACACGCTTCACGTATAATGATGGTTTGGTAGTACCAAAAGTATGTAATAAGTATGGTAATAGAACTCTCAAATATTTAGTACCTAGCATTTTTAATTTATTGCTGAAAGAACTTAAATTTAACTCACAATGTAACAACAGCAAAATAAGAGAGTGGCTACTCGATCAAAATTTTACATATGAATAGTAGCTTATGTGTAAATATTTTAATTTATCATATATTTTCTTGTATTTAAAAAAAAATATATTATTATTTCTATATACATGTATATTCTGATCTTTCCGGCTGTTAATTATATCTGCTATTCATTGTCTTTTTAAATGTAGATAATATTATATAAGTTAGTATAAATATAATCTCCACTAATAAGCCACAGAAAGTGGCTAGGTGGGATTTTAGTTTTAGTAAAAATATGATAATTAAAATTTGTTTTTTTTTTTTTTTAATTTTGCGTTCTTATGATTATCCCAAATATTTAATTTTAAGGGCCATTTTCAACGAGTTGTAAATAACTCACTATTAGAAAATGGGAATCAAGTTGGGGTAGAGTGGGATTCGAACCGCGGACCTTTGGTCCGTGAGTCCGGGACACTAGCCACAGGACCACAACTCGACTCAAAAAAAAAAAAATAGTTTTGAGACTCGACAGCTGGGAATCAGGGGCCCTCTTGAAAAAAACGCCACAAGATATTTCAAACAGTACATTAGATCTAAATTTGTTGCAACAGAGAGGGAAAACATTTTTGAGAAGGTAATATGGAAGTCTAGGCATTTACAGGGGTTATAACCTTTCATAGGCTGGTTTAAGTAGCCACTTTATACACTGTAACATTCACTATTCTGCCCATGTTTAAACATTCACATTTCCTCAACTCTTCTATCTGTTGACTTTTGTGAAGTAAGAGAGCTGAAACCTTCACTATGTGGGTGAGATTCATCCGCCTGAACCAATTCACCCACTAGGCAACGCCTGAAAACAATTTTCTAATTTTTATACTTCTTATAGCAGTTAGTTTAATCAACAATATTTTGAGTATGTCCAAATGCTTGCAGACAGGTGGGATTTCCTCCCTTGGGAGTTAGAACAAATTTAGATCTAAATAACTCCATAGGAAGGGGAAATCCAGCCTGTCTGCAAGCATTTGGACATACACAAAACATTGTTGAATACATTAGACGTACATGCATCAGCTCAGTGCTGCTAGTGTGCCCAATAAACATAACAAAACAAGTACCTGACAATGTGTACATTGTTGTTCTCGGCCGCCCAAACCAGGGGGGTCCAGCCCCCGTCGTCCTTCTGGTTGATGAGCAGTTTGGGAGTATTATTACGGCTCTCCAGCAATACAGAGCACACGGGAACATTGCTGTTCTTGGCTGCGAGGTGCAACGCTGTCACTCCATCGGGACCCTGAAAATAAAGATTAAACATGTAAAGTATAGAATTTAGTTTTAGCAAAACCGATGGCCAGCCAAATCTTCAGTTAAAATGGAATAAATGGATCCAACACTAATGCTCACTTCACCAGCAAGTTTTTTGATCGTTATTCGACGATCCTGCATGACCAGGGTCCTTACTTGATCAATGACATTAGTTTTGGATGTTGAGGGCCTACCGGATCGTGCTTCACTCTGATGAGCGGCCATCTTTGAAGCGGTTATACCACTCCTTTATCTGTGTGGTGCCCATTGCTTCGTCTCCAAACACTTTTTTAATTTTGCGGATAGTTTCCACTTGAGAATCCCCAAGCTTTAAACAAAATATAATGCAGTAACGTTCTTCAACTTTTCTGTCATTTTGTTAAAACTAAAATCCAATGACAATAGCGTACACGTACTCACTCTTCAACTGCGTGGCAGCAACTGAGTGGCGCTGTGGTCGTGAAAAAAATTGAGCATGCGCATTAGGTATACCTACAAAATTATGGTTGGATCCTCGTAGATATAGGAATAATAATAAAGTAAATAAAAATAAAACACAAAATAAAATAAATTTGAAGAATAAGAAAAAATACAGTTGTTATATAAAAATATTGTAGAAGGTACAAAACATAATAATGAACATACATAATTACTGACATCGTATAACTAAACAGACATTAGTTTAACTTCACAAACATCAACAGGTGGAAGAATTTAAGGAATATAGATGTTCAAAAATGAACAGAATAGTGAATGTTATTCAGTGTGTAAAGTGGCCACTTAAACCAGCCAATGACAGGTTATAAGACCTGTAGATGCCTAGACTTCTATATTACCTTCTCTAAAATGTTCTTCATCTCTGTTGTAATATGTTAATATTAACAGCTCCCCAGGGAGTTGAATCCAGTCCCTGTATACAAAAATTTAGACAAGCTCAAAATATTGTATATTATTGTTATTATTATTTGTTATATGCAGGCAGCCTCGGCTGATGCGCCTATGTCTTGTGTACTGCTTTTTGTCCAAATTCTTCTTCCTTCAAAAAAGCATCCAAACGGTTTTTGAAATGGTTGACTGAAATGGAATGGACAATTAGACTTGGAAATTTATTCCAGTCTGAAACTACCCTGCTAGAAAGGAAGTTTTTCTTGGGATTGATGTATTAGATTATAGATATTTTTTCATACATGATACAGCCCGCTTTTCATTGTGAGTACCTTTAAAGTGACGTCACTGCCAGCCTTGACCAGGTACCGCATGGTCGCGTAGAACTCTTTCTCGCACTCGTCCTTCAACTTGTCTGCACTCTGGTCCGCGTCGTGCCCGCCGTGCGGCCGTGTCCGGCTGTCGTAGCTGATGACGGCAACCATGAGCGGCGTCCGGCGCTTGGCGTCCAGAGCGTCGAGCGCGCAGCCCAAAGAGCGGAACAGATGCAGCGCGGGGAGGTTGAACTCGCGGGCCGCGACGTGGACGCAGTTGCCACCGTCTGCATCTGGGATAGGCTTACGAGGGTCAGCACCAGCAGCTGAAACGAAATTTAAACAATAACATTGATGTTTTTTGTGAATATTTATTGATGAAACTCCATAATGTATGATATTGATATAAAATTTCTTGGTGACACCAGTCTGAAGATACTTACTTAGGTCAGTGGTCAGCAAACTCATTAGTCAAAAGAGCTTAACAAGAGCAGTACTACGGTTCCAAGCAAAAAGGCAATCACCTGATAAATAATTTAAATTCTTCTAAACGACCTATTCTAATAAATAGATCTAAAATTATTATTTTAAAACTTTTGATTTACGTATGGCAAAAAATATTTGGGGTTTGAAACATGCCATACTTCTTAAAAATATAATCAAAGTATTACTTAAGAAAAATATTTTTAAAGGGTTTCAAAATTAATCAGCCATCCCCTTAATTCTCTTCTTTTTAATTTCTATTCATCTTTACTTTATTTCATTTTTTTTTTTTTAATAATTATTAACATATTAGTGAAATAATTATTTTAATAATAAAAATGCAGTTCCACCAAGAAATGTCAGTAGTAAAACTCAATATATTGAAATAATTATGATTCTATTTTATGTCCAAATAATTAAAGAACCCTCTAAGCATTTAAAAATAAATAAATAAAAAGTAGGTACCTATAAAAAAAAGAATATTTTCTTTAATAGTCTAACTTTTTACCAAGTTCTCTCCTATACCCTTTTCAATATAAATATAAGTTTTAAATTTACTACGCACCCCCACACACGACCCTCACACATTCATTCATTCATTCAACATGTGTAACATTCACCATTTTGCCAATGTTTAAACACGCTTGTTTCTTAAATTCTTCCATCTTTTGATTTTAGTGAATTCAGAGAGCTGAAATCTTCACTGTTGTGAAGAGATTCATCTGATTGAACCATCTCAAATACCAGGCAATGTTGAACACAGAAAGCACACTGTTGCCCCGGGAAGCACTCCATCATAACTAAAAGGACATGAAGTGACTCTTTACTGACCCAAAGCCGCCATGATGCTGGTCACAGAGTTCTCCTTGTTACAGATAGCCGCCTGTAAATTCGGCACTGGTTTCTCCCCCACCGGATCCTTGATGAGCACCTCATCGTAGTCTAAGACCTTTTCCTTGTCCGAGGCCGCCACATCGGCCGCCAGCTGTGGCAGCAAGTCTGCCGGGACAATTGGGAGTTCCACGTCCAGCTCCTTGATCATGCTGGCCAATTCCCGCTCGTCTAGACAGGTCGATTTCAAATCGGTTTTGGAAGGGAACGACATACGCGCGGGAGCACTGAAAAATAAAATGTTATTATTTGGAAGAAAATAAGTCACTTAAATTAACTTACTTAAATGGCGAACTTAAAATAATAATAAATTACTTCAATCGATACGTAAATGTATAATGGAGGAATACCGATAATCTTAACCTGGTATTTAATATGTTTATAGAGGTAATAAAGTTAATATATGCAATGTGTACTGGCTACACATTTATTTATTTATTATACGGCACAAGTGCCTATTACAATATAAAATATAATGAGTTAGTTAGATATACAAAAATTAAAAACTTAAAAACAATACATAGGTATAAAAAGAAAAAGAAAAATAACAATAAATAGATACATATACATGTATGTATGTCAGCATACAAAAGATACAAAAAATATAAAATGAATAAAAACCAGATCATTAGCAAAAGTAGCGTTTGCAAATAATTCCTTAATCGTTACTATAGAATATCATAAAATATTTACAAAGAGATGATTTGATCACAGAGAATCGAGTTAAAAATGTCGATATGAGAGGTACATTCGTTTCCTAGTCTGTGTATACGCGGTATAGGTGAGTGACAAATATAGTTAGTTTGAGAAGGGTGATAATAATATAGACTATTTTGTCTAGTTCTATTTGTTCTATAGGAATATGTAGTTTGAAATGAATGTATCTTAAAAATTTTCGTTGGACTCTTTCAACACTATTTATATGAATTTTGTAAAAAGGGGACCATATAGTAGAGTTGAAGAATGAAACCCAAAGTTTTCATACTTTTAGAAGTAATGTGGTTGATGTGGCATACCGGGAAGGGAGAGTTAAAATTGTTTTTGATACTCGTCAAAAAAAGTTACCTTTCTAATTTCGGATTCGGGAGCAGCACATTGTTCGTGGAACATTTCATCTCCACCTTAATCCTCTCGCACTCGGTGTTAACAGGCTCCATGGTCTCCTCCACCAGCCCGCAGTGGGGACACCCCGGGCTATTACTGTACACCTCGGAAAGGTTAGATAGCTAGAATTCAAATAATATTGTTGTTGGAATTTATTATTATTATAAATATAAAGGGGGTTTAAAAAAATGAATATTTGCGTAAACAAAAGTTAAGAACAAATTTTGCTAAAAACACACTGTATTAACCGTTAGAATGCTACGCGGCGCAAAAGCGCTGCGATCGTTTGTATCGAAAATTGCGGCGCAGCGCAAAAGCGCTGCGAGTTTCAGTGTGTTTTCGGTGCTCCGCGGGAGTGCACGTACGCTAACCTCGCACTTTATGTTTAATAAACATTAATAAACAATAAACATTTTATCTTTATAATGCAAAAATAATTAATAAAATTGATTGATATTTGTCTAAGTTAGAGTGTTTTATTTGACACCATTATTTTTTCCTCTAAATTAATCAATATGTGTATAGCAATTTTCATTTATTTTTGCCAAAATTGCTTAGCACTAAAACGGTTAATGCAATATTTACAACCAAAACATTCTTCTTAAAAAACAATTAAAAGTATATAATTCCATAAAAAAAATAGTATGAATTTTAACTGTTTTATTTTTTGAAAACGAATATTGTAGGCATAATTTCACATAGAATTGAAGCAAAATACCACAAAATTTAAGTACTTTAAAATGCTTGTATTTCTCTCCAAAAACAGTCACAGTCATAGTTCTAATTTTATTTTATTATCTTTTAATCATTTGAATAGTCTTTATATTTTGATTTACTTATTCATATTTTTTCTCTTGCAAACTATAATTAATAATAAAAATAATGTGACCTCACTGGGGTTACCCGTGCCGAGGACACATAACAATATACTTTTTTACATTTGAGAATAAACAAAGTAGACTTACTTAATAAACAGAATCAACTTAATATTTATGTTTATAATTAATTTATGGACATTTTTATTTTTAATATTACAAAACGCAAAATGAAAGAACAAAATATATATATTTGGATAATTTATACAGCGCCGTTTTTGTGAAAATCACCTCAAGGGCGCTGAAACCTAACATAACATAAGCTATAAACTTGTGGAGCAGTTGATTCAATATTGGTTTGGGCGAATGAGACAATACATTTTACTTCTACCTAGCTCCACTATCCATTTTTTATAGCCATTTGAACATTTTCTAGTTACTAATTGTTTTAATAGATAGTGGAAGTAGGTAGGTTATAGATTTTAAATGAATAATACTCAAAATCCCTTTGTCCGAAAGTGAGTATCAATGTACCAAAGTTTGGTCTAAATTTTAAGAGGCGTAATCTGCAGGTTGAAAAGTAATTATATTATAGTTACATAAAACTTTTAAGCATATTTTTTAATAGAAATAACTTTTAAAAAAAACAGCATTTTGAAATATCTTAACCTTGAAATCAATAGATTAAAAAATAAAGTGATGTAGAATTACTTAATGAACAGCTAACACATATTTATTCCCCATTACTGTAAGCATTGTGATACCTTTACTAAATATTTTTGAATACTTTATTTTTCCTAATTGACTGTCATGATGGGATAAACAAGACCTTGAGACACAAATATATATTTAATGTATTGAAACTCATCAAAATAACATTATATAAACTCTAGTATTTGCCCCATAGCATTTCGTAAAAAAGTCCTTCAGAGAAAAATAATTCAATTACTATTATGTAATTTTGAATTCTCTTACTGTTTTTCTATAAATTCATTGAATTTTATAATAAAGATACCAGTCTCAAAGATGTCGCAAAACCGATTAAACTGGTCATCGGTTATTCCAAGTTTGTGGATTTAAAAATCACTCATATTTTATTTCTATAATAACACAATATTGGAAAATTAAAATTAAATTGTGACAGACCAAGGTTTAAACATCGGACGTCTGCTATTGTGTACATCGGTGGCTTCTAACGTGAATGTTAGAAGTCATGATGTATCCCAAACTGGTCCAAAGCAATATTCTCCATTGAACTCCAGAGGAGCCGCTTCACTATCTTTACCCTGATCTTCTGATAAGTAAATATAACCGTTCAGTTCTGTTACCTTTTGAGGACTGGGCTGGTCTGTACCGGCGGGTGCTGGCTGAGCAGTACTCGGCGGGGACATTAGGTGGTCCATCTGTGTCGGGGGCATGAGGACAGAGGTGAAGGGGAGACCGCACTCCCAGTGGAATAAGTGCCCTTCACTGCAGCGGTAGAATACGCCCTGCCGACCATAGAGAAGATATCAATTAATTTTATATAGAGTTTTATTAAAAATAATAATATAATTTTGCCCAGTTATAGCAAAATACGAATTAATTATTTTTTTAAATAAGAAAGTTTTATCGAGCCTTGTATTCAATAATGTCGACTTATGCAACATCATAGCTACGCAAGAGTTAAGGAAACTGCTTTATTACTCAAAAAAAACTACAGTAAAACTCCGTTTATCCGTACTCAAGTTGTTCCAGATGCGCGAGTATCCCGGTATCTGTCAGCTAAGTGCTAGACCCTCGATGAAGACAAATGTTCGCTTTCAGGTCTGGCCTTTGTGATACCAGGGGATACGTTAAGTAGGATTAATAAATTTTTCTGATAAATAGTATGTAAAATGTTGTATTTAGGTCTTATGTTTATTTGTGTTGCACGCGTCGTGGCTATTGGCGAAATAGCCCGTACGGGCAGAGCGTTCCAGTAGTATTCACGAGACCTGCAGCCAATATGGTACCTAGGGTGATGGGGGCTGTACGACCTCCTCTACTCTGGGCCGTTCGGCGTATCGTTGCAGCCAGCTCGCCGAGCCCGACGCGCCGCTTTGTGTTGTTTGGAAGGTGTGTTTTTCAATAATAAATCAGTTGATATCTAGTCTCTAAACAGTGAACATGCGTACTCCCGCCCTCCACTCTTCGGTCCGCTCTGCCCGCCGACTACCTCAGACTCCCTTGACCACTTGGATCTCGTGGAAAGTCCTTTTCAGGTTGACTTGTAGACTGCATAGTCATGCTCCTACCTTCCGACTAAGCCTTTTGGCTCTGCTTGGGAGGATGGCTACCTGTTTACGTCGGGAAGTCTGAATGTGGGGCGGACACAGGTGACAAACTAGCGCAACACGTGGTAACGCGTACGTTACACCAGTCATCAGGATTGCCTAATATCCAGATTGTTATCAGGGCCTCGATTATGATGGGAAGATAACATTTATCTACAAAGTAAAATTGAGTTTTCTGTATGAAAAATAGAATATGTTTACATTTTTTTTTCTAAACATGTTCAATTATCGGTTACCAATGCAGATTCTTTGAATTTTCCATCTCAGTATATACCGATAAAGATAGCCGTTCATATTCGCGGTCCAGAAAATAAAAAATAAAGTTTTTAATTTTAATTTCATTGTGCAAGCTGGACATGTTCAAGTAAGTTTTTAATGTGATTTCTATTCGCTGTATTATTTCAAAAGTAATCAAATCTGGCACTAATTGGATTTTTATAATTATTATTATTTGTATTTATTTTTATTTATGAAGGTAAACATGAACAGAAAAAAATATAAAAGGAAAAATAATGAAACCCACTAAACCGCGAAACAGGCATGTCAGCAGGTTTCTTATTTTTCCTTTACAAAGAAAAACATTAGAGAAATTTCATAAATTTAAAAAGTAATATAAACATTATTAAGAACTAAACGCATACGATAATTGGAGTTTTACTGTAGCTATTAAAATATCGTAAAAACATTAAACATCTTATGTTTGGGTTGTTATTTAAAGCCAGAATATTTTTTAAGTTGTATATATCGGGTGTATTTTTAAGCCTTTTTTATTTAACATTAAATTAGAATAAATACTATACTATTTTTTTATATTTTTTTTATTTATTTGTTTATTTTTCTATACATAAAAATATACTTACAAAAATACACTTTGGAAAAATACATCTTAAAATTAAGCTATAACATAAATTGGAAAAAATGCCCACAAAGACTTCAGCGTCTGAGCGTGGGCCATTCCTTTTTTAATTATTAAAAAGTTTATAGCATATAAATATGGTATGACATGACCATGAAAAGAAAAGAAAAGAAAAACAAAATTGATATATGCTGCTTTTACGAAAACAGGATTTATTTGCAGTATAATTGAATACCTGTGATAGTAGGGCTAATACATGTAAATAAATATATATATACTTGTGTGCAGAAAGCCCCACAACTGGCGCAACAGTGGTGCAACTCCAGGCGTTTCCTGTGCATAGTGCAGGGCAGGAAGAAGGGGGCTCGAAGGCTCGCTCTCACCAGGGGCGCATCCCCGCGGGCCTCTCGATTGCACCCCAGGGCCCGCCCACCCACCCAGTCCACAGCGCGACAATACTCCACCTCTGAAATATGTCCATGAATTTTGAATACAATGAAAGTACGCCCTTTCATGAAACTGTTTATAAAGTGCTAGTGTCTTTCTGTGTCAAATTGATAATAATTGACAAACTTAATGTGCTGATTGGATCAAATAAGTTAAATTTAGTGAAATGTATTTAAAGGACAACATGAAATACCTCCAATACAAACAAGCGAGTTGTCGAGCTAAAAACTAACTTTTCTGGGTAATGCCAACTACCAACATAAGGAGAAAAAAATTGAAACATATAGGGATACCAGTAATATAAAAAAAAAACTCGCCGCTTTTAAATTTCAGTATTGTTACTGTTAATTTTGGCCATTTGACAGGACGTAAAGTTGGTTTTGGCCAGACAAACTAGTAAGGCGAATTTTGGTGTAGTCGGTGAATTTCCAGAGCGAAAATGATAACACTGACTTGGCCCCCCGCAACTTTTTCCTGTTTCCAAAGATGAAAAGACAACGTTTCGCGACCATAGAGGAGATAAAGACAGAATCGCTGATAGGAACTAGAGCCATACTAAAAATGTATTCTAGAAACATTTTGAGGATTAGAAAAAACGCTGGTAAAAGTGTATTATATCCGATAGTGATTACTTTAAAGGGGACAATATTAATATTGAGGTACAAATAAAAAAAAAATTACCTGCTAAGGAGTTGGGGTCCAGATAGACATTAGAGGGATGGTTACAAAGACAGGATTGCTGTCCGGTAGTACTTCCTTCTGGCTGGCTGGCGGTGGTGTCGCCCCCTTCATCCGCTGACGTAGATCTGAATAGAAATAAGCTTGATATACATTACAACAGAGATGGAGAACATTTTAGAGAAGGGAATATGGATTTTGATTTTGAACTCGCGTTTAAATAGAGGGAATAAATTTTCCAAAGCTGCTCGCAATATTTGTGCAGTGTACGGTGAAGATGCTATGAATTATCAATTAATTTGTTATAAAATAATGAAAAAGAATACATTATTGACTAATTTATTGCATTTTTTTTTGTTGGGTCCTCTTCTTCTCTTCATTTGGAAAAAATGGACTCAACTTATGTCACAAATATTTCAGATTAGGAAAGCTTTAAAAATTAATGTTCTTTTGATCAAGAATCAAACAACCTTTCAATATAGCCCATTATACGATGTTCCATTGTAATGGTCACCCTATACCTATTAAACTTTAGCTCCTTCCTTTTTTTTTCAACTATTTCTCCCACAACATAAAATATTTTCATAACCTAATCAGTGCATGTAAGGGTTGCTTATAAAAATGCATGTCGTGCTGGTTTTATATTTTTGTGCAACTATGGTGAAGGCTTATAGTGGGTTATACATGTAGTTTTAATTGGTGTCCTGACATAGAGACGGGTACGTCTCGAAACCGGTAGACATAGAAAAGTCAGTAAATGGTTATATACAAATATTTAATAACATTTAGTAAAACTTATGTGAACACCTATAACTAATAATAAAAAAATAAAATACACCATGTGTGCAGTAATGATTATATACAAATAAATTTTACAAACCCTATATCAACTCTTGACTCCACATTTGATTTTTGTTCCAAGGACACGGAACTCTCCATCCTTGACCTTTTCCTCGTCATCCGTACGGACGGAAGTTTCATCGCGTCGCTATTCTTCTCCGACAGTTTGGTCAGCTGTACGATTGGCAGAGAGTCTTCCATATCTGACGAAACCTTTCTCTTCCTGTCTTTTTTGGGAATGACTTCATCCTCTGATGGAATGAGGTCATCTTCATCGCTGCATTCTTTCATATTGACGTCGAGAATAATGTCTTCGGGTTCTTCTAGTTTTTCCACACTCTCATGCAACGGGGAACTAAAACGAAAAAACATGGAACATAAAGGTCTATCAAAAACAGTAAAGTAAAAAAAAAAAAATGTACTTATTAGTAGCGTGAAAATTATTTTTATTAACAGGGGTGCACTTGATGTTGGAATACGATTTTCAAAAATGTATTGAATGTCAGTAAATGTTATTTTATTGTTACCAAAAATCCACTAAAAAGGAATACATATGTAGAATTTAAGGAAATAATCCGATGGGGATCCACACAAAACTAATGTTGTTTGTAAACATTCAAATATAATATTTTTTTGTATCCTAAAAATTAACATTCTACCATTTTTTTAGTATATGCATTCTCACCGAATGCAGCCCTGTGGGTCGACGAATAAAACATTTACGCTCCTAAAATTTTGAAGATTTTAACATTTATAAATATGCCTAGGCCAAAGCTCGTCATTTCCCAAAAAACAGCACATAAATCAGTCCAGTAGTTATTCAGTCTATCAAGGACACACATACCAACATTGCTTTTTATACATATACAGATAAGGACATTCGTAAAGTATCTATATTTAGTTTATTTATCTATAACTAGTTTAAGATGAAACAAATAAATAAAATGAATTTATTTATTTTTATGTGTCCAGTTTAAGCATTTACGACAAAGTTTTACAAAATAATAGCATAAACTAAACCAAAGAAAACAAATGCATTATGTTATTGCGTCAAATGTTACATCAGCTCCCAATGGACACCGTTATCCACAATACTGAAGGTAGTGAGTAAACCCAATATAAGTAACCTAATATTTTCTAAAAACCACAGCAAAGATAAGGGTTAAAAAACTCACCTGCATTCAAACGTTTTACTCCTGGTATTCAAATGTTCTACAATGGCTTCTGTATTAGTAGAATCCATAGTAGACTCGTCTGTGACAACATCTCTATCTGAAGTTTCGTTTCTCTTTCTTTTCCCTTCCGTTACAGCTTTGAGCCCGAGTTTTTTCAAATGTTTTTTCTTTAATTTGTGTAAACGCATCTTCTCCTTCTCTTCTTCCGTGTATACGCACGGTACATTATCTTCTGTATTACAATACTCCGTTTCTGCTTCAAACCTCTGGCATTTAATAATCAATTCAGAAGGAGAGGAGCCTAAAATGCACCGGTTGATCTCATCAACGGTTAAACTCTTTTGCTGTTTTTCGTCACATTTTTCATTTTCTAATTTCTTTTCGTGCATTTCAAACGGTTTCTTCTTTGCCTTGTGAGGAGAAGTCTTCGGGGCGGACATTATTGAGATTTTGTTTTTTTCCGGAGATCTCTTGAGTCTGGATCTCGTGATTGTATATTCTTCGGGAGGGGGCTGCGCTTCCGATACGAGCGCAAGTCTCGCGTTGTTCTGAGTTTCGAAACCGATACGCAGTTCTCTATTGGCCAAGACTTTGGCGGTCGGTTTGATACGACGAGATAACCTAGTCGTGCCTGCGGTTGAAGTCTCATTATAAAACTTTTCTTTACGAGCGATGGCGTTGGCTAAAATGTTGTCAGAGTGTTCTTTAGAGCGGTGGCGAGCTGATCTTTTAATCGTGCTATCCTTGGAAGGAGAATCATCGGAATTCGAGTCGGACGGTGCTGCGCTTACGTTACATTTGTTTTGTCGGGACGACGGAGGAGTTTTTGCGCTGTCGTCGGATTCACTGTTAGCCCCCTTGGCTGACTTTTCATCGACTGGAGATTCGAGAGATAATTCTTTTTCTAAAAGGCTCGATAATTTACGTGATTCTCGTTGATTTTCTTCGCTGTAAAAGCCTGTTAAAACAATCTTATTTCTGAGTGATCGTCGGCTCGAGTTTGCACTTTCTTCGTTAGCTTTTTCATTTTCCGAAACAATTTTCATATTTGTGCTCCGTAGTCCAGTTTTTTCTGATCTGAATGTTAAGACAATGCGGGGCTTGTTTTGGGTGTCCTCAACGACCGGGCTGACTTTGTCTAGTAGGATTTTTGTCGAGGCATCAGTCGCCTCTTCCGTTTCACTTTCGTGTCTTTCGTCGCTGTCTCTAGTTTTAGTTTTCTTACGGGACTTCTTTTTAGGGGTGTGTTTGGATTTGTGATGTTTTACGGATTCTGTCGTGGTGTCTTTTTCCGATGCGAGGAGCGATACGTTAGTTGGTTTTTCATCTTCTGCGGGAACTGGAACGTTTCCCGCTTCGACTGGAATTTCTTTAGAGGGCTTGAGGATATATATTTCTGAGTTTATAACAGTTGAGGAAGGTGGATTATCCGGAGCAACGTCCGGAACTGAGGAGATATATTCAACGTTCCTCTCTAGGGTGTCAGGATCTACAGTGTATAACATATATTCGGGAATCTCTTCAGTTTCTGGATTTTCCTCATTGGCATTTGGATTAACAAACTCAGAAATACCGAGTGGGATTTCTTTTTCATCCAAATAACCTATATTTATTTCGCCATCTTTTAAAACAATATCGGGTTGATCGGTCGGCAGTGTGTGAGGCGGCACATCGGATTTGATTATCTCCGGTAAGGGTTGGGTAGCTTCGGTACTTTGCGTAGTCTCTGGAGGGGGGGCGCTATCAACCGAGAGTGACTTCTTAGGTTTATTTTTAAGCGGCTTGTTAAATACGGATTTCATCCCACTGAGGACTTTGGAGAAGATATTATCTTCCGGAGCCTGGTCTTTATTAGCAGCATTTAGTTTGGAAGTCATTATAACTTGGTATTTGATCAGGAAATCAAAAAGATTCTAATTTAAAACTGCCTTGAATACCTACGAAAAAATCATTTATTTGAATATAGTACATTGAAAGTTATTATTATTACATTACATATTTTATTAGTACGAAATATTCCCAATCAGCAAAAGTCCTGGTATGAGGGGATATTATATATAATAACACAATAGTTTAAATAAAAATTCAATAAAATAATATCACATATCACTCGTCACATGGACTGTAAGAACTGTTTTATTTAGGTGTTTCTTAAGTATGTACATGTTATGTATATTTTTTAGATCATTAGAAAGTGAATTGTAAAAATTTATTGCTGTATACAAAAAACTGTTTCTTTTTCTGTTGGTCCTAGGTTGTTTCGCAAGTTAAATTATTTGATGCTCTTGTATTTATTTTTTGTATGTTGTAGTTAAAATTTAATTTAATATTTGTCTTTATTTTATTCTAACTACATACACCTATCGATAAAAACACATAACAATATGTCGTCACAATTTTTCAGAAGTTATTATTGAATGAACATCAAACCTATCTCGGATCGTTACGGTTAAGTTAAGTTTTTTTCATTTTTAATTTGTTGCAACAGAGAGGGAAAACATTTTTGAGGAGGTAATATGGGAGTCTAGACATTTACAGGGCTTATGACCTGTCATTGGCTGGTTTAAGTTGCCACTTTACACACAAATTTAAATATGAACAACTATTTAGGGAAAAAATCCAGCCAGACTGCAAGCATTTGGACATACTCAAAAAATTGTTATGTTTTTTTCATTTAATAATTTTAAGAAGGCCTTAAACCTTTTCAGTGTCCTGAAAAGGCTTAAGGCCTTCTTCTGTACAAATGAAGAGCGTGTTTTTTTGCACAGTAGATGAACACATTAAAAAATATAAATATAATAAATTGTGATCTAAAATTTAAGGGTATGTGTTTCTTTTACATGTTTGTAGTTTATCAAGCTACCCATATCATTCTAGAATTAGCAGAATAAAATCAGAATTATTTGTACAAACACATAAAGCCACAAAATAAATAAAGAGCACACACCTTATTTTAGGGTATATTTATAACACACCTCAGTGATAAAATGTTTGCATTTTTATGTAATTCACTATTAATCACCAGTAGCTTTATGAACACATAAAAAAACAGAAGGGGATACACCTTCGTTAAAAAGTATAATTCACACATTAAGATTGTACTAACTAGTTCAAGCGGTCACAATGCTTTATTGCAGTTTAATTAATAATAATCCAATTATAAAAACAGATAAGAAAACAGTGTTTTCAACAATCAATGCATAGGCAAAGAAATACGCCGACTGCCGATATTGACATATAAAATGAATGTTGCCAAAAACATCAAAATTTATGTATTTTTAAAAAATGCGATGATAAAAATAAATATATGTTTATTTGGAAATAACATTTTTTTATTGTCCTATTTGAAACCAAACTATTTGTTTTATGGGAAAAAATATTTTACAGCAATATATACGTATTGAATCTAAAGTCTCGCAAATTTATGAAGAATGGAAAAGCGCTTGATAACGTTGCTACAGAATTTATAAAGGTGGATGGTGAAATGTATTTTTTTCACTTTACAAGCTTTTCAATCGATATAAAGAGGAGGAAAATTATTCCCTAAGATTAAAGAAGGACTGTTGTTAAGCCTCTATACAAAATAAAAGACTCTAGGCCAGTGTTTCTCGGCCTTATTTATGCTATGCCCCACCATAGTCTTTTCAAAAGTCAGATACCTCACTGGGATCATTTTTTAATTAAACAGCAGGTAAATTTTTTAATCATATTGTAATATGTTTGTAAACATATGAACCCCTAATGAAATTAAATAAAACCTATTCTAATACATATATTGTAAATGAAATTATTACAAAACACAAATTGAAATTGTAAATAAGTAAAATAAAATAAAAATGAAAACAATTATAAAACACAAGTGACAATTGAAATTGAGTACAAACACACACATATCTCGACGCCTATTTCATGATTGAATTCAGTTACGCTTGCTACAAAGAAATTTGATGTCCGGATCTAACTTAGTTAATTTCATTCTTAGGTCCCCTTTATACCTTTATTTGTTATATCCAATCGATTTCGTTTCTTAATGAGTATATCGCATAGGGCGCTAAAACCACATTCCACCAAATAAGATGAGGGAAAGGTAATTATCATTTTCTGGCATGCAAAGTAATATTATGATATTTTGTTAGTTTTTTCGCAAGAAAATCCATTTCATTATTCCTGTTATATTTAATAAATTTGTAATCGAACCATCATTTTGCATTTCTGAAAGTTCCTCTTGATACAGTTGTTCATTTGAATTATTTACCAGCATTGGTTGTGTCAACCAAATCGGAAAATTTATTTCCTTTAAATCAGCAAATCGTTGTTTATAATCAGTTAATAAGGTTTGCAGATGGTCGAAAATAACAAGTTTAGCATTATCGGTCACTAAACAAGTACAATTTTGTACATCTAAGGCATTTTTTTGTATGCCCGATGAGTATTCCCCTTTATGTGTGGAATGCCGACGTGTCTCTTCTCTGAAGCATGGTGCCCCACCTCTGAGGCGTTATGCCCCACCGGTGGGGCATACACCCCACCGTGAAAAACACTGCTTTAGGCCATCTAGGTAAGAATGCAGAAATTATAGCGCTGTTGGCAAAATGAATGGTAGAATACGAAGAAAGGTGATTCAATATATAGTGTGGGATATACAAAATGGCTTTATAAGTGGAAGAGGATATATGGTACAAATATTGGCTTTGCGAAATGACAGAGAATTTTCTGGCTAAACACCAAAAGCATTTGATAGAGTTGTCAAAGAAATTGTGTCAGGTTTTATGGGAATATGGAGAGAACGGCAACCTGATACGGGGTATTGCGTCACTGTATAAGGTCAGCACAGCATGTGTGAGGGTAAATGGGTCATTCACATGGTGCGTGGACATTTCTAAAGAAGTTAAACAGAAAGGTGTAATGTCACCATCACTGTTATACGTATACATCAATAACTACATAAAAGAACTTAAAATTTTAATGATGGGACCAAAAATGTGTGATTTGAGTGTCAATTGTCTTTTGTATGTTGATGATGCCGTGCTTCTTGCTAAAAACAAAGAAAACCTGCAATCCTTGGTGACAAAGGTCTACAATGCACGTAAAAAGAGCAATTTTATGAAGAACGTTGATAAGTCTAATGTGACGATTTTTGAAATGAATGAAAGCATGGAATTGATGAAAGACAGAGGATTACTAAATACTTGAATATGTCATGAAAAAAAGTCGGAATAATCAGCGTGCATGCATAAGAAGATGTATAAATGTAGAGGAATTGAGGTCTGTATGCAAAGACAGAGTTCTCTGCCTGCCCCCACAGAAACGACGTGATGGTTTTTTTGTGTAATTAATTTATTTTAGAACATTTCGAGGTAAAATTACAAATTAGAGATAGCTTCCATATTGAGCACTGTTTTGTAATGTAACATATTACAACAGAGATGAAGAACATTTAATAGAAGGTAATATACCGATTAAAAATAAAAACCATACCGATTCCCGAGTGATTCGCTCTTCAAAGAATTTCAAGTGCTGGATATTCATCAACAGTATATATTGAGGTCAGTAGCTGTCACACATCTCAACAGGGAAAAATACGCAAGGGTTTGTCATGTTCATAATACTAGACACTCCAATAAGGATCTGATTCTACAGAGAGGAGTTAATACTTTTTTGGCTCAAAGGTAGCAATATTATTTAGGCCCGAGGGCTTATAACGTTATCCCAGATTCGTGGAAATGTGGTGGGATGGCTAGGCTGAGGAAGGTTTTGACTGCATTTTTAATTCGTATTAGTCGGAGGGAGTCAGAGAAATTGTTGTCCGATGTAGAAGGACGTAAGCTGGTTTCTTGTTTTACTAGTAATGACTTAGGACTTAGGATATAGATATTTTGGTATTATTTATGTTTTATATTCATTGTTTACTTTTAATACTGAAAAAACACACATTATGATAAAACTGTAATTACTTTTCAATATTATTATAAATTACATAATTTACTGCCTTAGAATGGGGAAGCTATCCCTAGTTAGGCAGTTTAGATGAACCAACAGCAAAAATAAAAAATATGTATGTTTACTTTTGCTACTTAATTAATTTTTTGTATAAATAATTACTTGTAAATTGCTGTAATAAATACCTAAAATATAAATAAATAAAAAAAAATATAGAAGTCTAGGCATCTACAGGGCTTATGACCTATCATTGGCTAGTTTAAGTGGCCATTTTACACACTGTGTAACATTCACCATTCTGCCGATATTTGAACATCTATATTCCTTCAAATCTTGATGTTGATGTTTGTGAAGTTAAAAAGCTGAAACCTTTATTTATGCGGTTTTTTTTAGATGTTGTAATGGTTCTCACCTGTTCAGAATCCATGTCCTGCACTCTGCCATGTGTAAATGTCAGCTTGAGGAGGAAGATCATCCTCATATTCTAACTTTCCTGTCCCCACCCAATAAACATGTTTCAACATTTTATGTAAACATGTAGTTATAAATGATTTAGTATTAAATAAGTAAGACATATGTAATATTAAGTACTTGCACACTAACTTATATACAGAGTGTTCATTAAACCCTGTCACTTCTGAAACCTTGATGATCAGTATGAACAAGAAGACATATTGGCACATTAAAATATATTTTTAGAACAAATAAAATTTAAAAAAATTGAATATCGAAAAAAGCAAATAGTTATTTACTTCTGCAGGGGTGAAACGAGGAGGGGGAAGGGGGGAGTCTGATACTGCGCCACTACCATTTGTTATTTTTTTTTTTAATATTTGCTCTAAATATTTTTCAAAATATGCTAATAAGTCTTCATGCACATACTGATCATCGTGGTTTCGGATGTTACATGGTTTAAAGAACACCCTGTATAATGCTAATAAAATCTGAAACTCGACACATGCTAGAACACCCCAGTTGGGAGGTGAAAAAGCCAAAAAAAAAACAAAAAAGAAGAGGTAAAAATTTAAAAAAAATATTCATGTGGCAATACTAAACCATAGACTAGAATTTAAAAATCAAAATAAAAATATTGTTCCAATTTTAACGGAAAACTTTTCGGTTACATTTGCAATATTTACATGTCAGATTTTTATTTTGAGAATTTAGAAAGATATAAACTTAATAGCTATATGTGAGTGAATAGTGTATTTCAGTTATCTTTAAATTAAGTTATTTTTCAGTTACGTTTTAGTTCAAAATAAATCAATGTAAATTAAATCCCATAACATGTCTCAATCAAGCGTCAAAAACATGAAAGTCGCCCCCTTGCGAATGTCCGAGCTTCTGCCAGAAATATTGGCGATGAAGCAAATGCAAGATTACGAAACGGAGGCAGGATACAGTAGTTCCCCGGACCGTTCTTACAGCG
This sequence comes from Micrasema longulum, assembly GCF_059751315.1. Lineage (NCBI taxonomy): Eukaryota > Metazoa > Arthropoda > Insecta > Trichoptera > Brachycentridae > Micrasema > Micrasema longulum. Next base: position 764,994 of record NW_028277475.1, on the reverse strand, counting down.
ACAGCGATATTATGGATCACAACCGCGGCTTTTACAACAATTACAACAGCAATTACAAACCTGACATTACTTACCCCGGTAACAAAATGGCGAAGGAGGCTGTGAGCTCCGATAGCCAGTACAGCCAGACATACCCGAATGAGTCTCAGTGCAGCGCGACAAAAGGCAGGCACGGAAGGTCCGGCGCAGCCACGCCTGTCCAAACTCCGAGGAAATGTAGGAATACCAGTTCTGTGAAGTCTCACAAGCTGAAAACTCCCAGGTCCAGCGCTAAAAAGAAAACCCCTCACATGTTCAAAACCAGTGCAAAGAAATCTACACCATTTAGAAAGTGTTTGAACTTGGAAAATGCTTTTAAGTCGACTACTAAAAGTGAGTTATCTCTTGAGAATATTTTATTTATTTATTTTATAAATTTATTGCATAAAATTAGTATACATATTAAATAACAGGGAATCTATATAAAACGAATTAATTAAAAATAAAAACGGAGTGTTTTCTGTTTATGATAGTCTCCATCTAACATGGCTCAGCCTGTTCTAAGATGGAGATTTTTTATCTTTTAGAGCATAATCTGTGATCGATGTATTATTACTGTTTTTTTAATTTTTACTGTAAGCTTTTTAAAATCATTTTTATGTTTCTGAAATTCCACTCGTCGATGCGCTTTGTAGCTGCAAGACTTTTTGGGATGTTAGCTATCATATTATGTAAATGTTATCAACTATCAAATATCTAAATTTAGTAAATGAGGCCTAGAATTTCAACTGTCCATGCGCTCAGTAGCTGCAAGACTTGTTGTAATCTAACTTCTATTTTTACAAATTTGTTTTTATTTCTTTTTTTAATGTATCACTTAAACTCTAAACTTCTTTGTCAAACAAAAAAAATGTAAATAGGGTCTAGATTTCTTACTGTCCATGCGCTCTGTAGCTGCAAGACGTGCTGTAGTCTAGCTCCTATATATCATAATTAGAGACGAGGAACTAGAATCCCGACCGCCCATGCGCTCTGTAGCTGCAAGACGTGCTGGGATATTTATTTATTGTACAGCGCCCTTGAGGTGATTTTCACAAAAATGGCGCTGTATAAATTATCCAAACAAATGTATACTAATAAAACAATAACATAAAAAAATAAAAAAAACTAAACTACTTAATTATAAATGCTCAGCTAATCAAATGTAAGAAATTAAAAATCGTTATCATACTAATGTAAAGTATATAAATATATATTACTATTAATATTTAAAGCATTAACTTTGTGGTCAAACATTTTACTAAATGTTATTAAATATTTGGATATAAGCACTTACCGACTTTTATATGTCTACCGATTTCAAGACGTACCTGTCTCTTCGTCAGGACACCAATTCAGCCAACATGTAATATTGCAAACAAAAATATAGGTAAATTATTGCTGAATAGTAAAGAAAAATATAGTTTATTAAATAATTCAGGTGTTTACCAATTGAAATGCAATTCTTGTCCTTCAGTTTACGTTGGAAGAACATCAAGAAATTTTGATATTCGTGTTAAAGAACATATGAGGTGTCTTCTCCATAATAATTTCTCCGAATTTGCAAATCACCTAATCAATTGAAATCATGACTTTAATAAAAATACAGGAGTTAATATCTTACAAACAAATAATAAAGGGTAAAAGTAATTAATATGGAAATATTTTATGTTATACACTAGGAAAGGTTTAAAAAAATAATGTTCTTTTGATCAATAATCAAACAAACTTTCAATATAGTCCTTTATACGATGTTCCACTGTAATGGTCACCCTATTAAACCTATTAAGCTTAATTAACATATTACAACAGAGATGAAGAACACTTAAGAAAAGGTAATATAGAAGTCTAGGCATCTACAGGGCTTATGACCTGTCAATGGCTGGTTTAAGTGGCCACTTTACACACTGTGTGACATTCACTATTCTGTCGATGTTTAAACACATGCAGAAAAAATATGCAAAAATTTGCCTGTTGATGCCGCCGTCAATTAATAAATGCTTTGATAGTGTCTGGAGTTAATTATTGTAATGGTATCTACACAGGTCTACCAATGAATAAAATGACTCGCCTACAGTATATTTAATGCCGCAGTGAGTCTTATTTTCGGTATCTCTAAGTTCAATCATATCACTCCACTACTTCAGGAATTACACTGGCTATGTTTTCCACAGAGGGTGGAATACAAACTCTGTTGGCTTATGTATAAGTCACTCCACAACCCTGCTCCGGAGTATCTCAAGGAACTATGCATTCCAGATGAACTAGCTGACAGGCGTCTTACCCTTAGATAAGCTATGCCTACGGCGAGAGAAAAAGTCATTATATTTCTATGCAAACAGCGAACTGAATTAGGTTAATTTGCAGTCGCAGGCCCTATGGCATGGAATGCTCTCCCAGCAGAGGTCCGAAACTGTGAGAGTAAAGTGATGTTTTGGAAAAAACTTAAAACCCACTTGTTGTCTAAATCATTTGTATAAATCCGTAGTATGTGATAGCAAAATAAATTGTTTTACTTAAAATTCAAATTGAAAAGTTTCAATTAAATTTATTTATTCATAGAATCGCTTTGTCAAGCGCCCTTGAGGTATTATATGTATTACAAAAATGGCGCTATATAAGTTATCCATAATAATAACAATAGCAATTAACATAAAATAGAATCATAATTATTTTACTTATATGTTAACATGTTTCCCTATTATGCATAATATCATTTAAGTATAATTTATGGACATATATATATTATTGTACTGTTAGCCTATATTTTTTCATTTTCTTTTTTCCCATTTAGGTTCTTTGTTTTCTGCTACCAAGCCTCCACCTCCGCCAGCTCACAATCTCACTGGACATACCTTGAATGAAAGTTCTAACTTCCTGGTCCCCGCACAGTCGCCCGCCTTGGACGAAGTCTTTGCATCCGCTCTTCACATATCCGATGAAAAAATGACCGCTCCCCCTCCCGAGAAAACAAATCCGTTTGCCTCCAAATTCAACATAGCCAAACCGCTGGATGTTTTCGCCACGCCCAAAAGCAACATATCCTCCAACATGATTTTAAAGGGATGCAGAGAAAATAATTTTGCTACTCCGCACAGAACTTTGGACATAAGCGGGGTCCACAAGTACGAAACACCCTCGACACAAAATAGAATCATTTCACACAAAAATCAAAACACTCCACTTTTGCCGATCAAAGAAAAAATTACTCCCTCCCAACAAGCTTCAGTCAAAAAGACGTGTCTTTCGATCCGAAAAGACAAAGAAAATATTCACATCAAAACCGGAATGCAAAAAATGCAAAGAAAAGGATTATTTTCTAGCAATGAATATGACATTAACAGTGCAAATAATAAATTATCAGCTTTAAAAGAGTCCCAATTTGGTGAACCAGATCAGAAGAAAAATGATATATTTTTAAAAGATCTGTCAGCGAATAACATTCTTCTAGAACATGCACACAGCAACCATGATAAAAAAGTAACAAACGACAATCTGCCGCGATATTTAGCTTCGAATAATCATTCAACATCAAATCAAACTCCGCAGATAGAGGGCATTGTAAAATCGACACAGCCAATCAACCAAAAAGAAAGATACACAAACGAAGTTGTCAAAGATTCAACTTTGGAACTACTCAAACCGCCGAGTATTTTCCCTCCGAAGCACAATAGAGAAGTGTTGCCGCATCCTGCACAGAACCACTTGCCGAATTCCATAGATAAAGAAAATGATCTAGATAGGCTCCTGGTAAATAAAAATATCGAACCTAAGCCTACCCCTCAAAGGGTTTCTATTTCAGACAATAATTTGCGGCCTCCTAAAAATCAGTTTCGGATGTTGACCATGAAAGGAAAGCAATACACAGTTCTCGGAAAGATTGGCGCCGGCGGTTCCAGTGAAGTATTTAAGGTAATGATTTATAATTATTTGCTTTAAAAAATAATGCTGTTAAATATTGCAACGCCATGCACATGTAACTGCCGAATCAAGGGCTTTGTGAATTAAGGCCAAAATGCCATTGCTCGCCAATTTGCCCGCTTCATGTTGGAGTGGGTTAAAACACATTGTGCATTAGATTTACAACCTTCAGCTTAACGCGGCTAGTGTATTTTGTAACCCTTAATGGTGACGCAAGCGAAATATCTCACGTCTGGTACAGTGTAACATGAGCATCTAAAATATGTTTTACTCTCAATTGAACATACTGCCTAAACTGAATAGAAACCATAACTCTTTTAATTCCACATGATATCTTCTCACAAAACTTATCCCTATTCGCTTTTTTTTCTCTTAAGAATTCTTTGATTTTATCTGGCATTATACGGATAATAATAAAAATATAAACTTTATATTTGAAGCACTAACTTTGTGGTTATTAATAATAATAAAATAAATAAAAACCACTTTGTTTTTAATCACTAATTATTATTATTTTTTTTTTTTGAACTTCAGATATTTCTTAATTCATTACGTAAAGAAGTAAAATGTACTTTAGAAATAGAAAAAGATAAAAAATGAAACTTTCTTGACTTGTCTTAAACAATTTTAAAAAAAAATCAATATCCGTACCAAAGTAGAGCCCTAACCGATAATTTATAAAAACAAGGATAAAACAAAATTGTTCAATTATCCGTTCATTTAAAATGATTGATGAAATTGGTTTACTGTAGGTAATGGACCCCACAAACTCATCCATGTTTGCTGTGAAGTGTGTGAATCTGGCTGTAGATCAGCCTGTGGCCCAGGGATATGTGAATGAGATCAAAATGCTGCAGCGGTTGCAGGGCTCCGACAGGGTCATCACCATGTACGACTAGTAAGTGTTCGTTTCATTTATTTCTAATTTATGTGCATTGTATTTTAAGTGCGTCTTTTATACTTTTTTTGGGTGAGTTGGTGTAAGCACTGGCTAAGTATGTGAAGTTGAAACTCCCCCACAAAAAAAATCAACATATTTATTGGGCAAGGATTTATTTATTTATATTTATTGTTGTGCTCACAGTGCTATATTGGTATAATACAATATTATTACAAAAAAACATAAACCTAAATAAACATATAACTTATATAATATACTTGGTACACTTCCACTTATTTATTTGACATTAAACTTCATGCTTGGACTTCACATTCCTTTCTCAAAATTGTCCTCTCACAAATATTATAATCCGTGGATAACCTGTCCCTTCAGCGAGTACGTGGAAAAACAGAAGATGCTGTACGTGCTGCTGGAGATGGGAGACGTGGACCTGTCGTCCCTGATGAAAGGCTACCGGGCTCGGGAGAGCCACCTGCCATTGCCTCTCCTCGTGTTCTACTGGACAGAGATGCTCTCGGCTGTCAACCACACACACAAACATGGTAGGGACACATTCTATTATTCTGAAGTGTGGGGGTCGGTGCGACCTGCATACATCTATTGTGATGGATCCCTGACATCCTGAATTTGTAATGTATTTAACTTTTACAGAAAAAAAAAAGATATTTTCTTTTTACACCACAACAGGCCAGAAGGCCCAATTATAGTGGTGAAGTACAGCACAGAACAACCCAGGCTTGAGAAAATCAAATCTCACTGGGAATCGAACCTGGAGCCTTCTGTGTGTGAGTCAAGCATCTTAGTCATTACACCATGGAGGCCGCCATCATCAAATTAATAACCTTTCCGAGCCTGAAAAAAAAGTGAGCTCCTAAACGGGTACCAGGAGTACCTCAGCTAAAATGCTATAAATATTTATTTTTAAGGTGGTTTTGCACTGCAATACTTCACTGTCCCTGGATTGGCCCCTGAAGCGTAATACTAAACACCTTACCTTCCTGTAACACATGATTGTGATATCTTCCATCAGGTGTGGATTAGGGGATTGATGCTGATGAATATTTCCAACAACAATGTTTATTTTGAACAAAAAAATAATCACTGTGCAGGCAGATATTTAACTCGAAATTGATTCACTTTCGAAAGTTCTCAATAGTGCAAAATCATTTTTACTTCTGTCTGCATCGGTACCAATCTAGCCTGATAAAAAGTAACCTTGTTTTAATGTTTGTTTACCCAGGCATCATCCATTCCGATCTGAAGCCCGCTAACTTTCTGCTCGCCCACGGGCGCCTGAAGCTGATCGATTTCGGCATCGCGTCGTCCGTGAGCGCTGACGCCACCAGCGTATACAAGGACGCCACGGCGGGCACATTTAACTACATCAGCCCTGAGGCCGTCAGCGTCGGCACCGGGGGCCGGGAACCCGTCAAGGCGAGGCATTCTTGATTATCTTACATAACTAACTTTGTATTCTCGATTAAGGTATTTTTATTTAAAGAAATGTATTTGTGTTTGCAGATCTCATACAAGTCAGACGTGTGGTCCCTCGGCTGCATCCTCTACAGCATGTTGTACGGAAGGACGCCCTTTAGCCACATGACACACATCCTGGCGTTAGTGGCAGCCCTGTCCAACCCTAACCAGCCCATCTCCTATCCTGAACTGAAAGGTATGCCCCTTGTTCCTTTATTGCATAGATAACAATATCACAATAGAGGTAACCTCCTATAACACGGTGTCTGTTATTGATTAATGATAAGGTAAGTATTAAGTAACCTCGAATGCGGTCAATGTAAAACTAAAAATTTAAGTGATTTTTTGTGTGGAAAATGTCATACTACAAAATAAAAATTAGTTTTTATATTAAAAATATACAAAAATATAGATTATGTTTAAAGATGATCTAGGGCAGGGGCGCTCAAACGGTCGATCGCGAGTGCTTTTTGAGTTGATCTAGAGAAAAAATATCCAAAATAGAACTATTCACAGATTTTGTTTTAGTAGGTAGGTAACTAAAACAATACCCTACCTAGATGACAATCCTGCTTCACGCATACTTGCAGCCTTTCAGAGTTGTTTGATTATAGTCCACCAATATCATGGTAGATCGCCAGCAGTTTAAGTTTGAGCACCCCTGATCTAGGGCAACAATAGGGAAATATCACATTCTACAAATTCCGATAAAAATATGTGAAATGGATTTAGAACAATTATTCTATTTTCAAAATCAATATGGATACTGTAAAAAAATGTTTTCATTTGTCATTTTTTAATTAAAATAGTTAAAAATACGCCTTCATGAAAATGCGATATGATTTATCGTGATATCGAAATTCAGTTTCGTCTACAATGTTTGGTATTGGTCTCTTCATACAAAGTACATATTTATTTATTTTTATACTTTCTATACGTTTACAATTCATACACATATAAGGGCGGGCATATTGCCTTAAGGCAATTTCTTCCTACCTACCCAAACCGTTCGGTTTGAGAAAATTAAAAGTACATGGACATATTTTAACAGAATACAATTTTATATAGCAATTTAAAACAAAAATCAACAAAAAAATTCACACTTATAATTTTATACAAAAATTAAACTGGAATAATAATACGTCAAACTTTAATGAGAATCATGACGTATAAGGTGCGTGGCCAATGCGATAAAGCATTTTTGTGTGAATTCAAAATTATTTAAAAAAATAAATATTATGCTCTAAAGTATTTCATTCACCTCATTTCACCTCATTTCAAATCAGACCGGTCCACCTGTTTTGTTTTGAATTTTCCCCTTAAACTGACTGATTCCTGGAAAGTCAGTTTGGTGGATATAATTTCGCTAAATAATTTATGTTTATTGCACCAAAAAAAACACCGCGTTTAGGCGATAATTAAATGTATCAACATATTTTGCATCCCCAAATCTTTTTGATGTGATGTAAAACTTAATTTTCCATCTTTTGGAAATAGTCAGCGATGGAAAAGAACCCTAAAATTGAGGAGGTTAAAAGCAAAAACACCACTGTCCATGACCTCAGTTTTTGGGAAGACTAAAAAACCAGTAGCGAAGAGACTATTTCTTTTATATTCAATGTGTATATTTTGTCAATGGTCTTCCAAAAAACAGTGTTGTTTTTACTTTTAAACCCCCCTAATAATTGTAAAATCACATTTGAAAACTATCAATATTATACTCAAAATATTTTTTAATAATACATTAACTCCTGTGATTTTGTGACAGGCATTCCTCCTGTATTAATGCGGGCGCTCCGCTGGTGCCTGAACCGCGATCCCAAGCAGCGCCCCACGGTACAGCAGCTCATGGAGCTGCCCTACATCAGGGGCTCGACCCACCCGCGCCTGCCGCTGCCCCTCCTGGCCAAGGTCCGCGCCGCACTGACCGACGACGAGTGGCGCACCCTCGCCCAACACCTCGACGACAACTGAACTGCAAAGGTGTCAGATGATGGCCATTTTCACTGTTGTTCCAGGTGGCCGTTGCACTAACCTCCATATCGTGGGTTTAATAACTTCAACTAGGTAACTTCGAATCAGGATTTTTGAGTTAACCACTAAAACACATCTTTGTATCTTCTTCTATGAATGGAAAACTGGTTACCAAAAACGTATTTTTAATGGTTAGCTTAAAAATACTGATTTCGAAGTTACCTAGTTGTAGTAATACAACATACGGGCTTAACATATTTTGTATATATACAGTAGAGTCTCGATTATCCGACCTAAACCGGCCGCGACAAGGTCGGATAACACAGAAAATGATAAAAACGACATGATGTTACATAATTTTATTTGCCATTATGAAGCCATCACCACAACTTTTAAAGATGACAAAACGGCAGAAACGAAACAAGGAAACAATGCGCAACACGTCCTCTCAGCGAAAGAGCTACTAAAGCTCTGAGGACTGTCGCCTGGCGCGCGAATATAATGCGTGCAGTCGGGTAAAGGAAAGGGGCATTGCCCCGGTAGGTCGGATAACTCGGAAGGTTGGATAACCGAAGGTCGGATAACCGAGACTACTGTAATATAATAGAATAGAATAGGCTAAGCTAAATAAATAATATAATTTTAGCCTATTCCTTAACTGAAAGTGCTGTCTGACTTTTCTTTATACAAATGCTTTCCCGTACTTTCTCCCTCGATTAAAGCACTCATCATACTCCTGTCCGCACCTGATAACAGTTATATAATAACTAACGTTTCGGGTGTCAGTCCAGAAACATGAAATATTGTAGCGCAGAACAACCTTTTCGACCTTCCCAGGAATCGAACCCGGGACCTCAAGCATGTTAGGTAAATGCTCCAACCACTGCGCTGGAGGCGGACTTATCTCCACTCGATTTCCTTATTCAAGACTTTTACCCGAGTGTAGCCATCGAGTCGAAAGCGCCTGTCCAAGATTCTTGTTCTTTTTCACAATGATAGCTGTATTCTTAATCCGCCCGGACACAGGGTCATGAGAGCGATCGCACGCTATGGTTATCCACAATTGGCGTGTCCCTATCGTTTATTTTTAGGAGTCATTAATATTAATATTTTACCATAGAGAATCGGGCTAACAGTTTTAAAGGTTTTTTAACTTCAAAATTTCATTGTTCCTGGACTGGCTGCTTTTGGTTAACTAGTGCAGTGCCTTATGCACCACTGGGTGTGAAAAGGAAGATGATAATGCCATCAATAATTGGTAATTTGGAGATACGCACATAAACTTTAGTGTAAGAAAGGAATGGAAAGGAAAAAGTTACTAAGCGATACGTAGCAACTTTACAGAATAACCAATAATATTTTTATTTTTTTTTACAAGAAAAATCTTCTCATATGTACTTATTTTTGCGTGATTCTTGCATAATTTAAATAAAAATTTAGAACTCCAAATTCTTTATTAATATTAAAAAAACAAACTTTAATTGGCTCTTCTGTAAAGTTGCTACATGTCGCTTGGTAACTTTCATTTCCACTGTCGATATTGGTTTAATTCATATTTCTACGTGATTCGCTGCCGTAGCTTTGACACTGGTTGTCGATGTTATCATTAAAATTCGCGAACACTTTTTCCTCATACAATCCACTCATATGAACACATATCATAACTTTCTTATTTTTTGTAGTTGATGGTTTGAAGTTAATCTTATTTGACTAACATACTGGGACACTTTTGTTGCAGACTGTTTTTTTTAAAAATTATATTCTACCTCCCATGACACAAAGCGCAAATTCTAGAATTACTAGACAATCCACCCTGGGGTGCTATTCTGCACCGCTCTCGCGTCTGCAGAAAACACTTGAATTTCGCATATTTTGCATGTAAATACACGTGATAAAAGTGTTTTCTACGGGCGCAAGAGCGTTTGGAATATCACCCCTGATGCAATTGTAAAAACAATTAAAAATCAACACAACTTTCGGTCAAAGAGGATTGGTCTACTTTTTCCTTAAAGTGTACAACTTCTACTGTCCATAAGGGCGATGAAGAAGTTCAGTACCACTGGAAAAGTATTGTCGTTGTTTTGCTGGTGTTCGATTTTCTTACTAAGATCCCTTCTAGAAAAAAATCAGCCGATATTACCACCATTTGACATTATTCGGCAGGGAAAAGTTTCTCTAAATCATCGTTGCATGGGCTGTGTGTGAAACGTGGTACGATCCTGTTGGAACCACAAATACAGGTACAAAAAGATTTCCAACGTGTCATGATAGTTTTCCAATGTCCTAATTCTTGTGCACGGCAACGATGAGAGGTTCCCGGACGTTCACAAACACTGTGCCTTACTGCGTCAATATTGTCTAGTAAATGTTGGGTACGTTATTGTCCAGACTTTGCTTTATCTCTCTATCTTTATAAAAAATTACTCAATTGAATGATTATTTAAATATGTATATTTTTTATAATTTCCACTCCACAACTGCCAAATGAGCTGACAAATAATGACAACCAAACCAAAATGGCGGCCAGATAAAATCGACCTGGAACATAAACCGCTCCCTGGATAGACTTTACGCTTTCAATGTCTCTATTTAATTATACGTCATGGTATAATATCATCAAAAGATGTCTTTTTATAATATAATTATAATATGTAGGTTATATTAAAATGTAATGTATGCTTCTATTTAAATATGTTTTTAAACTAGGCAATTTAGATCATTTTAATTGTAAATAAATGAGTTTAATAAGTCAAATTTACATTTAATATTTTGAGTATATACATATCTTTGAAGACTAGTACTGATACTAATATCTAACTAATATCTGAATATTATTACATTCTTGGAAGTTTGTTAAGGTTGATAGTTATTTCATTAAAAAATGGAGAAGCTCAAAAGAAGGTGAGATAGGAGTCTGTGCGTTTACAGGGCCTATGACCTGTCATTTGCTGAATTTGGCTATTTGAAATCTTTATTGAAATTAAAAGTTACAAATGTTAAAATCAGATGAGACCGACGGAGTATGAATCTGAGACGGGTATTTTTGACAACATTAAGAAAGGGTCACTGTGATGGTTTGCTAATGTGGACAAATGTATGACGAAAGAATGGTAAAACAGATGTATCGGATGATCAGATAAGGCAGAATCTCAAGTCTGGGCATGTTTGACAAGATGTATGAATGTGGAAGAAGCTGGGAATGTAGGTCAGGATAGACAGTGGCAGTCCATCCTCTCTGCCTACCCCTGCGATGGTAGTAGTAGTAGTTCTCCACATCAGTAAAGGCTCTTTTGCAGATGGAATAATAAGTAATTTGAAATACTATACAGTGTGTAAAGTGAGCACTTAAACCAGCCCACGACAGGTCATAAGCCCTGTAAATGACTATTCCTTTCTCAAAGAAGTTCTGTGTCTGCCTGGAAATATCTATCGTAAAAATGTGTAATACCAGAAATTTTAAATTATATAATATCACGTAAACTTCTAAAATAAATCATTGTAATTGTAAATAAAATGTGTATGTAAAATAAAAAATGTATTGAATATTTAATAATTATTATTTGTTTATTTTATTTTTTACAATACGTTTTGTGTTCACATAATCTTAACACATTTTACGCTGGCTTTGCCACAATGTAACAGTTTAACGCAGCGGGCAAAAACCAGCGGGAAATTAAATTAAAACTATGTACTTTTATAAAAATCACTCCATCTCTTGGAATTATGTAAAGTGATAATTCGAACCAGCCAATGACAGGTCCAATAGCCCTGGAGTCCAATCAATGTCTTAACTTTCACATTCCCTAATAACTCCTGTATTTTGTTTGAAATATCTTCAAAAAGTTATTTGCTTAGTCTCCGTTGAGATATTGGTCTCTTTAGGTAAAATTATGTATAAACATATAAATATAGGGAGCTGTTAATATAAACATTTCAACAGAGATAAATAACATTTTAGAGAATGTAACATATAAGTCTAGGTGAAATAATTAAATCAGATGAATCTCGCAGGCATCAATAAATGTTTCACTTCACAAACATCAACAGATGGAAGAATTGAAGGAATATTATTGTTCAAATATACAGGCAGAATGGTAAATGTTACACAATGTGCAAAGTGGCCACTTAAACCAACCAATGGCAGATCATAGCCCCTCTACTGTTATTCACCACTCTAATCGGGTATTCTGTGATGCATAAAATAAAAAAATGATTTACGAATTCTGCAACATTTTTATTTGAGTTTTTATTTTTAGTCAATTTAAATAAGTCATTTTAAATTACTAAAAAAAAAAAAACAATGTTCTTTGTTCACACAAAATGAAGTGTTTTTCTGAATATTAACTAACCCCGGTCTTATGGAGAATTTTATGATTTTTTTCAATATCAAATTTATTTCTATTTTATATTACTTTTTCATGATAATTTTTTTCAAATGGCAACAATTTTGATAATATTCGAATTTTCAAATAAAATAAAATGCTTCGGAGTGTTTTTATGTAACATTTGATTTTAAATAACTTGTTACATGTTCTATTTTATAATTTCTCTTTGAGATAAACAATAAATACTGTATATTGCATTGAAAATGTCGAAAGTTGATGATCCCCAGGATATAACTCACGAAATACACACTTGGAACTCCCAGATTTGCCATTCCCTGTTACCACACTGGCAAAAAAGTCATTTGTTGGAAATTCCTAATGTAAAACGAAATGATTTTGCACCGCCATTCCTGACTATGCAAACCAATACTGTGGAGCTAGCATTCCATACTTGTGAAGTTTTCGAGCAACCTTTACCTGTGTACTTTCTCAGCGTAGATATATTTGATATTTTTATGTCGAATCATATTATCGAATTGTTTGAGAGCGTGGCTGAAACACAGAATAATAAAAAAGGTAATCAAATAGGTACTACATTTTTATTTTATAGAGTAAGTCTCGGCTGTAAACTTGTGGGTACATAGTTTTTTTATTTAAACAAAATAATATTTTGCCATGGGAGTGAATAGCAAACAACAAATTCATTAAATGTAATAGTTTATTGTATCCATAATAATTGCTGTCCTTTATTTCCTCTTTATATGTGTGTGTGGTCTGTTTTATTGTTTAGTATCATCGAATAAACTGGATTTTGAACTCATTGATTGAACTTGCAGCAAGCAATCATCTTTCCGGAAGGACTATTCCAATGATCCACAACTCGATTTTCCAGAAAATTCTTTTTGGTTTCGATGTAGAGTTGTTTAATCCAACTTAATTACTAATTAAATTCAATTTATTCATGTCGCCGCCAAACAGTTAAATCAGCACGAACAGAGCGGCAGAACAGCCGTTCATTAAATTCCGTCTGTTAAACACGTTGAAGTGGCCACTTGACACACTCTGTGACACTCACCATTCTGCCTATGTTTGAACATCCACATTTCCTCAACTCTTCCATCTGTTGACTTTTGTGAAGTAAAAGAGTTTGACTTTTGTGAAGTAAAAGAGTTTGACTTTTGTGAAGTAAAAGAGTTTGACTTTTGTGAAGTAAAAGAGCTGAAACCTTTTATTATGTGGGTGAGATTCATTCATTACTTCACAAAAGTCAACAAATGAAAGAGTTCAGGAAATGTGGATGTTCAAACATAAGCAGAATGGTGAAGGTTACAGTGTGTAAAGTGGCCACTTCAACCAGCCAGTGACAGGGCATAAGCCCTGTAAATGCCTAGACTTCCATATTCCCTTCCCAAAAATGTTTTCCCTCTCTGTTGCAATAAATTGAAATATGATTAACTCCCTAGGGAGGAAATCCAGCCAGTCTGCAAGCCTTTGGACAAAGTCAAAACATTTCATTAACCATGGACTGGCACATATTTCTAATAACTAATAAATGATCAAAATGCGCTGCAATTGGTGTACCAATGCAGTGTCCTATGCACCAATAGGTACGGAAAGGAGAATGACAATGAAAACTGTGGTTTATGTGCAAAAAAATACATCATTCATGTGATGTTCATTTTCAATGATGCAAAATCATAGTTAAATTTCCTAAAAAAATTTACTTCTGTGCGTTTATGAATTCCGGTACTTTATCGGTACTCCTTTTTCTGGAAGATGTGGATCAACTACAATGTTCCCAGTACGTTCTCCCCAGAGTAGTATTGTTTTGTAGGATTCTCCAAGAGTTGGTGTGTGGTGCGAACGCACATTACCAACCAACTGTTTCTGCGACTACTGTCCTGTATCCAGTTGGCCTCCAAGGTTGTGTTCACAGGGCAGATGGTGACCACCTCACAAATCAGGGCCCTCCTAGAGGAAGCCGGGCAAAACTTTCAAGTGGAGTCCGTCATTAACTCGGAGTTCCGTGTATTCAAAACTATGGGTAATTAAAACATTTTCAATGTAGAAACGTAGTAAGATATCTACTCATCAGTGATATATTATATATATTTGAATATAACAAAGTCATCATTATTTTGTACTAAAATGATGTGTTGACATTTTGTTGCACCACTACAATGGATTAGTTACAATCACACCTTACATGCTTCAGAAAAATCACATTAAATTTTGTGATCTCACCAGGAATTGAATCTGGAAAACTCCGTTTGTGCTGGCTACGGCCAGCGTTTTAGCCATCACGTTGGGGCTGCCATATATCACGACAGATCTGAAAACCATTTAAATAAAGAAAATACTGAACTATAGGAAAACAATAGAAAGACCCTTGCTCTTTTAAATGATTTTCAGAGTGTGAAGGGGAGTACTTTAACTGTGACTACCAGCTTTTCAGTAATAACAACGTGCCCCGCATAAAGTGCATTCTATTACATACTTCAGAGGAGAGAACTTATAAAGTTTTTTCATCATATTTAAAAAAAAAAACCTTTTATCTCAATTGTAATTAGTAATAATACGCCACTGGCTAATAGAGTCGCCTATACGGACCATTCCATTCTATGATTATCAACCACGAAGTTAACTACAGTTTACAGCAATTCGACGGGCCGTATGTACTCCAGTTGAGAATTGCAAGCACAAACTGAAACCGTCCATCACACGTTTGTTGTTAAACTAAACGCTTTTGTTCTATGCAATAAAGCTAAAGGGCTTTTGCGATTTTTACGCGAGGAATTGTACCTATATTTGATTTGATGATTTGTTTTATATATATGTCTTTATGTTTGTAGATAAATATCATATCAAGCGATCACGCCAAAACATCGTAACTGACAAAAATAATATTTTACAGGAGAACACTTCTTCCTCTAAATTAAGAAGGAATACACTTAGAGAATAAAACTCTGTTTTGACTATTTCTTTTATTGATATCAATAAAATAAATATTTGAAACATAACCTTGATAATTGAAAAGAAGAAATATCCTCCTGTAAAATATTGCTCCTACGGTTACAATCAGCACAAAACATTTTAAATCTTCTCTACCGAGTAAAGGTCTCTCCCTAACTTAGTCACACCAACGAGCAGGTGATCTTCCTCTGCTTCTTTTGCCTGGAACATTTCCCGTTATAATGTTTTTTTCTTGGTTACATGGCTCTCATCTGGCAGTATGACTAAAGAAACTCAAAACCCGCTGACTGCATACCGTAGATTGTCTCTCAGATATAATATTAAGCTCTTTAAGAATTGAATTCTCAACATACATACAACACCAACTCCACATTTCAAACGCATCAATTGTTACAATAATTACGTAGGACACGTCGATTAAATCCAATACTTATCTAAAAAATTTTAAGTATTAACTACTTAAGAATCAATTACTTTTTAACATTGAGTTTAGGACCCATTTTGTTTTATTTAGGATTCCGGCTTCCTCTATACAGTTCCCTAGACATGTTGGAACAACTACTGGAAGTGTGTGTGAGCTCTGTAGGGCTGCACCCCCCGACTATCCACCCTCTCTGTGTTGCCGTACTTAAGTTGCTTTACCTACAGCATGCTGCCCTTAGGAATAGGTACTTATTGAACTATCTATAATCGCCGGACATATAGGATGATTAAATCTTTAAAAGTATTTCTGAATATGAGATGCTATGAGCCTTAGCAACATTTGAAATTAATTTAATCCGAGTATGTAATTAGATTTTTAAAAAGACCCGCTCTAACTGATTACGATTTACTATGGTTGTGGATGGTTTGTTCGTTTGAAAAATATGCAGACCGCAAATAGTTTTCTGGTTTTTAACCGAAACCTTTGGCCGCATGAAAAACTATGTTTACGTTTAGAAACTTGATGTAATATCTGATGGCTATGATGTGTGTGTTAAGTTTTTTGAGTGAAAATTACAAAAAAAAGTAAAAGACAAAATCAGAAACAAATAATCATAACTAGTCGTTTGACAAAAATCCCTGCAGATTGCGAAGATTTTTTGTCAGTTCTGCGAACAAGTACAACTAGTAAAATTTATTTACAAGCTTACCCTCATATATGCGTAAATCAAAGAAAATAGTGGGTTTGATGACCCCACAAAATGATTTAAATTGCAAGATTCAGATTTCGCTGAAATTACCAATTTAAAATCTAACCACTCAGATGCTGATCCATATCTATCTTTCTTTCTTTCTTTATTCCGATTCAATTTTTTAAAATTGCCAATGCCTCATGCAACAAGTATTTATTTTTTTAGGGTGGCAATTCTGGTAAACAAGAGTAAAGTCCAGCCACTACTAGCAGCCAGTTCCTTTCTTGTCGCTTGTCGCATCAGTGGAATAAAGGATTGTGTCTTGAGTTTTCTCTACCAGAAGGTGGCCTCTCACGCCGGTCTACTTCAGCCCCCTCTCGAGGAGTTTGTAGATGTTGTGTTGTCTACGATTCTCACCTAATTAATATTTAAGTTAAGTTTAAGTGAAATTACACAATGTTTAAATTTTTTTTTCTTTAATTCTGTGATCATTTTTGTCAAGTAAGAAGTTGCATTAAAACCTTTGCAGATTCTAACCGATCATATTGACATTTTAACAGCACTTCATACCATCAAATGATTTTTTTATTTTTTTTATCTACAGTACAATTTTCTAAGAACAATCAACAGATTATTAACGCCAATTAAAGTTAAATCAATTCGATGCTTCATGATTTACAAAGTGAATTTGTTGAAATATTTAAATCTATCAAAATAATTGTATATGTATTGTTTACACGTGTCTGGTCGGAGAAAGAATACAGTTCTGAGTGTGAAATAGAACCAGAACCCAGGGCGGGTATTTTCTACTTGATTGCTACTCTCCGGTAAAAATCCTGAAAAAGGAAATCGAGTGGGGATAAGTCCGCGTGTTCGCCTACCGTGCTCGAGGTCCTAGGTTTGACTCCTGACAGGATGGATGCAAAATATTTATTTTAATAGTAATTCTTCACTGCAATATTTCATTGTTCTCAGACTGACACCCGAAGCGTAAGACTGATCACCTTACCTTCATGCAACAGATGATCGAGATACGCCGCATTTAATATACAAATTCGGTTCCCTATGCACCACTGGGTGCAAATAGGGGGAACGATGATGATGATGCTTACATTTATATCGAGGTTTTATTTTGTTTCAAAGTCAGTATGAAAACATTAATTTAAAATTCTGTATACGCATAAACGTAATTCTGCATGCTTTACGTGTTATTTTATACAAGCGATACAATATTTTACCATGAAAGTGGATTTGCGCAACTAAAACCTACATTTATTGAATTCAATTGGAAGTCAGCACATTCCCCAAGTAAAACTGTCTGGTGCGGTTAGAAAAATACTTGTGGTAAAGAATAAGGTTAGGTAAGTAAAAAACAGGTATTGAATCTAAATATATATTTTTTCAAAGACAAATATAAAGCTTTTGAATGATACACAAAATATTAAGCCATATAATATATTTTTATAGATGATATACAGTTGCGTTTTCATGAAAATGAATCTACCGGCATTTCAATAGTGAGTGAGTGAGTGCGAAGTCGTTTTGAAACTGCCAACACACTCATTTCCATCCGACGCAACGGGCGAAATAAAACAAAGGTAAATAGTATAATTGAGAATTGAACAATTTATAAAATCTTTAAGGATAAAATTCTTTTGCGTGTGAACTTAGGTCTAATTAAAAATGCGAGTACCAAAAATTAAAAATTTACTTACATTTCTAAATTACAGTTTAGAATTAAGGCGATTCCAATACATTGAACAGAGATATATTGCAATATAATAAAAATGTATGCCTCGTGGAATATTATATGGTGCCCGAGTGTTGAAACTTCATGGCGAGTGTACATCCGATAGTGAAATAAATGCGAGAAAATCATACAAATTTTGAGTCTTCTATTTTTAATATCCACCATCTCTGTATGTGACGATTTATATATAAGAGTTTGTATTTTCGGAACAAATTATTTAAGAGTTTATACAGTTTAAATTTTAAAGCATAAAAACCATTAACTCCTTAAACGGTGTGCTAGAAAATCCCACTGGAAACGGTGCTGTAACGTCGTGTTACATTAAGCAAAAGTACACTGTTTAATAATTTAGAGTCTTGTATTTTATGTAGACTCACACAAAGGTTAAGGGAGTTTATTTCCTGTTGGTGGTGATGGCAGATATTGGAAATAGATCACTCAATTTGCATTATGTGTAAAATCATCAGACATACTATAATAATGGAAAACTTGTTATTATAATAATGCGCAATCAACAACTAAAAGATATTTATCTGAATATAACATTCATTCATTAAAATAAATATTTATTGTAAATTAGTAAATAAATAGTGTTGGCATACGCTTGCAATACTCGATAATATAATATATGTTACTCGACACACAGACAGATACACCGACGTAGCAGCCAAATGGGAAAAGGGTTTTGCAGAAAAGCCTCGTAAAATAAGCTTAGTGGAGCCATCTCGCTAATGTTATCTGTGAATTATTTAAAACTTACTAATTATAAGTCTAATAAATCACTTCAAACTGTATTGGCAACAAGACGCGTCGAAACATATTTCAAAGACTTGAGAAAAACATTGACAAACTTATGTCTTGAATGAATAAAAATGGAACTAACAATGCCATTTTAAGATTCTGTTTAATTAGAAGCATGGACATGACTTTCTTAAAATGTAATCTTTCTTATTCAATACACTGGTTACGAGTACATTTTGTTTAAGTTTATGGAAATTGGAGCAATCAACGGTGGAGCCCTCCTCAACTGTACATACAGATAAGATTGTTCTATTATACCCTATATAGGAATTATTGGCAAAAGCTGTTTGTTTTTTTGATGGTAAAAGTACGCTAGTTTGTTGTTGTGTGAAGTGATTGTGTGGGAGGCAGATTAATTCTGGAAGAGTGTTCGTGTGAACTCGATATAGTCGAGGGCCCCCGCAATGGGTCGCTCCGTCTTGGGTTCCACGTATGACTTCATCCGGACGACGCAGTAGTCCGCCATGTCTTTTGTGAGGTTCTGAAAATATTGCGAACATTTGTATGAAATATTATGTAAATGTTTTAATTTTTTTTTTTTTACTTATTGGAAAACTATGACTAATACTACATTGATCAATGAATTAATCGAAAAAGAAAAGAATTTTAAAACTTTTTTTTAAAGTAAAATTTAAATATAGAAATCTGTATTTCCCACAATAAATGTTACAATTTATTATCATCATCAGATACCAAACACCTTTTTGTTGTTTGTGCTGTAATTTTTATATTTGTGTAATGATCGACTATCTCAGGGCTGGTATTCCGAACGCAATTATAGCACGGTATAGCACATTTTTACGTACTAAACACGCATTTTAGCGCGCTACAATGTGTTTGGAATACCAGCCCGGGAATGTTCCGGGTTCAATTCTCAAAATTATTACAAAATTGATCAAAAGGTGTATTATAATCCAAACAATGTTTTCATCGAAATTAGGAATTTCAGTGATTTAAAAATAAATAAATAATTTGTTATTGTTTGTTGATTATCAAACTAAGCCGAAAAATTTTTTAATTCAATTATCAGCACTATGATTTTTTAACGTTTAGTAATTACTCCGCGTGTGACATCACAAATTCTCTTCGGTGAGTTCTGGTGATTGGTGAATTGGCTTTCTCCCGTATACCAAAAATCCATAACAACACATCATTGGTTGATTTGGAAGAAGTGATGTCATTCAAAGTAGTTTGTTTTTTTTTTAATGCATTTTCAAGAAACTTTACTGTACAATTTTCCGTACCACTGAACTTCCTCAATACATGAATGTAACAAATAATCAAGCTGCAGTTTGAGTACCAATACCAGCCATCATTGTGTGCCCAATAGCACCATTCCATATTATATGGAAAGGGGTAAAGTGAAGAAAAGTAATTGAAATGTCCCGTTGAATGGTCCCGTGGTGTCACTGAATCGTGGATCAGAGGTCAGAGGTTCGAAACCCACTCTACCCTAACTCGATTCTCATTCATTGGGTAAATTGTAACAATGCATTTTTTTTTTTTAATAAAAAATTGATTTGATAGCAAAAATATATTCACAATTTTTGGTTGCACAATGTTAAAATTGTGTTTCTGGGTCGTACAAATACGATGAGGTCGTTTCTAATGGAAACTTGACAATATAATTTAAGTGCAGACTTACGGCATATAATTCCTCTTTGGTGACGTAGGGGCGGTCTGCTGCGGTGATGGCTTTGAAGGCGTTCTCTATCTCCTCGGAAGACTGGACATTCTCCGTCTCCTTGGAGATCATGAAGGCCATGTACTCCTGTAGGGACACCTGCCCATCTCTGTTGGGGTCCACAACGTCTGCCGCGAGAGACAAATTCCATTACAATGCGTTGCACTTATTATGTATACATGGAAGTGAATTAACTTCATTTGTTTGAGTGGAGAAATTGCATTAACAGCAAAGAATTTTGCTATGAAATTTTAGCCAATTTTGTATACAAGCCTGATATTTTAAATTATTTTCATTTAACACATTCACATATGCTTTTTTCCAATAGGATCCACTCATCATAACTTTCTTATTATTTTTTTTTTCATATTTCACTTCCAATTGGACTGTAGTTAATGGTTTGAAATAAATCTTATTTGACTAACATATTGGGACACTTTTGTTGCCAACTGCTTTTTAAAGGAACACAATATCTTTTTCTAACATCCAATTACTTTGTTTCGTGTAGGCTATAGCTGTTTTTTTTAATACCAGTGTCTTTTGGACTGATGGATATTGTCGTCATTTCTTAAGTGAAAGACACGTGTTAAATGGTCTACAATATTTTAGGTTTATTCAAATGTTCCTAGACAAGGCTGTATTTCACTCCAAAGGGAGTTATTACGATTGAAGTTTATTGCGATGGAGAGGGAAAACCACTGATATTCGGAGCACATGCTGTACGGAAGATATTGTAAGATGGCGAAGACAACGAAGGCAGTACTGGAATGAACATGTCAACAGAATGGCGAGGACAGACTTCCACGTATCGCACTTCAAGGGAACCCCGAAGGAAGAAAACTCCCAGGCAGACCCCCGAAGAGGTGACGCGATAGCTGGCAGTTGGCGTCCCGAGAGAAAACAGCGGCCAAACAGATCCATAGGATCTATAGAAAGCACGAAGAAGAAGAATCTCACCCACATCAATAATAAATGTTTCAGCTCTTTTACTTTACAGAAGTCAACAGACGGAAGGGTTAAGAGAATGTGAATGTTTAAACATAGCTAGTGTGGTGAATGTCACATAGTGTGTAAAGTGGCCATTTAAATCGGCCAGTAAGCCTTATAAGTGCCTAGACTTCCATATTACCTTCTCAAAAATGTTTTCCCTTTCTGTTAGTATGACAAAAATAATAAGTGTTGGTAATTACCGAGAATAGCGTCAAATTCCGGGTCAGGCTGGCCCTCCTCAACCATCGGCAGGTCGTAGCCGAGGGCGCGGAGGCAGGACTTGAACTCTTGGTGGTTGAGGCGCCCAGACTTGTCCTTGTCGAAGTGCTTGAACATCATGGAGAACTCCTTCAGGGCATCCTCGCTCACACCTAATGGAGGATGCACATTGAATATTAGTACCTGTGCGCTCTTTCTAGCTACTATGAGGTAAATTATCCCAGGGACAATAAATGTGTGAGCATGTTTTATTTTGTATTTTATTGTAAAGGAAAGAAAAACCAACAATTAAAATGTCTGTAAAGTGATGTTAAGATGGCATGTTATGACTCACCGCTCTGGTTGCGCGCCTGTATCTGCTGCTCGAGGTTGTGCTGCATGCGCATGCCGAGCTGGTCCAGCTGGTCCCACTGCTGAGCCAGCCCCACGGTGCTGTGCTCCGTGTAGCGGTTGTCCAGGATGAGGTGGCCCTCGAGCGCCGCGCCCAGCTCCTCCAGGCGCCGCAGGTCCCCGCGCCGCGCGCGCACCTCGCCCGCCGCGCGCCGCAGCGCCTCCAGCTGCTGCTCCAGGGACCCGCTCCCCTCCATCATGGAGGTCCTGTACAACCGCACCATTATACTCTACACTATACTGTCTCGAGAGTAACCTAGATATTAACACAACGCCTGCGATTTAGACCCTTTTTGTGGGGGCCTAATAACACTTTCCTAATAGGTCAGGATAAGTACCACGCAGGCGCGAAACTGTTATCGCAGCGCTGTGATGGGAAAAAATACAAACTGACCTTTTATTCAGGATATACCTGTTATTAATGATTTGAAATGATCTTTGCTTTAATTCATCATTCATAGTTTTTACTCTTTTAAAATTGTTACACAATTATAGGGTAAAAAAAATAATATATATTTTAGATGTACTTTTTCTTAGATTATGAAGGGGAAAAATTGATGTATTTAATAATATAATTATCAGGATATATGAACTTTTTACTATATCGAGAAAACACAAGCATCACAAATCACAAAGCTTCGTTGGTAAAAAATATCACACTAAAAAAAATATTAAAACAAAAAACTTGAAAAAAAAAATTGCTTAATTTTCCTTTTTTTGGTTTTAATGATTTTAATTGAAAGAAAACGCAATTAAAATTAATCGAGGGTCAGTTAAATAAACATCCATAAGTAAGCGTTTAAACTAATATTTGGTAAATGTACTAGCTGATATATTATATTTTTATAACAGAAGTGTTACATATGCAAACAACAAAACAAATATACCTAACGTCTTTGACTTACCAGCAATCTTACATATTTTCATACTACATAATATATATTATATTGGAATTAATGGATTTAAATCCACGGGATACCTATATTTTTTACAATTTAATTTAATTTATTTGATCTTATGTTTTCATTCTTTTGACATTTATTTATATTTTATCAAATCTTAATGTGATGGATTTTTGCAAACATTAGTAAAACATGATTAAGAAAATGTTTTTCACGTTGAAATAGTATTATTGACATTATTCAACATTTTAACAGAACCTATTCATAAAACATTAAAAAATATTTTAATGGGATTTATTTGGAGCACAATATTTAATAATATAGTGCAAAAAATGTTTTTAAAAAAAATTAAAGACGCCACATACTAACGCTGAGACCTATGAAATTAGAATTTCGATAGTCTTATATCATAAACAATCATAAAAAAAACATAGAAATTGCTGCTAGAATTTGACATTTGCTCAAAATGCTTACCAGAGACCGTCTGTATACATAATTGGCTTATACAACACACAACCGTCATTACGAACGGTTAACGGATTGTAGCACTTCTGTAAATTTGATCAAATGTTTATAAAACCGACCCTTAGAGCTAAAAAGCAGAATGTATTCAAATATTAGAAAAAGTCTAGTTTTATTAAAGAATATAAATAAATAGAGATAAAGCTTCCAATGTCATGCAGATTAATAAATCAATTAAAACGTGAAACATTTCGGTAGTCAGATGGCAGAGGGACCCTGTAATTTTCAAAAATGTTCAGTAGAGCTGAAATATGACACAATTTCAAGACTTTAATCCACGAACTAAAAACATGTTTGTGTTGCTTTTCAATAGTAAATTACCATTCTAAATGATGCTGTTCTTATTATTATTATTTTATTTATGTATATTACTAAAATATTGATTAAAACTTTTGAAAAAAATACAGACGGTCTCTTCTGCCACCTGACGACCACCGATTTAGCATGTATATATTTCATTTTATAGGTAAAGCAAGTACGAAGGCCAATCAGTTTCGAGCAACACTCTTATATAATGAAAATTCATTCACCCGTCCCATCCTAGAATACGATACCTGCATCCAAAAATTTATTTAAATATATTAAGATTTATTCGCAAAATGTTAAAATTTATTTTAATACTAATATGCAATCATTGTTTTGCTGTATATTATTACATCAGATTTTTACTTTGACATATTATCGCAAACCTCGTATGACGATGATCAAACAGGTCCTAATTTTAATCCCTCTGCTCGCACATACAAATGATGGCATGACACTTTTTCAAATGACCGAAATCTTAACAATAGTCAATTGAGATGTTCTGTCCCTGACCTGCTTCGAGTTGACCTATCGGGCTGATGTGTATGCATTATGTAGCCTAATATGCCTGGCCGCTGACCCACTGCACTGGGAAGGGTTGTTTCATTAGGACAATGACCCAGCACACAAGGAGTTACGAGTCAATGGCTGCTATTCACGTAGCTGGATTTAAATTGGTGTAACACCCCCTATATTTTCCTGACCTAGCCCCCCCAGTGACTACAGTAGCCAGTAACTGGCTATTCCCAAAACTCAAGCAACATTTGCATGGAAATACATTTTTGGACGACAATGAGGTTGTGTACCGTGCAGATGAGTGGTTGGCAGGGGTCGGACAATAATGTTTTACCAGGAAGCTATGAAAATGTTGGGAGCATCGCTGGAAGAAAAGCATACAAGTCCAGGGGGACTGCGATGAAAAATTAGGTACAAAAACTTTTTCTCATCCACTTCGAAATAGGTCAGGGGAGAAGCATATCAAATAACCCTCGTACACACATTTTCAAAATCAATAATAAACTTAACAATTCAGAAACTGCACATGTCTACGCCCAGTATTTCGCGCTTAACTCATATTTATTGCGTATGTCCATAGACTAATTTAAAACACAGAAATGAACTGCACAATACATGAAATAAAAATTTGCAAAATTAGCAACGAGATTTCTCATTAGCTCAGATTTCTAAACAATTTGTGGTTCGGTTTTCTTATTTGTGTAATATGGCCATTATTGAACCAATTTTAACATTTTGTGAAAGATGAAGAGGTCTGATGGCCAATAGTAAACCATAAGTATCACTAACCGGGTTTCGGTGAGCCAGAGGTGGAAGGTGTTGGCGTGTTTAGCAAACTCCTTGCGAAGTTTGTCGTTCTCTTCTTGGCGGTGTGCTTCCTTTGTCAGTTCTACGTCTCGTTCCCCTGTGCACAAAAATACGGAATGTCCATAGTACGTGGTATTGAGCTTGGCAGATGGTCTTAGATTGAAATATTTGGGTAAATAATAAGTGAAGGCGGTGGATCGGGGAATCATTCGGATAATTAGCCACAAGCTAAAGAAGTTATTGACTTTCCTCGGTGAAATTAATCGCAGAGAGTCCTGGAAACCCCTCGGGTTGATGGTTAACACATGTTCTTATTTGAATTGTAATGATGTATTTGTACTTTTTTGACTGATTGAATTTTTGGAGATCCTCATTACTTTTTACTCTGTTTTTACTATGTTTTTTCTTTTTACTGCAAATTTTACTATGTTTTTTAAAAATATATTTTGCGCTATTCATTTATATTTCTTTCTACTTTGTTTTTTACTATTTTTCTTACTATGTATTTTATTTTTACTACATATTTTACTGGGTTTTTAAATGTGTTTTTTGTCTTTTACTACATTTTTATACTATGTACTATTCTACGTTTTTCACTATATTTTAACTATGTCTACTACCTTGATTTATCTTCGATGTCTTTCGCAACTTTGTCAAATGTATCAACTTTGTATAAGTGTATAATATAATAATAAATAATTAATAATAATTGTAATGATAATTACCAATTATCTTCTTGAGGTTCCTCCAGGTGTCCTCGAGTGCCTCCATAGTGAACCAAGTGTAGGGGTTAGGGCCCACGTTGAAGGACTTGATCTTCTGGTCCAGGGCGGCCAGAGCCTCGAAGTCTGCTTGGGCGGACGACAGAGAAGCCTGCAACGTTACACGATAATTAAAATTAACTAACTAATGCCGATCCATTAACACAGTAAACATATATTTTTTAATCCATTCATTTTAACTTATGATGTCACGGAGCTTTGCCGTAACAGTCATTCGGGTTATTCTAAGAAAACTGTGCACCTATTTCAAAAATTGGCAAAATAATGTAAGTGTATTTCAAAATGTGTAGAGAAATTCGGCCATATAATGGTTTGCATCGCTTAATGTCTAAAATACATTTATAGAAAAACATTTTGGATAGCATCCTCACTTCGTAAAAAATATTTGTGAAGATTTTTTAGCTTAAAGGTAGCTACAAATTATAATATAAAACAATATTTCTTTTGTTTTTATTTATTACTGGCTAAGACATTGGACAATGCCAATAAAAAGAGGCATAATTCCCGGGTCGGGTGACAAATGACAATTTATCTCGTGGAATTTTGATTGTGTGTCTAACGTGCTGGCTTATTAATATATTTTATTACTTTTTTGACGATTTGACTTGAAAATGACTATTTTGGACTGGATTCACACCCCGACCCAGGAATTCTTCAAGATAGACTGTACCTGTTGACTGTATCATGTTATCTGAGTAAGAAAATAAGACAATATTGTCACCTTAATTTGAATAAAACGTACGTCACTAAATAATACCTTTACAGGAGATAATAAAAACTTCATAAATCAGTAATTTTGTTTGAAACTTGGGAGAAGTTTTTTAAAGCCCAATATTTTTTTTGTAAGGTATATAATATAGTGTTTTATTCGAACTACTGTACTACTGACCACTAACCGACCTTTGCTGTATTCCAAGGAATATGCATTTTCTTTGAAAAATGTGTTTTACCCTCAGAGTAATAATGCGTGATTGGCGCATTATTACTCAGAGGTTTTACCTCTTTTCTGCCAGTAATTTCTTAGTTCAAAGGATGAAGATGAAGATAGATGCTACTTTGTACGGTGAAAGATATTCAATAAAAAAAAAACGACAATATGAGATTTCAAGACTAAAAAGTTTATAATAGAGTGAAATAGAATATAGAATATAGAAGAATATAGAAATAATCTACCTGGAACTGGGCATGGGCTTCTCGCAGCGCGCGAATCTCCTCGATGGAGTTACAGCGGACCGGGTCGGTGAGGTCCTCCTCGGCATTCTCGAACCAGGAGTTGAAGGCGGATGCCTTCTTGGCGAAGGTCAAGTAGAGGTCCTCGATCTGCCGGAACTGCTCCTGTAGCTGCAGCAGGCGCTTCTTGCGCTCGTCCGAGTCGCCCAACAGCTTCTGCCACCTACACAGTGAATACACTTTCTGTTCTGATCTTAAAGTCAAGAATTTAAAAGTACTTTGGTTTGTTAATATTCATTCAAAATGAATGGTTTGTACCTATGTAGTTGTGAAGAAAACAAATAAAAGCCGGATGCATATTTGCCACTTGACATGCTTGAACAGTTCAAACATTGCAAAGTCGTATGCGCAAATTGCCAGTATCAAAAATGCACGCCGCTTTTATTTGTTTTTGTTGTAACGAACGCAACAAGTTTCAATTCAAATGAAAATGTCACCGTTTACATAAGTGTTGAGACACATACATAAAGTTAATTTTAGATGAATATTATTGACAAAGAAAACGACCTTTTAAAAAGTGGTATAAATATTTGCCGCTGTCCTATGAGGGGTAAAAATAGTAGTTCTCATCACTTAACCTGCAATGGGCTCATATTATTATCTTAAAGACTCCAACACATGTTCCAGTGCGAGTACAATAGGACAAACTTCACCCACCATTCTCCCCTCCCCCAGTGAGCATCCACAGAGCAGCTAATAATTATGCCGAGCTGTTGGACTTACTCCACACCACTCCTGCTGCAATCAAATTAGCTATCCAATCCATTGAATGGCCATCCCCTCAATTCTCCCCTTTTTAATGTGTTTCTCTATTCATCTCCACTTTATTTCCTTTTTTTTGTAGAATGAGTTACAAGTTTAGTGTAATATTATTATTTGATGTTATTTTCTATAATGCTTTATGTACTTTTAGCTGTATATTGTAAGAGTTTATTAAATAAATAAAGCTGGTTTGACTGCTACAATATTCCACTATACTGGTTGAATATAAAAGTTTGTGAAAGAGATCCCATTGTATTCGTTATAGTTATACAATAATAAATAGTAACCTGGTGATAACATCCTGGTGGCGTTTTTTGATGGCCGGAGTTTGGTCATGGTTAGCGGCCACCAGTTGGTCCTTCAAGGCCGTGATGTTCTGGATACCCTCGTGCTCGAAAGCAGCCAATCCTACATAGAGGAAATAAATTGTTCTTAATAGTAGACTTTTTAAAATGGAAAATTTTAAAGCATTCCCTGATAGGTCAATTATGATTTTTTTTAGAACTATCCTCGATTGTCTCGGGGTCGTTATTTTATTTCAATCGCACCCAAATACGGAGTTGCCTACCCGCATCGAAGGTGTCTTGCTTGGTGAGCAGCGTCTGCACGGTGGACAGGTCCCGGCCGAACTCCTCGCTGCGCACGTGGGTCTCCTTATCGGCGATCCAAGACTCGACCACGTCGGCCTTCCACATGAACTGTAGGTAGGCGGAGTTGTCCACCAGCGCGGCTTTGCGAGCGGCGCCCAGTCCTGACAGCTGCTCAAGCTTGCCCTGTGTACATTTAAATATAAATACATATGAATAAATTATAACAGGCATGGAGAACATCTTAGAGAATGGAATATGGAAGTCTAGGCATTTACAGGGCTTATGACTTGAAATTGGCTGGTTTATGTGGCCACTTTACACACTGTGTAACATTTACCATTTTGTCTCTATTTGAACATCCATATTTCTTCCAATCTTAATGACTCCGGTAAAATCAGTAAAATACAGTATTTTGTCTACAAACATTTGGACAAACTCAAAATATTGTAATAAATATATAAAACTCGATAGGTATTTATTCTTACTGGGGTACCCCATGCTGGTATTGATTACAGTGATTTAGCTGTGTAACAAAAAGTTGCGTCGATTATAGTCATTTTACTGTGTAACAAATAATTACAAGCATCGTTTACAATTTTATATGCATTGATTACAGTGATTTTTCTATGTAATTGTTACATAGCTAAATCACTGTAATCGATGCCAGCTATGTAAGCATCATTTTTTCAACAATGTTTGATTATGTCCAAATGCTTGCAGACTGGCTGGATTTCCTCCCTAGGGAGTTGTTCATATTTAGTTGTTCATATTTAAACCATATTTAATATTTAAACCAAATGCTTGCAGACTGGCTGGATTTCCTCCCTAGGGAGTTGTTCACATTTAGATTTATTTCAACAGAGAGGGAAAAAGTTTAAATATGAACAACTAAATATGAACAACTCCCTAGGGAGGAAATCCAGCCAGTCTGCAAGCATTTGGACATAATCAAACATTGTTGAATTACTACCTGGTAAAAGAAGAAGTATAAAAATTGGAAAATTGTTTCCAGGCGTTGCCTAGTAGGTGATTTGGTTCAGCCGGATGAATCTCACCCACGTGATAAAGGTTTCAGCTCTTTCACTTCACAAAAGTCAACAGATGGAAGAGTTGAGGAAATGTGGATGTTCAAACATGGGCAGAATGGTGAATGTTACACAGTGTGTAAAGTGGCCACTTAAACCAGCCAATGACAGGTCATAAGCCCTGTAAATGCCTAGACTTCCATATTCCCTTCTCGAAAACTTTTTCCCTCTCTGTTGAAATAAATTTAAATCATTTTTTCAGGTCAGTCGAATCACAATGCTTAGAAGTATTTATCATTAAGTTTCTAATATTTTTTGTTTTTTATTTTTACTAATGAACGCTTAAAGGCTGTTTTTTAAACAAAATAATAGAAATAGAAAATAGAAAATAATTTTATACAAAATAGTATTTATTTATTTTATATTAATAATTTCGTTTTGAGGTGACTGCTTTAATTTTTATTTGACATCTATGAACGTAAATATGCCAACAATTCAATTAATTTTGTCAAAAAACTATATTAGTATTTGATTGTAATTTACTAGAAAAACAAAATAGTTTTTAGTTAAAAATTAACCTGCAGTTGCTGGCAGCGATGCTGGATGCTGTCGGCGTGATGGTTTCCTTGGGAGACCAGATTGGAACCGGTGCTGCAGATCTCGGAGCAGCGGTCGCGGTGCGCAGCCAACTCCGTCTCGAATGCGTCGTGCTTCTTCAGCAGACCCTGGACAGCGGCCATGGTATCTCCGTAATCCTCCACTGATAACAGCTGCTGTTTCTCACTAGAAAATATGATCAATCACTATCATTCGTATGAAAGACAACACACGAAGGAACTACTAAAGGGTACTCGCAAAGGCTCGCTTTCAACCTGATGAGGGTTATCACTAGAGCCCTTACACGGCACTGGAGATTGAATAAACACCGCGCTAGAATGAATCGTAGGTTCTGCAGTGCAGATGATGAAACACCTATACACATCCTCGGGGAACCACGGGTTAAACCTGAGGACGTTAGAGCACTCACCCCTTTTATAGTCCAATACTTTAAGAATGTATGATAGGTGCACAAATGTCGAAATCCGTGAAGTGTGTAAGGCTGAGACATGCATTATCGACAGAATCAAGAAAGGGGTGCTGCCCTGGTTTGGACATGTAGAGCGAATGGACAGCGAAAGAACGGCTCAAAGGATCTACAATGGGAATGTAGATGGATGCAGAAAACGAGGAAGACCGAGAAAGACATGGCACGATCAAGTCCTTAAAATACTTGAAGATGGACATGTCAAAAGTAGGAATAATCGAAGATGTATGAATGTAGAGGAAGCGAGGTCTGTATCCCTAGATATAGTGATGTGGCGTTCTATCCTCTCTGCCTACCCCTACGGGGAAACGGCGTGATGGTTTGTTTGTACTTTAAGAATCTGGGCTTGAAGGGGGAGATTTAGCAATATGAGAACACTCGCCCTAGACTCGGTAGCCAGGCTCTTTAGAAACCTGAGCTTGGAGGATGAGAACTAATTTACGGGGACCTGTCACAACATATCTACGCAATGACCCTCATTCTTAGGATTTTTCACAAATTCCATATAAAATAGATTGGCATTTAAAGGGTTATGCTGCCCAAGCTAAGCTATTGGATGTAACAGAGTAAGCGTAGGTGGGTCTTTGAAGAATCGGGCTACAAATGTGGGGCAAATAAACGTATAGGGCATCACATCATCAGAATGCGGGGGGAGTGGCAGTACCTGATCCAGGCCTCCTCCTCCTCCACCTTGGCCAGGAACTGCTGATAAGTGTTGCTCTGGTCCAGCTTGTTTCCGCGCGTGTGCGCGAGCCCCTTGAGCTCCGCCCAGGCCTGGTTGAGGGCCTTGAGGCGCTGCTCTATCTCCGGCACACCGAGGTTGGACACGTCCATCAGCTTCTCTCCGGCCTCCTGCAGACATACAATCAATTTACGGTTTACCGCAATGTAAGGAACACTAAAAATTATAGGTAAACAGTATTATTTAAAAGTGATTAAATTTAACATATTAATCTAGCCTGACTTTTCTCATTAGAAAACCAAGGTATAAAAACCCATGGTAAACATGGTGGTAAACCATGTGAAAATCAGCTTAGCACCTTTTATTTTTGAGGAGGACTTTGTACATATATTTTTTAAATAGCTACAATAACAGTTTCATATTAATAAAATGATTTAAAAAGTTTTGTAGAGTTCTGCTAATGCTGGGCTCTGCATTTTTTTAGGGATTTTTTATATCAATGTACTGCCCAGTATGATTCAGCCAGCGTGAACTTAATTTTTTTGATAAACGAGTATTTAAAAAATCAGTTATATCAACGATTTAAAAAAATTTGAATACAGGATTTGAAGATTTGTCGGTTCAGTTTAGTTGGTAATTATGAACAGTAGTTTGTTTACGATCGGTTACCTGAACAGCCTGAATGGCGGGTTCGTGTGAGGCCAGTTCAGTCTCCAACCTTTTGTGTTTCTTCTTCAGGTTCTGTACACCGGTGAGGTCGCGCCCGTAGTCGTCGGATCCTACCAGCAACTTCTTCTCCCTGGAGAACAAATAACACATTTAATTTGAATTATTTATATAACACTTTGTACATTTTATTCATACATTGGCGGGCTAATTGCCAAATGGAAATTTCATTGCGTTATTTTTTAAGTACATAAATAAACAAAATAAAATAGATGAACTTACAAATTTGCGCACATAAATAAATGATGTGATACCAGTCTTAATAAGATAAAATAAAAGGTGAGAATTGTTGGAAGAAATAAGAAATGTTTCTTAAGACACAATTTAAACAGAGATGCTTTAGATACATCTATAACGGCTGTTGCAAAATTATTTGTATCTATTTTTTATAATCTTGAACCTCCCTGTTTTTATAAATTAACATATTTTTATGAACCACTTAAGATTGTTTTGAAGTGTTTTATTAATAAATTTTAGTCATTTATGTATTTATTTTATTCACAATATATTTATGTAACATTTACTGAGACACAAATCCCAACTCAATGGAATTGAAGTCCTGTGTTGAGTTGGGACAAATATATGCATAACAGTTTAACAACATACATACTATCATTTGTACTAAACAGAACCAAAACACCATTAAAAAATACATGGCACATCAACATATAAAAGAACAAACATTAAGATTCCGCGACAAACACCTATCTCAAATTACAGCCACCAGTTGCGAAGTCCTTGATTACACCTAATGACTAACATATTTTTCTTATATCTTCTCTCCCTTCAACTTGCTAAAAACAATGACTTTGTCTTTTTCACATAATACAGAGAAACTGGGCTAGATGCTTGCGTATATCTTAATTTTGCAACCCTTGAATATATTGAAATAAAACTTAAGTTTTATGTTCATGAATACACCAGAATCTCTTTTTAAGTGGATATGTTCCCAGTACCATGTAAAAAAAATGTATACTAAAAGAACAATGTTTTCGGGATTTAAAAAATATATGCCAAGATTTCCATTTTCCCTTTTTAAAATTATCTTCATCTCTGTTGAAATATATTGAAAAAGAAATTGTTTGCTGTTCGTTGTACCTCAATTTTAATAAAAAATATAACATGACAACAAAATACTTTCAAAATTCCTAAGAAGTTATTCACTACCACCCTTCCCTTGAGCCCAGTAAGTAAAATAGCGATGTGGGGAATTCCAAAAGAAGGCACCTAGTAATTTGTTAAATTAAAGATCAAAATTTAATTTTTGTACCTTATCATTTTCAAGCTGTAAAAAGAGGTTCCGCTGTAAATTGAAAACATAAGTGTTAAGTTAATAAATATATATATATGTATGTTTTTACTTGATCCAGCTCTCTTCGTCAGCGATGTCCCTGAAGAACTGGTGCAGCGTGTTAGCATCATTGAGTCGTGCGCGACGGTGAGCAGCGAGATTGCGGACACGCTCGCAGCGCTCGTTGATGCCGGCTTGGCGCTCCTGGATGCCGTGGCGAGTGGCGCTGTCGAACTGTCCGCTCTCAATCAGGGACTCGGCCTGCTCGTTCATATCTAAAAATAAATTAGCGTGTGATTAGGTTTCTTAGATTTACATGAATCCCGTCCAACAAAGCAAGAGGCAGTTAACTACTCTACGAAGCAGTCGACCAGTTTACGTACGGTGCTCTCTTCTCCCAGAATGTAATGAGGAAATAATGAAACGAATATTGAAAGGCCACAAAACATATTTCTCCTTGCTGCCAGTGCTCAAGTACCGTAGCGTCCACAAGAAGAAAAAAATTATCCTGCACATGACCATTATTAGGACTGTATTAGCATACGGATTGCTAAATCCGCTGAAGCACCGGATATATTTGAAAGTAGAGTTCTTCGCCGAATTTGTGGTCCCGTGAAAGATGGAGAATAGTAGTGTAGTCATAAGATGAAATTATTAATTGCACAGAATTTATGAAGTCCCTAATATCTCAACACATAGAAGACTGCTCCTGTTGAGATGGGCCGGACATTTACAAAGAATGCTAAATGTGTAGGTAAAGAAAATCATGACTGTAGTACATCCAGGGAGTAGAAGGATTAGAAGACCCAGGTTGAGGTGGGAGGATAATGTAAAGAAAGATGCAACACAGCTTCTACAAGTTACAAATTGGGAAACGGTGGCTGACGACAGGCGGGGTTAAGGGCGTTAAAGGAGGGCAAGGCTCGATAAGGGCCGTAGTGCCACCGAAGTAAAAGACTTTCAAGCCGTTCAGATGCAAATTGTGATTTTAAGGTTATTGTGAATGAAGCAACATAGGTATATTTACCCTTGATTCTATCCTCGTGAGCCTGAATGTCGGCCTCCACCAATTGGTGTTTCTTCATCAGGTTCTGGACAGATGCCAGATCTTTACCAGAGTCCTCGGATGTCAGGAGACTCTCCACCTATAAATTTTAAGAATACAAATGTCTTACGTCACAATTTCTCTATTATTTGGAATAATTTATTTTGCATAATTTTTGTAAAAATCATCTCAAGTACAATAAATATCCCAACATGCCTTAATAATAATAATAAGAATAATAGTAATAGAATAATAGTAAATAGGTGAAAAGGTTACCTCTCCAAGCCAGAAATCCAGATCCTTGACTGCCGCGATGTATGTCCTCTGCTTGTTGGCCTCCTTGAGCTTCAGGGACTTCTCCGTTGTCTTCTGGGTCAGGTACTCCCACTGGTCGGCTATGGAGGCAAGCCGGGCCTTTAAAAAAAAAAAAACACGTTAATTTATTTATTTTTTAATGTCTGCGAGCTTTCTTTGAAGTACAGAGTTATTATTAGAGAAATGTGGGAACAGTAAAACCTCGAAATTATGTCCCCGCAATTTACGTATAATTATTAAAGTCTCATTAAATTTTGTATTTTTCCCCCCGCAATTAACGTGAGAAATATTTGCAATCTGCACTGAAAACAGACAACTCGAGAGTCTGAAATTAGTCTCTATCATTATGCCGACTTGTTGGTAAGTTGAATCAATAGACAAAACCTAGAAAACAACTCACACTTTATTATGTTTTATGGGCATTTATTGCCGCCATTTTTGTTTTTTTCACTTTATAATTAGATTTATCATTTATGAAAATGATATGCAAAAACGGTGCAAACATCACACCACAACGTTTTAAGTAAAAGGTAATTTATGAAAAAAAATAATTCACTGCCATCCTGCCCACTGTTTCACTGTATTCAAGATTGATGAATATAGAAAGTACCTGCACAGCATCCTCGGAGCCACTGCACTGGTTCTTGTCGATGAGGTTTCCTCCCATAGCCAGAACTGACTGGATGCGGTCCGCATTGGCCGCCAATTCGGCCTCGAAGGCTTGGTGCTTCTGGTGCTTGGACTGGATGTTGGCAGGATCCTGAAATACAAACAACAATATACAAAGATATTCCAAAGAATTTGCAGTAAGTCATTTTTATTACTTTAAATGATCAAAAAGTAATTTTAATAAATTAATTTAATTTTAATAATAATCGGCGAGTGTGCGTGAGAAAGATATGGTATTCAATCCTCTCTGCCTACCCCTATGGGAAACAATGCGATGGTTTGTTTTTGACTATGTATTTAGTTTGCGTAAAGTCACTTAAAAATAAATTTAATCTAATGAAATTTCAATAACAAACATTGCTGTCCCATTATCGAGGCCTGATACATTAAATATTTTACATTGAAAATCATTTCATAATAAGCACGGCAACCATTACAAGATGAACTTATCAAAATCAACACAAACTTTCTATAGTATCTTTACATTTAAAATTTTAACAGTTTTTAGAAAAATATTATACTATATAAAATTATTTATGAAGAGGGAACAATAATTTTTATAAAAAATAATACTGTTGGATAATAAAAATGCAAATTTGAAAATGATTGTTTAAGTATTCACAAATAATGAAAGTAATCGGCCTCGCAGTGTAATGGTCAGCGTGTTTGTCTACCATGTGAGAGGTCTCGGGTTCGATTCCCGACATGGTTGATGTAAAATATTTATTTAAAAAATGGGTGTTTTCACACCAGAATATTTCATAGTCCCTGGACTGGTACCGGAAGCGTAAGACTGATCATCTTACCTTCATGTAACAAAAATGATCAAGGTACGCTGCGATTGGTGTACAATGCAGTGCCCTATGCACCATTAGGGGCGGAAAGGGAATGGTGATGTGACTGTAGAAGATACATCTAATACGATGAAGAAGGTCTTTTACTTCTTGCCTGTCTCCTGTGCTCTGCCAACCTCTGCGGTCCCATTGTTCATAGTGAATTATTTATAGGAGATTTGACTTGTATCACGTATTCAACCTTCAATAAGTATAAAAACTTGCATAAACCATATTTTACACGGTAATTGATGGATGACAATAATTCCTACTGTACCTTGTAGCTCTCCTCGGTGGCGAGCTGCAACTTCTCTGCGATCCAGTTTTCCATCTCGTCGGCATCCCGGGAGAATTGCTGTAGGGTTTGCTCGTCTCCCAATCTAAGCATAAAGCATATATTAGTGTTCAAAGTCGAGATAAATACTGATATTCTCAGCTGTAGTTGGACCCTTACTACAGAGTTATCTTCAATTGAATATTTATACGGTAAAACCTCATTTAAACGTTCCTCAATTTTACATTTTTCCGCTTTTTACACCGAAACGTTCAAGTACAATTTTCTTCCACATATTATATTTTACAAATATTCCCCCCGATTTTTTGTTTAAAACTTTTGAAAATTCATTTAATGTGGTTGAAGATTATTTATAAAAAAATGTTATTCACAAGATGAATCTTGACCACGCAAATGAAGGTTTCAGTTCTTCACTTCACACACAAATGAACAGATGGAAGAATTAAAGCAATATGGATGTTCAAACATAGGCAGACTGGTAATGTTAAGCAGCGTATAAAGTGGCCACAAGAATCAAATGACAAACCCTGCCCATATTTGCTTTTCAAAAAATGTTATCTGTCTGCTTAAACATATATCAAGAAAACTGTTTTGTGGACCCCAACTTAACAAGGAATTGTAGATGTGAAGTTACCTGGAACGTTTCTCAATAAGGGCGTCCTTGAGGTGTCGCCACCTGTCCAGCACCTGCTTCCTCTTGTCGTCGATGGGCTTGGCAGCGTAGTGATTGGAGGCCATCAGTTGATCAGCCAGGGTTTGAAGAGACGCTATCTTCTCCTCCTGCATAGGCAACATTTATTATGATAAAATAAATAAAATGCCGTAGAAATGACCTGAGATTGATTAATATGGTATCTTTCTTACGTGGGCGTTGATTGCCTTGTCGAAGTCCTCGTGTTTCTTGATGAGGGCCTCCACATTGTCTCCCTTGGAGTCCACCTCGTCAGCTGCCGACAGGAAGGCCTCGCGGGCACCCATCCAGTTCTCCGCTTGCTCGCAGTCGCGGTAGAACAGCTGGAGCTCCAAGTTCTGGTCCAGCCGAACGCGCCGCCCCACCCAAGCACTGGGGAAAAAATATTTTATCCATTTATAGACACTGCAATTCATTCTAGAGAAATAGTGTCTGGAGGCAAATACAAATGCTATTTTCGTCTCCAGAGCGACGGAGGTGACTCAATGCACCGACCATCGTACCAAAGCGATGTTCCGAACACTACATAGGGCCACGTTTGGAATCATATTTTTTACAATGTATGAAAGACAGATAAAAGTACTTTTTCAATGTTTTATACAATAATTTGTACTTAACTGGACGTTTTTAGAATTAAATTAGCATTTACGTATTTTTTTTTCTCTCCAAAAATTGATAGTTTTTTGCCTGTATTGTTGTTAAAAGTTAAACAATGTAATAAAAATAAAATTAGATTTTTTTACTATCACAATTTACTCAAATCTAAAGGTTTCTCAAGAGTGTGATGAGAGCTATGACTTAAATATTTAAATTTTTTATCTATAAATTTTTACTTATACAAGACAGACCCATCCTTTTAAAATTTTTGTCAATATTTTTTAATATATTTTCGTATGACAACAGTCGTTCAGTTGAGCCTGGGACCCGTGTATATGAGTATAATACTACTGAACTGGTCTAAAATATTTTTGTTTAGAGAGGGAATAATACTGTGATTTGTTTATCTCACCTTTCTAGATCTTTCCTGGCGTCCGTGACACCGTTGATCTTCTCCTGTATATCGGGGCTGGCGTAGTGGCCGGACTGAAGTAACTGCTGTCCAAACAGTTCAAAGGCTTGGAACGTCCCGGCACGAGCGTCGATCTCAGTACGGTGCTCCTGTCATTGTAAAATAACATAATACAATGAGAAATATAAATAATACAGTAACGATCGGACGTAGAAATTTGTTTATCCGAACTCCGGTCGTCCGGATTGCCAAATATCCAGATCATCGAGAAATAAAAAATAAAGGAGGAGATTTTAATTTGAATGTGCAATTAACTTTGCTGGACATGTTTAAGTAAGTTTTTTATGTGACTGCAATTTGCTGTATTATTTCAAAAGCAATAAAATCTGGCACTCATTGATCCGGATAATTGGAGTTTTACTGTATTTAAAAATACATATTGTTCGCTCTTGTTACATAGTCAGAAAATAAGCTTCAACCCTGATGATGGACGCTGTAATGCAATCCGAAAAGTCAGAAAAGAGTATGAA
The DNA here is from genome assembly GCF_059751315.1 of Micrasema longulum. Lineage (NCBI taxonomy): Eukaryota > Metazoa > Arthropoda > Insecta > Trichoptera > Brachycentridae > Micrasema > Micrasema longulum. The sequence continues at coordinate 725,848 of NW_028277475.1, read as the reverse complement.
TGACACATGGCAAACTCCAGACAAACTCATTGTGCATCTGAATGGCTGTGAAAATAAAGGACGTGAAATTGAAAGTGTAAGGAGGGTATTTTTGTATAAGTATTCAATTGTGTTTTTCTAATTGTTTTTTACAAAAATAACGATTTTTGGCATTTAAGGGCGCAAAATAGGCAAACTAGGTATACTGAGGAATATAGTAAAGCATTAAAATATATTTTTATTTAAGAAAAATAAGTAAAGCTCACTATGAATTATCTCTTATTTTTATTATGTAGTACGTGAACACAGATTATCATAAGTAAATATGGGCAAAAATGTAGACAAAATTAAAAGTCTTACAAGGGCGTATACACATGGGTAGATTGAAACTACATAGTAGAAAACATATGCACATAAACTTTTATTTAATTTTAAGAATGCGCAGAAATAATTATGTGCTTGTTTTTGTCATTTGAATTATGAAAAAGTATTTTTGTGATTATTTTTTTTAAAGTATTAGTTAACTAAAGAATTTTTAATTTTTGAATTTAATATATATTTTTTTGTAATGCCAGCATTCAATTAGCTAATAAAAAAGAGAATAAATAAGCAGACGACAGCTCAGTAACCAGTACCTTAGTCATGCAGAAGAATAAGCGTTTATTTGCCAATTTTACATGTCATTTTATGTACGTTAAACGTCACAACAGTTAGTAATTACAATGCAAATATAGTCTACATTCAATACTAAATATTTTCCAGCTAAAATATTGCAGGTTCATCATCGCCCAATGGTGTATAGGGCACTGCATCGGTCCGCAAAATGGAGCTGATCACTCGTACCCGTATGTTGAGGGGAGCATGAAACAACTTTTAAAATATACATTTTTTGTGGACTTTGTCAAGAATCGAACCCGCGATCTCATCATGTATGGCAGCTAATTTGGGTTGTCCCAATGTAATTCTTAGCACAATAAAATAATAATTCCTTTTCCAAAATCTAAAGATGCGAAGGGCACTGCTACATTGATACTCGCTTCGGGCGCCAGTCCAGAGACTATGTAATATTGTAATGAAAAAGTACGCAGGAATATATTTTTTCATCGACCTCGGTAGGCAAACACGCTAAACAATAGACTAGGAGACAGATTAACCTCCGCTCGATTTTCTTATTTGGTTTTTTTTACTAGAGAGTAGCCGTCGAGCAGAAAACACCTGTCCGGGGTTCTAGTTCAATTTCACTATTAATACTAGTAAAACAATAACCTTAATATAAATGGCTTGGAAAAATAGTATCCTTGAATAAAAGGCTTGGTAAAATAGTAACCTTGATTAAAAAGGTTTAGTAAAATAGTAACCTTGATTAAAAAGGTTTAGTAAAATAGTAAACTTGAATATAAAGGTTTGGTAAAATAGTAACCTCGAATAAAAAGGTTTAGTAAAATAGTAACCTTGAATAAAAAAACATTGTCAAAATGGGTCGAATGAAAAAAAGGAAGATGAACTAACTGATTTAAAAACTGAACCCTTTTTAAAAAAAACGCAAAAATTGTTAAACCTTTAGTGGTGCAACTGGCCCTCGGTAAACATACTATGATAGCTAAGAAAAGCATGCATTATAATTTGACGAGCTTCAGAAGCAAGAGGACGCATTTGGTTCTTTGGCGAACTGAAGCGCATCATTTTAGTTGGCCACTTTGCGGTAGGCATAATACGGACACAGACACATACACGTATACAGACACACGCACACACACGAGTTATGTAATATTAGCGACAAGGACAAGAGACAACAGCGGCACACTCCTCTGACCTGTGGCATTACGCCGTACCTCGCGTCTAGTTCCAGCCGTTGGCCCTATACACAACACACGTACACTGTCACCATTTGTAAATACATTTTATTTAAATACATGTCCCTTTATTCCAATAACAAAGAGATTAGCTTAATTGACAATGTATTTTAAACTAACAAATCGATATACATCAAGTTAGTAACAATGTTTATAATTTTACATCCTCGACAGAGCAAAATTTTTTAAAGAGGCAATATGGAGTTTCTAAAGAAGAGTATGGGTTTGAAAAAAAATTAAAGAGACTGATAAAAGTGCTTTTATGTCACACACGAGTTCAATATTTATAAGAACACAAGTTTCGGGTATTCAGAATTACCCATCATCAGGTGTAAATATAAACTGAATGTTATTCCACAAAGTAAATGTCGAAACAATTAATAATATATGAGTCATAAGCGTTGTAAATGTCTTAATTTCCACATGCCCCAATGTTTACTTTGTCTCTATTTAGATGTTGGACTCTAGATGAAATCCTAAAAAGGTTACAGCATAAAAACATCCAGTCTTAAGATTATTCATCGAGATCTCACCGGGGATTGAGCCCGGAACCTCAAACAGGCCACCTTCTACCATAACACCACACCACAAGGGTCGCCGAGTTCTTTTGCATTTTTAAACAGTTAACAACCACGGCAGAAGATGGAAATCAAATAAAACGGAAATCAAACCTTGAAACCGTGATCCGTGAGGCTGCGAGATTATCGAAGATCCGCAACCCAATTTACCATGAGGTTTATGATCTGGGAAATACCCAGACTTCCATTTTCAAATGAATCTTTAATATTTTTTCTCCACCCGACCATCTCAAGTATGAGATCTTTGATGACGGACATAAAAATGTAACTTTTCAAGAGAGCAAAAAAACATTATTAAAACCCCAATTATTTAGCTACAGAATTCTTTTTACGAGTATTTTAAAATGGGTTATTATTTATCATTTAGATCATTTCATCAGTGTAACTACATTCAAGTAATTTGTACAAATAACAGAAATATTCCAGATACTTGAACCATTAGGGATGGGACAGAAATGACTATTGTACTATTTGTGCCACTGAAAATATGACACAAATGCGCATACTTACTTTATTAAAGCCTAAGTTTAATAGGCACAAAATTATTTATTTATTTTTTGAGTAGTTGTATAAGTGTACTGTTAATACCATTGATGCAAGCATACACAAGGAACATTTAAATGAACAAAAATGCAGTTTTACTGTTATGTCCGCCCATCAAAGAGATATATTATATCTAAAAAGAAATTTATCTAAAATCACTTAATCATGATCTAAATAATATTAAGATATAAGATATTTTTGATTTCTATAATATTGAGTACAGAATTACATTTATAATGTTTTCTATTTATATTTTCCATTAAAAAACAGTACATTAGATGCACACGCATCAGCTTTATAGCTGATAGTGTAATAAGCTATAGAGCTAAAAAATCAAGTAAAGTAAATTTGATTAAACTCGAGTATTTCATGCGAATTTATTTTACCTGGTGTCTTTCGAGCAAAGCTTCGGCTCCTGTGACATCATTGGCCAACTCCTCGGAGCTGACGAGCCCCTTCATGGAGTTGATCCAGGCCATCAGGTCACGGTAGTCGGACAAGAACCTGTGGAAAGGATGGACCATTTGTATAAGCATTAAATTTCTGAAGCCTCAAGTGAGATTACACGGTGCGAGTGTATAATGACGTTATACTTCAATGTGGATTTATTACATATTGAGTATAATATAAAGCTTATAATATTAGACATCCAACACTGATTTGAGTCTACTGAACACTTTATTTTATTTTTACAAATTAGAAAAATATAAAAACAAAAATTTCGTGACAATTGTTTCGAGTTGCGTAGGGCATTTTCAAACGAAATACATACATGTATGTCAACAAATACTTACTTTGTTATATTTTTTCCGAAATTCAAATATAAATACCTAAATTCCCCATAACCTATTAAACATTCAGCCTTGCCCTTAACTATGGGTTTTTCCCTCAATTATGATTAATGTATATGCTATAGTTCATAAGATTATTTTTATTTTCTACTTAAGTACCTTGAATTATATTTATTTATACTTTTACATTGTTTGCATTCCTTTTTTATCCAGAATAATGTTCCCTCACTGGGAAACTATATAAGGATATTCAATCCATCTAATCTTCACACTCATTTGAAAATGCCCTAGCAAGGCGAAACAATTGTCACAAAATTTTTGTTTTTTATATTTGTAAAAATAAAATAAAGTGTTCAGTAGACTCAAATCAGTGTTTGATTTCTAATATTATAAGTTTAAATATGGAGTTCTACAAAATAAACACCAAATCAATCGACAATCAATATAATATAAAGAATCGGAAAAGTAGGGCAAGAGTAACGGTGAGAACTGTAAATTTGTAAAAAAACTAAAATCTGCTAACCTTTGTGTGGGCTATGATGTCACATGAGTATAAATAATACAAGACTTTATATATTTGTCTCATTTTCTTAAATAATGAAGTGGTATTTTGCTATAACAGGCCTAAATATTAAGCAGTATTTTACGGGTTGCGGTCCCGTGGCGAGTGTCACATACTTACGGATCCAAGGTCCAGGGTTTGAACCCCACTATACCAACTCAATTCCCATAGAATTGAAATACTTGGGAAAATCATAAGAATGAAAAAAAATATTTTTGATAAATTTGTACAATTTTTGATTTTAAATACCTGTATTTCAAATAATCTTGTCTTATACTTAATGTAATACGACGTTACAGCACTGTTTGCAGAGGGAATTTTTTTCGCACAGTCTTTTAACAGTTAATCACTTATGGTACCTAAGGGTGCTACTGCTTTTATAGTCCGTAGTTGGGCAGATCAAAAACAGCAATTTTTCAATTATTGAATTCAAACAGGGCTCAAAATACACATATTGGCATGCTTATTAATGGAAAAGTACTGAAATCCTGCATTGCACAAATTGTAAGCGCAAACGGCCAAAAATTGTGGAATCTAAGATTTTTCTGTAAGCATGTCAGTACGCTATAAGTTTTTTTTTATATGAAATATTAGTGTTATCATATTTTACCCAAATATTTCAACATTAGTGGTCATTTTTATTAAGTTGTAAATAACTTATTATTAGAAAATGGAAATCAAGTTGGGGTAGAGTGGGGTTCGAACCTCGGACCTCTGGTCCGTAATTTGAGAAAGATGAACCGATGTTGAACTGATTCAATATTCTTCATGTATGTTAGGTATTTGTATAAATTAACTAAGAATACTGATCAATGTTTCTAGTTACTGATATTGTAGATGTGATAGTGTGAGGTGAAATTTACCTCTGCAGATCGTAGCTGTCGAGCAGCTTCTCCTTGCGGGAGTTGGCCTTGGCGGTGAGCTGCGTCCACTCGTCGTTGATCTCGCACTTCTTGGCGTACGTCTGCTCCGCTGTGTCGGGGTGTGACGACATGAGACGCGTGGCGGTGTCGTCCAGCTGGCGAATCTGTACACACCAAATAAAAGCGATGCAATTTTTTTCTAGACACACAAAGCCGAAGAAGCCAAAAAAATAATAATTTGTAAACTTTCGTGACCACATATTTCCAGTAGCCAATAAATTAGTGTTTTTGTCGAGCGCAACCATGGGGGTTCATGATTGCAACCAGCAGCAGATTTCTTGCTTCCAGGGTAGCTATGTTTTTTGACGTTTACCATGTTTGGGTTACAAATTATAATTGTACGAATTCAAATTTTAAATGTCAAAAATAAAAATAAGCTGCCGTTCCTACAAACTATTCCCATCATGTCAAACTATATTATTGTTGGAGATGTCGGACTAATGACCTTATCACCCAGGGCGGCCAGGTCCCGCTCCAGCCCCTCGTGCTTGCGCTGCAGCGCCTGCACGCTGCGCAGGTCGCGCCCGAGGTCCTCGTTGTTGAGCGCCTCGTCCTTCTCTTGGATCCAGTCCTTGGTCTCGTCCACGTCGCGGTGGAAGCGCTGCACTTCGTGCGCCGAGCCCAACTGCGCCGCGCGCTCTGCCGTTAGCTGCTGCAGCGACGACCACTTGGAGTTCAGCTCCTGGAAACACAAACATTGTTACTTCTGTTCTCAATTGGTTCGCGGTTATGCCGGCTAGAACTAAACAGGTAAAGCCACCAGTCCAAAAGAGGTCGGTAGTGAAAAGACGGGAGACATTATTTATTTATTTATTTAACTTTTTGTACATAATGTTATTTGTACATTGGCGGGCTTATTGCCAAATGGCAATTTCTTCCAACCAACCAATAAAATAAAAGTTTTATTTTTATAATTTAAGTTACAGAACATATTCAATAGAAAAAAAAGATTAAAAATTTAAAGATATATAAAAATAGAAATAAACGTATTTGTTTATAAATTACCTTAAATCGAAACTATTACTCAATGAGAAAAAGGAAAAAAGAGGAAAGAGGAAAAAGGAAAGGAGGAGAGATTAAGGAAGAGAAAGGAGATGTTTCTTCAGACGTGATTTAAACAGAGATAATGTAGTAACATCTTTGATGGTGGATGGGAGATGATTCCACAGTCGAGCCGCATGGACACTATATGAGTTAGAGAAGAAAGAGGAATTGTGTATGGGTATTAAGAGAGTGCCTTGAGAATGAGAACGAAGAGGTAAACCATGAACTGATAAGCGTTGAAATTTTTCACACAGGTATATAGGAGCGTTAGGACTATGAAGTAAATTGAACAGAAGTGAGAGGGAGTGATAGTCTCTCCGCTGTCTAATTTTGAGCCATTTCAGTTGTCATTATTGTGTGGCTATCACAAATAAAAGTGTCCCAGTATGTTTGTCAAATAAGATTTACTTCAAACCACCAACTACAGTCCAATCGGAAATGAAACATTAAAAAAAAAATGTTATAATATGTGTCAATAGAGTAGATCCTATGAGAAAAAAGTGTCAAACAATGGAGAGCTATAAAAAAAAGATTGAAATCATTAAATTCATTCGGGTTTTGGTCCCGTGGTTAGTGTTGCGGACTCATGAATCAGAGGTCCGTAGTTCGAACCCCACTCTACCCCAACTTGAAATATTTGGGTAAATTACAAGAATGCTAATATTTCTTTTTAAAAGAAGAAAGAAAAAAAATTGAGATTTTTTTTGTTACATTCATGACAGCTATGTTAACTATCTAATGTTGACATGAACTGTTTATTATAGATATAACTTTTCCAAATGGGATCCTACAATTTTCTATGAAGCTATAAGAATAAGACATTTACATATGTTTAATCAGCTTTCGTGAAAAGTTGATATTTTCAACATACAAAAGTTTATTTCAGAGAAATAACAGGCTACAGCTATAGAAATGCCATTTCGCTCTATTGCATAGAACGTGTAACAGATGGTTTCATCATTACGCTTGCGATTCTCGATCGGAGTACCTAAGGCCCATTGTATTACTGTAAACTATAGCTAACTTCTGTATGGGCGTTATTACTATGAGATTAATATAATATGCCTTTGCACTGAAATTCATTCTTTAGCTGATGATCCAAAGGTTTAGAAACTTCACATATTGGCATGAAACCAGAGATAGAGAATCCACAGGGGAGAATAGGTGTTGCACTTATATGAATACTAAAATGTTACTTGAATTTGAGTCTGAATTTTCAGAGCAGCTTCGGTCTGTCCGATGGTCATGAGTTGGACAGCGATCTCGTTCATCTCGGCGAGGCGGACCTCGTTGGCCTTCAGGTCGGCTTGGAAGTCGTCGAACTTCTTTTGCATCACCTCCACTTGCTCCAGATCCTCACCCACATCTTGTACTTGAGCGTGGTTTTCCTGGAAATTATTTAGATTTAAACATCTCTTGTCTTTTCAGAATAAAAAAAAATACGAAAGAACGCCCTGGCTGAAAGAGAGTAATATTCAGTAATTTGTTGCGATTCCACTGGAAATTTTAATCGAAACCCCCACCATTACACCACAAGGTAAATTATGAGAATTTGCTATTTAGTTAATAGTTTTATTTAATAAACTGAATACAAATCAAGTGAGAAACTGAATATTTACAATCTATTTATCATGTTTAGTAAGACGACATTTTCACCTTTAAAAATAAAACTTAACTTCTGTAGAATAAATAAAGAAATGAAAATACACTACACAGGGAATATGCGAATATTTCTGACAGAAAATTAACTACTTCAATGTAAACAATCGGTAGGCTGATGGCAAAAGGACATATCTATCACTTTTCTAAAACAGACATTTTGACATGCTAAAATTTGATGTTCTTACATGACAAAAGGATATATGATCACTCTAGAGTGGCCATATTAAAATATATGGGGTTCACGTGATCTTTTTATGCTTAAAGCTATGTGACGGAAGGAATTATTGGCTTGACCCGTAGAGTTTAGAAAATAGTTTCCTTTTTGCCATCTCTCTTTTGAAATGCGATATTTATTGAGTATTTGAAAAAAAAAGAAGAAATTATATCATATGTTACATTACTCGGACTGGGAAAACTCCAAGATTACGTAATATAATAAAATAAATAAAAACAACTTTGTTTTTAATTTATTTTTTGTTTATTTGGTTATTTAGTATTATTTTTTTAAATTATGAAACACTTTTTTAATTTTCTAGATAAAATAGGAAAGAACTCATTAGTTAAGCATACCTTGATAAAGAAGCTCGTATAGCTTTGAAACCGTTCGAAGAAAACAAAAAATAAGAGGTTAAAACAAAGTTGTTTTATTTATTTTATTACAATGAATAACCTAGTGCTTCGCGCGCATAAGTTACTGCTGAAGAAAATATTTTTTTTTTACGTAATATGTTTGTAAAATGATAAATAAATAAAAACTAAATGCTCAATGTGAAATGATGGAGTTATATTAGGTTACCTTATCCTTGATCCAAGTGGCGAGTTCGGATGCCTCCCTGACGAGGACGTAAGCCTTCACCGTCTCACTCAACTTGTTCTGCCTCTCCTTGGCCAGGCTGAGGAGGTTGTCATACTGCCCGTTGATCTGAGGGAAGTTACATTTGTTATTTTCGGTTGATAAAGGGAAGCCAGAACGTGATATGAGAAAAGCACGTATTGTCTTTGTAACTGCTTGCTGGCCATATGCCGCACACCGTAACTGATGACATCGGTCTCCCTGGCAGTGACCACATACATAGAAAAATAAAAAAAATAGAAAAACTGCCCAAAGAACCTTTTATAATGTTCATTTTATTTCAATTTGTTGCAACTGAGAGGGAAAACATTTATCAGAAGGAAATATGGAAGTCTAGGCATTTACAGGGCTTATGACCTGTCATTGGCTGTTTTAAGTGGCCACTTTACACACTGTGTAACTTTCACCATTCTGTCCACATTTCATCAACTCTTCCACCAGTTGACTTTTGTGAAGTAAAAGAGCTGAAACCTTTATCATGTGGGTGAGATTCATCCGGCTGAAACAATTTCTCTCGCCTTCTCAAAAATATTTTCCCTCTCTGTTGCAACAAATTTAGACTGTAATAAACAGTTTAAGTTTTTGAAATAAAGGCAAAACGTGTGTATATCGGAAAAAGAAAAATTATATCAATAATCTGATTTAATAAACAAATTTCAACTTCATATGCGATTTACACAAAACGGTAGTTTGGCGCTAAATTGCTTATTGCAAGATACCGTCTATTTGACGTTCCATTCACTCTAAGAAACCAATACCATCAGGTAACATTCATCATTCTGCCTATATTTAAAAATCCACATTTCCTCAACCCTTCCATCTATTGACTTTTGTGAAGTAAAAGAGCTGAAACCTTTATCATGCGGGTGAGATTCGTTCGGCTTAACCAATCCACCTACTAGGCAACGCCTGAAAACAATTTTCCAATTTTTATACTTCTTCTTTTACCAGTTAGTTAATTCAATAATATTTTGGGTATGTCCAAATGTTTGCAGACAGCCTGGATCTCTTCCCTAGTGAGTTATCTAGATCCAAATTCCAGCCTGTTTGCAAACATTTGGACATACTCAAGACATTGTTCATTTTATTTATTTATTTCAAGAATCCAATGACTAAAAAATACAAACAATTTTTATTAAACAAACCGTCACGCCGTTTCACCGTAGGGGTAGGCAGAGAGGTTGGTTCAGACTTGAAAAGCCCATCTTCGAGTATTTGTTGGATTTGGTCACGGCATGTTTTCTTGGTCTTCCTCGATTTCTGCATCCATCACCATTCGCACTATAAATCTTTTTAGCCATTCTTTTGCTGTCCATTTTTTCTACATGTCCAAACCAAAGCGGAACTTCTTCTTTGATCTTGTCAATAGTGATTATCTCAGCCTTACATTTAAGACTTCCAATGCGTGTAATATTATATGTTTACGTATACAAATACTTTTTTTTTTAAAATTAAAATTATTTATTGACAATTCTTGATGGAATTCCATTGTAATGATGTAATAACTTGTTTACAATTTTATTTTTTTTGCACCACAACAGGCCAGGAGACCCAATTACAGCTCAGAACACCCAAGCTTGAGAAAAATCACATAAATTTTTTGTGTTCTCCGTGCGTGAGTCAAGCGTCTAGACCACTATACCACGGAGGCCACCAATAATAATAATAATATAGTAACAAGTAATAATATGTACATAAAACTGAAATAAGATAGCAAGTTAAGTATATAATACAAAGAAATTTAAAAAAAACAAATCATAATAAAAATTAATATTAAACATTTACATAGGCTAAGAAAGAAATATCCGAGGAAAAAGAAGAACTTTAAACTAAATGTCACCTTCCAAGTACCTCAAGTAGTAATTTTTTAAATGAATATAGTCATTTTTGACGTTATATAAGATTCCGGTAGCCAGTATGAGACATATTCCTCAGCTTCCTTTCTAGTCCCTATGGCAATTTATTTGTATATGGTGGTATTAGAAGCAAGCTTAGAAATTTCCATTGATACTGAGATATTTGCAAAAAACTTGGAAAAAAGAATTGTGAGATTTATAATTATGCTTCACTAACTCAAATGAGACAGGTTTTAAGTGGATTCATGCCACTCGATTTGAGAATCAGGGAGCTTGCAGAAGCATATGAGGTGAAGAAGAGCCTCACTTTGCAAGACTTGCCACAGGACAGATTTTACCAGGGAGTGGGAGACTATTTCTCACTTCCTCATCCGGCGGAGTGCTATCCGATAGATCACGGCTATGATGATCAGGTTCTGCCTGGGACGGCGCAGGAAGAGTTGAGGATCTACACAGATGGCAGTCTCTTAGACGGCAAAGTGGGTGCAGCGTTTGTACCTTACGATGGCGTCAGAGAGCTGCCGTCGAGAAAGTTGAAACTCGGCGATTTCTGCTCCGTGTTTCAGGCGGAACTCTTTGCGATCAGAGAAGCCCTGGTCTATGTTTTGAAGAAACCACCAAACAGATGGAAGAAAATAACGATCCTGACAGATTGCAAATCTGGCGTCCATGCAATAACTGACCGAAATTCGGTCAACCCTATTGTAATGGACATTAGAACAGATATCCAGAAGCTTCGATGCAGACACCAGGACGTGTACATTGGCTGGATACGGGGACACTGCGGAATCCTTGGCAACGAAAAGGCTGACGAAAAGGCTCGGGAAGCTACACTCAAGAAGACAGCCCCCGATTTTGCCGATTTCCCGCTCAGTTTTGCCAAAAGGAAAATAAGAAGCAGAACCCTTCGAGTCTGGAACGATCGTTATTTAAGTGAACCTACCGGAAGTATAACTAAAATGTTTTTCCCTACCATTTTCCATGCCTATGATTTCAGGAGAATGCAAAATGCTGGCTACGAGCTCACCCAGATGCTTACGGGTCACGGTGGGTTTATGAGCTACCTGCATCGCTTCAAGCTCTCCGAAATCGACAGCTGCCCATGCGACGATGAAACTCCTCAAGATGTCCCTCACCTGTTGATGCATTGCCCCCTTTTCAGCTTTCAAAGACAACAGCTGGAGGCGCGATGCAGAAGCTTGGGTGAAGATCTATGCGACATCCCATCGGTGATAGGTAATAAAGAACTCACACGAGAGGTAGTATTATACATGATCAATATAGTGCAGGCTATTGGTAAAATAAACCAAAGTAGGGAAGAAAATGCCGAACACTCCTCTAGTGGAACGGAAGGCCTGTTGACTACTGCCAACAGGCCGGCTTCTCCTGAAGAGTTTTGAGTGGTTTCCTCTCCACATAAGCAAATGCTGAGAAGTTCCTGATTGGCCCACATTAGTATATCCCTCCTGATCCCAACAGTTTAGATCAATTTAAAGAAATTTAATTGCAGAAAAATCCACTTTTGAAATATAAACCTTGTATATTATAAGCAAGGTAAATAATAAAGCAACTCCTTTATAAAAAAAAAAAAAAAAACTCAAATGAGAATGCTAAGTTTGCGGTGTCAAGTAGTATAATTGAAATCTGCTTTTGCAAGATTTAGAGACGGTTTTATATTGCGCTATTATTTAGGTAGGTAGATTTTTATGTATAGTTTATTTTGGCATCAATAACTAATTTTCCGTTTATGATGGAGATTTCTAAGTTTGCTTCTTAGTTTTAGTTAAAGTATTTAAAAGCGATTTTTTTTTATTTTACTTACCAATGTCTTCATTCATAATCCATTATAAAGTTTAGGTGCCAGATAATTGTATTTATTTATTTCAGAAAGCGACTAATCGACCGATACATGGGATTTGTTAAAATCTGAACAAAACACTCACTTGACTTTGCCTTGCAGCGATGGAATTGCTGTCGGCAAGATTCTGCTGCGATGCTGTAAGCCCGGCGTCGATCTTCTTTACATAGGCAGCGGGAACAAAGCCCTGACGATCGTTGACCTCCACCTTCCACCAGTCCTGTGAACAAAATTACACAAAGTTATTATACAAATAAAACAGCAGTGAAAAATAATATTGGCACTCATTACTAATAACGATTTTTGAATATTTAATAACTAATAACCCAAATGTATTATGTATGAAATGGTAATAATTTACATACAAATATGCATAATAATAATAGCACTTCAATGAGTGGGAAATACATTCTGGTGTAGATACATAGAGGGCGCCGCGAATCAAATGTCACTATAAAAACTAAACCTTCATCTTTAGTTAATCTAAATCCAAAGTTTCGGTGCAATAAGTATAGTGTTGTAGCTACAGCGAATTGTCAAAGTTCAAAAGTTATTTTAACAATGGAATTAAACTGAGAAAATTCATCCACAATATTTTTTTACAACTTTTGAAGACAATTATCTCAACAAGAATGCCTCGCCGAGTTGGTTTCTGTTTCCGGCAATGAAGCACCACATCAATCGACAATTTGCCATTGGTATGGCGAGTTCAAACCTGGACGGCTGAGTCTCAGCGACGATCCAAGGACAGGTGCACCAAAGACGGCAGTCACCCAGGAGAATGTCGACGCTATGCGCAAGGTCATCAAGGAAGATGTGTCATATTGCGAGATTGAGGCATCATTGGGGATTTCAAGGACCTTAATTCGGAATATTTCGCATGAAAAATTGTGTCTAAAAAAATGAGTTCTCCATTTGATGCCGCATCTGTTGACCGAAGAACAGAATGAAGCTAGAGTCAACTGGTGTCAAAAAACTATTTTTTTTTTTTTAATTTGCGGGAAATTTTACACAAATGTAAATGACAAACTAAACAATTAACACAGCTGAAAATTTTAGCATACTTTAGGGGCATGTTTACCAACATAAAAATGGACAAACGGACTCTCCAAACCTGCGAAATTGAAAAATTCCCATTATTTTCTAAACACACCTCGTATGCTTGACATTTGACCATCGCAACATGTTATTTAATAACTCACATGATGAAGAATTTCTTCCTCGTAGTCGGAGAGTGGTAACCAGCTCAGCACACAGTTGGTTTTCACATCGAAACCGAGTCTCATGGAATACTGCGAACTATACCGAAGGATGAGGGGGCCATTGCCGTTTACGAGTTGGGTCTTTTTATTTGTCTTTAACACTTTAAGCAAGCAATGAAACAGAACATTCAATGCCCACAGTGATATAATCATGGTGACTTGTTTAACTTACAGATTTACATGGTGGTAACATTAATCTGTACACACACATTACCATTAAGTTTGACTGAAATGTGATAATACATATTTACGGTTAATCCAACATTTACTATGAATTCTAAATAATACACGGGGGATACGTTCCATACAGTTCAGTTTAATATAGGTGGATAGGTTGCCTTGAATGAAAATGTCTGAAGATTTCCGAAACCGGCTGGCAATTAAATAAATAATACAGTAGAACTCCGTTTATCCGAATTCTCGACATTCAGATTGAGAAATATCCGGATAGTTATAAGGAAATAAAAAAAAACTATAACGCGCCAACTCACCACTCTGAAAACCTTTTAAAAAGAGAAAGTAAATTTTTAATGTGATTCCAATTCGCTGTATTATTTCAAAGGCAATAAGTGACCTTAGAGTAAATGAAGAACTTAAGCCCTACGGGAAATTTGATACAAAAATGTTTTCTTGCGCGCGGTAAAAATTAGAGTATTCAATTGTACGACAATGTTTTTAGAAAATGTATGAAAAAAATAATAAAAACCAACTACTTTGAACGACGTCACTAGTTCATACGAATCAACCGATGATAAGAGGGCTGTGAAAGATATCCGATTTACTGACCGTAAATGGCCCAATTGGCAGAACTGACAGAGTATAAACGGAAGAGAACCTCTGACGTCACATGCGGCAAAAATTCAGAAATACAAAAATTAAAAAAATTATTGCGCTGATATATATAAAAAAAATAAAATAAATTTGGTTTGGTTTTATAGTCTATTATTAACAAATATATATTGTTTTTAATCCTGGACTTGCTCATTTTGCATTTTCTTTCAAAACATTACCTTAATTTAATGGTTAATCCAACCTTCTGGATTTTTGCATCTCCGGATAACGTCTGGCACTAATTAATCGCGATCATTGAAGTTTTAAAAGTTTAAATAAGCAATTAAGAACAAATTTATTTATTTTTTTAATTGTAAGTATTACATTCACTTTGTGTCATTACAACAGAAACAATATTACCGATGATTGTACTGTCAATACAGATAATAATATCCAAGCTATACAGTGATTGAAATCTTAAATATGGATTTTTTAAATCCTGAGAGAAATAAACGCAGGAACTTACAACTTTTGTGCGCCTGTTACAGACATTTTATTAAAAACACTTCAAAATAATTAAATAAAGTTCTGGGAACATTTCAAAATGCTAGTTGCCTGTCTCCATAAAAGTCCGTATTGTAGTTTTGGTAGACGGTCGGCGGCAGCGCGCCGAAATAATTCTAACAATATATTAATTTGTTCATCAGTTTGGAGAAATAATTTGAGCTGGACGCGTGTCGGTTTGAATTGTAATTAACGTATTACAACAGAGATGAATAACATTTTAGAGAAAGTAATATAGAAGTCTAGGCATGGTCCTGTTATTGCCTGGATTAGTCATAAGCCCAGTAGATGCCTAAACTTCTATTTTACCTTCTCTAAAATGTTATTCATATCTGTTGTAATATGTTAATATTGACAGCTCCCAGGGAGTTGAATCCAGTCCTTGTGTACAAAAATTTGGACAAAGCTCAAAATATTGTTGAATTGTAATAGTTTTTTTTTTTTTAATATAAGGCGGGATGTGGGACCGTGAAAGTACATAAAATACCTAGCATCTGCGGCCCCTAGTTTGTGCCTTGGGCCTTAAAATTTTTGATACTTATTATTGTTGATGGTGAATATTTTTTTAAAAAGCGATTGTCATTTTGGTTGGTCAGAAGAAACTGCCATGTCACAATAAACAAAAGATTAAATACAATAATAATAAAAAACCACAAAAAAAAATACAATACATTGGTATTCTACAAGTGATTATCAATATTATTGATAAAATAAGTACTTGTTGTGATTGTTGGATAAAATAACTACATACTCTGATTTAAACAAATTGATGTTGACTGAAACAAAAGCATATTAACAATTACTCTGAAATTCGATGTTTAAATGAATGTCCGAGGTCAAACGGATATTTTTTGTTTATACAGGGTGTTCTTTAAACCCTGTCACATCCGAAACCACGATGTTCAGTGTGGGCAAGAAGACATATTAGCATATTTAATAAAATATTTAGAGCAAAGAATATATATTTTTTAAATATTTAAAAACAAAAAATGGTTGCTTACTTCTGCAGGAGAGAAGCGCGGCCGCGCGGTTGTCGGCGTATCAGACTCCCCCCTCCTAGTTTATCCCCTGCAGAAGTAAGCGACCATTTGCTTTTTTTGATATTTTTTGTTATAAATTTTATTCTTTCTAAAAAAATATTTTAATGTGCCAATGTCTTCTTACTCATACTCATCATCGTGGTTTCGGATGTGACAGGGTTTAATGAACACCTTGTATAATGCGGAAGTTCAATGTTTTAAAAAAATATATTTATTAACTTGTTAATAGACTATCAAACTAAGCAAAAAAAGAGTTTATGCATCGTATTATCAGCGCTAAGATTTTTTTGTATGTAATTTTGAAATAACTCTGTTTAGTTCTACTGATTGGTAAATTAACTTCCCATAAACCAGAAATATATCACCACAGTTTACCATTGGTTGATTCGGAAGAACTAGTGACGTCGTTCAAAGTGATTTTTTTTTCTTCATACATTTTCAAGAAACTTCGCAGTACAATTGAATGCTCTAATTTTTACCGCACGTAAGAAAACATTTTTTATACCCAATTTCCGAAAGTACTGAACTTCCTCAGTCTGAGGGTAGAGATCACAAGGCAATATACATTTATTCAATAAATTTATTTTTGTTAGTTGGCACATTAGAATATTTTATTTGAAAACGTTCGGTCACTCACGAAGATTTGAATGGACTGTACGTAATTTTTCGTGAAACGTAAATCGAAAAACGTCCAATAAAAATAATGTGAAAATTCAGGATTTTTAAACGTCGCAACTGACGCCGAAAAACGAATACAAATTTAATTCGATCTAGGTATAATATATTATATTAATTAAGTTGTAAATATGTTATATTTCGCGTAATAAATATAAAATACTAACACGCTAACTTGTACATCACTAACACATGTGTAAATATATAAATAAACGAAAAAATATACAATAAAACTTGACACTGGCTAGAACACCTCGGTAGGGAAGCGAAAAAGTCATTTAACAAAGAAGAAGTAGAAAAAAAATATAATGAATGAAAGTGTATGGTTAAAAAAAAAACCGTCACCTCGAATTAAAAAAATATTTTTTAAAAACACGTCACTTTTATTTGCGCGACACTCTGGGGTAGCTACCCTTTAAAGTAAATAGTAATATTAATATGAATTAAAAAGTACGTATTGAAAATTTAATTTATCCATTACACAACACAAGTACGGCCTAATTAGTTAGCTGTCCAACAGTACGATAGCCGCCGACGGCCGATTACACAATGTCCCTCTACGCACGAAGTAGTAAGGAAATGTACGGAGTCCGGGGTCAGTTTCGGTGGCTTCGGTGCGTTCCTTGCTGCTAAACTTCTAGCCAAAAATCCTCGCGATTCACGTGATGACCGAGCCGAGAGAAAGTCACATAAAGTTGTCATTTATTTATTGTTCAAAGAAGCCCGCTAAGGTTTATTTGAATGGAATATGATGAATTTTACGTCTTCCTAATTTGAGTCAAACTTTTGACGGATTTGGACATTTGCGTTATCAAATTTTGATGTCATAAAACATAACGCGTAATTATTCATACAATAATCGTTTTTAAACTAACGCTATTTCAAATATTGTAGAATCTATCTGCTGGCTATCATATCTGCGACGAGTTTTTCTGCAAAACAATACAGAAAAAGTAATAAATGCGAAACACTTCGTCAACGCGCGAGTGCGAGGCGATGGACTTCCCCAAATTACTAACCACTAACCAGACTAAATACTAAATATATAATTAATGGTGGGAATAATCTAATTAAACTAATCGAAATATTATATTATTAAAAAGATCGAAACATTTCGAAATGCTTACAATTAATCGAGTTCCCTCGGACTTGACAAAAAATAATCGAGATATCTCGAGTGAATTCATTCGAAATGGTTTTCCGAGACAATTTTGACTTGACTTTTCGAGACAATCGAAATATGGATTCCGAAACGATCGAGATATGAATTCGGACTTGACATTTCGAGAGATTTTATTCGGAATGGATTTCGAGACCATCGAGATATGAATTCGGACTTGACATTTCGAGAGAATTCATTCGGAATGGTTTCTCGAGAGATTAATACGAGAAGTTTACTCGGACTAAGTTAATATTTCGATATAGAATGATTCGAAGGCGCTTTTTGGGAAATGCATTTGATGAGTTAAGTCTGACATGACATTTCGAAAGCAATGGAAACTCATTTAAATGGTTTTTCGGAAGGGTAAAATATCGTTCGTGTTCAATAAAATTCAAGTATGTAATGTTAAATTAATTGTTGCTATGGGTTCATATTTATAATATAAAGGGACTAACTTGAGCTAGTTAAGATGTGGGTAAACATTCACAACTTTGTACAACACATGTATATATTCCCCCCGCCCCCCAATGCTTCAAATAAATGTCAGCATTTTTTTTGCCGTTTTCCGACATTTCACGGTAAAAAAAACGATTAATTCGGTGTTTGAATTCGATTATTTGTGTGTCTCGAATGCTTAAATTTCGATTATATAAATATTAAAATTATTCACATCATTAATAGAAAGATGCTCATTTCACATAGAAATTAGAGATGTTTAAAAAAATGAGTTTTATTCGTTACTTTTTTAAGAATAACGAGATACAGGTACTACTCGAATTGTGGGTTCAACTGAAGAATTCGTTATTACTCTGTTCGGAATGAGGAACTTCAGGCCTACGGGAAATTGGACACAAAAAATGTTTTCTTACTCGCGGTACAAATTAGAGCAATAAATTATACAGCAAAGTTCGTTGAAAATGCACGAAAAAAATTATTTAAAATATTTTAATAAAACGAACTACTTTGAACGACGTCACTGGTTCATACGAATCAACCAATGATAAAATAGTTGTGGAAGATTTCAGGTTTACTTACCGCCAACGGACCAATCGGCAAAATTGGCCGAGAAGAAGCGGAAGAGAACTTGTTACGTCACACGCGGAGTAATTTCAGAAACATAAGTCTTAAAAAAAAACATAGCGCTAATAATACGATAAGTACACTAAAATTTTAAGAAATATTTTTTTGGCTTAGTTAATTAACAAATAATAAAATAAAAAACAGTAAACTTCTTCATTCGGTACTCGCTATTCCCCAAATGCGGTGTTGCTGAATTCAGTTCAGAATAATTACTACTCTTATAAATTATCCGTTTTAAAAATTGTTGCCCGAGAGTACTAGAATGGGTCTTAAATCTTTAAATTTTATCTAAGCTAACCTATTTATTAAAAACAAAACTCGTTACAAAAACGTGACATTTAAAAAAATATTTTGAATAAAAATAAAACCCAAGCAAATTTTTAAAAAATAAGTAGACAGTGTGCAGACAAAATTTATTAAATCGATAGAAAAAAACTTATTTTTTCCCTTTATTATCAAGCCGGTGTCCACGGTTTAGGGTTTTTATTTTATATTTAAATTGCCTTTGTGTAAATTATCGTAATTTTTATTTGTACATTCTTAAACTGGTACAAACACAGTTATATTAAATTAATGTTTCTTTACAGTTTTTAATTGATAAATTGACACAATAGGGTATTATCACCCGGGAGGAATATCGGATTTAACATATTGTACATATAAAGGATTTCCCAAAGACTCTTTTAGTGTTTATAAAAGCTCTAATAATCAATAATTTCATTCATAACTTTCGTTTACTATTTTCAACATCTCAGAAAAGCTATTTTATTCGGTTGGTACTAAATTCGATAATCCAAACCCACCCAACAGTACGCCACGAATCGTGCATTTGTTTTAAATGTTGGTAATCCGAATAGAAATTGAAACGACGCGTATTGCTCTCTATGATTTTTTCCCCTTCTGTAGCCAACCTTGAAATAAATGGCGACCGTAAAATGGGGCGACATTTAAACCGTATGGCGACTTTGATCAGTGGATATATTGTTTATATTTAGCTCTATAACTTCTGATCATTAATAAATTTCGGTAAATTTTAACTGTTTTTTTAATGGTAATACGGAATACGCTCTAAATGCAATTGTTATATAACTTTATTTCAAGTAAGATTTCAAGAAGTTTGAAATGGAATCGTCTAGCTATTTTTTTAATATGGTGATTTACTTTTTATTTACTGATAAAAGTAATTTCGTGTAATTTGCATTGTCTTGACATCACTGGTATTTATATCACTGAGTGTCCATTATTATGATTTTTTCATATTTCAATTTTTTTTAACGTATAATAAGAAGTTTTCTAAAATGAGCTGAAATTTATCATTTTATATACATCTTTTATTGCGAGTGACATGATTCGAACTTATTAATAAAAGTTTTGAGACAGGGCCTACAAAAAAATATTTTGTTAAAATACTAGGAAAAGCTGTTATGAAAATTCGGGCTGCTTCCAACCATTACAAAATATTATTTGAAACACTATACAATGAATAATATAAAGTTAAACATCCTTAAAAGCATTTAAGCCAGTTTTCCAGAACAGAAGGAAAATTTTATTTACCAAGCGATAGTAAAATGTTGGGACTGGGGATTTCCCTTTAACATACGTGATTTCAGAATATAAATAAAAAATATAATGACTCAAATGAGCGAGTCTAAAAGATTTTCTTTTAAAGGTGAGAAAATAAATGTGAAGCTTCGTCCTCGAACGATAATGGTGAAGTGATTTATCTAGTAAATCAGATAATTGTTACGAAATGCTTGTAAAAAACCTCATACACTTCAATTGCACTTCTTGTGAAATTTTGTCGAACACTGTTGAATATGACCAATATTAATTTCCCAAGTATGTTTCACGTCTTTGTAAGAAACAAATTAACAGATACAATAATTGCTTTCCTGGAATAAAGTAATGGATTTTAAGTTATTCAGTAAAATAAATGTTTTTAAAAGCTGTGAAAGATAAGTTTTCATCAAATAAAAAAAACACAACAACCTCTCATTCTGTTTCGATAATAATGTCAGCCAATAAACAAATTCTTATACACAATAATAGATTTATTAACTGATAATTATATTCAATCAGAAAGCAGGGTATATTATTTTATCTTTATCAATTATTCGAAATTTTTCATTAATACATTTTTTTTAATCGTCATAATATTTTTCAATTTTAAACTTGATTTATATTTTAATTGTTATTTTTGAGTTTATATTAAAATTCGAAAGTTTATATTTAAATTAGAAAAATAATTTTTGTTTTATGTGGAATTAAAGTATATTATTTTTATTTACTTAATTATTTCATGAGATTCGACTTAAACGCTTATTAATTACACGATATTATTATTGGAGAATGGATAGTATAATTCAGAAAGAAGTGAAAAGTTATATTGATAATTATTTTTTGTGTAGCACTGACTGAAAACACCGTTTTTTTATAATTTATATGTTATACAAAAAATATTTACTGATTAAAAATAAAATAAACAAATTATTGTAAGACGTCACTCCTCATTTTATACACAAGAATTGTTTTTTTTTGCGTAAAGCGAAACGTTAATGTAAATATATGTATTAAATTTATAAAAAAATTGTATCTAATAGTAATGTTGTATACTTATATTTTTTTTATCTAAATAAAGTAAAAAATAAAATGTTCAAAACAAACGCATAAAATCATGATGTATCAAAGCGACCCCGCTCCGAACAGTTGACTTTGATCACTAAGTTTTTATTATTTTCTCGCTCACACGTTTAAAGTTCGAAACTGATCGAAGTCACCCCATTCAACTTACTCTACTCGAATCATAAATTTTTACGAAAAAACTATCTCGGCATTCGATGACGTCAAACTTAGTGACGTCACGAATTGTTTGTTTTTGGCACCATTCAAATTACTATAATTGAATCCTATATATCTCCCTTATTTCTTAACAGATTTTAATAAGAATAGTACCGATCGGCTTGTGATTTTTTAGATTAATTTATAAGATAATAAAAAATCCATGATAATTGCCCATTTAATTACCTATATATTAACCAATATAAAGTAACGAATATAATGTATCGATTAAGTCCGAGTACTCAAAAGTAACGAAAGTGTTTAAGCCTATCGAATAAATATCTGCGGCGGTATTCCTAACTGATCTCGCGGCCGTAGAAAACACTATATCTCGTGTATTTTGTACGTAAATACGCGAGATAAATGGTTTTTCTACGGCCGCGAGAGCGTTTGGAATACCAGCCCTGGGCGGCATCCTGGGAATAGTGACAGGTATTTTTCAAGATTTAGTGCGCTATCCACATACAACTATTCTATAAGACAACGCGTGCGATAAACCCAGTATTTAAACTGTCCTTTGGGATAACGCGCACGAGAAACCTAGTATTTAAACTATCTTTTGGGACAACGCGTGCGAGAAACCCAGTATTTAAACTATGCTTTGGGACAACGCGTCCGAGAAACCCAGTATTTAAACTATCCTTTGAGACAACGCGTCTGAGAAACCCAGTATTTAAACTATCCTTTAGGACAACGCGTCCAAGAAACCCAGTATTTCAACTATCCTTTGGGACAACGCGTCCGAGAAACCCAGTATTTCAACTATCCTTTGGCACAACGCGTCCGAGAAACCCAGTATTTCAACTATCCTTTGGGACAACGCGTCCGAGAAACCCAGTATTTCAACTATCCTTTGGGACAACGCGTCCGAGAAACCCAGTATTTCAACTATCCTTTGGGACAACGCGTCCGAGAAACCCAGTATTTCAACTATCCTTTGGGACAACGCGTCCGAGAAACCCAGTATTTCAACTATCCTTTAGGACAACGCGTCCGAGAAACTCAATATTTAAACTTTCGTAAATATTATATTTTTCAAAAAGATTTATTTTTTGTTAAACTGTCTTTTTGATATATTATACGTACGCTTTAGTGCGTTTTGCGTGAGCATAAACGCGTTCGAAATGCGAAATAAATCAATAATAATATCGCACCGATAAAACAGTCATACCTCAAAAAAGCAGAATTTCCAGGAGCCAAAAACTTGTCACGTTGTCTTAAAATAATGTCCTGAGTTTTTCAGTTTTTAATGGAGTTTTTTTTGTTTTTTTTTCACCTTTAAAGCAATGCCGGTATGTCATATATATTTATATTTGTCTTTAAAAAATGCTATAACATTTTAAAAAGAAAACCTCAATAGGAAAATAGCACGATTTAAAAAAAAAAATTAAAGTAATAAGGGGCAATAAAATACTGTAGAGTAAAAAAAATATATGTTTACTACTTATAAGTAGCAGTCGGCCTCGTTGTGTAATGGTCAGGACATTAGCCTACCATGCAAGAGGCCTCAGGTTCGATTCCCGACATGGTTGATATGAAATATTTGTTTAAAGGGGTATTTTCACTCTTACCTTCATGTGACGAAAACGATCAAGATACGCTGCGATCGGTGTGCCAATGCAGTGTCCTATGCATCATTAGGTGCGGAAAGGGAATGATGATTAGTAGCATAAAAAATATTCTTAAATTTATAATTTTGAATTACCGCGAAAACGGTCCTTGCATTGACGATTGACGATTCATGTTAATTTTGAACTTTGTAAACGTTTAAATTTTTATAGAACATCGTCAAGAATCTTGACGTCACAATGATTATTGAGCCAAACATGTCGCGTTTTTCTAGGTGCATATTTTTTTATAACTTATTTTTTAAAGTTTTGTATGGAAAAATTTCTCCACAATATTCATATTGATTTTGAAAGTACAAATTTTTTTTCTAAATCCACTTCATATAATATTTTCATCGGTATTCGTAGTATGTGATATGGAAATATTATTTCCTCGTTGCCATAAAGAAGATGACACAGAACGGCGGCGTTCAAATAACTGTTTAGTGACATACAGCCATCGAGAGGGTAAATTGTCCATTTTTTAGCTTTTAATTTATTCAGTATACTTAACACGAGATTTTTTGAGTTATGACTATTTTATCGGATGTATACTCGTGAAGTCATCAAGTCCGTATTGTTTATGGAAAAGTACAACACCATTTTGCATTATGTTTCTATTTTTAAAAAACAAACGGTCTAATAGTAACTAATTACCTAAAACATAGAATTAAAAATACTCCAGAAGGAGCGTAGAATCATATTTGAATGCATCTGACTGTGTCCAAAAAAACCCCCAGTTCGCCCACTTTTGCCGCGCGCATGCCGCGTAATGTTGTCAGATCGCAAAAAAATATAATAATAACGCAAATGTAAGAAAATTATACGTTTTTTAAGAAGTTTTCTAGAATTTGATTGTACACGCGGAAAAATGATAGACACAACAGAGTAGATAAATAAAGGGTAATTTAATTAATGAATTTTATTTTAAACATAGCAGATATTTTTATGTCATGTTAAATAATACATGATGAGAAAAGTAGCGGAAAAAAATTGACTGCCCTAGGCAACACCAACAAAATGTCCATTTTGTTTTTTTCGAAAATCTGACAAATGGAAAAATGATTCTATTATTAAGTAATGTATTTGCTACTTACACGTGCATTTGCTACTTACACATAAAATGTGATCCCATCCTGTTTCATTATGATCCCAGCAGTATTTCTGCACTTTAAAACTACACAACACGGCATAGTTGAATTCAAATCCGGAGTTGCGTACTGAGCGACGTCTACAAAGAAACTAATGGGTCAAAACGTAAAACTACTCCTTTAAGAGTAGTTTAGTCGCCTTCTGTTTGATGCGCGTATGCGGTTTCTGGACTATTCTTAATTACGCGCCTACCTAAACACTTAATGAATGAATAGTGCGAAATGAATATAAGCACGAAAGCCAAATAAATATGGCAAGGAGCCCACAGCCCATTCGATCACTCCTTCTACATACGAGTGCGTATAATATACCTACTACCCACTGATACTTCCGTTCCTAATCACGTGCGAAATATTTTCAAACTTGTTTATTTTTTCTCATTGAATGACTCTTTAAGGTCTTTAACTTAGGTGTTAATACAAATAGGTACAACGCGCAACCGTCCGTTTTAACTGCTATCTCGGGGTCTAGATTATAATCACCGGTATCTTTTACATAAAATGTTGACAACATTCGTAAATTATACACAGTAAACGAGTTAACTGAAAAAAAAAACACAAAGCAAAAACAGTTTTTTTACTATCCAATATTAAAATAAAAAGAAAGACCAATACGCTAAAGTTCTGCGAATTTTTATGTTCGATTTTTTATTTGCGAGATTCTGTGCCGATATATATTCGAAAGATGCTGTGCAATTTTAGGCTCGATAGGCCCTTCTCACACATGCCACGCCAATCCACCCGGCGCGATAATTTTACCGCGTTCATCATACAAACGCACACACAACGTGTCAGCTTTTGTAGGGTGAACCCGGTAAAATTACCGCGCCGGGTGGATTGGCGTGGCATGTGTGAAAAGGGCCATACATTCTTCTTCTTCGTCAGCCTTGTTCTCTCCACTGCTGGATGGCGGCCTCTTCCAAACGTCTCCATTCCTTC
The DNA here is from genome assembly GCF_059751315.1 of Micrasema longulum. NCBI lineage: Eukaryota > Metazoa > Arthropoda > Insecta > Trichoptera > Brachycentridae > Micrasema > Micrasema longulum. The sequence continues at coordinate 700,257 of NW_028277475.1, read as the reverse complement.
CTATCATCCGCTTTCATCATCCACGTTTTACCGGCAATAGAGGCAATGTCGTCGATCCATCTTTTCTGTGGCTTTCCAACACTTCTTTTGTTTGCCCATGATCTCCACTTTATTATCAGTAGCGTCTGACCCAGATTGGGCGGCTACAAACAGCGTCTGCTCCCTATGTTAAGGGCGGCTGAATCTAAACTCACCAACACGTCTGGCAAGCGTGGTGTTTTAATGCCAAAAACCTCCATACATTATCATTCGAAATTTTTTTACCGATATAATATTATTTGTGAGATTCTGTGCTGTTTTCTGTCCGATATATTTAAAAAAATCCGTGTAATTTTTAGCCTAATACAATATTATTTTGAAGATTTTATGTAATTTCTGCCCAGTTATTATTTGCAAGATTCTGTGTAGTTTTCTGCCCTATATAACACAGGTAACCCCCCCCGTTGAACGCGACCCCGGCGAGTGCGGATTCGTTATAACGCGAAATATTTTGCAATGTAGTGACGTTCTTATTCTTAGAGGTGGGGGTCGGCGCTATGCAAGCTCCTGACGTTGATACGAGCTACACATAATAGCCATACATCTAAAATATTCATGCACCTTTTTTCCCCATAAAATAAACAGGTATTTTCATTATTCATTATAAAGTCAACCCTCGTTTGCAATGGGATAAAACGCGGCGATATTTTCAAATACTTTAATACGAATTAATATAACTTTCCAACACTTCCTGTGTTATAATAGGATTTCTCAAACAATAATGCACTTTGATAGTAATAACCTTTTGGTTCAGCGTGAGCCAATTTGGAAAAGAACCCCATTTTAATTACCGCCGTTAAAAATAAATCCATTAGAACATATTTACCTGAGCCGTTACTAAGTACAATAATATTTCGCCTATTGTTAAAGTAAATTAGGATTCAATACATTCGAATGATCGAGGGGCGAATTACCTGGATTCCAAAACCCTTTCTTTTGAAAATATAATAAATAATATCTTTATATATAAAATTCCTCTGTACGTGTGATGTCACCGAACTCCTCCGGCTTAACCGATTTACGTGCGGTTTTCAGAGAAATATAGATCTCTGGGCTGTGCGTGTTCGTAGATATTGAAATCTTCAATCTTATATGTAAAAGAGAAGTAAGGAGCATAAATATGTTATTCGTAGATCTACCAGGGTTGCATTTGAGGAGAATGCATTTACAAAAAAAATGGAAAGATGTTGTTTTTTGTGCATAAAAAGTTTGTGTTTCAATGTTTACAAACAGCATTTGTTTTTTGTGGATCTCAATCAGATTCTTTCTTCAAATTTGTTAAAATTTCTACCCATTTATTTATTTTACTGGATTTTTGGTAACACTAAAATAATATTAAATTCAATACATTTTTAAAAATCGTATTCCTAGATAAGTACACCCCCTTGTTGGTGAGACGACCGGAGTTTGACGTTTGCAGAAAGAATGCGATATTTGAAAAAATATTTATTTTAAGTTTTGGAATTCAACCATAAACAAGTACCTACTTAAATCCAGTATTTACTGTCAATTTTTAGTTTTGGAATTTAATCACAAACAAGTGCCTAGGTACCTACTCATCAATTAAAAATCTCTTTCCAAGCTAATAGCAGGCAAGCCAACGCGCAACGTTTGGGCAGGACAACGTCTGACGGATCTGCTAGTTAATAATAAATATCGACCCATGTTTTCCGCTGGGGAAAACATAATGCTTTTTAAAAAAATTAAAAAACCCAAAACTAATTCATACATACAAACCTCGCTTCTTCAAAATTTATACATCTTCTTATGCAGGCGCGCGATTATTCAAACTATTGACATATATTCATAAACTCTAATAAACCTCTAGGCCATCATTTTCTTATCCGCGTCCGAGGTACATAAAGCACTGCATCAGTGCTCCAATCGCAACGTACCTGCGATTATTTATAGTACGTATCAAGGCAAGATGAGCAGTTTTACGCTTCAGGTCCAGGAACTATAAAACATAGCAGCGTACAATCTCATTAAAAATCAATATTTGGCATCTACCTTGCCAGGAATCGAACCTAGGAACTCAAGTGTGGTAGGCGAACGCGCCAACCACTACACTGGAGGCGATCATTTCCAATTTATTAATAAGTTTTAAATGTATTTTATAATGCATACATAATAGTCTAAGTATATTTTAATTCAGTTTTATTAGAAATAATATGTAGTACCTTATAATTTTAACTTTTAATGTTACGAAAGTATTTATAAGTTAGTGTTGAAAAAAAACAGCAAATTAAAGAAGAAAAAAAACAGCGAATTACAGAATGAAAAAAAAAATTAAAGAAAACAGGCACCGTGGCGTTGGTAAGACAGCCAACTGTAAAACTGGTGTCACGGGTTCGATTCCCGCCAGTTGCACGAAAATTATCCAAGAAAGATTTATCTATCTATCCCGCCTGCTGATAAGCTTCTACATAAAGGCTTAGCAGGTTATTCCTTTAAAAAAAAAAAAAAAAAGTGATAAATGAGAGGGAGGAGAGAGATCCTTACTTAGGCGTTATAAAACCACCCCGGTCCTTAGAAAGAAGACAGTCGGGTCTACGCGATCGTACCATCGGTCGCGGAGACGATGCAGCGGCAGTCGGAGAAGGTTGTCAGTCATCAGTCGCGAGTCGAAGTGAGTGGTGTCAAACGCATAAACCTCGTGAAATTCGACCGCTCGACGAGGGTCATCGGAGGCCGCCTTCCAGCCGCGAAGGTCCCTCCACATCTAGGACATCCACCGTCCTCCAAGGGACGCAAGTTTCCTGCACCGCCAGCGCGTGTGACCGCCGAGGCTCTATTCATTGCAGATCTCTGCCCGGGACATCGCCCAGGGGTGTTATTCCAAACGCTCTCGCGGCCGTATTATCTCATGTCTTTACATACAAAATACATGAGAAAACCTGTTTTCTTGTGCCGCGAGAGCGGTTCAGAATAGCACCCCAGCTTGTGACTTTAATATATATATTGTTGAATTAACTAACCGGTAAAAGAAGAAGTATGAAAATTGGAAAATTGTTTTCAGGCGTTGCCTATTAGATGAACTGGTTCAACCGGATGAATCTCACCCACATGATAAAGGTTTTTTTTTTCCATATTTATTTATTTATTGTTGCACCACAACAGGCCAGAAGGCCCAATTACAGTGGTGAATTACATCACAAAACACCCAGGCTTGAGAAAAATCACATTTTAATATTTGTGTTCTCACCGGGAATCGAACCCGGAACCTTTCGTGTGTGAGTCAAGCGTCTTGACCACTACACCACGGAGGCCGCTAGCTCTTTTACTTCACAAAAGTCAACAGATGGAAGAGTTGAGGAAATCTGAATGTTCGAACATAGGCAGAATGGTGAATGTTACTAATGTGAGTAAAGTGACCACTTAAACCAGCCAATGACAGGTCATAAGCCCTGTAAATGCCTAGACTTTCATACTTCCTTCTCAAAAATGTTTTCCCTCTCTGTTGCAACAAATTCAAATAACTTTATGTTAAAGCTGTGGATTTGAAAGTGAGGTGATCAGTCATACGTTTCAAGAGCAATGAATGAGGAACTTCAGTCTTACGGAAAATTGGATTAAAAAATGTTTTCTTGCGCGTGGTAAAAATTAGAGCATTAAATTGTACTGCAAAATTTCTTGAAAATGTAAGAAAAAAAGAATAAAAAATATTTTAATAAAAACGCACTTCTTTGATTGACGTCACTGGTTCATGTGAACCAACCAATGATGCGAAAGTTGGGAAGGATATCCGGTTGGCTTACCGTCAACAAACCAATGGGAAGAACTAACAGAACAACCTCTGACGTCACACGCGGAGTTATTTCAGAAATACAAAACTTTAAAAAATCATAGATAATACGATAAGTAAAAAAAAAATATAAAAAAATTTTGGCTTCGTTTAACAGTCTTTTAACAAATAAAAAAAAAGACACTGAACTTAAAACAATAAATTCTTTAATGGTTTAGATTTCAATCTAAATAACTCCCCGGGGAGGAAATCCAGCCTGTCTACAAACGTTTGGACATGCTCAAAACATTATTAAAAACCATATTTAATAAAAACAAATGTCAACCTTGCCAGGAATGGAAATAATTTTTTTTCCTGGATTGTTGAAAGAGTATTGGGCGGAAGACATTAGTTCACATGCAGAAAGTTTGGATACGGAACAAATGAATTTAGGTAAATATTACAGTAAAAAAAAGATCCTACCTTATTGTTAGAGTTGAGAAGGGTCAAAACGTCTCCCTTCTTCATGGAGACCTCACGAGGAGACTTCTCGATGTAGTCATAAAGCGCCACCACGCACTCCTTGCCGGTAACATCAACCACCGGTGTCTCTTGTTGCTACGCAGATAAAATACAAAAACAATGAATAAATTGAATTTACACTGTAATTGGATATGCTTGACACAGCGTACAGGACCCGGGAGCGACGTATGTAAACTTACTCTGCAACTTTGAGCCTGGTCCTTCAGAGATTGGATGGTATTCCCGAAGGCCTCGAGATCGGACATCAGAGCCTCGTGTTTCTTCAGCAGAGCTTCGGAGGAATCCTCGTCCTTTCCATAATCCTGCATAAAAAACATAAATGATAAATTAAAGAGTGTACACATTACAGTATATACTAATTTTATCTTTAGTTCAGACAGCTGGCCTCTGGCTGGTTTGATTATTTTGGAGATAAGTAATATTAAATCCAAGTTTAAAATGTATTTAACTAGAATAAAACTTATTTAAAACATTCAAGTTTGTTAGTGAAGATTCTTTCTTAGTGGAAGTTCATTGTAATCTATTATAGAAATGTTTTTTTACTATGACTTAATATGTTTCTTACTGTATTCTGTTTTTACTTCGCATTTTACTGTGTTTTAAAAAAAAAATTATGCTTAATATATATATTTTTTAAATGTTTTTTTATTATTTTTTCACTACATTTTTTACTATGTTTTCCCTATATTTAATACTTTGTTTTTACTACGTTTTAACTATGTTTTTGCTTCATTTTTTACTATGTTTTTACTACATTTTTACTATGTTTTTACTACATCTTTAACAATGTTTTAACTCCATTTTTTACTTTTTTTTTCACTTTGTCCACTCTCTTTATAATTGTTTCTATATATTGATTACTGTTTTTATATATTATTTTGACCGTTTTAGAACGGAGTAAATAACCCTAGTTAGATAGTCAAAGCAACTTTGCATAAATTATAATTTTGTGTATGTAATATTTTATGATAATTAAAAAAATAATAAAAGACGAATGATACTTAAATTCTAAATTTGTAGAAACTAATATCATCAAATAAAACCTTCAAAACATAAAAATCTGATTTTTTCTTGGTCTCCAAACTTAAAATTGCAATTTCTCCAAATTATGTTTTCAAACACTAAAAAAAATATTATATTGTAAGCGAGCGAGTGTGGGTGTACCTGATTTCCAACGATGGGTTCCTTCTCTCTCATCCAGGATTCAGCCTCATTAGCGTCAGCGAAGTACTGATGAACCTGAAGGGAATCTTCCAAGTCTTGCTTGCGCTATGAACAAAAAAACACATTGTTTTACCTGCATAACACACAAACAGTGAGAAGCGAAAAATTATTTGTACCAAGTTTAAAATAAGCAATTGTCAATAAAATGAGAATTGGCACAAGAATTGGTGAAAAAGTTTATTTGAATAATTGAATTGTGCCCACATAGAAGAACATATACCATACAAACGAAAAATTCAAAAAATAGTTTGATTAAAACGTAAAATGGTATATACGGCAACACGGTACCATCGACAATCTTTAAATTTTATGAAATAGGCCATGTTTTATTTAAAATAAATAAAATTGACTTCACAAAGCGTTGACTAAAATTTTTTATTGAATTACAATAAAAAAAAGAACTTGCATATGCGCATTATACTCTACGTGGGCATAATTCAATTGAAAAAAAAGCGACATATTTAGTTAAATATTTTGAGTATGGCCCACTTTTTTTAACTCCAAAAGACTATTGACTTAAATTCTTTTGCCAGAATGTGCATAAGACCTTATCCATTTGTGTTAAAACACATTAAAAATAGTGTAACAGCTTTTTCCATAATTGTGGTTTGAAGCCTTTGACCTGAAGACAGTCGATATTCAGCCATCTTTCAACAGATTTAATATGTGATTTTCCGCACCTGCATGGCCTTGTCTTTAAGCTGTGTCCACTGGTCGGACAGGGCCTGGACGCGGCGAGCGATCTCCTCGGAAGCAAAGTGCCCCGCGTCTCGCATGCTCTTCCCGGAGCCGCATACGGCCACCACACGGGACTCGTGATTGTTGATCTCCGACAGCACGGCCTGATGTTTCTTCATCAAGTTCTGCACCCCGATGAGGTCACGGCCTGGTAGAAAATAAGTAAATGTTTATATAATTATTAAGATTTTGTCAGCTTATCCCAACCATCGACACCCCTATTGTCAGGCAATGCTGGTTGATATGGCCAATATGGCCGAGCAAAGCAGTAGAGTTTGTAAAAGCAAATAATATCACAGTTGATAAAACTTAAATTTAAAAAGTTTTTAAAAAAACACAAAAAATATTCACATAGTCGGAATGATAAGTAAGTGTACCTCTGTTGGTGGAAGCGGCCACTGGCTCCTTCTCCCTTATCCAGGCTGCCTCATCCTCCAGATCCCGGAACAGCTGCTGCGCCTGCAGGGAGTCCAGCAGACGCTGTTTGCGCACCGACATGGGCTTCTCCAGCGCAGAGTAGCGACGTACAAGGGCATCCTGGCAACGAAACAACGCAATTATGATTGATATTTAAGGATTTTTATAGCCACACAAAAATTAAAAACATCAATTGAACACAACAATTGAGGAGAAGGCTGCAATTGGGGCCATAAGGCCAAATTGCAGTTTTTCGGAGAATGGTTTTTTTTATTTTTTTAACCTTCAAAAGATGGCAACAAAAACACCCATTTCGATATTTGCATTATGATATTTTTAAATTGTTGCGCAACAATAAACATCCCAAGTTCATAACTTTAGTTTTAAAAAAATTATCAGAATATCGGATGAAGTTACCCTTTTGCTCTCGATTGTGTCAGCATCGAAATGTCCTCCTTCCGAGAACTGCTGAGCAGCAACCTGGATTCCTTCAATCCTCTCCTGATGGGATCCCACGTCGGCTTCCAGCAGAGCATGCTTCTTCTGAAGATTCTGTACGCTAGTTAAATCCTGGAAAAATATTCTTCATCAGTTACTAAATCAAAAAAATTACAAAATTCAACTGGTTTTTTGCCTTTGCAATACATTTATATTTATTACATATTTTATAAATGCAAGTAATTTTTAAAGGGGAGAGTAAACATTTTACAAAAAAAGGAGGAAATTGTATATTTCTTTCTGTTCAACAATCTTTATTTGATTAGCTTTAAAAAAAGGTTTAAAATTTATTCAAGCATAATTTTCTGTTTTTTGCATTTGTATTAGAAACGCGCTGATAAACTTTTATTTAATATTAGTTTGCGCGATCTAGATGTTAACTTTGGATTATAAATGTTATTGAATAAAAAAAATATAAAAAAACATTTACTTGGCTAATACTATTTTGCTAACTAATTCATAATTTACATATTTATTTATTTATCAACAGAAATGGAGAATATTTTAAAGAAGGAAATATGAAATTCTAGGGATTTACAGGGCGCTTACGACCTGCCATTTATTTATTTATTCAAAATTACACTTTTTTACATATTCATGGACTTTTTGAGGCTTTTTAGGCTGTGCCCGTGTTAAGCCATAATAATTAACAATAAAAAAATCATGGTAAAATTAATTAAATTATAATAATATGTGATGCAATAGAATAACCATCCAGAAAAACAAAGTATAGATAGTAAAATTACAAAGAAGGTAATATGAAAAAATATTCATTAGCTGGTTTAAGTGACCACTTTACACACTGTGTAACATTCACCATTTTGCCTATGTTTGAACATATTTCTTCAATTCTTCTAACTGTCGATTTTTAAAAAATTAATGAGCTGAAATCTTTATGAATCGAATTATTACACCTACTTAGGCATGGCCAGAAAATACTTTTAAACTTTTATGATCTTTTTTGGTCAGAAATAACTGTGCTTGAATGTGGGAATCAAACTGTAGCAGAGCGGGGTTTGACCGCAACCGGATTCTTGATGGGACAGAAAGTAAAACTAAAATGGTTATACCTTTCCGTAGTCCTCGCTCATGAGCTGACCCTCGATCTCCGACAGCCAGAGCTCTACGTCCTCTACGGTGCGGTTGAACTGTTGCTGCTGCGAGGCCTCCTGCAGCTTGGTGCCCTTCTTGTCCGTGGCCCCCACCAGCGACTCCCACAGCCCCACAATCTCCGAGGAGCGGGATCCAACTTGACCTGTCAAGGAGTATTTTATGATTACAATAGTCTTAAACATTTTCATGAATGTTCGTAAAACACAATAAAATGTCTCTAAAATTACAACTACAAAACACAAAAATGGCGGCAATAAATGTTCGTAAAGCAGAAACACGCAAACTGTCTTTAAAATTGCAAATTTCTCTGACAAACAAGTGGGCATAACGATAGAGACTAAGTCCTTAAAATATAACTTGATGAAAATAACAGCTGTCAAACTAATGTGACTAGTGATGGGAAAGTATTGATCACAAACCATGTACCGATCAAATCGATTTTTATCAGTTTTTTCATGAAAACATGAAACTCCGTTTCCGAAAATTGGTATAAAAATGCAAAAACAAGCCTATTATAGTGTGTTTAAGGCAATTATTCACCAAAAAATAAGACATTTTGTACTTTTTTCATGAACAATATCAAACGAATTATTTTTTTATTCGATCGATTTACATTGACCAATTTGTCCCATCTCTAACATTTTTGCAAAATGATGTAACCTTGTAAGAACGTTGTTAAAAATTAGGTTTATTTTAGTTTTAAAGCTGATTTTATATAATTATGTTAATAGTATCAAAAAATAAATTAACATGCAAGATACTAATGATTTTTCGTGTGTCAATATAAAAAGACTGGAAAATTTCGCTGTTGCGATAAAACGAAAAATAAAGCAAAATTTGTCATTTTTATGCGAATAATGCGAAATTTTGTGTTTTTGGAAAATAACGCAAAAGTTTGTGTTTTTGGAAAATAACGCGAAATTCGGTGTTTTTGGAAAATAACAAGCTTAGCAAGCTTTGACAGCCATAAACAAACAGCCATAAAATATTTCGCCAAATATTTTAAGTTGCGCTCGTTTCTCTGTCATTCTATGGAATCTTGGCTTAATTCGAATTGGAGGCCATAATTGTTTTCCATTTTTTATAAAATAAAATAGCTTTAATATTGGATGAATAGAAAGTGAGAATTTCTCGATGGCAAATTGGCGTGAAAGATACTCACTGGTGGCATAGTGCTTCTGGGTGATGAGGTCCTGGCCAGTGCTGATGATCTCATCCACGCGACTCTTGTTGGTCTGAAGTTCCTGCTCAAAGTTCTGGTGTTTCTGCACCTTCCCGTTCAGGTTAGTCGGGTCCAGATAAGAGTCGTCGGTGGCGAACTTCAGCTTTTCGTTGACCCACCCTAGGAAGAATTTCAAAAACATATTTTAAAATTCAAATAATGAAGCTATTGGCATAGTATAATATTTTGTCAGTATACTGATAAAACCCTCTAATGTCTTAGTCAGTATGGTCATTATTGACTATACTGAGAAAAATCTTTTTAAACATTTTCGACACAAGTCTTTTCAACATATTTTGGGCATGATACATACTCATGAAACCATCTTATCTAGTTCCTTTAAATAGCTTCAATGGATGAGATAAAAAAAAAAAAACTGGTAAATGCAATTAATGGTTTTCACTAGAAAACATAAAAAAAAAAAAAAACTTTTAGTTTTCTTTTAAAGGAAATATTTTCATTCTTATGATTTGCCCAAAAATTTAGATTTTGGGGCCATTTTCAAAGAGTTGAAAATAACTCACTATTAGAAAAAGGGAATCAAGTTGGGGTAGAGTGGGGTTCGAATCTTGGACTTCGGACTTCTGATCCGTGAGTCCGCAACACTAGCCATAGGACCACAACCTGATTTTTTGTGAGGTTTTTATACATGCTAAGTTTGAAACTAAACCTCGGAGAATTTAAAGGATTTCATCAGTTGATAAAGCTGGAAAAATGACATGAAACTGCATCTTTAACTTGTTTTCTCAAATTTGATCATTTACTACATATAACAGTATACTGACGATTTTCAGGGCTTCAATACTTCCACCTGTTGATTAGTTGTGAGATAAACGTTGCACAGATAACCTAAGCTTTGTGAATGCCTAAGCTTTTATATTCTTACAAAATTTTCCGTCAACACTACTACATACTAACATCGCAACATTTTCCGTAGGGTCAGGCAAAGGATGGAACGCAACCTATCCTGTCATCCACATTTTAATATTGCCATTCTTTCGTCATCCATTGCAATTTTGTCCGTTTTCAACATTCGTAACCACGCCATTCGTGGATTTCCCACACATTTGAAGACCACAACACCACGGAGGTTGCCGATCACAACTCAACCGCATTCACTCTGCATTCATTCTTTCCTGACAGTTCCATTTTTCACTTCCATACGCGCAAGTATGTGTCGGACCCAATTGTCCGTTGAAATATATAAATACTTTAATTACCAACAAATTAAATAAACATTAATATTAATCATATTTATTAATAATTTTACCTTTAGTTTCGTCGCAATCTCTCTCAAACTGCTGTAGTTTGTAGGCGTCATCCAACAGGGCGCGTCTCTCGGAAGACCTTTCTAGCAACGCAGACCTGCGCTCCAATAACTGGGAACAAATACATTCGTCAGAGGCAAGGTTGATTTTTTGTTGCAATATTTTGAAGTTGTAGCAGGCTCTCATATTGGCATGAAAAGATGCCCGTTCTAGTGAGCCTGCTTCCAATTTTATAGAACACATTTAATTATTATGACAGGTAAAGTTGAACATAAGTAAACCGTATATTACAAGCAGTATATTTTTTGTGGATATATTTATTATTTTACTCAGTATACTTTCCATATAGTCACCGTTCAGGCAAGTCACTAAGGTAACTTAGTTAAACTTAGTTTTTTACTATATATATCATTGTATATTAAAACATGTTGAAAAATTTATCTTTAAATAAAAAGTCATTTTTAACCAAAAAATTATGATTATTTCCAATATTTCCTTCCTTTCACTAACTCTTATAGTTTGCATTGTCCAGATTATAATCAATCAAGTCACTTAACCAAATTTTAGCCACATTGCCTCATTAAACATTATCCAGATATTTTTTAATGTTACAAATGGAATTAATTAAAAAATAAAGACAAATGAATTATGCTGTGCACATAAAACGTTCAAAACACCAAACTCAGATTTTCCCTCGTTCTCCAAACTTTGAAATTGCGATTTCACAAAATGATGTATTTTGGGTTAGCGACTTTTGCCTGAACGATGATACTATACTCTCTAACTCAATGAGTAACTAAACTTTTAATATTCTTTGTTTTTTCACCCTTAATTTGAACCAGTAACAGAATATTATACATTTACCGTCCAAGATAAATAAAACTATTTTGAGCCATAGACAAAAAACACTGTGTTTACATGGTTAAACTGTCAATGTACACACGTTAGTAGGCGGGTAAAAAATATTTAAACGGTAGTTATTTGACTAGGGGTTTTAATACAAGCGGTCTCACCATTTCTCTCCTCTGAGCGACATCGTCAGCGGCGTAGTGCTGCCCCTCGATTAGTTTGGTGGCAAATTCATCCAAAGCCTTGATCTTCTCTTCTTGGGCAGCCAGAGACTTCTCGAAATCTTCGTGCTTCTTGATCAGAGCCTCCACAGAGTCCAGGGAGTCTCCCAGATCTTCGTTAGCGAGGAAAGCCTGGCGAAAATTAAACAGATGAAAACTTTCTATTCAAATTTAAATACGGTTCTATTTTAATTAATTAATTACACACGGCTCACCGTTGCCTGTCACAGTACAAATAAACTACAGAAAATAAAAATAATACGTCGGGATCGTAGAACAACAACGGATGTGTACAAAATGAGACACTGACATTCATTTATATTTGATCTTGAAAAAGTTATATAAAGGCTTTTTTTTCCTTTTTTTAGTTTGAGAAAAAATATGCATATAACGAACCCAATTATCAAATGATATACTTTTGTACTTGTCAAGTTGTCACATAAAGTGTGAAAAAAATATTTTAAACCGTTCTCACATAAAGTTGAAGAAATTAATGTGATTATATTTTAAAAATCTTTTAGGTACAATGCAGGTTAGACTTGCCAAAAAAGAGTCAAGAGCCAAAAGGGAGTTCAGATTTACTGTAAAGTGACTCCATGAGTTAAACAGTTTTAAAATATTTATTGTGTATGCAGATAATTGGTAGAATTCCATATTTAATTTGGTAATGTATCCAAAATAAAAAAAGTTTATTGGATTGTAATTCTACTTTATTTTTTATAAAATATACAACAACTCTTCTGTTTGAAAATGTCCTAACAAGACGATACGCGTCACAATATACCCTTTGTATATTTTATAAAAAATAAAGTAGAATTACAATCCAATAAACTTGTTTTATTTTGGATACATTACCAAATTAAAAGTTTTAAAATATATTTATTTTAATAAAATAAATAAAACAACTTTGTTTTTAACCACTATTTTGATTTATTATTATTTTTTCCCACCAACTGGTTTCAAAGCAAACAAGCTTCTTCGTCAAGGTTTACGTAACTAATGAATTATTTCCTATTTTATTTATTTTTTTACAATGAATAACCACAAAGTTAGTGCTTCAAATATAAAATTCATATTTTTATTTTATTTATTGATTATTTTTTAAAAACCGTTAAGGCTATATAAGAAATATTAAAACGTCTAGTCACGTTATACCTCGTCTGGTTAATGAAGTTATCATGTGCTTTTTAAGGTTAATTATCCCCAGTGTAATTTTTCAAGTGGTAAGGAAAGTCATTGTAATATTTAAGTCCATTGTATATCATTTTTTACTATCCTACGTTTGTCTTCGCTTTTTTAATGTGGTAGTGGTAGTAATAAACATTTTTTTTTTTTTTTGCACCACAACAGGCCAGGAGGCCTAATTACAGTGGTGAATTACATCACAGAGCACCCAGGCTTGAGAAAAATCACACTTTTAATTTTTGTGTTCTCACCGGGAATCGAACCCGGAACCTTCCGTGCGTGAGTCAAGCGTCTTGACCACTACACCACGGAGGCCGCCATAATCTCTTGCATAAAAAAATTACACCCTAGTTAAGCAAGAGATTGTTAAAAATATAAATCTTATAGTCCTTAAAATGTTACATGATTAGAATGACAGTTGTCAGAAAAAGTGACGACATAACTTTGTAGTAATGTCAAAGGAGTTATTTATATTGACACACAAAATCATTTGTATCTGGCGTATTAATTATTTTTTTAAATACAATGCTTGACACATAAATCAACATTAATATATAAAATCAGCTTTTAAACTGAAAGAAAACAAACATAAACCTAATTATTAAAGACATTCTTACAAGGTTACATCATTTTGCAAAAACGTTAGAGATGGGACAAATTGATCAATGTAAACAGATCGAATAAAAAAATAATTCATTTGATGTTGTTCATGGAAAAAGTATAAATGTCTCATTTTTTGGTGAATAATTGTGTTAAACACACTAAAATAGGCTTGTTTTTGCGTTTTTTATATCAATCTTCGGAAACAGAGTTTCATGATTGCATGAAATAACTGATAAAATCGATTTGATCAGTGATCAGTAATTTCCCATCACTAATGAAATTAGTTTGACAGCTGTCATTCTAATCAAGCTATATTTTAAGGACTATAGTGATATAAAGTCATTTTACCATAAATCTGTACTTAGGGTTTGGATGTGTGAATTTCAGCGGTAATTACTAAGACTAGGCGACTTTTAAGTTTACTAGACAACGGTGATTGTAAGACGCCATCGATTATAAGACGCACTCCAAATTCAGAGACACAAATAAGTGTCTTATAAACGAGGGAATACGGTAGCTAGCCTGGCTCCTCACCTCCTGCTTGGCCATGCAGGTGTCGGCCTGCTCCGTGTCCCGGTAGAAGAGTTGCAGGTCCATGCACTGCTCGTAGCGCATGCGGCGGTCCATCCACAGCGCGAACAGCGCGTGGCGCACGTTTCCCAACTGCGCCAGGCGCTCGCCGATGTCCTCCGCGGCCGGGTGGCCGCCCGTCTGCAGGTCGCGCCCGGCCGCCGCGCACGCGGACAGAGAGTCGTCGCGGGCGTCGATCTCGCCCTGCAAACAAACAAGGGCGTTCTTGATTAAACATATTTATAAATAATTTTTAATTAATGCTATTACATCATGAGAACAGCTGCATACCATTATCGAACCAATGCTTACGGAGTGCCAATTTAGCCTATCAACAATTACTTTAAGGCCCCAGTCGAGTCGTCTAAAATGACCGCATCATCAGTATACCTACCTACTGTAGGTCACAGAAGGACGAGGAGATGGATATTTCTCGGTCTGGTGGTATCGACATTCTTAATATGAAATCCATAAGGCTTTAACGTTAATTCTAATCCAGTTAGGGTGATTCACTTATTTAAAAAAAAAAGAAATATTTGTTTTTCTTCTTAACTCATTCATGACAAGAGTTCCATGTGGAACCCGAAAAAGCATTGGGATTCTATCCGTCATATTGAGTTGTCTTGCGACAATAATCACGCAGTTAATAGTTATTTATAGTCTCAGTGCATGTATGTTCACATTGAAATATCGTCACTAAGAATTCATCCGTGCGAGGACATGAGTCCTCTACTCCTGTCATTGTAATTTCAGTGTTGAAATAAGAGAATTTTTTTACAAAATGTAAAAACAGACAAGGTTAGTAAACCATACAACGTATTTATTTATTAAAATTTTAAACTTAGAATCAGTCATGAATTTTTAAATTACGATTTTTTACTAAAACATTAAATCTGTTAAAACTTAACGATAGAAGAAAAATTATAGACTTTTTAAATTTATTCAAAATTGTAAATTCAATATGGGATTGCCCTGAACTATTATATCTCATCAACTTCAGGGTGCCTGGAAGAATGACTAGACAGGTGCCACCGTTTTGTAGCAACGATTCACGGACAGTGTATACTTGTAATGCCGTATTAAATAGACTTCATGAACTCGGCAATAGTTATTCCCCCGTATCTGATATATTTAGTGTAGGGTATTGTTCCTATAGAACAAACCTTTTGAACTTCTTCAAAGATGGTGAATGGTAATTATATTTATTTATTCATGCATTTCATAATATATATACAGTTTTTTGTTCACTTTGCCTAGCTGTGTGAAACAGTACTTATGATTTTCTTGTTGTATTACTGTAGAATGTTTTATTATTTAAACTTTCTACTGAATATGCTGTATAATTTTTGGGTTAATTTTTTAAATATAATTCTTGTATACTTTTTTTTTATAAATCTTGGGTATAAGGTAATTTATGCTTTTAAAAAAAATATATATATATATTAAGCCAAATATGTTAGTATTATAAATGTTTGTAAAAGGCAGATTTACTGTTTGTGTTAATAAAATAAAATTGACATCCAAATTTGTCATTTGTCCGGACACAGGAAATCTATTTTTTATGCGTACGCAACAATAGCTAATTCTCCCGTACCTTGTGTTCCTGATGTCTCTCCAGCAGGGCTTCCGCCCCGGCTACGTCCTTGGCCAGCTCGTCGGCGCTGATGATGGCACGCATGTCAGCCATCCAGGACATGAGGTCGCGGAAGTCGGCGAGGAAGCGGTGGAGGGAGTATGACGAGTCCAACTTCTCGCGGCGTTCCTGAGTGAAACAAACATTCGCAATGATGAGAGGAATGATATAGCAGAATATATATTTATTTTTTTGTGCACGACAACGGGCCAGGAGGTCCAATTACAGTGGTGAACACAGAACACCGAGGCTTGAGAAAAATCACATTTATTTTTTTGCAATCTTGCCGGGAATCGAACCCGGAACCTTCCGTGTGTGAGATAAGTGTCTTAACCACTACACCATGGAGGCCGTCAAGTCTGAGTAGTAAGCACGAACAAATATTTATTACAGAAGAAGTCCATTAATTCTCAGTTCATTGGGATTTGAAATGTTAAAGTACAGTATACATTTTGTATGAAAAAATAAGCTGCAGTAACTGGCCAGATTCTTTCCCCCACTGGGAACGGGCATTTTATTATTATTAATAATACACTAGCAGCTATTAAGCGGATATACTAGCGTGTATTGTGGTGTACATGGTTATTAAACATTATACATTGCTGTGTGCATCTAGTTAACATTCACTGAACTAGCACCGATCACTTTCTCGGGAAGGCCATTCCATTTCTCCACGACTCGGTTTGTCAGGAAGTTCTTCCCGAGGTTGGATGAGAAGGAGGCAGTGTTTAGTTGCAATGAATGACCTCTGAGATGGCAGTTTTCATTCATAGTGAACTTTGATTTCAGCTTGGGTACATTATATTGCTCAGTTAAGATTTTGAACGTTTCAATCAAGTCACTATGCTGCCTCCGCTCTTCCAGTGAACTCAGCCCGAGCTCCCTTAAGCGGTCCTCATATAATTTATTTCTTAGAGAAACTACCATTTTAGTTGCTCTTCTCTGGACTTTCTCCGACAACTCTGTCTTTTTTTAAATAGGGACTCCAGTTTTGGTAGGCATACTCCAGGAGTGGACGAACATATGTTTTATGAATTTTGAGGAACAAATCTTGGGTGATGTGAGTGAATGTTTTCCTTATCAAGTATAAGAGGGAATTGGTGCATTTAAAAATTTCGATGATATGTGATTCCCATTTAAGATCACAAGTAATCACAACTCCGAGATCTTTTTGTGACGTTACTGCTTGCACTTGATTTCCATTCACGATATATATTATTTTCAGATTTTAAGGGCCTTTTTATGTTTGTATTTATTTTATTTTAGATGTTTATATTTATTTTTTGAGGAAGATATAAACGATGACGTTGGTTTACAATATAAATTAATTAAAACTATTATAAAACATAATGGTAAGCTGCGCATAATCAATTTTATGGACGATTCGCCCCTGGTTCAGTGTATATTAACTTGTTTGCGGTTAATCAAATCAAAATCAAATTTCTGATTTAGGAAATGACGGCGGAGATATTGTGTCCCCATAAAAAACCGTCTGCAGCGGAAGTGTCACAATACAATTTTCCTCATCTATACTACAAACCAACCTCGATCAAACCTAGTTCAAATCACGATATGTACCTTGGCTTTGGAGATGAGACGCTCCCAAGCGGCCTGGATCTCTTTGCGCTTGGCGTCCGTGTGCGTAGCGTGCGCGGCATGTAGCGTACACAATCGGGCGGCTTCCACGCCCAGCGTTCCCACGCGATCTTCGAGCGCAGCTAGGTCACGCTCTACACCCTCGTGCTTGCGCTGTGACAGGAAATAATCAAATATATTATTAAATATTGTATTAATTGAACAAATTGTACGATTTTAGTACATATCATGGGTGGTAATTTGCATTACTGTAAGGAACAAAGTGAAAACTATAAAAGAGGAATAATTAAAAAAAATATGCATTTATTGTTTTGTTAATAAATAAAAAACAGGTATCATGCTACAAACATTTTATGGCAACCATTATTATTTACATATTGACAAACACAACAATAGACGTTTTAGAAATTTTCTATTCTATCTCTCAATGGCAGTTAATTTTGTTTTATTTTTTATTTTAAACCAACGACAACAAACCATCACGCCGTTTCTCCGTAGGGGTAGGCAGAGAGGATAGAATGCCATATCACTCTGTCTTTGCATACAGGCCTCGCTTCCTTTACATTCATACATCTTCTCATGCACGCACGCCGATTATTCCTACTCTTCAGATGTCCATCTTCAAGTATTTGATGGACTTGATTGCAACATGTCTTTCTCGGTCTTCCTCGTTTTCTGCATCCATCAACATTTGCATGGTAGATCCTTTTAGCCGTTCTTTGGCTGTCCATTCGCTCTACATGTCCAAACCAACGCAGCACCCCTTTCTTGATACTGTCGATAATGCATAATGCATGTCTCAGCCTTACACAGTTCATGGATCTCAACATTTGTGCACCTATCATACATCATTTTACCACACAATTTTATTCGCCCGAGGGATTGCATTTCTATAGCATTTAACCTATTTTCATAATTATTTTTCCAATTCTATACTTTGCTCCCATACATTTGTTTGATAATTTTCAACTTTAAAAAAAAAACATAGGCAGAGTGGTGAATGTTACGCAGTGTGTTAAGTGGTCACATAAACCGGCCAATGGCAATAAACTTAAATGTTGAATTTTTAGTGTTGTAATAATTTAACTGTTGAGTTTACCTGAAGTGTTTGTACGCTGGCAAGGTCGCGGCCGTAGTCGTCGGAGCTCAGTACGACGTCCTTCTCCGAGATCCAGGCGACGGTCTCATCGGCGTCCCGGTTGAAGCGCTGGATCTCCTGCGCCCCGAAAAGCCGCTCCTGGCGCATGAGGGCCAGCTGTCGGAGACGCTGCCACGCCTCGTTCAGATCCTGATACAATTATCTGACTTTGAATTGTGTGAATATATCTTTAGAAATATTATTATTTTTACTATATTACTTATAAGCGAGCAGCTTAAATAATTTTTTTTGGTTGTAAACGAAGAGGCAGGCTATAAAATAAAGGGCGGATACTCACATCTTTCTTCTTCACGATGGTCTCCCTCTCGGGATGACCCTCCAGCACGAGACGCTCGGCGAGTTCGTTGACTTCGGTGACGCGGTACTCCTGAGCGGCCATGTCCTTGGTGAACTCGTCGAACTTGCGCTGCAACACCTCCACATGCTCGAGGTCCTGCCCGAACTCCTCCACGCTCACAAACATCTCCTGGAGAGGAACAAACATCATTAGATACGTAAGAGAATAAAGAAGCGTAAGTGACGACCTTATTGAAATGTAAAAAATGCTGCATGGGTATTGAGTATGTGAACTTTGTGAATATTTTTACATTTGGCCAGAACACGCAACTGAGAGCACATTTGATGAAATTAGAGAACCCAAAGTTCAACTTCAATCCAGCTAAACATTTTATCTACATACCTGCGGGATTCTCAATTTTATTCGGCATCTCAAGCAAGCACCACAAAGCGTACACAACAGTCAGCTAACTTATAATGACGATAACTTTTTCGCAATAGGTCAGGGTAAGTACCACGCATACTGCGAATGCAGCGCTGTGAGGGAAAAAATACAGAGAAAACATACTTTCTGGATATGCCAAATTGAGTAATGTCCTTTCCGCCATTAGTTTTCATTTGGTACACTTTTCGTACACAGTGTTGCGTGGAACGCATCCAAATGGGAGTTTGCTTACCTTGTCGTGGATCCAGAACATGACCTCGTCACAGTGTCGCAGGAACTGCACCAAAACGAGCGCCTGCTGCAGCTTCATGCCCTTCTCCGCCAGCTTGGACAGCAGCAGCTCCCAGAGGCGGTGGAGTTCCTCTGCACATATTGAAAAGCAAAAAACATGTTTTTATAATTCGTGAATGAAATACGAGGGTTGATTAATTTGTTCTACTCCTGGCCTGCTTCGAGTTGCCCAGTCGAGCTGATGTGTATACATTATGAAGCCAAATATGGCTATGTGCAATTAGAGTGACAAGTTGAAACCTGCAGTAGTTTAGTGACAACAGGCCGCAGACCACTGCAAAATGCTATTCAGTGCTGTTTTATCAAAACTAATAGCATTTTGCAGCGCAATCTAACACACAAGGCGTTAGTGTCAATGGATGCTATTTACCAAGCTGTGTTAGAATTAACAATGTTTTGAGTGTGTCCAAATGGATAGGGGTCGGACAAATGTTCTACCAGTGGGGGGTATTCTAAATCTTCTCTACCCTAGAGGGTGATTAATTTGAAGATTTTTATTTTTTTAATGCGACGACACTTTGCTTCATATAATGGCCACACTGATGATTAAATGTCGAATGGTGTATAAAACTGCTTCAAAAATGGAAATAAAACTAATACGGTTTGGTCAATTCAACCTAATTATGTGTTTTTAGGTTGAATTGACCCAATTTTTAAGGCCCAATAATGTTCTAAATGAAAATCATCATAATAAAATAAATAAAACAACTTTGTTTTATTTATTTTACTATAATGAATAACCACAAAGTTAGTGCTTCAAATATAAACAAAATTTTCTACAAAAACTTTTTCTCATCCACTTTGACATAAGTCTGGGGTGGAGCATATCAATAAACCTTCTTAAAGCATTATAAATCAATTTAGTTCTGATTGGTCTATGAATTAATTTAGAAGATAATATTTCTAATGAGGTTTTGTAAGCCGGACAACAATAAACATTTCAACTATCAAAAATAATATTTTTAACCTATAGTCCTTAAAATATAGCTTGATTAGAATGACAGCCGTCAAACTAATTTCATTAGTGATGGGAAATTGCTGATCACTGATCAAATCGATTTTATCAGTTATTTCATGCAATCATGAAACTCTGTTTCCGAAAATTGATATAAAAAACGCAAAAACAAGCCTATTATAGTGTGTTTAACACAATTATTCACCAAAAAATTAGACATTTATACTTTTTCATGAACAACATCGAATGAATTATTTTTTTATTCGATCAATTTGTCCCATCTCTAACGTTTTTGCAAAATGATGTAACCTTGTAAGAACGTCGTTAATAATCAAGTTTATTTTAGTTTTCTTTTAGTTTTAAAGCTGATTTTATATATTAATGTTGATTTATGTTTCAAGCATTGTATTAAAAAAATAAATTAACACGCCAGATACAAATGATTTTGTGTGTCAATATAAATAACTCCTTTGACGTTACTACAAAGTTATGTCGTCACTTTTTCTGACAATTGTCATTCTAATCATGTTACATTTAAAGGACTATAGTGATAAAATTAATTTTTAAAGATGACTATTTTTATTTAAAATTAGGTATCAAAAAGAAATGTGCCAAAATTAAAAATAATTTTGAGAATTTGCTTATTATTTAATTCCATAAGACGACAAAATCACACATACATTTAAGTTTTCCACAAATATTTTTTTTCAATAAGTTATTTAGATTTAGATTGGCATAATATTATTTCAGTCACTTATAATTCGTTTACATAGATGAAGTGCTAAATGGATAGCGAAGAGAGTGTATAAATGTAATTAATGAATACATACCAAGACGCTTGCGGATGACATCAGATGCGAAGTGGCTCTGGTTGATCATCTCCATACCGGTGTTGTCCAGAACTACGATGGCATTACTGTGGGCAGCCACTTCAGCCTCGAAGGCCTGGTGCTTCTGGATCTTAGCCTGGAAAGAATTGAACAGTCAAACGGAGATATTTCAACTGTTTCTGATGAAGTAGATATTTAAACAATGAAATAAATTAAACAAATATATTGAAAATAAAACTGAAACAAATAAATTAAAAAATGTTCTCTTTCAAGCGGTAAAAATAAGAACATTTAATTGTATGGCGAAGTTTCTCAAAAATGTATTAAAAAAATTAACAAAACAGATTTTAATAAAAATAAACTACGCCACAAGTTATTCCCAATCAACCAATGATAGTGTTGTGACAGACTAACAGTTTTCGGGAAGCCAACTCACTAATAGAAGCAAAACTCACTGACAAGAACTTGTGATATCACGGGCAGAGTAATTTCACATAAGAATGATTTTTTGAAATTGACAAATAATTCTTTTTTTAAATTAAAAAAAATTTTTTTTTATAAAAAGCCCACTGAATTTCCTCGTTATAAGTTTAGATTTTTTTGTTAAATAAAATAATGCAATTATTTCATGAAATGAGGCTTGGAGCTTAATACATGGCTTTCAAAATTTTCCTTCTTTTAAAAAACACGCACTATCCTGGATTCAAACTTAAGATATGAGCTCTTTTTTCTACGATGTATTTTGTTGCCCTAATAATAAGGAATATTTTTTTTATGTTTCTTTTAATATTTTAATTTCCCTTTTTAATTACTTTTAAAATAAGGAGCAAAAATTCATTTGCCTTTGTGGGATTTTTTGTTTACTATTTTTACTATTAATATGTATTTCATTGCTATGTAATTATCCTTTATTTTTTTAAGACTCTGTTTTACCTCTTATGTATACTGGTAAAAAAAGACAAAAAAATTTAAATATTAAAAAAATATCACAATTTGCACATTGTTGGAAACATGAACATGGCTCCAAGATATCTATTGGACCACTGTATCAGGGAAAATACACATCAAAGAAAATTTACTCTTAGGTCAGCATTTGAATCAGGCAGAGGGAAACTTATCAAATTCCGGCGCTGCCCAAGCACGGAGATCATGCTTTTGCCGTAGCCGGCCCCTCTACCTGGAACGAATTGCCTTCACACTTACGAATTATCGAAAGTTCCAGTCAGTTCAGATCTCAGTTGAAATTACACCCTCAATTTTAAAATCATAAAGTTTAATACGTAGTGCTAGCTTAGTTACATTAGTTTAAGTTTAGAATTGTAAAGTGTTCTTGAAATGATTTTTTAATGTTTTTGACAAAAACTGCGCTATTTAGAACAGCCAGATATTCTTTGTACGATTTATTTATGTATTTCAAGAGCCTCAATTTGCGACCTCTGGCTTAGTAGGTACCGCACGCTCCTGCTCAGGACCAACTGGCGAGTCTCTCGAATACAGATTGAGATAGTCACCTGCAGGTTGGTGGGATCCTTGTAGCTCTCGTCGGAAGCGGCCTGCAGCTTCTCGTGCACCCAGGACTCCAGCTCATCGGCGTCTCTCTTGAAGTACTGGAAGCGGCGAGAGTCTTCCAGCCTCTCCCTCTTGGCGCGGGCCTCCAGCTTGAAGTCGTCATAACGAGCCAACACCTAGAGTGAAATATTAAAATAATAGTTTTGTTTCATAGCTTATTAACCTCAGTTTTTGTTCTTAAAATTCCATTATACGTGGGGAATGGGCTGGGATTAAAAGGGTCAAACAACTATGCTACAAACATGTAGGTAATAATTATATTACAGCTGCTCATACCTTAGGTGATAATGAACTTTGTAAATAAAATTAAAAGTTATTAACTGGTAGATTTATCAAAGTGTTTAAATTCAAGATATTTTGAAGTAGATGGTTAGTTAATCAGATAATCTTATGCACAAAAATCACTTAAATAATAAGATAAGACCAGAATTTTTAAATCAATAATGTTATCATTGCATGTGTGAGTGTGTGTTTTATATATGCATATGTATGTGGGTTAATTACTACAACTATAGTCCTTAAAATATAGCTTGATTAGAATGACAGTTGTCAGCAAAGGTGAGGACATAACTTTGTAGTGATGTCTAAGGAGTGATTTATATTGACACACAAAAAATCATTCGTATCTGGCATGTTAATTAATTTTTTTAATACAATGCTTGAAACATAAATCAACATTAATATAGAAAATCAGCTTTAAAACTAAAAGAAAACTAAAATAAACTTTATTATTAACGACGTTCTTACAAGGTTACATAATTTTGCAAAAATGTTAGAGATGAGACAAATTGATCAACGTAAATCAATTGATTAAAAAATAACTCATTTGTTGTTATTCATGAAAAAAAGTATTTAATGTCTTAGTTTTTAGTAAATAATTGTCTTAAACACACTATGATGGGCTTGTTTTTGTGTTTTTATATCAATTTTCGGAAACAGAGTCTCATGTTTGCATGAAAAAACTGATAAAATCGATTTGATCGATACATGATCGGTGATCAATAATTTCCCACCTCTAGTGACATTAGTTTGACAGCTGTTATGCTATATTTTAAGGACTATAGATAACTTTAAAATCAGCATTTGTGAGTTATTCACTAAAAATACATTTTCTTATCCTGCTCCAAGAATGCTACAAATAGACGAGCATTCAAACCATTATAATATGAGTTTTATGAATCACGATTCGCCTATTTGTAGCATTCATGGAGAAAGATACAAATATGTGTTTTAGTGGGTAACTCAAACGTGCTGATTTTGAAGTTCAACATTCAAATTTCCACTCAAACATAACCATAATACACGCTTCACATGTAATGATGATTTGGTAGTACCAAAAGTATGTAATAAGTATGGTTATAGAACTCTCAAATATTTAGTACCGAGCATTTTTTATTTATTGCAGAAAGAACTTAAATTTAACTCACAATGTAACAACAGCAAAATAAGAGAGTGGCTACTCGATCAAAAGTTTATATGTGAATAGTAGCTTATGTGTAAACATTTTAATTTTTCATATATTTTCTTGTATTTAAAAAAATATATATATAATATTATTTGTATATGCATGTATATTCTAATCTTTCCGGCTGTTAATTTATATCTGTTATTCATTGTTTTTAAATGTAGATAAATTTATATAAGTTAGTATAAATATAATCTCCACCGACAAGCTACAGAAAGTGGCTTGGTGGGATTTTAGTTTTAGTTAAAATATATCAATTGAAATTATGAAAACTGTAAAAATGTACAATAAAATTATTAAATAAAATTTTTAAAAGTTACCTATATACCTTAAAATATAGCTTGATTAGAATGACAGCTGTCAAACTAATTTCATCAGTGATGGGAAATTACTGATCGCTGATCAAATCGATTTTATCAGTTATTTCATGCAATCATGAAACTCTGTTTCCGAAAATTAATATAAAAAACGCAAAAACAAGCCTATTATATAGTGTTTAACACAATTATTTACCAAAAAATTAGACATTTATACTTTTTTCATGAACAACATCAAATGAATTATTTTTTATTCGATCAATTTACATTGATCAATTTGTCCCATCTCTAACGTTTTTGCAAAATGATGCAATCTTGTAAGAACGTCGTTAATAACTAGGGTTATTTTAGTTTTCTTTTAGATTTAAAGCTGATTTTATATATTAATGTTGATTTACATTGTTTTTTTTTCCGCACATTCGCCTGAGGGATCGCATTTCAACAGCATTCAGTCGTTTGTGCGGAAAAACAATGTATGATAGGTGCCCTAATGTCGAAATTAGAGCAGAATGCAAGGCTGAGTTAAGCATTATCGACAAAATTAAGAAAGGTCTTTTGCGATGGTTCGGTCATGTGGAGCGAATGAATGATGAAAGAACGGCTAAAAAGATTTATGATGCGAATGTGTCTGGTTGTAGAAGTCGAGGAAGGCCGAGAAAGACATGGCATGATCAAGTACAACAAATTCTTGAAAGTGGTCATGTGAAAAGTCGGAATAATCGACGTGCGTGCATGAGAAGATGTATGAATGTGAAGGAAGCAAAGGAAGTGTGCCAGGACAGAGTGGTGTGGCGTTCTATCCTCTCTGCCTACCCCTCTGGGGAAATGGCGTGATGGTTAGTTAGTTAGTTAGTTATGTTGATTTATGTTTCAAGCATTGTATTAAAAAATAAATTAACACGCCAGATACAAATGATTTTGTGTGTCAATATAAATAACTCCTTTGACGTTACTACAAAGTTATGTTGTCACTTTTTCTGACAACTGTCATTCTAATCATGTAACTTTTTAAGGACTATAGTTGTAGTAATTACCAGATGACACAGTACGTGCATTTTATATTTTGGTTTATTCTTATATATTTATTCATTTTGCATTACATATAAAATAAACCTTAAATAATAATGTGTCATCACTGGGGTAATGTGTCATCACCGAGAATACTAGTACTTTTGTGTACAATGTCCTTTTTTTACATGTGAGAATACGCATGGAAAACATAATACACAGAGAGAAAACTACATAATTTCAAAACAGTACTAAATGTCTCGCCACTTAATCTTGCTTGCGGCTTACACATTAACTAATAAATTACATTAAGAGCGTAGGCAAGCTTAGATGCCGAGATGTTTATCTACAGTTTAAAACACTCGACATATATTAATGTACTCTCTATATTATACATTATTTATATTTTAAAAATTCAAAAAATAAAAATATCATTATATACATTTATACATTCACATTGATATTGTAGAGGGGCAGATATTTCAAAATTGGTTTGGCTGCTTACTAATTTTTATTTTATTTATTTATACATAAATACATGGTACCACCTTGAATATGCGACCCCCCTTACGAGTAAAAAGAATAGCTGGACCACTTCTGCCAGTTTTGCATCCCTTATATTTTACTTTTGCCTCGCTTGTGCCCGCAACCCCCTTAGTCAGTGTATCGCGACACCCCAGAGTGTCGCGATACCAGTAATCAGTATTTACACAATCTAATTTTGTCGCATCATAATAAAAATAGTAGGTGGCAATTTTTTTTTTTAAATTGTAGAAATAATTATTTTTATATATTCTATTGTTTAATATTTGAAGTACGGTGGTATTCTGTTACCCGCAACTAAAAAAATTACAATGGGGAAATATCACGTTTTTTTTACATTTTTAAAGTAATAAAAGTCTATAAAATACTGTCCACTAAAAATGTTTTTTTTTTGCTAATTATTAGTAGCACAAAAAATACTTTTAAATTTGTAATTTTAAGTTTCTGCAAAAATGGTCATTCCATTGGCCACGCCCCTAATACGTCACGATCATGTTTATTTGTTCCTGCCATTGAAATGTGTGTAGAACAATTTCATGAATCTTGACATCACAACAACCAAGGCCAACACGTCGCGTTTTTCTACCAACATATTTTTATTGAATTTCTTTTTTACATTTATATATGAAAACAATTCTCTACAATATCCATATTGATTTTGAAAATACAATTAATTATTCTAAATCCATTTAATATATTTTTATCGGTAATCGTAGTATGTGATATTTCCCTATTATATTTTTCTGTTTCATTTATTTGAAATATAACATGATTTTTTCCAAGGGGGCGTGGGTCCATATGGCCATACCTGTTCACGTCTCTCTTGGATGTCCTCAGCCGTCTCCAGGATCTTCACCTCCTTGGGTGGTGGGATTTGCTCCATGACGAAGCTACAGTAATTGCACGCTGACTAAACCTGCGTAATGCAACCTACTCAGCACCGGTATCCCTCGGTGCAACCTGAAATGAGATATAGAAAGGGGATTGTATTACCAATACTGTATCAAATTACTGATCACTATTGCTAGGCATTCAAATTCAAACACACAGCATGGTTTAAAAGGAAATATTTCTTAAAAGGGATTCTGAACTGTTGCGGCGTCGATAGCCTGTTTACTACGATTATAAGCCCCAACTCTCAGAAAACTTGTGACCCTTCCACTGCACCCCGGGGTTCTGCGGAACACCTTTTAGGAATCGCTGCAATAAACCATTAAAACGTAAAAAATTATCAGAGTACAATAAAGTGATCACCCTCTATATATCAGTGGCGAATGGTGATTTTATTTACAGGTAAGCTATAAAAAAATATCATATATTTGTACCTACATAGAAGGTACATAATATAATGTAAGTAATATATACTATAAATTGATATTTTTCTGTGGTTCTGTGTGAGATACAACAACTCTTATCCATGAAATCAACTCAAACGATGTAACTTCGTGATATATTATATTATATAGATATATTATCCATTACTTTAATATATACTTCATTGAAAAATACCACTATGAATTCAGTCGATATTAGGTATTCAATTGAAATGTTAACTGGCCGCATTGTTCTAGTAATTAATAGTGCTAAAAACAGCAGCGTGGAGCGCTATATGTCCTGCAGTATGACGCATGAAAGTAATTATGGTCTTATGTCAAAAGTACCATCTCAAAGAAAAATAGTCCTTAAGAAACAATGTTTGAAATACTGTTTTCCAAATCAAGAATCTTCAAATAATTTGTGTAATATGCAAGTTTAATCTAGGAGAAAAAACCCGCACTGAGGTTAATACATTCAAAATATAGTATACTAATTTGTATGAAAAAATAAGCTGGAATAATCGGCTAGTTTTTTGGCTCACTGCAGGCGCTGAGCGCGCTTTATTAAAATTTATATTTATATTAGGATAAAAATACAAACGGTGGAAATGATTTAAAATAAATGTTAATTATTTATTTGTTTTCTGTAAATAAAGTTACAATAAAACATTATTATGGTTAGTCAAATATAATGGTAAGCTGCGCATAATCGCTTCTATACACAGTTCGCCCCTGCTATATATGCCACTAGTTATGTATACTCTAAGTGTATGAGCATTCCAAAGCATAAAATGGCCAGTGTTCTTAATAGATAGTAAAAAAGGAATTCAATTATCTTATTTAAATTAAAGGTCAAAGTGTAGCAACATTTAAAAAAAAAATATTTATATCTATTAAACTTATTTAACCTTTCCCTTACTGTCCTAAAAACACCCTCGAATTACGGTGCTGTGTAGTCACTACACATTAATAAAATAAGAGATTTAAAAATGGAAAAATGAAATATTTATAGGGAATGGCTTTGATTAACCATAATTTAATGCAAAGATGATAATATTTCAAATCTAACTGCTGAAAACATGAAAAAACCATTGGGTATCGCTAACAATTCGGGCGAAACGTGCACCCGCGCCAACTTCCCGAGAGCTACCGAGTAGCTATATAGTACTGGACTACGTGACTGACTGAGAGTATACTTTTGATGATATTTGTAATTTATCCCCGATTTCCGATAAAATGCTTTTTTTGTGCCTAATAAGTACATATTATTTAATAACAAATTATTTCAGTTGATACGTAAATGTGTAATGGAGGAATACTGAAGATCTAAACCCAATATTTATAAAGATATTATAGTTATTAGACGCAATGTGTACTAGCTACACATCACCGGGGAGGGAGGGTTAAATAAATATATGCAATTTTTCTCACAGTAAATATATACAATTTAAATATGAACAACTCCCTAGGGGGAAAATCCAGCCAGTCTGCAAGCATTTGGACATACTCAAAACATTGTTAAAAACAAAGTTGTTTAATTATCATTATAATATTTTGTGTTTTAATTCTCATTTTTATAATTCATACAGCAATTTGTGAAGGATATATAAATAAATTCAAATTTGTGTATTTTATACTGCGTGAGAATGTGATTACGGTGTGGCTCTATGTGGATGTATGTGAAATCCCATAATGTGGCTCTCACTGACTAACCCCTGATATAGAGTATAATAACAAACCAGATATTAGTTTATTTACTAATGAGTAATGAAAACTAATATAACAAATACACTTAAAAAAAACTATTTGTTTATTAATCAGTTTTGATTTGTAAAATAGAGGAATGAAATGATTGTAGTGGTGTTAAAAGGAATTGTGCATGTATTGGTGAACACATCTGCTACCGCTGTGAATAGGAGGGCTTGACCTCGGGTGCGTGTGTGTGTCCGGGTGTGTATGTCTATGTGTATACACCACAAATGCATAACATAATGGAGGTTGATTTACAGTGACCTCTCTCCTGATTATGTCGTTACTAATTTGACAAGTGCAGAGAAGCCAAACGTTTTATTATAATTTTAAAAAATTGTCTTGTATCTAAAATAGCCAATGTTGTAAATCGCAACATTACAGGCTAATGCCTATGTGGGATTTTTTAAAATTTAATAAATATAGTTATATCTATACAGGGTGTTCTTGAAACCCTGTCACACCCGAAACCACGATGATCAGTATGGGCAACAAGACATATTAAAAAAAATATTTAGAACGAAGAAAATTTGTAAAAACAAAATATTAAAAAGAATAAATGGTTGGTAACTTCTGCAGGGGAGAAGCGAGGGGGGCGCGGCCGCGCGGTTAACGGTGTGTCAGACTCCCCCCTCCTCGTTTCTCTCCTGCAGAACTTAGCAACCATTTGTTTTTTTATTTTTTGAAACTTTATTCGTTCTAAAAATTTATTTTAATGTGCCAATATGTCTTCTTGCTCATACTGATCATCGAGGTTTCGGATGTGACAGGGTTTAATGAACATCCAGTGTATATATATACATATAAATTTAGGTTCCGTATGTTTGTGGCCACATTTCATTGCATTTTAGCAGAATAGAGTTTCTTTTAATTCAAAAGTTCCAACAGAAACGGAACATTCTATGCGTTTTAAATTGACTCATAATTTGTCATAGTTGACAAGTACTGCTGAATGACACTTCTACACAGTGCTGCCATTTTATCAATTTTAGCCAAAGTTACAATTTTCTCTCTTTATATTCTACAGCATAGTCACAGCAACGCAAATAAAGATATTAAATTAAGCAATGTGTTTTCTCGGTAAATGTTTAGTTTGGTAGACTATTTTTATTTACTCCTCTAATAATTAATATCAGACAAAGCCTCAGCGAAGCGTGGCCGGGTTCAGCTGGTATGTAAAAAAATGTAAATCAAAAAATTGAAAATAAGTCAAAAAGATTTTTTAATAATTAAATATTATAAACAGTCCAACTTGGTTATAGCGCTGACGGAAATAGCGAGATCTCAGATGTACCAACATTTGGAACAAATCCAACACACACGGTATCACCCAAAAAAGAGACATATTGAGTAAACATTAGTTGACATCTTAGTTTATGGTTATCTCCTATGAAGAGAGAATAAAATACAAGCTTTGCTGGACAGTATTCAAATGGCTCCAAGATACCTATCGGACCTCTGTATTAGGGAAAATACATGTCGAAGAAAATCTACTCTTAGGTCAGCATTTGATTCAGGCAGAGGTAAACTTGCCGAAATCTGGCGCTGCCCTAACACTAGATTCGGAGATCGTGCTTTCGCCGTTGCCGGCCACTCTGCCTGGAACCAATTGCCTTCAAACTTACGAATCACCGAAAGTCCCAGTCAGTTCAGATCCCAACTAAAACCTCACTTCTTTAGTTTATCATACCCTTAATTTTAAATTAATAAATATAAAATGTCACTTTGGCTTACTTAGAATGTGAGTTTAAGTATACAATTGTAAAGCGCCCTTGAGGTGATTTTCAACAAACATGGCGCGATATAAATCAGCCAAATTTATTATTATTATTAATTAATAATGAGCAGTCCCATCTTCCTCGTGATAACCAAGTTTGACTGTATTTATCACAAGTGCAACTAGGTCAATCAATAAGTGGGTACTTACTTTTTATTGAGTGTTTTTCAAAGTTTTTAAAAGTAGAAATATGCCTACTTTAATTAAAACATTCGTCTTTTTCTATGACATTTTAAATGGTTTTAGAAAGCGAAATATTTTGCGATAGCCTAAAAATATGTATTTTAGAATGTTTGGATTTGCGCAAAAGTTTAAAATGAATTGTGTTTAAAACACGAATACAAAAAAATACACAGTTAATAAAATCAGTTCTGTAAAATAATAACCACGAACAGAGTTAGCAACGCCTATCTGATAAGATAACAAAAAAATATTTTAAAA
Organism: Micrasema longulum; assembly: GCF_059751315.1. Taxonomy (NCBI): domain Eukaryota; kingdom Metazoa; phylum Arthropoda; class Insecta; order Trichoptera; family Brachycentridae; genus Micrasema; species Micrasema longulum. Next base: position 668,673 of record NW_028277475.1, on the reverse strand, counting down.
TTCCGATAATTTAAGATAAATATAGAACTACTAAGCTTTGCTTAATAATTCGAAGCGTACGTAGCGAAGTACTATAACCGATAACATCAAAATGAATACAAAGTGACATGTTTCCAACTGACGGCCGTTAAGTGTGTACATCCTTTTTATGTCAAATGATGTAATGCACCAAATATTTGTACATGGCGGCCGCCCTGTCACCGTTGATAAATTTTCTATATTTACTTCCCAACTACAAAATTGCAAGTAAGCAAACCGCTAACTCCAAAAAAGAATCATTCAACCACATTCTGTGTGATAAAAATACTTAGAAAGACTTAAATAACGTAAGAGCAGTGGGGTGTGGCATGATAAATTAATAAAGGAAACAAGCCGTGGCGGACAAATTTAAACGAATAAAGAACACTGAAAACATAAATTATTTCGATAGCAAATTATATGCTGATAAAATCACTCACTTCAAAAAATTACTCGAATTGTTCCAATAAATAGAATTCACAATGTTTAAACGGTTTAATAAAATAAAACTGCAAATGACGGCACTATCACACTCGTTCGCTCACACTCACTACAAATCTATGGAATCGAAACCACAGATGAAAGGTAATGCCACCACAAACCATAAACGGTAACATAGTGATGCGCAGAATCGATTAAGCTTTTTTTTTTCTTCTATTCCAGAGGCTTGTTAGCAGGTAGGAAAAAAAGGATACGCAAGGAAGTTATGAACAAGACACCAAAATTTTCAGACCAATTGAGAAAAAGTCTTTTTAGTATTTTTTTCTTGGAACTGGCGGGAATCGAACCCGCGTCGCCAATTTCACAGTTGGTCGTTTAACCAACTGTGCTACGGCGCCTGTCTTACAAAGTCGATTATTTGATAATGGATAATATGAGCTATTCAATAGTAAAAATTATTTGATTATCCATTGAAGTTAACTTTTTAAAATCAAAACAATTGTTTGTTCAAAATTTCAATTTCATAACAAACAACTCTACGGTAGCAATAGGTAACGCTACACCACTCCGTCTTTGCATAGAAAACTTTAAAATGAGCATGTCTTCTATCATTTTCACTCACTGAAATGCCGTTTTTCATGTCTTATTCCTAAATCGTATTTGCATATTCAAAATAAGTAAGGAAAACAAAATTAAAAAGCAATTTGTCAAGCTTATTTAAACTGCTCTCTTGAAAAATCACAAATTCTGTAATGAGTACTTTGTTTTCTAGACCATCATATGAATCATGAACTGGCATTCAGCCCTCAAAGGGAATACGTCGGTTTTGGAACATCCTGTGTGGAAACAAACTTTAACAAGTTCGCAAGACCTGGCACAGCGTTGCCAACACTGTCGATTGTTCGGTTGATCTACTGATTTAGGAAGGAATCAATCGATCTATCGAAATTCTACTGATAAAAATAATAAGGGCAGCATCGAATTTTGTATTTATTTTTGCATCGCAACAAGGCAAGACGCCCAGTTAAAGTAGTAAATTACAGGGCAGAACAATCAAGTTGAAGAAAAAATACATTAAATTATATTGTCTCATTGGATATCGAATCTTGCATATTTAGCAAAATTTTGCAATGAAAAAAGGTAGAATTTTTTATTATTCCCCCCCCCCCCCCTTCTCTTTCCGACCGTATGACCAAAAGTCCTTGGACCTACCGATTTTTTTATTCTACCGAATACAGCTTGATGCAAGTTTGCAACACTGGTTGCAACAGGTGCTGCTCGTTGTCTCTGGTCTAATTTGTGCCCTGGTCACTCTGGTCCAATTCGATCTTTGGTGGCGGGTGGCGGGGGCGCTTATTATATTCACACATTCACAGACTAAAGATATATACTCTTCTACTGTTATAAGTTATAAAACATAAAGCAAAAAGCAGGAATTTGTGAAAGCACAGAGCAAGGTTCTTTGGGTTTTTGTTTGCGCTTCGAGCCCGATACCCGATACATATTATGTCGGTTTCATGCGGTTTCAATTTCCATATTTTCAAACCGTATCAAGTTTCAAATTTAAACGAACATGCATAAAAGTTCATCATCGTCATCACAACCAATTTCAACTGGCACATTATCATGTTCTGGTAGAAGGCCTCAATAAGAATAAAGAAATAAAGCCATCATAATCATAAGTAAGTAAAACCAGTTCGACATTCCATCAGTGTAAAAATTTAAAAAAAATATCCGTTTTTGGATTATTTCGCTTTCATTTCATCCAGCGCATTTCAAGTGCTTTTGTTTTCAGATTTAAATGATTCCATCGAACGGTCCGTTTTGGACCATAATCTCCGGGGGTCATCCACTATTTAGCTAATGACGCTGACATTTGTTATGTCAACCGTCAAAGGCGTCAAATACAAGAACCGAAGTATGCAGTAAAATGACATACACTTTCGTCGCGCATAATCGTCGAAAAAGATCGCCAGTAGGCGTTCATAAACTTACAGAGTGAGTACTCTCTATCATTATTTTTTCCAAAGAGACTAAATTAATTTTCACTCGAAGACAATAGGTTCGATGCAGGGTCCTATGGTCCTATCCTCATGTGAGCCCTATTTAAGGAGGACTCCTGTTCTGAACCCTCGTTAAATAAATACATGAGCACCTTCGAAGGCTGATTGCCTACAATCCGATAATAATAAACAATATTTTGAGTTTGTCGAAATTAAAGGTTATTTAGCAAGAACATCCACAAATCTTCTAGTTTTTCCCAAAATTTAAAATGTTTTATTTTTGCAATCTTTTTCATTACCACCTTAGTGTTGTGATGGAATGTAAGTTTCAAGTATATATATGTTTGAATAATTTAGCGCCATTTTTGTGAAAATCACCTCAAGGGCGCTGTACAATAAATAAATATCCCAGCACGTCTTGCAACTACTAAATTTAGTGTGCATAGTTTAGAAATATTGACATTGAATGAGTTTAATGATAATTAGATTTAAGTTAATATTAGGGCATTCATATATTTTAATGTTTGTACTATTTTAAGATCAAATAAAAAAATAAATAAAAAAGAAAACGCTGCACCCAGGGCTGAGTTAGGTGGGGTGGAGTTGACAGGAAAATTAGCCACTCTGACCTCATTCTTGACTCTTGTGCTGAGCCATCACAATACTAATTAGTCATGCAGCAACTTGTAAATCAGTACATATAGTCTAGATCTTTTCCTGATGTCCTCGATTTTTTTTTAAAGCCGTGGTGTTTTTTTTGTCTGTTATATTTCGTCGCTGCCCCTCAAAATCCGTCAAGTGATTTTTATTTTTTAAAAGTATTTTTGATTTCTCATCCAGATTACACAACTTTGTTTCAACAGAATAAAATTACGTATTTTTCCCTATGTTATTTAATAAAAATATATGTAAAAAATAATCCATTATTCAAAGGTACATTCTTTAAATTATCTCTTGAATTTTTTTTAAATGCCACTTAACGGATATTGCAGGCGCAACGTTGTTTTGTAATTAAGACTATTTTTAAAATGTATCAGTACATACTCAATAAGAGCAAAAGCTTTCTCCACGGCCCTGAGAGCAGGTTATTCTTTTATTTATGCATAGGGCACTGCATCGGTACACCAATCGCAGCGTATCTTGATAATTTATCTTACATAAAAGTAAGATGATCAGTCTTCCGCTTCAGGTACCAGCCCAGGGACGTTGAAATATTCTAGTGTGAAAACATCCTTTTAAATAAATATTTCATATCAACCATGTCGGGAATCAAACTCAAGACCTCTTGCATGGTAGGCAAACGCGGTGACCATTACACCACGAGGCCGACAGACATATAAAGATATATATCGTGTCCCTAACACTATGAGGCCAAGAGCCCCGTGTTGTTGGGATACAGCATAATGGAAAGCGAAAGCATGCATATTATTGAAGCGTTCACAATGTCTCGCAGCAGTTTCCTGCAATGGTCTCTTCCCTTAGACAAAATCCAAACTTGTACACAAACAAACAAACCATCACGCCGTTTCTCCGTAAGGGTAGGTAGAGAGGATAGAACGCCATATCACTATCTATGCATACAGACCTCTCTTCCTCTACATTCATACATCTTCTCATGCACGCACGCCGATTATTCCTACTTTTGACATGTCCATCTTCGAGTATTTGATGGACTTGATCGTGCCATGTCTTTCTCGGTCTTCCTCATTTTCTGCATCCATCAACATTCGCATCATAGATCCTTTTATCCGTTCTTTCGCTGTCCATTCGCTCTACATGTCCAAACCAACGCAGCACCCCTTTCTTGATTCTGTCGATAATGCATGTCGCAGCCTTACACACTTCACGGATCTCGACATTTGTGCACCTATCATACATCGTTTTACCACACATTCGCCTGAGGGGTCGCATTTCGACAGCATTCAACCTACTTTCATCATCATTTTTCTGATTCCATACTTCGCTCCCATACATTAGAGTTGGCACTAGAACTCCATTGTGAGCTGCTAGTTTAGCCTCCTGCGATAAACACTTGTACACTTCTCCTGAAAATGGCTTTCGTTTTGGAGAACTTTATATGTTCATCGAGGACATTGAACGCTCTTTGGGCCACAAAAGAAAAATCTGTTAGCGAAAGTCGCATGTGTTTTTGGTATTAAATAATTCAAATTACAGGAAAACCTCGTACGAGCATTCTGCTGGGGATCTTCTCTTGTAACCGCTTGATCATAAATGTGTCAATGACTCTGTTTAATAAAATTGTCTATTGTTTATCTTTTTTTGTAGATTTAAATTTAGTATTTTAAAAAAAAGTAAAATAAATATAAAGATGAATGTTTTTTCTTTGTTATTTATTATCACTTTTTAATTTACAGTTTTGGTCTGCTCAGCATATTATACAAGTTCCGAAAACTCCTCAGTGGCGTCTACACTCACCAATATATCATCGAAGATTAATGCCATCCTTCATCGGGATTAGTTTCTCACATCCACGGAGGAAACTGATCCTAACTCAAGATTCTAAGAAGTTCACAGGTATCCAAATGTCTTCCCAAGATTATTTTCATTTTTAATGATGCTCATTACTACAGTTATGTTCTGAATGAGAATATAATTTATATTTTTAAATTTGTATTGAAACACTCAATGTCAAAGTACACTGGAACTTCGTTTTACACGCTGAATATATTCCATGTATTACTGTGTGAAATAAGTCTAAAGTGGATAGGTTTCCTAGTGTAAAAATTGTTGTTAAAAACTGTTGGCTATTTATATTACTACACCCTCGTTTTATTAAAAATGTAACATGAAAACAAAATACTTAAAAAAATTGTAAAATATTGTTCTCTTTAACTGCTATCTTCTATTATTATACGCCAAGCATTGACATATTAATACATGGATGCGCCCTATAGAGTAAAATATTTTAGAAAGTTGTGACACGAAAACGTACCCATAGTTTATTTTTTATTTATTTATTATCATATTATACAGTCAAAATAGATCTTCACAGGTCGCAGTGTCGTCAGTCGTTGCATAGTACCGACCCCCATCACTAAGATTAAGAATCATATTATATACATAAGATTATACAAAGTTGCTTTGACTATCTAACTAGGGTTATTTACCCCGTTCTAAGCCAGTCCAAAAAATATATAAAAACAATAATCAATATATAGAAACAATAATAAAGATAGTAGACATAGTGAAAAGCATTGTAAAAAAACGTTTGAAAATTCAGTAAAATACGTAGTAAAGTTATTATTATTATGGATAACTTATACAGCGCCATTTTCGTAACAGAATACCTCAAGGGCGCTTTACATAGTGATTCTTTTAAATTTGTAATTTAATTAAAATAATTTATTTTGTTGTCACATACTACGGATTTATTCAAATGATTTAGAGAACAAGTGGGTTTTAAGTTTTTTCCGAAACATCACTTAGGCCTAAATTCATAAATACATTTTAGTTTTGCTATTGCTTAAATTGGAGTTATACTTCCACTAAACACTCATTTTTCTACATTTCTACGTATCTTTTCTTTCTCAAGCTCACCTTCAACTATGTTGGAGGCTCAAAGAATATTGGTACTTTCTCCCGAGGGTTCTGCCCCTTGCTGTCTTACTGATATACTTAAGTTTAAGTATATGTATCATTACTGAATCCCAGTGAACATTTACATTTTTCTTGTCACATTATTAAGGACTCATGCCCAGCAGTACCAGTAAACCCACTGTAATAAGTGTGCATTCTGTGCAAGTAAACAGAAAAATAGTATATTTAAATAATGATTCGCAAGTAGCCTGTGGAATTGAAACTATTTTGTTTAATGAAAAATAAACATTTACATTCTTATGATATAAATAACTCACTATTATAAAATAAAAATTAAGTTGCGGTAGAGCGGGTGTGAAACTCAGACCTTTGATCCGTAATCCCACAACACTGGCCACTGGACCACAATCCGATTTTATGATCATTATATTTCCATACTGTTAGACAAAGAAAGTTGAGAACAAATTTATTGATGTTATTTTTAAAATTTGAGATGCGTTTAGTCATTTAAAAATCTGCAACAGAGGAACAGTTTAAGAAATATAAAGAGAGTTTATTTACATACAAAACATAATTATTCAAAATCAAAACTAAGGCGGGGCTCGATAAATAAAAACCAAGTTTATTTTCTTACTGAATATGTTTATTTAAAATACAAAGGTGGTTTAAAAAATAAAGACGTAGTTTATTCACATGTATATTATTATTATTAAAAATTAAAACAATACAGTTAATCATTAATCAATAATCAATTCAGTCGCAGCATCCAGTCTCTGGCAAGTTTTTATAAAAATTGCGACAATCAGAATTTATCAAATGCAAGATCCTTTATTTCCTTGCTGATTGGCAAAGGAACAGAATATAATTTGTCGGGTTCTAATGGTAAATTATATCTTCCTCTCCTAGCGTAAGATAAAATTCTAAATGGTTCTTCATGATGCAGAATTGTTTATACGATACAGCACCTGGCTCTCTAGAGTTAACTTTAAACCACTTTAAATCATGAAAAAGGAATTTATCTCCTGTGTTAACTTTTCGCAGCTGTAACGAATCATAAAAATCTGTATGCTGCGTGATCTTTACAGCAATTAAACCATTATTGCTGCAGCTGCGAACAAGATTATACCAGTCCCTAGGAGTGAGTAAAAAAAATCTTTTTTTTCTCTATTATTGAATGAATTACATTACATTCCACATGCGTATGCCCAGGAACTAGAAACTTATGATTTACCAAAAGGTCGGGTCGTTTGTGGCACACAAATAGGAACATCGCCGACTATTTTTGTTCTGCGAGTTGTATGGCAAAGTTTCTTGAAAATGTACAAAAACAATAATAAATAATATTTTAATAAAAACCTACTACTTTCATATAAAAGATGACCAGAGTGGTTTCCCGTTGCCTTCTCTGGTGGATGAATTTTCTGTCAGGGTTACCTTTAGCTGGTTGGTTCTGGTTTGGAGGCGCCAGAAACTCACCTTTCATCCTCTTGTTATCTGCCGTGATCACACCGTTTGTAGAGGTGGACCTCGGCTTTAGGCTCCGTTGGATATATCTACGGGCGTGGCTTCTGACCCCTTCATCATATTCCGCCTTTCTTTCCCACTGGTCTGATTTCACGTGCCCGAGGTACAACAATTAGATGGTAAATAAGAAATAAAAATCCAATTTAAGATAAGCTCTGGTGGAGCGCGTATATTTAGGCAAACAACTAAATTAGGCTTAAGATTACATCTGTTATAATAAAGTGTACGAATACATGACGGGGAGGTCAATCCCTGCGAGCTAAATAATTGCCAAAGCTAACCTAAACTATCAAATCATATTGCCCAGATAAGAAATTATTTGGAAGACAAAAAGGACTCACGGCTGACTGCAGTTTCCTGGCCAGAACTGGGGTAGGGCTCCAGGTCGATTATGTAGTCTTCAAGGTCTGGGAGACGGCCGGGCACTGGCTCTTCCACTCGTAACTTTTTGAAGGATTTATTTGCACGATTGCGCGTCGCCAATTATCCATACAATTAATTTACCGCTCCGGTTCTTATTTAGACGTTCGAGTTTAGTGGTTGAGGTAATGATTTACTTACCCCATTCACAAATATTATTGCCAGTAGACAGCGATAATTAAACTACCTGATTCCAGTCTTTAGGCGACGGAATCGAAGGTAAGGAATTGCTGCTTGAGAAAATAATATTTAATAATATTTTCACTGAGTGTATTTAATTAATTAATTCTGCACTTAGCAATTCTCGGAGGAATAGGATTTTGTCCATCTTCAACATGATGGAATCCAAACTATTCAGCGGGAATAAGTCCGCGATACGACGAGATTAAACTATTAACACAAACCGAAGGTAAGAAGGCCTCTAAAGTTTAAGTTTTCGCTTTTATAGCATTTAATTGATAAAATATTTTTCTTGACAGTGTGAGTGGCCAATAGCAAGAGCTAGACCTGTAACTGTCTTAGTGCAAAATTAAATGTCCAATGAGAGACTAGATAATACATACTCAAAATGGCCGCTAGGATTCTATCCATAAATAAACCAATAAGATCTACAGTCTGTTCACAGTTATTTTACCTCTAGTTGTTATGTTGGCTAACTTTAGAGCTGTGTTGCCATATTCACCTTCTAAGATTCACTACTTGCACATTAAAAAAATATTATCTGAAAAACTATTATCATTAAAAAATATTGAGCTTACTCACAGCACTCATCTGACCAGTTCACCCATACTTCAACAGTCAAAGCAGCGCGCTGAAAGCCAATGTCGAACGGGGTTGACGTTCCTAGTACCTTTATTATATTATTATTATTTTTTGATAACTGGTAACTGTAATATTGTTAAATTGTGAATAATAAATAAATAAAAATAAATAAATTATAATAACTTTATTTATTTTTAATACGAATGATCCAAGGGGATAGCAGACTATCCGTCGAACTTGAGTCTTCGGAACTGCTGTCAGATTCTGTATCAGATTCATTATTTAATTCTATTATGAACTTGTCTATTTCAGCATCCATTCATCCATCTCTTTCAGACAGCTTATCTTCTATGTGGCGCACATGTTCACATTGTTTTTGCCACTCTTCTGTAGTGACCGATTGGAAAGCTTCTTCAGTTAATTTGACAATATTGTTTGTGTCTTGTCCCACATTTTGGCTCGCTACTCACCTTTTCACAAGACTCCACATAAATTCAATTGCGTTCAAGTCGCAGTGATAAGGCGGTAATCTAGTTACTTTGTGACCATAAGCTTCAAGTAGTTGATCAGCTTCATATATTGGAGTTTCTTTGTGTTCTTTTATTATTTCATAAAGTTGGGCTTTGACCGTGTTAGGCAGATAAGATAATCCCTTATTTATTATCCAGGTTTGCATATCTGCTTTGGTGGAACTTAATGTTGGTGCCTTATTTAACTTCACAGTGTGATAAGGAGCATTATCCATGACTATCAAAGAATTGGGCGGTAAATTTGGTATGAGTTTATCTTGTAGCCATTTCAAAAAATTTGGTCTGTTCATGTCATCATGATAGTCACCTGATTTAGACTGATACTTAAATATCAAGAGCGCGTTTGGTATGAAGCCCATTTCACCACCAGCATGAACTATAATCCATCGTGCACCCGCAGAATCGCTGGTCACGGCACCTTCTTCATTCTCAGATTGCCAGCATCTTTTTACTGAATATGAAGCGTGAATATACGTTTCATCAAGAAGCTACAATGTCATGTCGTTCTATGAGTACTTTTGTCTTGGACCCACATTTTTTAAATCGAAATCCGATTTGACGGATAATTTTCCACAATGTGGTACGACCGCCTCGGAAACTGATATCATTCTTTAGTTCAGCTAAAAGCTTACCCAAAGTTGGCACCTCCTTTCTGACTGTATACATTTCATGTATTTTATTTCTAACTGCACACAAATCAAAATCATCCAATACAATTTTCTTTTTTTGATCACGTTTTTTTCTCGGTGTACTGACTTTTTGCGACGTGGAAGCAGCAGCTTTGCCTTCTTTGGTAATGGTGCTGACGGTTTTTTCGGATATGCTTGAAATATTGAAAATTTAAAACGATAATTTGAGATTTAAGTGGTTCGAGTGGGTGTGAGAATATAAAGAAATATAAAATATCGTGACGCTATTGTAGGCTTTAAAATCATTAATACTATCGCAGCATGATACTATCGATAGTTCGATGCTATCCAATTCAACAGTACCTATCGCCTATTTTTTACTATTATCGACAAAATTCAATAGTATCGTCTATTCGCATATTTATTATCACAGTATTCTAATTTCCATCACGTTTGGGTCATTCTGTCATATTTCGCAGAGCAAATATTTGATCCATGCATCCTCTTCCACTCATAAATCCACTTTGTATATCCCAAACTCTATCTTTAGTCACTTTTCTTACTCTCTCAATCAGTATTCTGCCATAAATCTTTCCAACAGCGCTCAAAAGGCTGATAGCTCTATAGTTTCCGCAGTCCACCCTAGAGCCTTTTCCCTTGTATAGAGGCATAACAACAGCTCTCCTCCAATCAGGGGGAGTGTATTTCTCCTCTAAACATAGGTTAAAGAGCTTATGTAGCCATACAAAAATTATTTCTCCACCAGCTATTTCATCTGATAATATCAAGATAACCGCAATCCTCAATGATGACAGCGTCTGAGGCACGCCCACCATATCCGCAGGATATATAATTTACTAATCCATCTGGAGTGCATGAGACTAGGTATTTCAAAGTATTGCAACTCTTGTACTCCGACCAGGATAAGGATTGGTGTACTGGATTGTTCGGTTTCTTTATTTGTATTTCGAAGCAGTCAATTATCGAACATACTTTGGAATACCTAGATCTAAAACTAATAGGCAAGTGCCGCCTTATTTTTTCAGAGGATGGCCAAATTATTAAGGTCTTCAAAAACTTATCAATAAGTAGCGCAGTTTTTACAAATATTCTGCTCACTGATGATATAGACACACCAAATTGTAACGCAAGGATAGAAAAAGAATCATCTAGTCTAATTTTTTTTTAATGTGAGGTGGGTATGTTAGTTGTTAGTAGGGAAATAATATGAAACATTTTTTTTGGGATACCTAAGCATAGTCTCGGACTAATCTCAAGGGACATAATAGTGGTCTTTTGTATGGCCATATTGAAATGATTCCTAGCACCATCTTTAAATGGTGAATCCGGGAAAACGTTCTCTTGAGGATAGATATAATCAGAATCTGATTCTGACGAATCGAGATTCATTGGTACGGGAGAATGAATAGCTTGGGAACCCGCAGTTAACTTTGCACTATGTAATTTCACTGGTGAGCAAGCAGCATTGCTTTGTGACGAAACTTTTGAAGTTCCCTTACTTCGAATCGGACACCTGATATATACTTGGACAGCTTTATCCAATATTCTTCTGACTGGAGAAATTTGAGTAGCGACGCTACTGAATTCCCCAGAAACTTGCTCCTCTGCTGAAGTTGAGGGTTGTGGTTCTAGCTCAGTCTCTGTAAATTCTTTGATGGCACTTGCAATAATTTCCTGACGCTGCCGTATCAATCCTGTTTGCCTCGGAGTGGAAATTCTTTTCTTTTGGCAATTAAATTTATGAGGTATTATATTTTTCTTCAGTACAAAGGTACCGCCCATCAATTTAACTCTCATAAAATTTATAGCATCTTCTTCAAGCTGTAATATAATTATAAATTTAGTAACTAAATAACAAAGTAAAATTAAGCTATAACTCGAGTAAAAAAATGTAAATGATTTATTTGCATTGAAGGGAAACTTTTAAGTGTTTGCAAACAAACTGTCAGGATCAAAACACATAAATAGACAGACAAACATTCTTAATAAAAATACATTTTAGGGGTTTGTAAGTTAGAACACATGTATGTACTCACGTCAAAATGATCTTCGCAACAATAAAGACGACTGTTGGATGATATTGGTCTGTTTTTTTTAACATCTCTCTTCATAATGTTTAACCATTTTTTCCGCATTTTTTCATTATTGGGAAAGGCCAAAAAAGCTTTATTTGGCGTCTTCACCGTAGTGTTTTTGCACATCGGAACTAAACAGTACTTATATCTTATAACTAAAGACATTTTACGCGCGTTAACTAGTTAAAAAAGTGTAAAACAATCGATCACAACATAAACAACACGCCGGCTATATAAATTTGTATGGACTCATTTGAACTGTCAGTTGGAATCGTAACGCGTGACGTCACACGCCGATTCGCCATCCAAGTGGTCGTTTTGGCGCCGATTCAAAATACACGTTTTTAAATCGCTTTAAAAAATTAATGTTTCGACATAAAAACAAAAAAAATTGTACAGTCACCATCGTAATTTTTTTCTTTATTTTTTTCCAAAATAAAAAAAAAAAAGTGATAATACCCTATTATCCATTTTCAGGGTGGCCCAAAATTTTTGTGGTGAAAGCGGAAATTCCTATGAACTCATCTTAATAATATATTAAAAGTAATTATTACCATAATATTTTTATTTTATTAGGGAAATCAACAGTTCTACATACATATTTTTAGTAAACAAACAGATACAGTGTATAAACTCAGAACCAATAACAGATTTCCACATAGTATACAAAGTTAGTAAAGAATATATATATTACATATCAAATAAATACAAACAATTTATACATATAAAAATGTTATTTTCAAGTACTCAATAATCAAAGATTTTTAAAATATTAATTTTAAGAACATTAAGTTACTGTAAATTGGGCGGGATAAGGACAAAAATTCTTGAAGAGAGGATAAGGAGGGGGGGGGGGGAGATGTACATATTTATTATTATAATGTCTACTAAGTTACATAACACATTTTTAGTTTAAATTTTAAATCTGACAGAGTGATGTTTGTATAATCTATATTTTTAAATTTTGTATTGTACATTGAAAAAGTTCTACGAAAAAAAGCATTTTTAACATACGATGTCTTACTTGTTGGTACATGAAACAGGTGGTACCGTCTACAAATCCTGGCTGGCACATGTATTGTTATTAAACCAAGCAGCTCTGTACAGTCAACCATTCCTGTCACAATTTTGTAAAGCAGTAGTTGGTCCGCACACACTCTGCGGTATTGTAGAGAAATGATTCCATGGAAGGTGGAGGCAGTGAGAGTAGATACATAAGAAATACCGGTTTTGTATTTAAGGTACTTTATAAATTTGTTTTGAATATTTTCTATTCTACTTATATATATGGCATACTGGGGATTCCATATCTGAGAGGCGTATTCCAAATGGCTTCTGACAAATGTATAATATAATGAAATAAGGGCCTTTGGATTATCAAAGTGTTTACTCATTCGAATTATGAAACCTAACATGCTCAATGCTTTGGAGGTAATTTTATTGATATGCGATTCAAAAAGTAGTTTTGAGTCTAAAACAATCCCAATAATCTTTCCCATTTCTCAAAAACATTCTTCATGTTTATTCTCTTAAATATTTAAGTGCTACAACATTTGTTGCACCTTGGTCACATATTGACCAGTGTCTGAAACAGCGGCGTACACTTCCCGAATACATTTTTTTAATTTTTTTTTATTTAAATCTTAAAGTAGGGCACACACATATCATACATATTGTTATGTGTGTTCTAATAATAACATTGCAAATATATTTCATTTATAAATTGTTTATCACATATGTCTTGACCATTATTTTAAATTTTGATATGTTTTTTTCTTCATAAATATTTTTTTCCATTTCGTAATACTTTTTAATTGCTTTAAATAAAATTGAATTTTGTGACTTTGCCTTTTTCCTAAATGGAAGTCTAATTTTAACTAACCGAATGGCAGGAATTGTCCCTTCACAGAAATAGTAAGCAATAGGTTGGCTCCAAGGGCCCGTAATCCCTCTTATAAAAACCAGTGCATGGTCCGCAAATCTGAAATAAAAAAAAATGTTGTATTCTCAAAATTATGACATTACAAATGGAACTAAATAATTTGTTTGCAATACTAAATATTAAAAAAAAACAAACCTGTCTTTTTTCTCAATTACAAAATCGACAAGCCCTTGGAGCCCTTCATTTTCCGCACCAAAAGATAGATATGGTGACAGCGAAACCTAGTCAAACACTTTGCTACATATTCTGTCATGAGTAGGCCAAGAGCCAACAGCATTTTTTTAAAACGCTGTTATGTTTGCATTTATTCCTGTTCGGAAATTGAATCCTTCAAGAAGCCTATATAAGGTTCGTCTTGAAGGCAACGCAAAAAAAATCTGCAAGAGTTGGTAACCCTTATGCGAGTTTTTCAACAGCGCAAGAGGCAAAATTTTCTCATCAACAGAAAACCGCCTGCCACTCTTGGTAGTTTTGGAGGACTTTATTTATTGATGTTACTAACCCAGGTTTTAAAGACATCGGGCTCATTTTCGGGAAAGCAATGTAATTTGACAAGGTCCCCGGATACTTGGCATGACAGCACACAACACTCTTTTGACATTGCTATAATTATCACAGGCGAGAAAAAGAAAAGAAGGTATTAAAATAAATAATATAACACAGTCAGGCGAGAGAGAACTGAGAGTGAGCCTGTCTCAACTTGACTGTGAGGCTCTTGTCGGCTCATGAAACAATCAACAGACCTACCCACGATTAGTCACCTTTCATGTCACAACTTGAAGAATCATCTAGAACAAATTCTGCTGATTGTTATTTATGAGTGTCTCCTTTCATTTTCAAATAAAATGCGTGATAAAATAAGTTATAAAAACTATTTTTAACTAAACTAAGAAAAATATATTTTTAAAATAACTAAATTGTTGTCTTAGAGGCAACCCTCCTATGTACATAATTAATTATGGTAATAATCGTCATCACATTCCCTTTCCGCACCTAATGGTGCATAGGGTCACTGCATTGGTACACTAATTGCAGTATATCAGTCAGTTCAGATCCCAACTAAAATCCCACTTTAAACTATCATACCCTCAATTTTAAATCTGGAAATATAATATATCACTTAAGTTTAGTTAGAATGTAAGTTTAGATATACAATTGTAAAGCGCCCTTGAGGTGATTTTTTCAAAAATGGCGCCATATAAATCAGCCAAATATTATTATTATTATTATGTCTTGATCATTTTTGTTACATGATAACATATGATTACATATTTGAAAATTTCAATTGCATTTTTATTTATAATTTTGTAATATTTTAACAATTCAATAAACACTAATGGAAGTATTTTTTTTATCACAGCATTTAAGCATACTGCACGGTTGACATTCATAAATGAACATTCGTGTACGAAATGCAATATCTTTCGGAAAAATGTCATTATTACTTAATACAATAACTGGCATTCTTGAAAAGATAGCATCATCCATATATTTTACCTTTACATTCATAGTATCGCCTCCAAATAACATTTTTACAGTTTTAAAACCAGAAGGTTCAATATAATTAGTCTGTTCACTGTTTCCATTAATGGAAAACTACAATACTTGTTAAAGTTGCCCATTTGTCCAAAATTTAAGTAATAATGAATTATACAATCAAAAAAATAATTCTTTCCTGCATTTGGTGGAGAATGTACAAAAAGACAGTTTTTTTTAGGAATTTTCTTCTCACATACATTATATAAATTTATAAGAAAATTTCTCATAGAGACATAATTATTATCAAATTGAAAATTTAACAATTCTTTACTTATCATCATTGACGTAGGTAAATCGTAATAATAATTACTAACGTCTCCATTTAGTCATGGGGCATTAAAATATACACTGTTGGCTTAAGAATACACAGCCTTACATAGTCTTGGAATGTCATTTCACAATAATATCTCTGCAATATTAATAAAACACTTTTTAAAAAATTAGAACTTCGTGGTGTATATCGCCACATTGATGTCAACCATTCTCTTAAGTTAAAAACGCCTAGAAGGGGAGCCGTGGGGTGTACCTCCGTAGCCACCCCAGGAGTTCATCTCCTTTGTTTCCTTCGTTATACCCGTGACCTTTGATATCGTCTTTGCTGCTTCCTGCACAAGTTTCTGCGTCATCTGTTCTTTCGGGTCTGCAATCGAGGAACATAGAATTGTCATCCTCGTTTCGGCCAGTTTCCACCACATTTTCTGATCCACGTTGCAAACCTTCGAGAACGGGTATACTTCCAGTTTGACCACCTTGTATCCAAATTCTCCTGGCGACTTCCATGTAACGGATTTCCCGTCCACCACTTTGCAGATAGATTGCGAGATTCGTCCAGTGGTCGAAGTCTCGTGCCCAAACAATTCGGCGAGGGCATCGCTTTCCTTCTCGCAAGCTGGCAATTCTTGTACATCGACAAGTTGAACACGTGTAAGCGCAATCGTGGATAATGTGGTAGTGGTCGTCTCCGTGCCTCGACACGATGTAGATTGTTCTTCCGAATGCTTGCCGATATCGAACATTGCTCTCCACCTGCGACATAGTGAAACGGAATAATATCATGTACAATTCGGTTACGCTATTTTGTAAAATACGTCCATGAGAGATTGCTTAAAGAGCTCTTTTGTTTTACCGAATGAGCTAGTTCCTTGATCACTTTCTTCCATGTCGTCAGTAGTTTTATGAAATTCCTCTTCGATTTTAAATCTTTTCGGTCCATGAACATCAGAATCTTTAGGACGGACACGAAAAGCGTTGTCGTCCAAAGAAGTTCCAATTGTCCCAGGAATGTATCTTCTAGAGCGTTTTCCGGAAGAGGGTCCTGGTGAATCGCTTTCTTCGCTTTCATTATATTGCTCGTCGTTTTTTTCGCCGTTGTTATTGTTTCCAAACAATACTGTTGAGTGTTGAGTTCTTGTTCCGGAGGAGGCATCGCAATGTTATCGACTGTCGTAAGTAATTCCTCGGAATTGCTCATTATAAACTCTGATGTTGACTTTCCATATTCACTTGTATCTTCGTCACTGCAGTTAAAGTCACTCGGAGGCGTCTCACACGACATTGCTCATGGACTGTGATAAACGCACTATATAAGTCTTAAAAACCATTAAGGGAACCAGTTTATACCATCAGGAACTGGATTTTACTTGACCTTAAACATGATCAT